>NC_064627.1:203112898-203726231 GCF_023864275.1 Schistocerca cancellata
TGTAAGCTGTCTCTTTAGTGGACTTGTTGCATCTTCTAAGTGTCCTGCCAATGAAACGCAACCTTTGGCTCGCCTTCCCCACAAGTTGTTCGTAATTTTAACACCCTGGTACTTAGTTGAATTGACAGCCTTGAGAACTGTACTATTTATCGAGTAACCGAATTCCAACGGATTTCTTTTGGAACTCATGTGGATCACCTCACTTTTCGTTATTTAGCGTCAACTGCCACCTGCCACACCATACAGCAATCTTTTCTAAATCGCTTTGCAAATGATACTGGTCTTCGGATGACCTTACTAGACGGTAAACTACAGAATCATTTGCGAACAACCTAAGAGAACTGCTCAGGTTGTCACCCAGGTCATTTATATAGACCAGGAACAGCAGAGGTCCCAGGACGCTTCCCTGGGGAACACCTGATATCACGTCAGTTTTACTCGATGATTTGCCGTCTATTACTACGAACTGCGACCTTCCTGACAGGAAATCACGAATCCAGTAGCACAACTGAGACGATACCCCATATGCCCGCAGCTTGATTAGAAGTCGCTTGTGAGGAACAGTGTCAAAAGCTTTCCGGAAATCTAGAAATACGGAATCAACTTGAGATCCCCTGTCGATAGCGGCCATCACTTCGTGCGAACAAAGAGCTACCTGCGTTGCACAAGAACGATGTTTTCTGGAACCATGATGATTACGTATCAATAGATCGTTCCCTTCGAGGTGATTCGTAATGTTCGAATACAGTATGTGCTCCAAAACTCTACTGCAAACCGACGTCAATGATATAGGTCTGTAGTTCGATGGATTACTCCTACTACCCTTCTTTGGTGCGATCTGCGCAATTTTCCAATCTGTAGGTATAGATCTATCGGTGAGCGAGCGGTTGTATATGATTGCTAAGTAGGGAACTATTTTATCAGCGTAATCTGAAAGGAACCTAATCGGCATTCAATCTGGACCTGAAGACTTGCCCGTATTAAGCGATTTGAGTTGCTTCGCAACCCCTAAGGTATCTACTTCGAAGAAACTCATGCTAGCAGCTGTTCGTGTTTCAAATTCTGGAAAGTCAGTTGAAAGGGTTGCGTATTCCATTTCTTGAGGAAGTAGGTTTGCTATAGGAATTTCTAAGATTGCAGTTACGTAATTGGCGCCACCGTTCTTGTGAATATTATTGTTCGTTCCAGATGTTCCTAACATAGCCGTTTCGCCTTTGCTGGATCGTCATGACATGATCGAAATGTTGGGAGATAAACACTCTGATACGAGCATAAAATATTGTACTTACCGCAAACGCAAACATCTCAGGCGACAGAGAGCATATTCCATTAAAAACCAGTGCAGTAATGTGTGTGGTTTTTGTACCGAGTTCACGTTACTTTTGCGTTACGACTACCTTTTCTTGATCCAGACACTCAGGGGAAAGGAGCGTGTACATTCTGCCTCGTAGCTGGAAACAGGGGAATATCTAGGAGTATGCGGACGGAAGGATTTGAAGTGGAATGATAAAAAAATTTAATTGTTGATAAGGTGGGTGCCAGGTTGAGATTCATTGGGAGAGTCCTTAGAAAATGTAGTCCATCAACCAAGGAGGTGAATTATGAAACACTCGTTCTACCCATACTTTAGTATTACTCATCAGTGTGGGATCCGTACCAGGTCGGGTTGACAGAGGAGATAGAGAAGATCCAAAGAAGAGCGGCGCGTTTCGTCACAGGGTTATTTGGTAAGCGTGATAGCGTTACGGAGATGTTCAGCGAACTCAAGTGGCAGACTCTGCAAGAGAGACGCTCTGCATCGCGGTGTAGCTTGCTGTCCAGGTTTCAAGAGGGGGCGTTTCTGGGTGAGGTATCGAATATATTACTTCACCCTACTTATACCTCCAGAGGAGATCACGAATGTAAAATTAGAGAGATTCGAGCCCGTACGGAGGCTTTCCGGCAGTCGTTCTTCCCGCGAACCATACGCGACTGGAGCAGGAAAGGGAGGTAATGACAGTTGCACGTAAAGTGCCCTCCGCCACACACCGTTGGGTGGCTTGCGGAGTATAAATGTAGATTCAGATGTAGATATTATCCATCATCCTCACACAGTGCTGTCACCAAACATGTGCGTTTTGCACCCTGTACCTATAATTTGCAATGGTAAAAGTGACACAATGAAGTAACAAGCGTTCATGAACATGCACTACAGATACAGAATGTTAAAATCTGCTGCTCATTTGTAGTACTGAATATGAAATTAAATTAAATCCAGTGTATGACATTTATTGTCAGATTGCCAAAGTTGATAGTAAGTAGAAAGAGCAATAGTTCTGCAG
The DNA here is from genome assembly GCF_023864275.1 of Schistocerca cancellata. Taxonomy (NCBI): domain Eukaryota; kingdom Metazoa; phylum Arthropoda; class Insecta; order Orthoptera; family Acrididae; genus Schistocerca; species Schistocerca cancellata. The sequence goes on from NC_064627.1 coordinate 203,115,220, forward strand.
ATCAGAACTGTATTACCAATGAATCAAGGAAAGACAGACAATAAAAAAATCACTGTCGATATTTCATATTTAACTTCGATTAATCGCTATATCGATTATTTAAAGCAAATATTACACACCGTATAACAAGGAACACGTTTGATATTCGAATTTAACTCGTATTAAACGATGTATCGATTACTTACAGAGAACTTTACGAACTGTATTACATGGAACAAATATCGATGTGTCAAGATGTCGATATTTTTTGCGCATTCCTGCGCTGTACAAGCCGGTCAGGGACACCGCAGACCGAGGAGGGCTGGGAGGCCAGGGGGCGACCAAACTTCCTGTCTATGAAGGGCTGTGACCAGCTCATAGTCAACAGTGCAAGATTCTGGCCACATCACATAATAAATTACTTCACAGTGAAACTTTAGGTAATAGAGAAAACACAGCGCGAGTAAATGAACTGTACATAACACAATCTCGAGAAGGATGTAGTAGCAGCCCAGTTATATCGAAATGCACACCCCTCGCTACGTGTGCATTTGAAGACTATTACTAACCAACTGGTGCTGATTCACATATCATGCCATGCGCATGTCCAATCGGCAGTGGTAATATGCAAAACATTCTCACCGGCGGAGATTCTTTTTTACTGCTGGGTACAGTTAAATCATTTGTTGCTGCAGGACTATTAACACTCAGCATAAAGGATAGTTAAGTAAAAAGACAACCAAAAATAATAAATAAACTGATAACAAAAACAGTAAATAACCTGACATGTGAGTAAGTAGGAACCACACAAGATGTGTGGCTAAATTCAAATAAAGACATCCAAAGATTTTTTTAACAGATTAAAATATGAAGAAAGTTCAAAAGGTGATACTGAGTGATTTGGTGATTAAAACTGTGTGAATTAGCTGAAGAAGTAGGCGTATAAGAAGAAAGCTTGTTGTCTATTTTACACAAAGAATTAACGATGAGAAAAATCTGAGCAAAGTGGGTTGAATGTGCACCAAAAGCAACTTTCTAAACCAATCTTTAATGTTTGTCTGCACTTCTGGGAGACTTCGACTGATTTAGTGCGCTGACGTGTTACTACAGATGAGTATTGCGTGCATATCTTTGTCAGAAACTAAAAGGCAGTCAAAGTGGGCGGATGTAGGTCGTCCTAACCGTAGCTCACCACGAATTCCTCTGCTGCGCCAACCTCTTCATCTCAGAGTAGCACTTGACTACTTCCTGTAGATGCATTCCAGTCACTTTCTTCCACTAATGTTTTTAGCCTCTATAGCTCCCCTCTAGTACCATGGAGGTTATTCCTCATGTCCCTTATTTTTTGTCAGTGTTTTCCACTAGTGTTCTCCCTGTGTTCTTCTCCGATTCTGTGGAGAACCTCTTCATTCCAGACTTTAACTAACCATCTAATTTCCCAAATTTTTCTGCAGCACCGAATCTCAAACCCTTCGATTCCCTTCTGTACCAATTCTTTTCACTCTCCATGATACACTACCATACGATGTTGTGCTCGAAACGTTTTACATCACCCTCGTTACCCTCGTTCCCAGAACTCCTGAAGATAGACGTTGACTGTGGATATTCTATCACAGACACAGTCCCTTTGACTGTTCAGAGATTTCACTAAACCCAACCAAACATGTAAACAACCATGCATGAGCAGCGCCTGTTAGACGGAGGGGGTCCGAGGGCCGATCACTTACAGTCATTCTACCAGGAAGGAGGTACACGGCTTGTGGTGTCTGTAGTTCAACCACGCCTAGACTGTCAACACCGCGGTTCTATCGCGTCCGCATTGCTTCTTTGTGCCAGGAGGGGTTCTCAACAAGGAAAGTATACAGGCGTCTCGGAGTTAACGAAAGCGATGTTGTTTGGTCATGGAGGTGATACAGAGAGACAGGAACTGTTGATGACATGCCTCGCTCAAGCCGGCCAAGGTCTTCCAATGTAGTGGATGACCGCTGCCTACGGATTATGGCTCGGAAGAACCCCGACAGTAACGCCACCATGTTGAATAATGCTTTTCGTGCAGCCTCAGGACGTCGTGTTACGCCTCAAACTGTGCGCAATAGGCTGCATGCTGCGCAACTTCACTCCCGACGTCCATGGCGAGGTCCATCTTTGTAACCACGACACCATGCAGCGCCGTACAGATGGGCCCAACAACATGTCGAATGGACCACTCTGGATTGGCATCACGTTATCTTCGCCGATGAGTGTTGCGTATGCCTTCAACCAGACAATCGTCGGAGACGTGTTTGGAGGCAATCCGGCTAGGCTGAACGCCTTAGGCACACTGTCCAGCGAGTGCAGCTAGGTGGAAGTTCCCTGCAGTTTTGGGGTGGCATTTTGTGGGGCCGACGGACGCCGCTGGTCGTTATGGAAGGTCCCATAACCGCTATACGATACGTGAATTCCATCCTCCGACTGATAGTGCAATCATATCGGCAGCATATTGGCGAGGCTTTCGTCTTCATGGACAATTCGCGCCCCCATCGTGCAAATTTTGTGTATGACTTCCTTCAGGATAACGACATCGCTCGACTAGAGTGGCCACTATATTCTCCAGACACGAACCCTATCGGAAATGCTTGGGATAGGCTGAAAAGGGTTGTTAATGGACGACGTGACCCACCAAACACTCTGAGGAGTGTACGCCGCATCGCCGTTGAGGAGTGGGACAATCTGGACGAACAGTGCCTTGATGAACTTGTAGATAGCATTCCACGACGAATACGGGCATTCATGAATGCAAGGGGACATGCTAGTGGGTAGTAGAGGTACCCGTGTGTACAGCAGTCTGGACCACCAACTCTGAAGGTCTCTGTGTGTGGTGGTACAACATGCAATATGTTATTTTCTTGAGCAATTAAAATGATTGAAATGATGTTTACGTTGCTCTCTATCCAGTGTTCTGTACAGGTTCCGGAACTCTCGGAACCGAGGTGATGCAAAACTTTTTTCGATATGTGTACATATCAGAAGCTATTTCTTCAGATTAAGGGCAATGTTTGATATCAGTAAATTTCGTTTGCGAGGAATGCCCTCTTGCCAGTGATAGTTCGCTTTTTAAGTCCAATTTTTCTGTCCATCATGGGTTATTTTGCTGTCTAGGTAGCAGAATTATTGGGCTTATTCTACTTCGTGATCTCCATTTTTGATGCTAAGTTTCTCGTTCTTCTCATTTATGCTACTTCTCATTACTTTTGTCTTGTCGGGCTTACTCTAAATAACTAATCTGTACTCATTAGATCGTTCATTTCATTCAGCATATCCTGCAGGTGTTCTTCACCTTCTCCGAGTGTAGCATTGTCATTAGGAATCTTATCATTGATATCCTTTCCCTCTGAATTTTAGACGCCCTCTACAACGTCTTCTTCGATGTACTGACTGAACACCGGGCGCAAAAGACTATATCCGTGTCTTACACCATTTTTAATGCAAGCACTTCGTTTTTGGTCTTGCACTTTTTCTATACCCTCTTGGTTCTTGTACATCACCCGTCTGTCTCTATAGCTTACTCCTTTTTTTCCCCTCAGAATTTCAAACATCTTGCACCATTTTACACTATCCAATGCTTTATCTAGGTCGACAAACCGTATGAGCGTGTCTTTATTTTTCCTCAGCTTTGCTACTCTTATCAATTACAACGACGGAACCGCCTCTCTGGCGCCTTTACGTTTCCCAAAGCCATACTGATCATCATCTAATAGATCCTCACTTTTCTTTTTCATTCTTCTGTGTGTTATTCTTAACAGCTGCATCAACTGTTAAACTTGGTTGTGCCAGCGTTAACGCGCTTATGTGCCCTTGTCTTCGGGACTGTGTGGATGACATTTTTCCAGCAGTCTTATGATACGCCCTCAGTCTCACAGATTCTATACTCCAAGATGAATAGTCGTGTGGATGCGGCCAATATTTTCTGGACCGGTAAAGCGTGAAACAATGTTGGCGAATACCACGTACCTCTTCCGTAGAAATAGGATTAAACCAAAAGAAAGACTGTTAGCTAACTAGGTGAAAATTCTGGAGGAGCAGGCTTAGAAAGCACTCCTGAAACAAATGCAGATACTTCCCATAAAGAGGTAGTGCCAAAATTTCTTTCCTCCTCTAGCGTATCGTCATTGGCATTATTCGTGTTCGCTATGCGACAGATACGACGATCGCAAAATGTGTTTAAAGTTCACTGTTATCTGTGAAGTGCATCCACCCTTTGTTCTGTGCCTTTCGGAAAGAAGAAAAAATGGCTTCCGCTGTGAAATGCGATAGAGATGGGATGCATGTAACACAAATGCTTTAATCTGAACTGTGACGTTAACTGCACGGAAATTACCTATTGTTTTTATTCAGTAATAGAAACTGAAGTCAGAGGTTCTTGAAAAAAAAAAAAAAAAAAAAAAAAAAAAAAAAAAAGGAATTTTTCCAGGTTATTTAATTTTCTGTAAAGTTGTATTTAATTCGCGATTCGGAAGATTTGTTGGTTCATTGTGAGGTAACAGAACCTGCAGCTCGAAGCCCTGATTGGGGCAAATTTCATTAATCAAAAATACATTACCACCGTTGTTAACCATCACCCATTAAATTTATTGTCCATCGCACTACGTGCGGTATTCTTGCCTGCTGTATCGATGTGAGCTCTGTGCATTCATTTTCTAACATTAACATGTAGACAAAGTTTTGAACCCAAAAAATTTCAGAAGACAAGGAAAGGAGTATTTTGGGAAGGATCAATTTATCTCCAAATCAAAACACATCAAGCGCGAAAGGTATTTCACTAAATATCACATTCACTCTCAGAGCAATAGGTTTCTGATTATGGACTAGGCTCACTTTTGTCGATCTACACAGTAAATGTTTTACTTTCTTGTAATGGCTGAGGCACACACTGGATCTAAAGACCTTCTCGTCGACATACATTAAGCCCTAATCTTTCTTTCTGTTTGCCTGTATGAAAAAAATGCACGATAATAGGCTTGGATTGCAAGTCATCGTCAGTCAGCACAATGCACGTCCCCATAAAAGTGCTTTGATGATGAGAAAGCTATGGAATTTCAGTTGCTATTTATTGGAAATTTTCCCTATTCACCATTTTTACCACCCTCCGATTCCAGCTAGTCCCCCATCTAAATGCATCTATCCCTGAAAACGTTTTGAGTCCAGTGAAGAAGAGGTAATGACACTTGTAGATTCTGTCTTTCAAATTTTCCACATCAGAATTCATGGATGAAGGCTACTTACTAGAGAAAGCTTCGTACCAAAGCTTATTAACCTAAAAATTATCTTTAGCTTGGAGTGATCCTTTTGCAGCCCCAAAGCGAGGTGACGCACTGATTAACAAACTGGACTCTCACTGGCGAGGACGATTCAAATCCCAGTCCGACCATCTATATTAAGGTTTTTCCTGCTGTCACCGAATTGCTCCAGACTAATGCCGGTATGGTTCCTTTGAGCCGGCATGCCCGATATCCTTCCCCATCCCTGAGTCAATTGCAGCTTGTGCTCCGTCTCTAATGACCTCTATGCCGACGGAGTGTTATTCCCTAATCTTCCTGCCTCCCTTCTCCCTTTTGCAGTCCTTGATTATCATCTTTGGAATTCAAGCGAATTAGTCCATATTGTGAACTAAGAAGTGTAATTAATATTTATAGAAGAAAATGTGGCAAGTTCATTGAAATTAAATGCGCAAATTAATGTAAGGGTAACTGATTGGAATGAGAGAATAAGTAGAGAGTTCCGCGTATCATGTAATGGCTATAGCACTGACAAGGTGCACGTAACCCATCAGTCACTTATTCCATATATCAAGCAATTTTACATATAATTTATTTGCTTTTTCGTGTAAGTTATGTATAATTATGTGTAAGGATTTCATTTAATGATAACAATACTCAGTGTATAGTAAATGCATAGAATGGTGACGTTTACTAGATGTCATTTTTTGTATCTCCATTTTGAAAGAAATTTTTTTTACTGTGTTTAGAACTAAACACAGTAAAAAAAATCCCTGCTTTCTCTTACAACAAACTCTGTATAGTCAATTAGTCTATGGCACAGTTACACAAATGTCCAACTGAGTACAATAAAATAAGTAATAAAAATGTCTCACCATTCCATCTTAAATTTCATTTACCGTCTTTTAAATACCCAAAGCACTCAGTCTTCAGGCCATGAGTGGCCTACCGGGACCATCCGACCGCCGTGTCCTCCTCGTGGAGAATGCGGATAGGAGGGGCGTGGGGTCAGCACACCGCTCTCCCGGTCGTTATGATGGTATTCTTGACTGAAGCCGCTACTATTCGGTCGAGTAGCTCCTCAATTGGCATCAAGAGGCTGAGTGCACCCCGAAAAATGGCAACAGCGCATGGCGGCCTGGATGGTCACCCATCCAAGTGTCGACCACGCCCGACAGCGCTTAACTTCGGTGATCTCACGGGAACCGGTGTATCCACTGCGGCAAGGCCGTTGCCTCTTTTAAATACCCAGGGTAAAATTATTTTTAAAAAAATGCTAAAGGCCCCACATAATGATTGTTCCATGAAGAAACAGAAAAGAAATTTTCTTTAAATTAAAGCAACAACAATGAGAAAAGGAATAAAATAATATCGGAAGGTAACATTCACCTGGAATTATTTGGAAAACAATGGATAACGGAGTAATAGAAATAGTATTAATGTCAGTTAATGAACATGCAGCTTTTACTTATAGTAATGTCAGTACCTTTGCTTACATGTTTTACATCATACCTGTCTTCCATTTTATTGTTACTGCATTTAAAGAACTGTCAGATCCCGCTCATATATTTTTGTTTTTCTAAACAGTATATTGGATTTTGCCACTTGCTGAATGTATACGAAAATAACCAACTTCTGGGAAAGAAGAGTGTCGTTTTATTGTTTAGGTTTGCATGTTTGATTAATGATAATCTGGATCCGCCATCCTACCTCCATTCATAAGCCAACTAATATGAAAATGCAATCCGACGACTGACGATTGAGAGGTAGATTAATAAAAGAAACATGGGAAGATGGTGCCGTGTGTCTCACTACTTACAATTTGGCCGAAGTATCCACCTGCTGCGTTTTAAAGACGGTTAAAGGGATCTGGATATTCTGGGAGACCAAAAATGAATTTTTTTATTTAATAAAGTTCTGTAGTTCTTCATAATACCGAAAGTATATGTTCTATGTACAGTACCTCAGCATTTTCGTGCTTAAATACCTTCCTAAAACAGACACGGCGCTCGAATTTCTAGCTGTCACAATACTGTGAAACACAAAATCTTGCCCACAGTGTCTTGTTATTTAATTTTGGCTCGCTCTTTCTGTAGTAGCTCACTGGCGTAATATCCTTGAAGAACATATCGATTGCACTATGAGCGGGGATTTATTGCAGTCGATCTTTCTATCTATAAAGGTAGATCACTTAAGTTTACTTGTGCATTTCGTGTTGTGAACTTGTGGTTGTGACTGCGTGTTTACATTTTAAAATGCCAAATACGAAGAAATTTCACTGCAGTCGTACATTTTACGGTAATCGACACAAGCGTGTTGTCAGCAATTTCAAAAATGAAGAAACTGTTACGCCGCAGCGAAGTGATATTAGGCATAGCAGTTCGCCAAGCAGTGCTTCAAAACTCAAGTCTAAACATCTTACCGAAAATGAACAAGAATGTGGTGTTGTAAATAGTGAAAATGACAGTTACATTTTAATTAGTGAGCACAAGGTTTCAGAATTGTTTTTGTCGATTGCTAAATCCAAATACTGTAATAGCGAAAATGTGTTACGCTTATTGAGGACCGAAGTAAGAGAAGAGGGCTATCCACCACCAGAATTTTTGTGAAACATCAAGTGTATAAAGTAACGAAGTGTACAGTGATATCTCATGTAACATGCAGAAAATACAGTGAAGTGAATATTCGTCCTGATTATGCCATGAGGTACACTGAGAAGGGAAGAAAAGCAGCCAGATATAATGTGCTAATGCACCTTCCCTCCTCCTCCTCCTCCCCCCTCCCCCCTCCCCCTAACAAACATTATGAAGCATCTAAGCTGAGGGCAGCGAAATATATGGTCACGCAACCTGTGGCTGAAGCTGAAAAAGGATGCCAGAGTAACAAAGGAAAGAAAGAAAACTAAAGAAACGAAAAGGCCACTCAGAATAAACAAGATTATGGGGCTGGAATGCTTTGCTATGTTATAATTTAAAAGAAAAATGGCATACAAATCTCAGCTTCAGTTTCCCGTAAGCAACGTTTTTGTATGCTTAGGAATCATTATCTCATGCAGTATTAAAGCGACAAAGACAAAATTTTGCATGGATAATAATACAATGTTTGCCTACACAGTGAACCACATTATTCACAAACGTATTAAATATTTTAAGCTGTAGCATGCCATATGATCTTAAATTAGGAGAAAAAAAGGACATCTAAAGAACATTAAAAACTAAACAAATGGGTAAATATTCCTGGTTTACTGATTCAACAAGTTAATAGTTAAAATAATAAAATTTGTTTTGACTTTTTGTACCGAGTAGTGTCGAAAACTAAAAATTACACGTCATTCAGAACGTAAGATCAAAATCACTATTCACTCCACTACTTATTCCACAGTTTTTAATTTTATTTTCAACGTAGAGTTCACAACATACTAATTATTTGGTTGAGGTTTCATTTCAATATCTATTAAAGTTTCAGTTACTAAATATCAAAATTCTAAATAAGCTACAGGCCATGACGTCCAGATCCCCTTGTGATTGGTTTCCACGAGCAAGATTGGTTTCAGTGTGAGGCTCAACGAAGCAGAAACATTGCCGTATTGAAATGACAGTAGTTTGCATCTGAAGTTATGTTTTAGCCCTATCGAGTTCTTTCTCCAGTAGTGTTCCTCTTACGACAGGGAGGCTCTATTTGTGACCCTCTGACAATGCAGAAGCGTCACGTAACGTATTCAGGGAAAGCTCTGCCTTCGACGGTCGCTTTGGAAACTCCAGAGAGGTCCGTCATGCTATGTTTAACGGAATGTGGTGTGGCGGAGAGACTTTAGCGGTCGAAACTTCTCTCTTGCACACACGATGGCTTCAGCAGCAAGGAGACAGCTCAGAAATTGTCGGCCGTTTACTCCCCTAAATACTAGGGTTGATTTTTAAGTAAGGACCGTTTTTATTTTAAAAAAAAAATACAAATACTTTTGTAAAAAAACTTATTTTCTGATTCTACACACTTTTACCTATTTTTCTACATAGTTGCCTTATTTATTGAAGCACTTGTCATACCGTACAACTAAGTTTTCAATTCCCTCTTCAAAGAATTCGGCCACCTGCTCCGACAGCCAAGAGTTCACGGCCGCTTTCACTTCATCGTCGTCATTGAAGCGCTGCCCGCCAAGATGGTGTTTCAGGTACCGGAAAAGGTGAAAATCGCTAGGAGCAAGGTCGGGGCTGTATAGTGCATGGTCCAAAACTTCCCAGCCAAAAGAATCAATCAAATCCCGAGTCTTTTGAGAGGTGTTGAGGCCTAGCGTTATCGTGCAGGAGCAAAACTCCTTTTGTCAGCATGCCGCGCCTTTTGTTTTGAATTGCTCTGCGGAGCTTCTTTAGAGTTGCACAGTAGGCATCTGAGTTGATTGTCGTTCCTCGTGGCATAAAGTCCACTAGCAAAACACCGCGCCGGTCCCGGAACACAGTTGCCATAATCTTGCGCTTTGACAGCGTCTGTTTGGCTTTGACCTTGACGGGTGAGGTTGTGTGTCGCCATTCCAGCGATTGTCGCTTGCTTTCGGGATTGATATGGGATACCCATGTTTCATCTCCAGTGACAATGTCATCCCTTCTTCCTCGTAACGAATCAAAAAGTCCAATGAAGTGGCAAATCTCTTGCCTTGGTGGTCCTCTCTGAGGAGTCTGGGTACCCACCGAGAACAGTTTCTTGAAGTTTAGGTTTTCAGACAATTTTGTACAAAACCGATCTTGAAACTTGTGGAAATTCCAAAGAAAGAGTGGAAATTTTGAATCTTCTGGCCTCATGAATCTTTGTTTCGACTGCAGCCACCAAATCATCAGTGATCACAGAGGGCCGGCCTGAGCGTTCTTCGTCATGGACGTTTTGACGGCCATTTTTAAACTCTCTAACCCATTGACGCACTTTACCTTCACTCATTGCACTCAAGCCATAAACTTCTGTTAACTGACGATGAATTTCTGCAGCTGATAGGCTTCTCGCGGTCAAAAAAACGTATCACTGACCGTATCTCACACGCGGCGGGCGATTCAATAATCGTAAACATTATAAAGTAGCACAGCGATGCGTACACGTCAGCTACAGAGCTGCAACTTGCATCAGTGTGAACGGGAAGGATGCCGGCAAGTGGCGCGGTGGCTTGTTGCGGCGTCCGCGCGAACTACGGGACTATACGCGCGAACGGCCCTTACTTAAAAAACAACCCTCGTATGCTGGTGCCAGCCAAGATTTGACAGAGTGCTGATTAATTAGAAAGTTACGCTCTCGGCTGACTCAGCGACTCCAAAGGTCTTTACATGACCCGAGACAACTTTTGTGGTTTAGTTAGCTTGCTTTCGAAAATAGTCTGAATGGTAGCGGAAGATGTGAGCTTTTATTCACGTCTGATAGGCTAATCCCGAGACAAGGCTTCTCAGTCTGCGCTATTATGTGGCGACGGAATTCCTGAGGCTCATAAGACGACAGGAGGGAAGTCGTGCGGAAAATTTTCTCTCTTGTGAAAAGTCAACAAATAAGCACGTGACCTGGTTGACCGACACGAGCTTCTGGCAGAATTATTTTTGGTGATTCAGTGACCGGAATCCGACGCGACCATGAGATGCAGGCCGACCGGCTTAAACAGCGCATTGTGCAGTTTTTGGTGATTTTGGATCTCCATTAAGTGATTGTGACTGGAACGGTATTGCATTGGTCATGTATATAAGTTTACGATGATTCTGCTATGTTAGTTACTTAATTAAGTCTCCCGGTGGTGATTTTATTTGTGTGAGCTTAAATTTATGTAATCATAAGAGGAATAGACACAGGGGTTAAAACTTCTGCATAGTGTTTTGATGACTAAGTTATGTGTATGGTGTGTTGAGAGGACTGACATAAATGGAGTGAAATAAATTTGTTGATTGGTGCACTTGCGATTTTTTAGATTTTTTCGCTCTGGGTGAGACTTCTTCACATCTGAATCTGACCCAGAATGCTCTGGGTTCGTCGCTTGGTTAACTCAGATCCAAATATGTTACACTGTTTAATTGTTAATTTCCCCAGTGGTGTAGTAGTGGATTTTTCAAATATATTGGGAATGAAATTCTCAGGGGGGTTATATGTGACTTAAGTCATGCGTATGGCAAAGAGAGGGTGCTTAGCTGAAGTATTCCGTATGTAATTTTATTTTTCTGTCCTGTTTCATATCCTCATTTTGTCCTAAATCTAGGTGTGTTAATCTTAAAATAAATGAGTAGCAATCGAATTCCCTTCATATCATTTCACTAGTTAGTCCCATGTCACTTGAATATACGTCAACCAAGGCCAACAACCATACTTATATGTCTAGGAAATTACTTTTTATGACAATTCCATGGTGCAAATCTTCGTTTAAACAACAGATTGCAACCGATCAGGCTAAAGGCCCTAGAATACATTACTTTATTTTGTTTATATCACTGATGCTCTGGCATCTGGCGGCCCTTTTATTAAATCATTAGAATCAAAAAGCTGCAGCATACATTCTGTCCACATATAAACCGATATGTTTCAGCAGCAGTTCTATGTTTTAATGTTTTGTAAAACGGTTGCTATGAGTGCCTTTATGTAAGTGCTGTGAACAATTTCACAATCAATCCAGAGCAAGCATTCACTAAGTATGGCTCCTGCAGACCCTGTTTTCAGACAACTATTAACACACATTTAAATTAGGCTCCTTGAAGTCTTTGTAGATGGCTGATCTGTTACGTAAGAACAATAAAGAATCTCTATTTGCCAGTTGATCATGTGACATTAAATGTATTTTAATTGAAAATTAACTTCGATGGAATCGAGTTGATCATTTAAAATTATTTAAGGACATATCAGTTGATCTACTCGAATAGAACTAGAAACAATCATCGAGGCATATAAGTTTAGTAATCTTACAAATATCCCGTCCATTTTCCTAGTTTAAACGGAAACAACGGGAACTTTTATTCGATGAAGACAGTTACGCTTCCACCATCGTCTCAATTGTGTAGGTGAGGCGAAACAAGGGCTGTATCATTGGAAGAGGTTCAAAGGCGAGCGAGTGTGCCGGGGCTTACACCAGTTCACTACCACCAGCGCCCCGACATAACGCGCCTGTATTTAACACAGCGAAATTAAAAATTAAAATAACTTTTCCAAGCTTTGTCAGTGTATGCTTCAGTGTATTAAAGTTAACATTGTGAAGTCTCAGAATGATCGAATGAATATGTTTCGCTAAATATATTGTTTTAAGAAAGAAATAAGTGACGCTAAATAATGAAGCTTGAAAGCTAAAAACTGTTCAGAATGTGCAAATGTATGTCAATTAAAAGTTACGGGTCTCAATTTGGTCAGAGGAATATTCTGATTTTGACCAATATTTTTACGAATAATTGAAGACGCAAAATATTGGACTCTGACATGTAAAATCATATGAAACCTCAGTTTGATCTAAAAACCTTTATGTATGACACAAATACGCTACCTCTATTAGTTTTCAAGTTATTTACTAGAAACCAAATGTGGAACGAAAACGTTCTTATTTATAATAGACTGAGTATCATTTATATTTGTTATAAAAAGTTCTAATCACAACACTCCATTACACTGATGACAGCCGTACCAAGTTTCAAGACTTTATAGTAAATAACAATCACAAAGAGGCAGTTCTGAGGTCATTTTCTACTGTCGGTTTTGTACTAAAATCTCTAACCAGCAAAGTTTAAATGCTGTCGAGCTAAATGTTTTTCAGTAACTAAAGCCGACTTGACTCTATTTACATAAAAATTAAAAACATTGTAAATTGTTAAATGACAGTGATATTAATATCATTTATGTGTATACAGCCAGAGAGGCAGCTGAAGAGACACTTCGCTCCAAGACATCAATCTGTCCGCGTCAGTGAAATGCCTAAGCCTGCATGTGCTGTACCTCGGATGACGTCACAACCTGCAAACTACCGCAAGCATTTTCGGTGAAAGTAGGAAGTGAATGGCTAGGACTGTACACCGTCCTGAGCCGCTTAGATTTCAGTGAGGTAACGGTTAGTGTGCCGCCTGTAACGCTGACAAACCCGCGTGGCAAGTGGCGAGATAATTTTCCACTTTTAAGGCGAACAATTATCTTTTGGTGATTAGAAGACGACGGAGCATTTTACCTGGAACTTTCTTAGCGGTCGCCTCTGAACTGTTAATAATGCTGTTTCCGATAGGGACATTTTTATTATTAGGAATATTATTATATTTTGTGCTTATGAACTTTTACTGAAGTTATCTCAGTTAAAATTCAGTACTTTTGTTCAAGGTCATTGTTTCTGATCCGCCGAGTAAATCGCAAGTAAGCCCATTTTCTTTCAGTGATCATAATCAGTAATGTGGGATTGCATACTAGAAATTATGGTCAGTATGTTCTCCATTGCTTTCTGGCTGGTCGCAAAAATAGTTTTCAGGCTCTTGTAAACGGCAGAGGTAGGTGTAAAGCTTTCACACACAATTTAAGAGTGTTTCCACATTAACGGACAAAACAAAAAATGAAGACTAGTAAGATTTACCTGCCACCCCACACAGGGATCATGAAAATGGGAGACATTAGGATGCGCACAGAGGCAAATAGAATGATGATATTCTTCCCTACCTCAATATCGAATGTAAGTGGACAAAAATACCCTAATATTGGCATGAAATACCCTCCGACTCAAGCTAAAGAATATATTTGTAGCTGTAGTTTAGTAATCCATCTCTCATCTGCAGAACAACCGCAGTTCAGATTGCATATAATAATTTACTGGCAGTTCGATATATTTTCTTGAATAAACTTGTTGCATACTTGATACACTGTTTTCTGAGGCGGTTACAATAACTGCAGGATGGTAGAGCCTGCAGAGTCAAAGATGGTGTCCGTTTCTTCATGTTGTATCAGTGGAAAAGTGTTTCTGTTGGAGAACAAACAAGGCGAGTATGTTCCTCTTCGAAAGACTCAGAAAATTGGCGAAAGTAGAGCTTCAATCCTCATTCAACCTTACCCACTAAAAACTTTGCAATGCGAAATTTTCGTGCTTTTTTAACAGAGAACATCCTAAATCTTTTATCCAGTCTCTCTGTAGTTAAGCCTTCGTACCCAGCGCCTCACTCTCACTGATGTCCCTCCCCCACTGTCTCCGTTCTCTCCTACCGATTTAAGACACACCCCCTTGCCTCTGTCTTTTCTCACTTACACCGTCTACTGTTGTCCTTTTCCACTTTCACCACCATACCTCGGCAGCTCCTAAAATTCTGGAGAATCCAAATTATTTTTCCCCTATACTCACGAGTTTAAAGTTTCGTTCCAAATGCATCCTCACCTGTACCTACGTCTTAAAGTTCGCTGGTATGAGAGGGTCCGGATGCCCCAAGCCTGTGTATGGCCTCCACTCATCTGTATTTTCCACTTCTACTGTCTCCTCTCTCTTTTGCTCCCACTGCTTCTGTCTCAATCCATCTGTTTCTCTTACTGCCATTGTCTGCCACTAATCCCACTGCTGTTGTCTCCATCCATCTCTTTCTGTCTCACTGTCACTTTCTCTCTTCCACTGTCACTGTTTCCTTTCTCGACCTTCGCTCTCCACTTCTCTGATTTCAGCACAAAAAAGTGCTATGACAGCAAGAAAAAAATTTTGGTGAGGAATGCGGGGCGAAGATTGAAGCAGCTGGTTCCACAATTTTCTATCAGAGTCTTTTAAAGAGGAACATATTTGCCCTGATTATGCTCAGACAAGCATTTTTCAGCTGGTTCTCTTCTTTTCACTGCCAGTGCAGGGCGTGTTGCTTGTACAAAACGAATTCTATAGGTCAGTAAAGTTCTGACTTTTTATTTACATACTTCGAGACATTTACGTACTTTGACATATATAAACAACAAATAAGTACACATAATATGAGATTAACACAGAATCGCAAATCATTGAAAATGCGTAGCCTATTTTTTGCATCTTAAAAGATGTTTTTAGAAATATTTTTTGCGATTTTTCCAATTTTACGTAAATTTTGGCAGTCATTAAAAGTTTTCTTCAGGTATGATAACACGATTTTCAGTCCATTTTTGTCACTGCAGTGCCACTTTGGGCATATTTGTACAGCGTAAAGAGCAAATTATACAGAGGCAGTATTTCCTGAAATTTTATTGGTGAAAAAAATGACGATTAAAAACTTAGTTCGGTGAGCTCAGAAACCTTGTGATGAACCTAGAAACGTTGCAATGCGTTCACTACGTTAGTTGCAACTGCAACGACAAAAAAAGGAATCGGAACACCAAGAAGGAGATGTGCGAAAGTTGATAGGCGTGTTTCTCCATCTACAAGATGAAGTCTATTCAAATTTCGCGCCAGTCACGTAAGAGTGGCAATAGTAGCGGCACTACGAGGACGAAAAAACAGGTTTGCCTCTCCGTCTAGGGCGCCATGTCACAGTCCCCTCCCGCCGGAGGTTCGAGTCTTCCCTCGGGCTTGCGTGTGTGTGGTGTCCTTAGCGTAAGTTAAAGCAGTGTGTGAATCTAGTGACGGATGACCTCAGCAGTTTGGTCCATTAGGAATTCACACACATTTGAACATTTTTGAAAATCAGGTTTGCAATAAATACTGTAACTAAATTTTTTGCGTGTTGTCTCCTTTTGCTCGTGGCAGGCTATGAAGGGTTGCTTACTTTCGCTAGCAGTAACTTTATTATTTCTTTTTTCCAGCCTGCTGTGATACAATGTCTTGTGCATATTCTTATTTTTCTTTGGAGACTTAACCTTCTGGTTATTTTGCCCGTTATTTGATTAAGGTTGAAACGCGTACGCAGCGATGGTGAGGCATTGCACAATCTCTGACCAGAGAGCATAGAGTTCAGTACAGTTGCGAGAGAGTAATAGCGCGCGTGAGTTCAGTTTGTTGCGAGGTAGTAGTGAGTAGCGAGCCGCGAGAGTATGCAGTCGGTTGCGAGTTAGCAGTGCAGCTGCATGTAGGGAGTCGGTAGTTGCAGTTGCGAGTCGGTGTTGTGTGTGAGGAGTCGGCGGGCGTCGACATGGCTCTATGGTCGGGATTCAGGACGAGGTATATTGTTAAATAAGGTAATGAAGCAGCTTTGCGCTCAGCTAATAATGTATTGTAATGGATCTTAAGTGTAATTAATTTGTTCAAGAATCGCCCCAATAATAATTTGTTTTCAAACTAAGCATTTTTAACAAACAATGCTTTTTGAAATAATATCTCCCTTGCATTTCCTTAAAGAAAAGTTTCCCTTAAATTCAAAATTATATTTGCGATGCATTTCCTCCAGCTATGGCGAAAAATAAGAGCAGATGCAGTATTACTGAGGTAAGAATTTGAGATTAATCAGGGTCTAAAGATCGACGTTTCGGTCTATTTGCGTTTTCATTGTCGCTGAGATTTTGTTCATTTGTTGAATTGACTTACATTTTTTGTGGGGGGGTTGTGCATGGCTCGGATTGTTGGTTCTCATTTAGTTGTCGTTGTCAGTGAATTATTTTGTTTGCTGGGGGGTTGCACTGGGTTCTATTCTTGTTGGCATTCAAATTGTTGTCTTTCTACATTTTTGTGGGGAGGTTACACTTGGCGACATCCGGTCCAGGATCGTATTTCGTTGAGAATCTTCTGAAAAGTAGTCAGAAATCTGCTCTTATTTGCTTTAATATAATCAGCATTTGGCGCAACGCTTTTATTAATTTTGTGACTTTCTTTCCTCAGATCATCGGCAATTCGTTGCTCTGTTGTATTTGTGTGTTGCTTTTGCATTGTGCTTATTTCTTTTGTGAATAATTGTGACTATTGTAAAAATGCCGCGAAAGACTGAATAGTATATCGCGAGGTATTATGAATGAAATTACCGACTTAAACAACGTGACCGATAGTAATTGTGACACGCAGTGTAATGATGACAATTCACTGTATATTGACAATCATCCTAATGATGAACAAGCGAACTTAATTGTGTCCTCTGTCAATTTGACGACAATTGATGACACGGGGCGCTCTGTTGCAATGAGTGCTGCCCAGATTAACACACCCGGTTTGCTGGATTTACGTGATGAACAGAAATTTTTCCAATGAAAATGAACAGGATACTCAAAGTACGACTGATCTATTTAATTCCGAAATAGTGTCTGACAGTGTACATCCGACTGATAAACCTTTTTGTAAATTACAGAATGACCAAATGGTCACACAAAACACGACAATCGCGGATACACCATCAAACAGTACAGAGAATGGAGCAGGTAATTTAGGCTTGGATCAAATTATGGCACTATTACTACAACGGGTTAATCAAATTAATGAAAAACAAGACAATAATAATGAAGATCTCAAACAACTTAGTGAACAGAACAGACAGTTAAATGAAAAATTAGACAACAATTCCAGACAGCTTAGCGAGCAGATTGCAGCCGTTGCCGCGCAGTGTCATGACACTAAGGAACAGTTACGCGAGGAAATTGAGGCTTCTTCAAAGAAAAGTAGCGAAGAAATTAGATCTGTTGCTCAAGAATTAAGGGATATGCAAACAGTTACAACAGAAACACTTAGAGAGGAAATTAGCGCAGTCGGTAAACAATGCTCTGAAAAGGCTACACAATTACGCGACGAGTTTAAAGCAATGACAGCAGAACCTTCGCGCACAATGGATGAAAATATTGACGCGAAATTCGACCAACAGAACACTCAGATTGACGAACGTTTTAATCACCACATAGAAAACAGTAATACGCATTTCCGTAAATTTATTCAGGATCAAAATAAAGTAAATCGTCAAGTCATGGAAACAATCACTGCTCAGAGACAAGAAGACAATCGTAAAATGTTTGCGAAGGCAAAAACATATGTAGACAACAATATTGCTACAGTATCGGACAAAATTAATACTATCGAACAGTTGAACACCGAATTACGTGATGAGATTTCTGACCTTAAATCAAAAACAGATACACACTCAGTAGATTTTCAAACAGTGACCGACAGACTCGAACAATTAGAACTAACACAGGATTCCGATGTCGTCAAAGCTGACGTTAAAAAACTGAACGAAACTACACGTAAATTGCAAACACAGATTAATGCCACAGACACTAAAACCGATGATCAAGTAAAAATACTGACTAAAAAATGTGATGAATTGGCCAGTCGTATCGATGTTATTGAAACTACAAATGACAATAAATCAGACGATACTTCACCGGTTTCATTTAACCAAACACCTGAATTCCAAAATCTACAACAGACAATCAATGAAATCGATTCGTCTAATAACATATTGCATAGAAAATTGTCGAGTTTGCAGCAAGAGGTAGCAGAGATAAAAAATATTTCAGCTAATAACACATCACAGCAGACGCCACTTTGCGAACATTTGTCTGATTCACGCACTGCGTATAATTTGGGTAATCTACAGAGAGTACGGGACTTAGATTCCGAACAGACACAGACAAATAGATTCTCTTACAATCATGAACCTGTTCCATCATACAGAGACGATAATTTTGATTATAAACATTTTCTGTCAGTGAGAAAATTTAAAGTTTTTAGAAATGACAGAACACAGATTCACCCACTAGATTGGATACAACAATTTAGCTTTGCTTTTCCACCGACTTGGCCCGTTACGCATAAACTTGAATTTATTTGCAGTTTTTTGGAAGGCGAACCGGCAACTCGTATGAGACCGATCGCGAGACAATGTTATTCAGTAGAAGAATTTCAGAATGCTTTTTTGTCAGCGTATTGGTCGAAGACGACACAGCGCGGAATGAAGGATCAAATTATGAGAACTCTAATTTTCCCAGTGTGACGCAATTTTTTGAGCACATGGTGCAACAAAACCAGTACCTAAGTGAACCGTACAGTGAATCTGCACTCATTCAATTATGTATTTCTAAATTGCCACGATCATTAAGAGTGTCACTTTTAACGGGTCAGCAAAAAGAAAATATTTCGGCATTCAGGGATCTGTTGCAGCTTTTAGAAGTGCAGCAATCAGATTATTCTTTCGTAAACAAAAATTTTTCGTATAACAACCAAGGCCAACAAACTTACAGCAATTACGATCAGACACGTAATTTCAATAGGAGAGGTAACAGACGCTTTAGGACCGACAACCACCAAAACTTTAATAACAGACAAAATTCTAATTATCAATATCGTCAAAATTTTGAGCAACAGGAATCACATTTTAGCAACAATAGACGTTTTCCACCACAACAGCATGAAAATCAACCGGTTAGCATCCCTAACCAACAATGGAATGCACAAGGTCAACCAGGCTTTAATGTTTCGCCGCGTGCACGTATAGTCCCTGATATAACAAATAGTAACGCACGGCAGCAAAGGAACAACTACGTACAGAAAACACAGTATTTCAATTCCTATCGCAATGCACCGTATAGGAATGACTATTACGACAGACGTAAAAATAATGAGGACAATTTTCAGCGTACATCTAACAACAGACGGTCATACCAACAGCAAAATCATCCGCAAGAACATATTCTCATGAATGAACCCGACAGTAGATTTCATCCAGAGCGTAATACGTCTGGAAGAAATAATAGAACAGTTCAAATAGTCGAAATGCCACAGAATCGTCCTGAAAATAATAACACGTCAGATAGAATCTGACTAGATACTGTACAGGTCGCATCTTCCAGTAACACAAGCACTACCTTTGACACGCAAAATGTTGTTCACGAAAATGTTATTACTTTTGACGACATCAGAGACACTCTTTTACAGGAAAGACCAGTTGTTCAGAAAACTATTTCACACCCTATCATTGAAATTAAAATTGGTTCATCGAAATTTTCAGCAGTAATCGATTCCGGATCACCTATGTCAGTAATAAATGAAGAAACTTTTAACGAGTGTAACAAAGAGAATAAGTATCCTACATTACCACTAGGCAAAACGAAAGTAAAAGGAGCAGTATCGAGTAAAGGAGTAGACGTTAAATTACAGACACATTTATCATTTTGTATTGCAGGTCACACATTTCACTCAAATTTTTGGATTGTTCCTTTATTGACAACAGACGTTATTTTAGGTACTAATTTTCTCGTACAACACGACACAGTGGTTGATTTTCAAAATTCATATTTAATGCTAAAGGATGAAGATGTACAATTGGCTTTAGAATTTCAGCACTCTTTATCTGCGGAAGAACAGACAATTAATTGTACTGAGGTCATTTCCGTAACGCGTAACATAGACTGTAATTCGACATTGTTCACAGATACGTACGTACATAACTATAACACCAGACGAAGCTGACTACGACGTAGTACAAATGATCTCTGATAAAGTTAAACAAAGCACTGCAAGTACAGACAACTAGCGCACGCAACTACACAAAATTCTTTTACAGCAAGCTCCAGTTTTCGACAACATTCCTGGTACTATGTCCGGTTTTATGTATGAATTTCAAGTCAAACCGCATGATACATTTAAAGCAAAGCATTATCCCATTCCATATATTCACAGAGAACAAGTTAAAAAAGAATTGCAGGATATGCTTGACCAAGGAATTATTGAACCAGCAGTTAGTCCGTACATAAACCCGCTACATATTGTTAAGAAAAAAGATGGCTCACTTCGCCTTGTACTTGATTCGCGTCACATCAATGACATAATTATTAATGAAACAGATCAACCACAGACACTAGAGGAACTTTTACAGAAATTTCATGGTACAGCTATTTATTCTACATTAGATTTGAAATCGGGATTTTGGCAAATTCAACTTCATCCGAATTGTAGATAGTATACAGCTATTCTCTGTTTTGGCGACTGTTATTAATTTTGCAAATTACCATTCGGCTTAATTATCTCTTCTGCTGCTTTTATTCGCGGTTTGAACACAATACTTCCGACAGAACTTAAAGACAGAATCACGACGTACGTAGATGACATTCTTATCGCAGAAGCTAACTGGACTGAACACAATCTGATTCTAGAACGACTGTTGCAAACTTTTCATGCGCAAGGACTCAGTTAACCTCAGTAAATCGCATTTTGGCAAAACTTCTATAAAATTTCTTGGACACGTAATCTCAGCAGAAGGCATTTCGCCTGATCCGGAAAAACTTCAAGCTCTACGTGACATTACTGTTCCTACGACGAAGAAACAATTACGCAGCTTATTGGGTGTAATTAACTTTTTCGCAAATTTATTCATTACTCTGCCTTGGACACACCCAGATTATGTCAATTGACAGGTAAAAACACGATTTGGTCTTGGGATAAGCAGGCACACACTGAATTTGTGAAACTGAAAGAAGCTTTGTTGAATGCTCCACTTTTATCGCACCCAGATCTTACCAAAAATTTTTCCATTGCCACCGACAGTTCCAACACAGCTTTAGGCGTACATATTTTTCAGGAAATTGAAGAAGATGGTTGTACAGTAATTAAAAGCATCGCATTTGCAAGCCGCATTTTGTCACCTGCTGAACGAAATTATTCCATTACAGAACTGGAAACATTATGTGTTGTATGGGCTTTTACGAGATTTAGACATTTTCTTTATGGCAGACATACCACCGTTTACATAGACCACAGAGCTATACAATTTTTACTTTCAGCTAAATTCACTCACGACAGATTAAGCAGATGGAAGCTTTATTTACAGAATTTAATTTTACAATAGTTCACATTCCCGGCACACAAAATGTTGTAGCAGACGCACTATCTCGTTCTCTCAGCAACAATCAGCAAGACGTCGCAACCAATTTCTGCAAAGCAAATTTCAGCGTCATGTACATTCAGCAAGTTGCATTTGAAAATTTTATTTCGTCGTCATTACAGGACATAGCAAAAGAGCAGAATAAAGACAATGTGTGGAAAGAAATTAAACACCTTTGGCAAGATAAGAATAATGTTACGATTAGACACCATTACACTGTACGCAATAACATTCTATTTCGCCGCTCTCACCCTGACAGCAACAATTGGCTTTTATGCATTCCCGACGAACTGGTTAACAAATTAATCTGGTATACTCATTTAAGCTACGCACATTACGGAGCAAGAAAATGTTTTCTTATACTGAGACAGAACTGTTATTTTAACAACATGGAGAAACGAATACGACGAGTTTTAGCGTCATGTAAAATTTGCCAGAAAGCTAAGTCAGACACCACTTCACATATTCCTCTATTATATGCCATTGTACCTGTTAAATTAAGACACATGGCCGCTGTAGACATTTTTGGTCCAATTCCGAGAACTAACAGAGGTTTCTGCTACATCTTTGTCGCTGTTGAACTCACTTCAAAATTTGTTACTTTCACTCCGTTACGCAAAGCTACTGCTAAAACTGTTTCAAAAGCATTTGTAAAGCACTTTCTATTTCATGTAGGGCATGTGATGAAAGTAATTTCCGACAATGGATCACAATTTCGTTCTGCTATATGGACACGCTTGTTACGAGCTAGAAACATTTCTCCGATCTATATATCGAAGTACCATGCTTCTTCGAGCCCCTGTGAACGATTAATGAAAGAAATTGGTAAACTGTGTAGAATATACTGCCACAAAAGACATATTGATTGGGACACACACATACACTCATTCCAGGATGTAATTAACTCCATTCCAAATGAATCCACTATGCTATCTCCGTCTGTTATACTGAAAAACGTTGAACCACCAAACAAAATTAAAGAATTAATAAACTTTCCTAGATCTCATAGACTACGACACCGTGAAATAATTGACATTGCGCAGAACAACATCAAACGTGCCGCAGAGCGCCGGAGAAGACAGCAAAAACAGGTTTGTATACGCCGTGACTTTCACATTGGACAGAAGATATTAGTACGTACACACTATTTATCCAGCAGAATAAAAGGTAAGTGCAATAAATTTGAATTTCTATACGCAGGTCCATATCGGATTCGGAGCATTCCTCACCCCAATGTTGTACACGTCGAAACTTTGAGAACGAAAAAAAGTAAAGGCAATCACCACGTCTCCAACATCAAACCCTTTATTCAATGAACATCTAATTTTTTTATGATTACGTATGCAATTATACTCACATGAACACTTACTGACGATTATCGTATTTTTTCTTGGCAAGTGCTCGGCAAGGTAAGGTTAGCAGGTCGCTCTTCTTGTCGATTACCCATCAGACCGTGCATATTTTTCCAGTTGAACTTATACATTTTATGACCACTTATGCAATTATATGATTACCTACTGATGTCTATCGTATTTTGTCTTGGCAAGTGCCTGGCAAGGTAAGGTTAGCAGGTCGCTCTTCTTGTCGTTACACATCAGACCGTGCACATTTTTCATTTTTTTTGTGTGTATGATTGTTTTCCTGTTTTGTTTGTATGCACTGTGAAATAGTTAAGGTATAACACACCCGTTGACTTTGACATTTTTTGCCCTATGATATCTCAACATCGTGACGATTTTACATTTTTCTTTTTTTTGCTGCTGCATTGTGATATTCTCTGTACATTTTGCCTTTGAACACTGTCTATGCTTTTGACATATTACGTTTTCTGTCATGTTATGCTGTATGCTTAATTATGTTACCGTTAATCAGTAATTATTTAGTGAGTATATGATGTAAATGCAAGACATTAATCTTTGTTCATCAATTTCAGAAAGAAATGATACGTAAATGAAATAAATTAAACGGAAATGGGAATTTCAACTACGGAATAGACGAAAGAGGATACAAAAACCTTATGAAGAAGAGTAAATGGATCAGAATTAACAAGCATTAACAAGAATATACAATACACATCGCAGAATAGCAGTCTTAACTAATTTTTTCTTTCAGAATACGAAGCGATTGATGCAGGCTGTCAGACAGGACTACACATCTTAGTTTTAGTGATGAAATATGATAGAAATAAGGAATAATTGTATAATGAATAATGAAGTGATATTTTTTTGCAGATGATAATGAATGCTGATGAATAATGATGAAGAATATGCTACTATGGATAATGAAGTTTTTCTTTACAGATGAGGATGATGTTGAAGATTATGTATTTATGCTATGTAGTTATTTAAGTATTTGTTGCAGTTTGCTTTGACAGCAGGTGTTATATTGCATAGTAGGATGAATGAAGGTTTTGGAAAGGACAGCTATGGAACACATTTTTATACACATTTCACTACCTGTTAATTCGAAGTTCACTACTTTTCAGCATAGTATACGTTTCTTCTTTCAGCTCAATAATCCATTTTGTATTTTTTTCCAGCAGAAGCTTTTCATGATACTTACTAAACCTGTTACTTATTATACCTGTACTAGCACTTACATTTTTTTACCCATTTGTGTCTATCATTTATAAATGTGATCACATATACTCTATTTGTTTCACAACCTTGCTACAGCTGACTAATGACGAATGACGTTACACATTTTTCATTTACAGGAACAACCCAGAACCAAATTTTTTCTTTTTCTCTTCTTGCTTTCCCTTATAATTACCCAAAGCAATGCATTGCTAGCACAAAAACAAAAAAAAAGTATTACCAGTCCCAAATAATGCTATTAGTTTAAGAGAATTGTGAATAATACTGATCAGCTCTGAATAGTATGTCACTTCAGTAATGACTTCTTAATGATAAATAAATAAATAAATAAATAAATAAATAAATAAATAAATAAATAAATAAATAAATAAATAAATAAATAAATAAATAAATAAATAAATAAATAAATAAATAAATAAATAAATAAATAAATAAATAAATAAATAAATAAATAAATAAATAAATAAAATAATGCTTGGTAACTGGATAATAACTGCACTGTTTATTGTAATGAGACTATTTATAATGTGTATGATTATTAATGCTATGACTGTAATTAACTGATTTTTTATAATGAATTAAGAGATTTCTGAATAATACTGAATGATGAAAAATGTTGTACTATTTAATACTTGCTGGACACTGAGTGCCAATAATTAATGTAACTAAATGATTTGTTAGCAATTATGCCATTAATTAGCTCCTGTTTTCAATGACGACTTCTGATGATAATACTGAATAATTAAAAATGTTTTGTACTATTTAATACTTGCTGGACACTGAGTGCCAATAATTAACATTATTCTGTCATACTAAATATGCTTTGTAACTGGCCAAGGACTGCCACTGTTTATTGTAATACGATTACCCATGATGCCAATAGTTTAATTTTATGAACATTTTTCTGTAATACTACATTCATGGTACAGAAATGTTCAATAGTTGGGCTATGAATGCCGCAAACTACTAAGGTAATTACTAATGACGACTTGTATGTGACTTAATGTCCTTCACTTTCTGAGCTAACTACCCGGAATTACTGTAATATCCCTTTGTCCTGTCTATCCTCATGATCATGGAGCACTATATTTGGTTTTGCACTAATTCTACGTTGGTGTGCCTTGTAAAAGCGTGGTGTTGACACGACATGCTGTCCACCACGGTGAGCGATGAAGACGTTATTATGGTCCCACTGTTTGGTGTACCTGATGTACTGCTAAAATGATAACTGGGAATATTACTACGACATTTCAGTGTCTTGGATATGCTGATAAATACTTCTGGGAAAAGAACTGCAAATTGTCTCACTTGGTGTTGTATTTCTGTGGAAAGATATGGACTTTCAGTGCAGCTGCGTGCAACCTAAGTGCTACAACCATGACGCAATCCTTCCTATTCCTTCCCTAATTATTGTGAAATGAAAAAGTCATATACAGTGCGTGTGCACTTCTTTTCTTTTGTTAATGAGATCAGTTATCCTGAAATTACTAAAGACTTCTATAGTGCATATGCCCTTTATTACACTCCTTGATTTGTTTGTTTGTTGTAGAAAGATATGTTCAATACTTTAGTGCGTGTGCACTTATGTAATATGTTTTGTACTTATTGTATATATTTTTGTCTTTGTCTGAAATATTTTGTACTCGGTGCATGTGCACCATATTTATTTCACGTTCTACATCTGAATATTCTTTGTAATTGTAAAGTTAATTAGTTAGAAAAATTTTTGCCACGATTGGTAAGTCCAAATGACTCACCATCGCTGCCAAATTTTTGCCCCCCAGTGGAGGGTTATGAAACGCGTACGGACCGATGGTGAGGCATTGCACAATCTCTGACCAGAGACCATAGAGTTCAGTACAGTTGCGAGAGAGTAATAGCGCGCGAGAGTTCAGTTTGTTGCGAGGTAGTAGTGAGTAGCGAGCCGCGAGAGTATGCAGTCGGTTGCGAGTTAGCAGTGCAGCTGCATGTAGGGAGTCGGTAGTTGCAGTTGCGAGTCGGTGTTGTGTGTGAGGAGTCGGCGGGCGTCGACATGGCTCTATGGTCGGGATTCAGGACGAGGTATATTGTTAAATAAGGTAATGAAGCAGCTTTGCGCTCAGCTAATAATGTATTGTAATGGATCTTAAGTGTAATTAATTTGTTCAAGAATCGCCCCAATAATAATTTGTTTTCAAACTAAGCATTTTTAACAAACAATGCTTTTTGAAATAATATCTCCCTTGCATTTCCTTAAAGAAAAGTTTCCCTTAAATTCAAAATTATATTTGCGATGCATTTCCTCCAGCTATGGCGAAAAATAAGAGCAGATGTAGTATTACTGAGGTAAGAATTTGAGTTTAATCAGGGCCTAAAGATCGACGTTTCGGTCTATTTGCGTTTTCAGTGTCAATGAGATTTCATTTCTTATTAAGTTGACTTTCATTTTTTTGTGGGGAGCTTACACATGGCTCAGATTGCTAGTTCTAATATTTAAATATTGACATTCAAAATTCTCTGGGAGGTTACAAGGTTTAGGCCAATCTAAGTTGTCAGAACAATCCCTTTACTGGTAGAATTTAGTAAGGTCGCAACGGATAATGCAATGATATTCTTTGGGGCAGTCTGAGAAAACTACGTGTTGTGAATTAATTTTGAGGCAAGAACTTTAGATTTGGGGAGCGTATCCATCAAATGCTACTAGTATGACACTTCATACATGTGAATAAATAAATTAACGATAGCGAAAGTTAGCTTCCAATGACAAAATCTTGTTTTCTGACTTACGCTTCGCATGTTAACAGTAATCTTTTTGTATTTGACAAATGGACAAAACATTCATGTCTTTCTCACTCGAGAATTACAAGCCACGTTGGCCTTAATCTACAGAGTCCTGTGGGGTGGGGAGATCTGGGGAGCACGTGATCGCTGCTCAGTTTTGAAACACAAACATTCACATGCACTAAATCCAAACAGCAAGCAAAATGTCGACAGCATTTTTAGTAAGGAGAATTGTATGCACCTCGTGGCTGGCATCGAGTAGGATTTGGTGGCTGCATATCCTTAGCGTGAAGCGCTTGGAAACAAATCGACTCATCTTGCCAAATGCACGCTGGATATAGTTTTTTTTTTTTTTGATAATTTAAAATGTTCACCACAAATAAAAATTTGAAGGCAAGCTGTAACTTAAGGTTTGGGTTGATATCTGAATTTATAGACCGCGTGGACTCTCCTAACGGAAATCACGTTATTCTGCAACCTATTAACTGAACCGAAAATTATAACCAGTACCTAATGGTCATTGCAAAAAATAGGTAAGAGAAGAGAGTGTTGAGTTTAACAAATTAATAACTTTTTTTCCTTTATTGGATTTAGATTCCCCCCAAAGAAGGTTGGCTGGCAGCAGCTTAGTACACCGCTCTTTAGGTTACAGAATTTGTAAACCAGAAGAAGACAAAAAATAAAAGCAGGCGATGAAAACGGTGACTTCAATTGTAAAATGGCGGAAAATTGTCGAAGGTAAAATATAAAACAAACGGGGCGATGCTAATAAAATACACAGGAAGCAGACAGGTAAAATAGTTGACAGACAAAAAACACGGCGACAGTCAGGTTTCTGTTCAGAAGAGAGAGAGAGAAAAAAAAAAAAATCACACCCAGCGACAGTATTATTTCTGTTTGCAACACTTCGGAAAAGACCCACAACACTGAACACTCACTTAAAACACTGCACTAAAAAGTTGGCACAAAGATGTAACAACATCCAAGGGCAGATGAGCGGAAAAAAGGGGGGGAAGGAGAGGAAAAAACGAAGTGGGGGGAGGGGAGTAGCCGATGGAGGGAGTGGACTCAGTGGGGGGGGGGGGGCAGGGCAGACACTAAGTGCAAAAGGACTCTAGGGAGATAAGGGAAACAGAGGATGTAACAGTACCACCCCCGTGCTGGCTCTCCTCTCTCCCTGACAGCTTAAGTCCCTATCTTCAACCTTCCTCCCATCCAACTCCAAACACGTAAGGTTAAACTGTAATGCGCTCACCAAAGTTCCCACCTCAATGGTTAATTTTTTGTGATGATCTTCCAAATCTAACGTGCGTAACTCCACTATCCGTTTAGGTAAATGCATTAACTGTGCCCGCACCTTATGCAGCTGACTGTTGGGTTCCTTTCAGAAGAAATAGTGTCATCGAGGCCATTAATAGCCTCAAACAAAAATTCGGTTGCCGCTCCTGGCTCACCCACCACCGCCGACGTGAAGTCAACCGGCTGAAGAACGGCAGCGCGCAAATGGGCTTCCAGTTCCGGGACACTACCCTCAATCGATTGACGCCTTATTGCCAACTCGTAAACAAGGTGGTCCTTTGTCAGCAGGCCGATCCCCAGAAACTTACTGCCATGATGATAAGCAACTGAAACAAGTAACAATATGGTGCCACAGAACACAAACGAAACAAATGCGAAACTGACAGCAACTAGAATGGCAATCACAAGCGTAATCACGCTCTGCTACCAATGAGACGCCCTGATAAACCCGCAGGACAGGACAGGTAGTTAAAGTTGTAGAAAAGGGGCCAAAATAAGCGGCTGTCAGTTATATTCGAACATACAGCCTTTTATTTGATCAACCATTACAAGAGCCAAAGAAAACTTAAAACAAGAAAACACAGCTTTAGTTTTGGAACTTAATTAGCGGCTGAATGCGCCGCACAATCTCGTGCATTAAGGGCAAGACCACTTTAATTTGAAAACGGCTGAAAGCCAATAACTTAAAGCTCAACAAAAATCAGAAACTTAAAAGGCAAAGCCTTATCTTAAAACAGTTCCTTAACTAGGCCGAAGGCACAAAGAATCTGAAACTTTAAGAGCAAACTAAATTCAAAATCGGCTGAAGGCTCAACACTTAAGACTCAATAACATTAATTTTAAAAATGCCAAAGGCTTTATATAAAACAGTTCTTAAATTAAGGCTGAAGGCCCAAACCATCTGACAGCTTAAGAGCAGAACGACTTTAATTCAAAATCTGGTAGAAGCCATGCAAGTACATACAAGAACAAACAAGAAAAGGCAGTACATAGAGGGGCGCTCAGAAGTTCTGATGGTCGGCCTGGAATTGAAACAGTAA
Organism: Schistocerca cancellata; assembly: GCF_023864275.1. Classification (NCBI taxonomy): domain Eukaryota; kingdom Metazoa; phylum Arthropoda; class Insecta; order Orthoptera; family Acrididae; genus Schistocerca; species Schistocerca cancellata. The sequence goes on from NC_064627.1 coordinate 203,144,847, forward strand.
AACGCTCGCTTACATGAGACAGGCACTCGGCCCAGCCACTGTCGATCCGACGACAACCCAACCGACAGACATAACGGACCCACCGACAAGCTAACCACTTCACCCAACCAGCACACAACAGGGAGTTCAACGGAACAACGTAGAAGGTATTGGCACCCACAACCAATTAATTAGACATTGAGCTGTCAAACTACACACTATGCTGGACAGCGACAACACGATGAGGAAAATACACTGCCGGAATTTGCGTCAACGGCCGGAGCGGGTAACCAAAACGTTAATGGCCACAAGGCAGAAGACTCCGCTGGTGCACTTCAATTCAAATAACCAAGTACAGTTTAACTCCACCGGAGGGAAGCTAAAATTTTCCAACTTGAAAACACACGTTGTTGCTCGCAGGAATATCTCAACAGCCGACAACGAACTCCAAACGACACAATGTGAACAGTCCTGAGTTACTGGTGGATTCAGTCAAAACTGAACTTTCATGTCCAGAAACAGTGAGCCACTAACCTCGTAGTAATGGGAACAGCACCACACACTCCGACACCACATACAGGCAACCAGGGGGCCGGGCCAAACTACGCGCCGCGGAGATTTCCTCGCTGCCCCACGCCAACCGACCAACTGCCCGTACACCGCCCAGCCGGAAACTATAAGCGCCAGGCCAAAGATACTCCAAGGTGCGGATATCGATACTCACTGATGCTGACACCCGCGGAAAGAGAGGATAACAGCATAATCGCGATAGCCGCGTGAGACTAAACACAGAATACCAACTAAGGTTTAACCAACGCATAGCATGAGCCAACCACGGCTCACTTACCCTTCTTTATAGGATTTTATTTGTCTGCTAATATTCTGGCTGCGATGATCACTAGAACAGCATGCGTAGCTCTGTCTAGGTGTCAAGGGACAGACTCATACGTCTATATAGGAAAAGAGGCGTGAGACTACATACATATGCCTCTTGTTGCATGACGCAAACACAGCCGGCCGGGGTGGCCGAACGGTTCTAGGCGCTACAGTCTGGAACCGCGCGGCCGCTACGCTCGTAGGTTCGAATCCTGCTTCGGGTACGGATGTGTGTGTTGTCCATAGGTTAGTTAGGTTTAAGTATTTCTAAGTTCTTGGGGATTGATGACCTCAGAAGTTAAGTCCCATAGTGCTCAGAGCCATTTGAACCATTTGAACGCAAACACCAACGCACGGAGACTAGGTGTGAGACGCACATCTGTAAAGATACCTAAGAGGAGGGATCACGTGTCTAACATCAATGCTGCACAGCGCTTTCTATCGCCTTCGTGAGTGCGGACCAATGCTCGTGTAGGAGAGGCAATGCATGTTGGTTCGCTAACAGCGTGGGGCAAGGAGCTATTAGTTATGAGGCTAGTCTTTCGACCATTAGTCACATACGGGAAATGAGTTAGCAACTGTGAATAATGACAACCATCAACTGTAGAATAGAATGACGACAAGAGAATTTGTGCCGGACCGATACTCGAACCCGGATTTCCCGTTTAACGCGAGCGGTCGCCTCACCATTTTGCTGTCTGTGCACGACTCACGGCGAAACCAAAACTTCCAAACCTCGTCAACCATGCGTCTACGGCCTCTACTCGTACATCTATAATTTATATTCCCGTACAGGTCAGACGTTGCACTTGAAAGTCGCTTCCCAGTATCGGCAGCTAAATACGATATTGCAGTGCCTATGTTATTCTGATTAGGACGGAAAGTTCCTTTTGACATGCACATATCCAACATAGCGAAGAACTACAGTTTTTTTTTTTTTTGCGTGATGCGTGATACCTTAGGAAACACCGTGACACACTTTCGTTATGCGATTCTGTTATCGTCTATGTTGGCCGTGCGACTTTAACTGCCACCGGATAGCACCTTTCAATTACTGAAGCTAAGTTGTGCAGTTATTTTTTCCGCTCAACTAATCTACGATAACGCGCTCGTTAGCTCTGAAGTTATCGTTTACTTCTGACGTCCGGGGAGACTACGGAATCTATAGACAAGGAAAACTTTGTATGGCCGTCGATCAACTTGCACCTAAGCTGGTATCCTGCACCCAGTCGAAGAAGCGAGCTTATGAGGTAAGGATACGTTTTATTTCTCCGTGTGCTGCTGCATCTATGGCTACCGCCGTGCTAGCAATAGGACGCAGTGTAATTCTCAGCCATTTTCTCCTGTATCACATGAACGCCGCTCTTGTAAGACCGAATGCATATGTCTAAGATAAAACTTCTATTGTCCTTTCGGCTCATTAGTGCAGATTCAGAACACTCTTTTTGTGTTATTTTCATTGTAATTAGAGGGGGCTGAAAATCCGAATAGGTATCTAATATCACAAGTAGAATGAAATAATTTCAGCCACGGAATAATCTCTAACGCACGAGGAGTGTTCAATAAGTAACGCAACATTTCTTTCTGAAAGCACGTTGGTTATATTCAGGATTCCCGTACATCATATTATTCCCCACACTTTTGGTTATAAAACTCTATTTTTCAACATAATTTCCGTTCAGTGCGGCGGCCTTACGTCACCTGTATGCTCGCATGGTACCAATCCACTGGTCGACATCGGAGCCAATGTCTTGCTGCACCACTAATCTCTGCATGTACTGCTACCCGTGAGTGCATCCTTCAGTGAGCCAAACAGATGGAAATCAGAAGGTGCAATATCCGGGCTGTAAGGAAGATAGGGAAAAATAGTTCAACGAAGTTACGTGAGCTCCTTTCCAGTGCGCAGACGGGTGTGAAGCCTTGCATTGTCATGGAGAAGGAGAAATCCGATATATTTATTAGGAGACGAAAACGCTGAAGTAGTTTCTTCGATTTCCTGAATGGATCACTAATGTCAGTTGCTCCCAATTTTACCATCTTCACATTTTTATGCTTACTGAGGCCAGTCAGCCAGCAGCAACACGCAACTGTTTGGCTGCCTTGAGAGAGACACAGTTATTCCTGCCAGATGCTGCAAGAGTTTGCTAATGTGTTTCGCCTGGTGACGAGGCACTTGTTGCCTTAAGAGAGTCATAGTGACTCCTGCCAGTTGTTCCCCCTTTTTGACCTCCTTCACATTTCCATGCTTACTGTGGCCAGTCCGCCAGCAGCAAACCGCTACTGTTTGGCTGCCTTGAGAGAATCACAGTTATTCCTGCCAGTTGCTCCTCGAGTTTGCTGATGTGTTCCGCCTGGAGACGAGGCATTTCATAGTGACTCCTGACAGTTGCTCCCCGTTCTTGTCCATCTTCACATTTCCATGATTACTGCGGCCAGTCAGGAAGCAGCAAAACACAACCATTTGGCTGCCTTGAGTCACAGTTAATCCTGCCAGTTGCTCCTCGAGTTTACTGATGTGTTTCGCCTGATGACGAGGCATTTGTACCTTAAGAGAGTCATAGTGACTCCTGCCAGTTGCTCCCCCTTTTTGGCCTCCTTCACATTTCCATGCTTACTGTGGCCAGTCCGCTAGCAGCAAAACGCTACTATTTGGCTGACTTGAGAAAGTCACAGTTATTCCAGCCGGTTGCTCCTTGAGTTTGCACATGTGCTTCGCCTGGTGGCGAGGCATTTGTTACCTTAAGAGAGTCATAGTGACTCCTGCCAGTTGCTCTCCGTTTTTGCCACTTTCACACATCCATGCTTACTGTGGCTGTCCCCCAGCAGCAAAACGGAACAATTTGCCTGCCTTGAGAGAGTCTCAGTTATTCCTGCCAGTTGCTCCTCGAGTTTGCTGATGTATTTCACCTGGTGACGAGGCTTTTGTTACCTTAACGGAGTCATAGTGACTCCTGCCAGTTGGTCGCCCTTTTTGGCCACCTTCACATTTCCATGCTCACTGTGGTGTCACCGCCAGACACCACACTTGCTAGGTGGTAGCTTAAATCGGCCGCGGTCCATTAGTACATGTCGGACCCGCGTGTCGCCACTGTCAGTACTTGCAGACCTAGCGCCACCACATGGCAGGTCTAGAAAGACGGACTAGCACTCGCCCCAGTTGTACGGACGACATTGCTACCGACTAGACGTACGAAGCCTTCCTCTCATTTGCCGAGAGACAGTTAGAATAGCCTTCAGCTAAGTCCATAGCTACGACCTAGCAAGGCGCCATTAGCCTTACAGTGATTGTAATTAACCGTATCTGGAGATAGACTCATTTGTATCGTCAATAGCGATGTACCACAAGGATGAATTAAAGTTAAGTATTCAAGGAGCTGCATATTTTTTTCTATAGCATTCATCAAGTATCCTGTTCCAGAACTCACGCCAGCCGGCGTGTGTGTACGCGTGCCTATCGGTAACCTCACCCTGTGTCTAGACTCTTGTCTAGACACAACACTCACTGTGGCCAGTCCACCAGCAGCAAAACGCAACTAATTTGCTGCCTTGGGACAGTCACAGTTATTCCTGGCAGTTGCTCATAGAGTTTGCTGATGTGTTTCCCCTATTTACAAGGGATTTGTTAACTTAGGAATGTCATAGTGACTCCTGCCAGTTACTCCCCGTTTTGGCCACCTTCACATTTCCATGATTACTGCGGCCATCCCGCCCGCAGCAAACCGCTACTGTTTGGCTGCATTGCGAGAGTCACAGTTATTCTGCCTGTTGCTCCCCGTTTTTGGCCACCTTCGAATATCCATTATTGCTGCGGCCAGTCCGCCAGCAGCGAAACACAACTATTTGGCTGCCTTGAGTCACAGTTACTCCAGCCAATTGCCCCTCGTGTTTGCTGATGTGTTTCGACTAGTGACGAGGCATTTGTTACCTTAAGAGAGTCATAGTGACTCCTGCCAATAGCTCCAAATTTTTTCCCACTTTCACATTTGTATGCTTACTGTGACCAGTCCGCCAGCAGCAAAATGCAACTATTTGGCTGTCTTGAGAGAGTCACATTTATTAATGCCAGTTGCTCCTCGAGTTTGCTGATGTGTTATGCCTGGTGACGGGGCATCTGTTACTTTAAGAGAGTCATAGTGACTCCTGCCAGTTACTCCCCGTTTTCGGCCACCTTCACATTTCCATGATTACTGTGGCCAGTCCACCAGCAGCAAAACGCAAATATTTGGCTGCCTTGAGAGAGTCGCAGTTATTGCTGCCAGGTGCTCCTCGTGTTTTCTGATGTGTTTCGCCCTGTGACGAGGCATTTGTTACCTTAAGAAAGTCAAAGATATTCCTGCTAGTTTTTTGGCCACCTGAACATATCCACGCTTACTGTGGCCAGTCCGCAAGCAGCTAAACGCTACTGTTTGCCTGCCTTGGGAGAGTCTCAATTACTCCTGCCAGTTGCTCCTCGAGTTTGCTGATGTGTTACGCCTGGTGACAAGGCATTTGTTACCTTAAGAGAGTCATAGTGACTCCTGCCAGTTGCTGCCCCTTTTTGGCCACCTTCACATTTCCATGCTTACTGTGTCCAGGCCGCAAGCAGCAAACCTCTACTGTTTGGCTGCTTTGAGAGTGTCACAGTTATTCCTGCCAGTTGCTCCTCGAGTTTGCTGATGTGTTTCGCCTGGTGATGAGCCATTTGTTACCTTAAGAAAGTCATAGTGATTCCTGCCAGTTCCTCCCACATTTTGGCCACCGCCACATTTCCATGTTCACTGTGGGCAGTCCGCCAGCAGCAAAACGCAACTATTTGGCTGCCTTGAGAGAGTCACAGGTATTCCTGCCAGTTGCTCCTCGAGTTTGCTGATGTGTTTCGCCTGGTGACGAGGCATTTGTTACTGTAAGAAAGTCATTGTAATTCCTGCAAATGGCTCCCCCTTTTTGGCCACCTTCGCATTTCCATGATTACTGCGGCCAGTGTGCCAGCAGCGAAACACAACTATTTGGCTGCCTTGAGTCACAGTTATTACTGCCAATTGCCCCTCGTGTTTGTGATGTGTTTCAACTGGTGACGAGGCATTTGTTACCTTAAGAGGGTCATAGTGAAACCTGCCTGTAGCTAAAAATTTTTGCCCACCTTCACATTTCCATGCTTACTGTGGCCAGTCCGTCAGCAGGAAAATTCAACTATGTGACTGCCTTGAGAGAGTCACATTAATTATTGTTAGTTGCTCCTCGAGTTTTCTGATGCGTTTCGCCTGCTGACGAGGTATTTCTCACCATAAGAGAGCCATAGTGACTCCAGCTAATTGCCTCCCCTTTTTGGCCACCTTCACTTTTCCATGCTTACTGTGGCCAGTCCGCCAGCAGCAAAACGCAACTATTTGGCTGCCTTGAGATAGTCAGTGTTATACCTGCCAGTTGCTCCTCGAGTTTCCTGATGTGTCTCGCCTGGTGAAGAGGCAAGTATTACCTTAAGAAAGTCATAGTGATTCCTGCCAGTTGCTCCCGCTTTTTGGCCACCTCCACATTTCCATGCATACTGTGGTCAATACGCCAGCAGCAAACCGCTACTATTTGACTGACTTGAGAGAGTCACAGTTATTCCTGCCAGTTGGCCCTCGAGTTCGCTGATGTGTTTCGCCGGGTGACGAGTCATTTGTTACCTTAAGAAAGTCATAGTGATTCCTGCCAGTTTTGCCCCTTTTTGGCCAACTCCACATTTCCATGCTTACTGCTGCCAGTCCGCCAGCAGCAAAACGCAACTATTTGGCTGCCGTGAGACAGTCACATTTATTCCTGCCAGTTGCTCTTCGCGTTTGCTGATGTGTTTCGCCTGGTGACGAGGCATTTGTTACCTTAAGAGAGTCTAATGACTCGTGCCTGTTACTCCCCGTTTTTGGTCACCTTTACATTTCCATGATTACTGCAGCCAGTCCGCCAACAGCAAAACACAACTATTTGGCTGCCTTGAGTCGCAGTTATTCCTGCCAGTTCCTACTCGAGTTTGCTGATGTGTTTTTCCTGGTTAGAGGCATTTGTTACCTTAAGGGGGTCATAGTGACACCCGATAAATGCTCCCCTTTTTGGGCCATCTTCACATTTCATGGCTTACTGTGGCCAGTCCGCCAGCAGCAAACCGCTACTATTTGGCTGCCTTGAGAGAGTCACAGTTATTCCTGCCAGTTGCTCCTCGAGTGTTCTGACGTGTTTCGCCCGGTGACGATGCATTTCATACTTTAGGAAAGTATTAGTTATTCATGCCAGTTTCTCCCCCTTTTTGGCCCCCTTAACATTTCCATGCAGACTGTGGTAACTCTGCCAGCAGCAATACGCAATTATTTGGCTACCTTGAGAGGGTCACAATTATTCCTGTCAGATGCTCCTCGAGTTTGCTGATGTGCTTCGCCTGGTGGCGAGGCATTTGTTACCTTAGGAGAGTCATAGTGACTCCTGCCAGTTGCTCCCCTTTTTTGGCCACCTTCACATTTCCATGCTGACTGTGGTAACTCTGCAGCAGCAATACGCAACTATTTGGCTACCTTGAGAGGGTCACAATTATTCCTGTCAGATGCTCCTCGACTTTGCTGATGTGTTTCGCCTGGTGGCGAGGCATTTGCTACCTTAGTCGAGTCGTAGTGACTCCTGCCAGTTGCTCTTCCTTTTAGGCCACCTTCACATTTCCGTGTGTACTGTGGCCAGTCCGCCAGCAGCTAAACGCAAGTATTTGGATGCCTGGAGAGAGTCACAGTTATTCCTGCCAGTTGCTCCTGGAGTTTGCTGATGTGTTCGGCCAGGTGACGAGGCATTTGTTACCTTAAGAGAGTCCTAGTGACTCCTTCCAGTTGCTCCACATATTTTGACCACCTTCACATTTCCATGCTTTCTGTGGCCAATCCGCCAGCAGCAAAACGCAAGTAATTGGCTGCCTTGAGAGAATCACAGTTATTCTTGCTAGTTGGGTGGTTGGTTGCTTGGGGAAGGAGACCAGACAGCGTGGTCAGCGGTCTGATCGGAGTAGGGAAGGATGGGGAAGGTAGTAGCCCGTGCCCTTCATCTACATCTACATCTACATCTATACTCCGCGAGCCACCTTACGGTGTGTGGCGGAGGGTACTTATTGTACCACTATCTGATCCCCCCTTCCCTGTTCCATTCACGAATTGTGCGTGGGAAGAACGACTGCTTGTAAGTCTCCGTATTTGCTCTAATTTCTCGGATCTTTTCGTTGTGATCATTACGCGAGATATATGTGGGCGGTAGTAATACACTCCTGGAAATTGAAATAAGAACACCGTGAATTCATTGTCCCAGGAAGGGGAAACTTTATTGACACATTCCTGGGGTCAGATACATCACATGATCACACTGACAGAACCACAGGCACATAGACACAGGCAACAGAGCATGCACAATGTCGGCACTAGTACAGTGTATATCCACCTTTCGCAGCAATGCAGGCTGCTATTCACCCATGGAGACGATCGTAGAGATGCTGGATGTAGTCCTGTGGAACGGCTTGCCATGCCATTTCCACCTGGCGCCTCAGTTGGACCAGCGTTCGTGCTGGACGTGCAGACCGCGTGAGACGACGCTTCATCCAGTCCCAAACATGCTCAATGGGGGACAGATCCGGAGATCTTGCTGGCCAGGGTAGTTGACTTACACCTTCTAGAGCACGTTGGGTGGCACGGGATACATGCGGACGTGCATTGTCCTCTTGGAACAGCAAGTTCCCTTGCCGTTCTAGGAATGGTAGAACGATGGGTTCGATGACGGTTTGGATGTACCGTGCACTATTCAGTGTCCCCTCGACGATCACCAGTGGTGTACGGCCAGTGTAGGAGATCGCTCCCCACACCATGATGCCGGGTGTTGGCCCTGTGTGCCTCGGTCGTATTCAGTCCTGATTGTGGCGCTCACCTGCACGGCGCCAAACACGCATACGACCATCATTGGCACCAAGGCAGAAGCGACTCTCATCGCTGAAGCCGACACGTCTCCATTCGTCGCTCCATTCACGCCTGTCGCGACACCACTGGAGGCGGGCTGCACGATGTTGGGGCGTGAGCGGAAGACGGCGTAACGGTGTGCGGGACCGTAGCCCAGCTTCATGGAGACGGTTGCGAATGGTCCTCGCCGATACCCCAGGACCAACAGTGTCCCTAATTTGCTGGGAAGTGGCGGTGCGGTCCCCTACGGCACTGCGTAGGATCCTACGGTCTTGGCGTGCATCCGTGCGTCGCTGCGGTCCGGTCCCAGGTCGACGGGCACGTGCACCTTCCGCCGACGACTGGCGACAACATCGATGTACTGTGGAGACCTCACGCCCCACGTGTTGAGCAATTCGGCGGTACGTCCACCCGGCCTCCCGCATGCCCACTATACGCCCTCGCTCAAAGTCCGTCAACTGCACATACGGTTCACGTCCACGCTGTCGCGGCATGCTACCAGTGTTAAAGACTGCGTTGGAGCTCCGTATGCCACGGCAAACTGGCTGACACTGACGGCGGCGGTGCACAAATGCTGCGCAGCTAGCGCCATTCGACGGCCAACACCGCGGTTCCTGGTGTGTCCGCTGTGCCGTGCGTGTGATCATTGCTTGTACAGCCCTCTCGCAGTGTCCGGAGCAAGTATGGTGGGTCTGACACACCGGTGTCAATGTGTTCTTTTTTCCATTTCCAGGAGTGTATGTTGCCCATCTCTTCCCGGAATGTGCTCTCTCGTAATTTCGATAATAAACCTCTCCGTATTGCGTAACGCCTTTCTTGAAGTGTCCGCCACTGGAGCTTGTTCAGCATCTCCGTAACGCTCTCGCGCTGACTAAATGTCCCCATGACGAATCGTGCTGCTTTTCGCTGGATCATGTCTATCTCTTCTATTAATCCAACCTGGTAAGGGTCCCATACTGATGAGCAATACTCAAGAATCGGAGGAACAAGCGTTTTGTAAGCTACTTCTTTCGTCGATGAGTCACATTTTCTTAGAATTCTTCCTATGAATCTCAACCTGGCGCCTGCTTTTCCCACTATTTGTTTTATGTGATCATTCCACTTCAGATCGCTCCGGATAGTAACTCCTAAGTATTTTACGGTCGTTACCGCTTCCAATGATTTACCACCTATGGAATAATCGTACTGGAATGGATTTCTGCCCCTATGTATGCGCATTATATTACATTTATCTACGTTTAGGGAAAGCTGCCAGCTGTCGCACCATGCATTAATCCTCTGCAGGTCTTCCTGGAGTACGTACGAGTCTTCTGATGTTGCTACTTTCTTGTAGACAACCGTGTCATCTGCAAATAGCCTCACGGAGCTACCGATGTTGTCAACTAAGTCATTTATGTATATTGTAAACAATAAAGGTCCTATCACGCTTCCTTGCGGTACTCCCGAAATTACCTCTACATCTGCAGATTTTGAACCGTTAAGAATGACATGTTGTGTTCTTTCTTCTAGGAAATCCTGAATCCAATCACAAACCTGGTCCGATATTCCGTAAGCTCGTATTTTTTTCACTAAACGTAAGTGCGGAACCGTATCAAATGCCTTCCTGAAGTCCAGGAATACGGCATCAATCTGGTAGCCAGTGTCTACGGCACTGTGAATTTCTTGGGCAAATAGGGCGAGCTGAGTTTCACATGATCTCTGTTTGCGGAATCCATGTTGGTTATGATGAAGGAGATTTGTATTATCTAAGAACGTCATAATACGAGAACACAAAACATGTTCCATTATTCTACAACAGATTGACGTAAGCGAAATAGGCCTATAATTATTCGCATCTGATTAATGACCCTTCTTGAAAATGGGAACGACCTGCGCTTTCTTCCAGTCGCTAGGTACTTTACGTTCTTCCAGCGATCTACGATAAATTGCTGATAGAAAGGGGGCAAGTTCTTTAGCATAATCACTGTAGAATCTTAAGGGTATCTCGTCTGGTCCGGATGCTTTTCCGCTACTAAGTGATAGCAGTTGTTTTTCAATTCCGATATCGTTTATTTCAATATTTTCCATTTTGGCGTCCGTGCGACGGCTGAAGTCAGGGACCGTGTTACGATTTTCCGCAGTGAAACAGTTTCGGAACACTGAATTCAGTATTTCTGCCTTTCTTCGGTCGTCCTCTGTTTCGGTGCCATCGTGGTCAACGAGTGACTGAATAGGGGATTTAGATCCGCTTACCGATTTTACATATGACCAAAACTTTTTAGGGTTCTTGTTTAGATTGTTTGCCAATGTTTTACGTTCGAATTCGTTGAATGCTTCTCTCATTGCTCTCTTTACGCTCTTTTTCGCTTCGTTCAGCTTTTCCTTATCAGCTATGATTCGACTACTCTTAAACCTATGATGAAGCTTTCTTTGTTTCCGTAGTACCTTTCGTACATGATTGTTATACCACGGTGGATCTTTCCCCTCGCTTTGGACCTTAGTCGGTACGAACTTATCTAAGGCGTACTGGACGATGATTCTGAATTTTTTCCATTTTTGTTCCACATCCTCTTCCTCAGAAATGAACGTTTGATGGTGGTCACTCAGATATTCTGCGATTTGTGCCCTATCACTCTTGTTAAGCAAATATATTTTCCTTCCTTTCTTGGCATTTCTTATTACACTTGTAGTCATTGATGCAACCACTGACTTATGATCACTGATACCCTCTTCTACATTCACGGAGTCGAAAAGTTCCGGTCTATTTGTTGCTATGAGGTCTAAAACGTTAGCTTCACGAGTTGGTTCTCTAACTATCTGCTCGAAGTAATTCTCGGACAAGGCAGTCAGGATAATGTCACAAGAGTCTCTGTCCCTGGCTCCAGTTCTGATTGTGTGACTATCCCATTCTATACCTGGTAGATTGAAGTCTCCCCCTATTACAATAGTATGATCACGAAACTTCTTCACGACGTTCTGCAGGTTCTCTCTGAGGCGCTCAACTACTACGGTTGCTGATGCAGGTGGTCTATAGAAGCATCCGACTATCATATCTGACCCACCTTTGATACTTAGCTTAACCCAGATTATTTCACATTCGCATTCGCTAATAACTTCACTGGATATTATTGAATTCTTTACTGCTATAAATACTCCTCCACCATTGGCGTTTATCCTATCTTTGCGGTATATATTCCATTCTGTGTCTAGGATTTCGTTACTGTTCACTTCCGGTTTTAACCAACTTTCCGTTCCCAATACTATATGCGCACTATTTCCTTCAATAAGAGATACTAATTCAGGAACCTTGCCCTGGATACTCCTGCAGTTTACCAATATTACGTTAACTTTTCCTGTTTTTGGTCTCTGAGGACCGACGTTCTTTATCAACGATGATAATGTCCTCTCTGGTAAGCCGTCAGGTATTTTATCGTTTCGCCCAAGGGGGGGTCCCTCTAACCTAAAAAACCCCCGTGTGCACGCCACAAGTACTCTGCTACCCTAGTAGCTGCTTCCGGTGTGTAGTGCACGCCTGACCTGTCTAGGGGGGCCCTACAGTTCTCCACCCAATAACGGAGGTCGATGAATTTGCAACCATTATAGTCGCAGAGTCGTCTGAGCCTCTGGTTTAGACCCTCCACACGGCTCCAAACCAGAGGACCGCGATCGACTCTGGGAACTATGCTGCAGATATTAAGCTCAGCTTGCACTCCGCGTGCGATGCTGGTTGTCTTCACCAAATCAGCCAGCCGCCGGAAGGAACCAAGGATGGCCTCAGAACCCAAGCGGCAGGCGTCATTCGTTCCGACATGTGCTACTATCTGCAGCCGGTCACACCCAGTGCGTTCAATAGCTGCCGGAAGGGCCTCCTCCACATTACGGACGAGACCCCCCGGCAAGCATACCGAGTGCACACTGGCATTCTTCCCCGACCTACCCGCTATTTTCCTGAGGGGCTCCATAACCCGCCTAACGTTGGTGCTCCCTATAACTAATAGGCCCGCCCTCTGTGACTGTCGGGACCTTGCCGGAGAATCGGCCACTGGCCCAACAGGCGAGGCATCCTGTGGTGGCTCGGAAACGATGTCATCACCACTAGGAAGCACCCCGTACCTGTTGGAAAGGGGTAAGGCAGCTGCCACGCGGCCAGATCCCACCTTCGCCTTTCGGCCAGGCACGCGCGAGCCCACCACTGTCCGCCATACACCCTGGAGTGATGGCTGACCGGTAAGATGCTCACTGCCGGAAGACGCAGCGACATCAGGGGTTCCATGTGATTCCAAGGCCACCGAAGTAGGCATAGGTCTCACCACAGTTGCCCCAACGCCACTACGAGCCGACGCCTGCGCCTCGAGCTCGATGAGCCTAACAGACAAAGCCTCCACCTGCCCCCGAAGAGTGGCCAATTCTCCTTGCGTCCGCTCACAACAACCAAGGTCCCTACACATGACTATGTTTACCCTACCCTATACGGTGACAAATTCCCAAGATAATCTTCTGATGAGCTACTCTGATAATCAAGAAACACTCACTGAAATACGAGACGCGAAAACTACGCTAGGTTTTCCCAGAAAAGCTATTTAAAAGCTAAGCGCAGCAAATAAGTACAAAAACGCTTTATACAAACAGTACTCGCTGCTGCTGGTGCTCTCGCTCTGGCTGTCACAAGACAACTGCTGATTCAAGTGACTAGTGGCTAACGGCCGCGAAACAAACAAAGACGGTTTTAGGGCGCTTTCTGTTCTAAACGATCAAGAAAACACTAAGAAATCTAACACGAAAACTACGTAAAGTTTTATCAAGGACTGTTAGTTACTATGCTGAGCAGATAAACACAAATAGAATCCCTTCCTTAGTGGAAGGTCGTAAACAAAATGCAAAATAAACGCTTTATACAAACAGTACTCGCTGCTGCTGGTGCTCTCGCTCTGGCTGTCACAAGAACCATCTTTGCATTTGCCTGGAGTGATTTAATGAAATCACGGAAAACATAAATCAGGATGACCGGACGCGAGATTGAACCGTCGTCCTCCCGAATGCGAGTTCACTGTCTAAACACTGCACCACCTCACTCGGTCTCTTTCCAGTTGCTCCTCGAGTTTGGTGATGTGTTTCGCCTGGTGATCAGGCACTTCTTACCTTAAGAGTGTCATAGTGACTCCTGCCAGTTGCTCCCCCCTTTTGGCCACCTTCACATTTCCATGCTTACTGTGGCCAGTCCGCCAGCAGCAAAAAACTACTATTTGGCTGCCTTCATAGGGTCACAGATATTCCTGCCAGTTGCTCCTCGAGTTTGCTGATGTGTTTCGCCTGGTGACGAGACATTTGTTACCTTAAGAGAGTCATAGTGACTCCTGCTAGTTGTTCCCCCTTTTTTGCCACCTTCACATTCCATGGCATACTGTTGCCAGTCCGCCAGCAGCATAACGCAAATATTTGGTTGCCTTGAGAGGATCACAGTTATTCCTGCCAGTTGGTCCTAGAGTTCGCTGATGTGTTTCGCCTGGTGACGAGGCATTTGTTACCTTAAGAGAGCCATAGTGGCTCCTGCCAGTTGGTCCCGAGACATTTGTTACCTTAAGAGAGTCATAGTGACTCCTGCTAGTTGTTCCCCCTTTTTTGCCACCTTCACATTCCATGGCATACTGTTGCCAGTCCGCCAGCAGCATAACGCAAATATTTGGTTGCCTTGAGAGGATCACAGTTATTCCTGCCAGTTGGTCCTAGAGTTCGCTGATGTGTTTCGCCTGGTGACGAGGCATTTGTTACCTTAAGAGAGCCATAGTGGCTCCTGCCAGTTGGTCCCCCTTTTTGGCCAATTCTCATTTACATGCTTACTGTGGCCAGTCCGCCAGCAGCAAAACGCAAGTAATTGGCTGCCTTGAGAGAATCACAGTTATTCTTGCCAGTTGGGTGGTTGGTTGCTTGGGGAAGGTGACCAGACAGCGTGGTCATCGGTCTCATTGGAGTAGGGAGGGATGTGGATGGTAGTAGGCCGTGCCCTTTCAGAGGAACCATCCTTGCATTTGCCTGGAATGATTTAATGAAATCACGGAAAACCTAAATCAGGATGACCGGACGCGGGATAGAACCGTCGTCCTCCCGAATGTGAGTCTGCTGTCTAACCTCTGCGCCACCTTGCTCGGTCTCTCGCCAGTTGCTCCTCGAGTGTTCTGATGTGTTTCGCATGGTGACGAGGCATTTGTTACCTTAAGAGAGTCATAGAGACTCCTGCCAGTTGCTCCCCCTTTTTGGCCACCTTCACATTTCCATTCTTACTGTGATCAGTCCGCCAGCTGCAAACCGCTACTATTTGACTGCCTTGAGAGAGTCACAGTTATTCCTGCCAGTTGGTCCTCGAATTTTCTGATGTGTTGCGCCTGGTTTCGAGGCATTTGTTACCTTAAGAGAGTCATATAGACTCGTGCCTGTTACTCCCCGTTTTTGGCCACCTTCACATCTCCATGATTACTGCGGCCAGTCCGCCAGCAGCAAAACCCTACTATTTGGCTGCCTTGAGAGAGTCACAGTTATTCCTTCCACTTGCTCCTCAAGTTTTCTGATGTGTTGCACCTGGTGATGAGGCATTTGTTACCTTAAGAGAGTCATAGTAACTAATGGCAGTTGCTCACCATTTTTGGCCACCTTCACATTTCATGGCTACTGTGACCTGTCCCCGAGCAGCAATACGCAACTATTTGGCTGCCTTGAGAGATTCACAGTTATTCCTGCCAGATGCTCCTCGAGTTTGCTGATGTGTTACACCTGGTGACGGGGCATTTGTTACCTTAAGAGAGTCATACTGACTCCTGCCAGTTGCTCCCACTCTCTGGCCACCTTCACATTTGATGGCATTCTGTGGCCAGTCCGCCAGCAGCAAAACTTAACTATTTGGCTGCCTTGAGAGAGTCACAGTTATTGCTGCCAGTTTCTCCTCAAGTTTGTTGATGTGTTTCGGCAGGTGACGAGGCATTTGTTACCTTAAGAGAGTCATAGTGACTCCTGCCAGTTGCTCTCCGTTTTTGGCCACCTTTACTTATCCATGCTTGCTGCGGCCAGTCCGCCAGCAGCAAAACGTAACTATTTAGCTGCCTTGTGTCACAGTTATTCCTGCCAGTTGCTCCTCGAGTTGGCTGATGTGATTCTCCTGGTGACGAGGCACTTGTTACCTTAAGAGAGTCATAGTGACTCCTGCCAGTTGGTCCCCCTTTTTTGCCAATTCACATTTACATGCTTGCTGTGGCTAGTCCGCAAGCAGCAAAACGCAGTATTTGGCTGCCGTGAGAGTGTCACAGTTATTCCTTCCAGTTGCTCCTTGAGTTTGCCGATGTGTTTCGCCTGGTGTCGAGGCATTTGTTACCTTAAGAAAGTCATAGTGATTCCTGACAGCTGCTCCCCCGTTTTGGTTACCTTCACATTTCCATGCTTTCTGTGGCCAGTCCGCCAGCAGCAAAACGCAAATATTTGGCTGCCTTGAGAGAATCACAGTTATTCTCTCCAGTTGGGTGGTTGGTTGCTTGGGGAAGGAGACCAGACAGCGTGGTCATCGGTCTCATTGGAGTAGGGAAGGATGTGGATGGTAGTAGGCCGTGCCCTTTCAGAGGAACCATCCGTGTATTTGCCTGGAATGATTTAATGAAATCACGGAAAACCTAAATCAGGATGACCGGACGCGGGATTGAACCGTCGTCCTCCCGAATGTGAGTCCACTGTCTAACTACTGCGCCACCTCGCTCGGTGTCTTGCCAGTTGCTCCTCGAGTTTGCTGATGTTTTTCGTCTGGTGACCAGGCACTTGTTACCTTAAGAAAGTCATAGTCAATCCTGCCAAGTGCTCCCCATTTTTGGCCACCTTCACATTTCCATGCTTACTTTTGCCAGTCTGCCAGCAGCAAAACGCAACTATTTGGCTGCCTTGAGATAGTCAGTGTTATACCTGCCAGTTGTTCCTCGAATTTGCTGATGTGTTCCGCGTGGTGACGAGGCGTTTGTTACCTTAAAAGAGTCATCGTGACTCCAGCCAGTTGCTCGCCATTTTTGGCCACCTACATATTTCATGGCTTACTGTGGCAAGTCGGTCACCAGCAAAACGCAACTATTTGGCTGCCTTGAGAGAGTCACAGTCATTCCTGCCATTTGCTGCTCGAGTTTGCTGATGTGTTTCGCGTGGTGACGAGGCACTTATTATCTTAAGAGAGTCATAGTGACTCCTGCCAGTTGCTCGCCATTTTTGACCACCATCACATTTCATGGCTTACTATGGGCAGTCCGCAGCAGCAAAACGCAACTATTTGGCTGTTCGAGAAAGTCGCAGTTACTCCTGCCAGTTGCTCCTCGTGTTTGCTGATGTGTTTTACCTGGTAACGAGACATTTGTTGTCTTAAGAGAATCATAATGACCCATGCCAGTTGCTCCCCCTTTTTAGCCACATTCACATTTCCATGCTTACTGTGCCCAGTCCGCCAGCAGCAAATCGCATCTATTTGACTGCCTTGATAGAGTCACAGATATTCCTGCCAGTTGGTCCTTGAGTTTGCTGATGTGATTCGCCTGGTGACGAGGCATTTACTACCTTAAGAAAGTCGTAATTATTCCTGCCAGTTGCTCCCTCTTTTTGGCCACCTTCACATTTCCATGCTTACGGTGGCCAGTCCGCCAGCAGCAATACGCACATATTTGGCTACCATCAGAGGGTCACAGCTATTCCTGCCAGATGCTTCTCGAGTTTGCTGATGTGTTTCGCCTGGTGACGAGGCATTTGTTACTATAAGATAGTCATATTGACTCGTGCCAGTTGCTCCCCGTTTTTGGCCACCTTCACATCGTCATGCATACTGTGGTCAGTCCGCCAGCAGAAATACGCTACTATTTGCCTGCCTTGAGGGAGTCACAGTTATTCCTGCCAGTAGCTCCTCGAGTTTGCTGATGTGTTTCGCCTGGTGACGAGGCATTTGCTATCTTAAGAGAGTCATAATGACTCCTGCCAGTTGCTCCCCATTTTGACCACCTTCACATTCCATCGCTTACATTGGCCAGTCCACCAGCAGGAATACGCAACTATTTGGCTGCCTTGAGAGAGTCACAGTTATTCCTGCCAGTCGCTCCTCGAGTTTGCTGATGCGTTTCGCCTGGTGTCGAGGTATTTGTTACCTTAAGAGAGTCATAGTGACTCCTGCCATTTGCTCCCCGTTTTTGGCCACCTTCACATTTGCATGCTTACTGTGGTCAGTCCGCCAGCAGCAAAACGCAACTATTTGGCTGCCTTGAGGGAGCCACAGTTATTCCTGCTAGTTGCTTCTCGAGTTTGCTTATATGTTTCGACTGCTGACGAGTCATTTGTTACCTTAAGTCAGTCATAGTTATTCCTGCCAATTGCTCCCCGTTTTTGGCCACCTTCAGATTTGCATGCTTACTGTGGCCAGTCCGTCAGCATCAATAGGCAACTATTTGGCTGCCTTTAGAGAGCCACAGTTATTCCTGCTAGTTACTCCTACCATTGTCGACGCGACGACAACCCAAATGACTGACAGTCAACGTGCCCATCGACAAGCTATCCACCGCTTCACCCGACCAGCACAGGACAGGGTGGTCAATGGAAGAACGTAGAGGATAGACATTAAGCAGAGTAGCCTCTTGAGAATCCCAGTGTACCGTCGCCATGAATTTTTCTGAAGAGAGTTCGGTATTGATCGTTTTCGTCGGAGGGGAGGTGGTATGGCGCCACTTCATGAAATGCCGTTTTGTTTCCGGTTCGAAGTGATGAACCCATATCTCTTCGCCTGTGAGGAAGTTCTACAAAAAATTGTAACTAACAGCCACGTAACGAGAAAGAAATTCCACGTTGATGGTCCTTCGTTGCTTTTTATGGTCTTCCGCTAGACGGTCAGAAAGCGAGGGGCTCACACGTTTGAGTTCCCTAACTGGTGGACGACTGTGTGAGTTCTGCGAACAGAGACGTCCAGTTGAGCGGCGAGGAGCTTGACTGTGATCTGTCGATCACGTCGAATGAGAGTGTCCGCACGTTTCGACACTGTAGGAGTCACCGCTCTATGCGGCCGGCCAGCGCGCGATACTCGCCCAACGACTCACGGTACTTTTGCTCAGTGACAGGGATCCATAGGAATTCAGCAAGAGCCTGTGAATATCTGCAATGCTCCGGTTTTCCGCCAAAATATACTCGATTACAGCTCTCAACATGCCTCTGTTACAGATGCCATTTTGAAGGGTACGTGTAGTGTCACCAGCCATGGGAACTTGATGAAACTATAGGAGCTGATATGGGAACATTACACAATGTCCCGCAACAAATACCTCTTTTTTCCCACCGAAATTGGCCGAAAAAGTATGTATTGCATTACTTATCGAAAGGCCCTCGTATTTATACATACTGATCTCAATGTTTTGCACCTTGTTCACAAAACTTATTTGTATGAGTGATTAAGAAATAATATCGTTTTCTGTTTACCCTGGTGGAATTCGAAAGCATTAATCCATGAAGCAGAATGCTGATATTTACAAAACTTTGTGGAGATTTTCAGCTAGCAACAGGTCCCATTCAGGACTGACGTCCGTCAAACTGGCTCAAATGGCTCTGAGCACTATGCGACTTAACATCTAAGGTCATCAGTCTCCTAGAATCTAGAACTACTTAAACCTAACTAACCTAAGGACATCACACACATCCATGTCCGAGGCAGGATTCGAACGTGCTACCGTAGCAGCAAAGCGGTTCCGGACTGAAGCGCCTCAGCCACAACGGCCGGTGACGTCCGTCATCAACATCAGTGTGTGATGTGACTCATACGGGCACTTTAAAGTTCTTGTATTTGTTGTTGTTAGTCCATCGTCGGTTACACAAGTGGACGGGATTCGCTCAGAAAGGAGAGCGAGTACTCGAGTTCGCGGGTATAACCGCGGACTCGTGGCATTACCGCTATAGGCACAAACTTTTTGAACGAAATTTCCGCCATTACACTGTAAATTATTTTTCATTTATTTCACTCAACCATGGCTTCAGATTTATAGACATTCTGAAGTGCAAGCTGCTATGTCACAAAACGTCTGACGTGCCTAAATGACGTAAGCAACCATTGGGCATGACAATTATTGTAATCCAATATAATCTGTAGCAGTTGTGAAGCGAATGCCGTGAAGTGTTTCCTTCAGTTTAGAAATCGAGTTGAACTTACGAGGGCTTAAGTCAGGGGAGTGCAGTAGGTGGTATAACACTTAGCAGCCCCATCAGTCAAACAAATCAGTAACAGCTTGCACTGTTACGTGCTTGAGCATTGTCCTGCGAAATGATGGTCAGGTCCTGCAGAAAGTGTCATCACTTCCGTCTCTAAGCTGGTCGTAGGTTGTGCTCCAAAAATGAACAGCATAGAGACGGAAGTGATGACACCTTCTGCAAGGTCTGACCATCATTTCGCAGGACAATGCTCAAGCATGTACATTGCAAGCTGTTACTCATTTGTTTGACTGACGGGGCTGCTAAGTGCTATACCACCTACTGTACTCCCCTGACTTAAGCCCTCGTAAGCTCAACTCAATTTCTAAACAGAGGGAAACACTTCACGGCATTCGTTTCAGAACTGCTACAAATTCGTCGGGCAACAGACAGCACCTCTCGAACTGTTAACACAACTGGCACTGTTAGGAGTATCCTACGACTTCCACATCGCTGGCAAGGGGTTATACACAACGTTGGTGACTACTTTGAAGGTCAGTAAAACTTTGAAACACGTATCTATTTGGTACGACCTGTAAATAAATAGGTGCCACTATTGAAGTTCTATACCTCGTATACATATGTATAACTTTTTTGATGGATGCTGTAAATTTATTTTAATCTATATCATATATTCAGAGAACTTCTACGTATTAATATGACACATACACACTTCCGGGCTGTTGCCGAGTCTGTAATGGCAGTGCCAGAGAAGAAGACATTAGGATGAAATGCAGTCTGTAATTAATGATTAATTAGTAAAATAAATTTAAACAATTTTCGCAGCAGCTACAGAGGTGAATGATAAGCTACAAAACTAGCTGTCAGACCATAAATGGAAGTTGTCATGTTGAAAAGAATACACAAAAAGCGCGCTTTTTGTTCGCGGGAATATAATAGTGACGTTATTCCGCGCCCATTTTCGTCCGAAGCAGCACGTGTTTTCTCATGGTGGAGATGGAATAAAATGGAATACTACTATTTTTCTTGCAATAAATGGTTGCAGCTTTGTCATAAACTGCATTGCGAAGTATCTATTTTATTTCGTAAAGGTGACTAGCTTCGGTTACCTGTGACCATTTTCAAACCATCCCTGCAGTAAGTGTGGCAAATAGAGGCGATAGCCCATGTGCACAAACCGTCCCTGCAGTGATCAAAGCAATATACATACGATTTAACAACGACTGTTGTTAAGTTTGCTAGTTTAACATTAAAATGTTCATGGCGTAGCACTTTTCGTGTTCGTTAGTGTATGTGGTTCTGTGACTTAGAATGATGAATGATACACGAAATAAAAAGTAGCGTATTTTTGCTACAAGCGTCCAATGTTAGCATTATTTCACGTGTGGCACACGTTCTGTTGATGAGGGAGCCCTACCCAAATCATCATCGCAGTATCTCGGGT
This sequence comes from Schistocerca cancellata, assembly GCF_023864275.1. Lineage (NCBI taxonomy): Eukaryota > Metazoa > Arthropoda > Insecta > Orthoptera > Acrididae > Schistocerca > Schistocerca cancellata. The sequence goes on from NC_064627.1 coordinate 203,166,246, forward strand.
TAGAAACGTCACACATTCTGCAATTATGTTGGTCAGCTGTTAGTGAAGGCTTGTACAGACAATCTTTCACTAGCCCCAAAAAGAAGAAACTGCATGGTGTTTCATTGAGTCAACATGGAGGATATGTTAGACAAATTTGTGGTCTCATCGCCTGCGAATTATTCGGCGCTGTTAATAACCCTATGTAAGCAGTATAAAAAACTTTTGCCACTGAGAACAATTTCATTGGCAAATGAAGGTGTCTGGTTCATTTCGTAGTCGCGTGCGAGTTACTTTTGCAAAGCGTAGGGTAACACGCTGGCTATTAGTGGTCTGGCCAGCCAATTACAGACTAGCATTTGAACTAAAAATGCCAATCATACACAGTACTGATCGACAGTCATTATGGAAAAGAGAAGACAGAAATAATAATCCTAATCCTAATGAATTTATTTTTCCATTTATTTAAGGCCTTGTAATTATTAGCTGGTTCTTTTCCTTTCACGATAGCGATCTGGTTTTCATTTTAAGTACTTTTGTTAATGTACCCAGGCCAGACGCTGATGTTTTAAATTCTTGCCTCTGCTTCAGGCCAGAGCATCTTATAAATCATAGTCGAGCAGAATAACGTACGTCTGTATACATCTTCGTTCTTATTGTATCTCGTGTGCGGCTTCGGCCAGCTATACTAAAAAAGAGGGCTTATTTCTTCCTTCTTTGTCAGTAAAGCAATTTACTGCTTTTAAATCAATCCTTTAGCATTAATGTGCAATGCGAAAAGATGATTAATTAATTTTTCTGTTGTTTATTTGCCGGTAAAGTTGAAAATGTCACCTCCAAACAAAATAAAACTGTATATCTAGGCTCTGCACTGCCACAACGATAATATTTAACTCATCTAACTATATTGTCCTGTCGGGTACTAATGGATATTTTTATGAAATCTGGAAATGATACCTCCGAGGGAATAAAAAAAGGAACCGCGGTAGCATTTACTCCACAACTTCCCACTCTATAAACTGCAACACTAAAAAACTGTATAAAAATTGTTTTTCGGCCTTCAAAACCACAATTCAATGCAGTAATACTCAGCTGTATCTGTGACGCACAAATGCAGTATTTATGTCGCACATACATACTATTCGCCATTAAAATTGCTACACCACGAAGATGACGTGCTACAGACGCGAAATTTAACCGACAGGAAGAAGGTGCTGTGATATGCAAATGATTAGCTTTTCAGAGCATTCACACAAGGTTGGCACCCGTGGCGACACCTACAACGTGCTCACTTGAGGAAAGTTTCCAATCGATTTCTAATACACAAACAGCAGTTGACCGGCGTTGCCTGGTGAAACGTTGTTGTGATGCCTCGTGTAACGAGGAGAAGTGCGTATCATCTCGTTTCCGACTTTGATAAAGGTCGGATTGTAGCCTATCGCGATTGCGGTTTATTGTATCGCGACATTGCTGCTCGCGTTGGTCCAGATCCAATGACTGTTAGCAGAATATGGAATCGGTGGGTTCAGGAGGGTAATACGGAACGCCGTGCTGGATCCCAACGGCCTCGTATCACTAGCAGTCGAGATGACAGGCATCTTACCCGCATGGCTGTAACGGATCGTGCAGCCACGTCTCGGTCCCTGAGTCAACATATGGGGACGTTTGCAAGACAACAACCATCTGTACGAACAGTTCGACGACGCTTGCAGCAGCATGGACTATCAGCCCGGAGACCATGGTTGCGGTTACCCTTGACGCTGCATCACAGACAGGAGCGCCTGCGATGGTGTACTCAACGACGAACCTAGGTGCACGAATGGCAAAACGTAATTTTTCGGATGAATCCAGGTTCTGTTTACAGCATCATGAAGGTCACATCCGTGTTTGGCGACATCGCGGTGAACGCACATTGGAAGCGTGTATTCGTCATTGCCATATAGGCGTATCACCCGGCGTGATGGCATGGGGTGCCATTGGTTACACGTCTCGGTCACCTCTTGTTCGCATTGACGGCACTTTGAACAGTGGACGTTACGTTTGAGATGTGTTACGACCCGTGGCTCTACCATTTATTCGATCCCTGCGAAACCCTACATTTCAGCAGAATAATGCACGACCGCATGCTACAGATCCTGTACGGGCCTTTCTGGATACAAAAAATGTTCGACTGCTGCCTGGCCAGCACATTCTCCTTTTGGTGCGTCATTTCCTGATCTGATACCCTCAGCAACTAGACTCCATTATAATATCCTTGTTCTACTTTCATTGATATTCTTATCTTATAATCTCTTTTCAAGAAACTATCCATCCGTTCAACAGTTCTTCCAACTTCTTTGCCGTTTCTGACAGAATTACAACATAATCGGCAAATAATACAGCATAATCGGCACCAACTGAAAACGTCTGGTCAATGGTGGCCGAGAAACTAGCTCGTCACAATACGCTAGTCACCACTGTTGATGAACTGTGGTATCGTGTTGATGCTGCATGGGCAGCTGTACCTTTACACGCCATCCAAGCTCTGTTTGACTCAATGCCCAGGCCTATCACGGCCGTTATTACGGCCAGAGGTGGTTGTTCTGGGTACTGATTTCTCTGGATCTATGCACCCAAATTGCGTGAAAATGTAATCACATGTCAGTTCTAGTATAATATATTTGTCCAATGAATACCCGTTTATCATCAGCATTTTTTCTTGGTGTAGCAATTTTAATGGCCAGTAGTGTAGTTTTATGTATCGATCATAGATAACATGTAGGGACCTAATTCACTCTCCCTAAGACAAAGAATAATGTTGAAATAAATAACTGCACTGAAAATGTTATGCACATACCTTCTCGGTCACACAAGAGCGTGAAAGTTTTACTTCAAAAAAATATATTTTTCCAATGAAAAAGGATAGCTTCTTTTAATTATTCACATCTATGACAATCACTTTATCATGTCTACTCAGACGCAGTATTCTGTGGACATTTAACTTGGTTTGTTGCTGTCGTCTTCAGTCCGAACACTGGTTTGATGCAGCTTCCCACATTAGTCTATCCTACGAAAACCTCTTCATCTCTGATTAACCACTGTAGCCTATAACCATTTGAGCCTGCTTACGGTATTCCTTTCTCTCCCTTAACAATTTTTATCCACTACAATTCCCTCCTTAAGCAAATAGAGAATTATTTCATGTCTGAGAATGTGTCAGATCATCGGATTTCTTCTTTTAGTCGAATTGTGCCATAAATGCTTTTTCACCCAGTACCTCCTCAGTAGGCATGCGATCTACCCATACAATCTTCAGCATTCTTCTACAGCACCACATTGGTAAAACTCCTGTTCTTGTCTGAATTGTTTATCGTCCACGTTTCACTTCCGTACGAGGCTATGCTCCGGACAAACACTTCCCCAACCCCCAAATTTAAACTCGATATTAGAAATTGTTCTTTTTCAGGAAAGCTTCTCTTACTATTGCCAGTCTGCATTTCTGCATTTTATATCCTCTGTGCTTCGACTATCAGCATTTAATTTGCTTTCCAAATAACAACATTCATCTACACCTTTTGGTGCGTCATTTCCTGATCTGATACCCTCAGCAACTAGACTCCATTCTAATATCCTTGTTCTACTTTCATTGATATTCTTATCTTATAATCTCTTTTCAAGAAACTATCCATCCGTTCAACAGTTCATCCAACTTCTTTGCCGTTTCTGACAGAATTAAAACATAATCGGCAAACCCTAAAGTTTACCTTCTCCCTCAACTTTAATTCCCTTTCCAAATTTCAGCTTGGTTTCCTTTCTGCATGCTAAATATACAGCTTGAGTAACATCGGGGAGGGGCTACAACACTAACTCCATTCTCAACCACTACTTCCCTTTCACGACATCGGGCCTTGGAACTGCAGTCTCGTTTCTGTACATGTTGTAGATGACTATTTCCTCCCTGCTACCTTCAGAATTTCACAGAGTGTGATCCAGTCAACATTGTCAAAAGCTTTCTGTTAATACATAAGTGCTATAAACGTAGGTTTCTATTTCTTCTGCCTGTCTCGTTAGATACGTTGTTGAGTCAGTACGACTTCAAGTGTTTCTGCGTTTCTCCGGAACCCAAACTGATCTTTCCTAAGATAGGATTCTACCGCTTTTCCATTTTTCTGTAAATAATTCGTGCATTTTGAAGCATGACTTACGAAACTGATAGTCCCGTAATATTCTCACCGGTCTTGTTTGAAACAGGAACTATTACCTTCTTATTGAAGTCTGAGGTTATTCCATCTGCATGGTAGGAGAAAGTGGCCCAAAATGACATAGTAGGACAAAACGACATAGTCGTTTTTTTTTAATTTGACAGCTGACAGGATCACAATCTTCGGTTTGCTTGATAGCTTGTTATGGCTACACTTTGGCCACAAGACATTAATCTTTGCCTTCTTCCATATGGTGACGTGAAACGTGGGAAACCGTATTTGAAGTCAACGAAACCAGTACTTCTGTTAGCAAACTTTCACATTTGTGCAGTGTTGATTATTTTCGTTGAAAATTTACTATCAGGACATCTTATAAAGGTAAGTCTTTAAATCTGTGGCAATATTTTGATGGTGTGTTCGTTATTTTTCGAAGTTATGGCCAAATATTACGCTTGTGTTGAAGAGGGCTAAATGACACAGAGACTGCAGAGACAATCCTCCAAGAGATTTCTCCAACTCCTTCCAGTTTGGGTATGCGTAAGAAACGCAGAACTGGTGAAGGCTGCGACGAGCTCACTGCAACACCAAATCTGCAAGTTCTGAAGGAAAAGGAGCTCCAGAAAAGGGAAAAGGAGCTGAGAAAATCAAACCGGGCTCCTGTGAAGCGACGTTTGGCCATGGTCCCCCCCCCCCCCCCCCCAACCAGATGAAGAAGTAGCAGATATAAACGTCAGTACTGCTGAAGAAAAGGACGCAGCTTGTATTTACTGTTGTGATTCATGCAACCGATCAAAAGAAAGGGAAGAGTGGCTGAAGTGTATGAGCGCTCAAAATGGAGCAATGCTGATTGTGCTGGACTTTCAAAGGGTACAAAAACGTTTGTGTGTGAGTTGTGCCAATAACATATTTTTTTCTAACTAAGTAACTGAAAGTATCATTCAGAAATGAATACTGTTCAAATTTTAAATGTGATTTGTAAGATGCTAAGTTCCTGGAAATAATTTGCAATACATTTTGGTATATTTTACTAATGCACATCCTTAAACTGGTAGGATTACAGTTCTAAGACTTAATTGAACTATAATAAATGTTTATGCTATAATTTATGCTTATGTTAGCAATTTATTAGTAAAAATAAAGGAATTATCCTGCTAAGAGAAAAGGTGTGTCATTTTGCCCCACTGGGTAGCCCAAAATGACACGTTGACAACGTCTCTGAAATTGTGAGTTCATAGCAAAACCAATTATTTTGTACTGAATTCTTTATGCATTTGCTGCTGTATAAATCCACTGAAATTTAAAATTGCGTTTATATAATTTTAATTGGCAGATATGCGCCGTGAAAGTTAACTTTTTTGTATGTCGTTTTGGGCCACTTTCCCCTATATTTTGTATAGAAGCTGGAATAAATTTGTCATTGTTAGCTCTCCGAAGGATTCAATAATTCACTGGGAATATCATCTATTCCGGGTGACTCGTATAGGTTTAAGACTTTCAGACCTCTGTCAAATTCTTCAAGCCGTCAAAACTAAATATTAATAGAATGCTTCAGTTTTCTTCAAATGTTTCTTTAATTTTCCTACAAGTTGCATTTATTTTTGCCACAGTCATGCATCCGTACTAGTATTATGAATGAGAAAGTATCTCCGCTTGTTACGCTTTCACGACGAACACGCTTCATCGATTTTGATGAAATTTGGGGTGGAAATAGTTTGCATGCTGAGAAAGAGTATAGGCTACTTTTAAAAAAGTGCGTAGTAGAATATATATATTGATTTGAACAATATAAAGCGAAATGTGGAACAATAATTACCTTTCAAAAAGAAACTTATTCTTTGACTTCTGAAACTTTATCATGATTGTGAATACGCTTTTATTGTTTGATGTGTTCTATATAATACGATTCAACATAATGAATACAAAACTTTTAGAAACCTAAACGAGTTTAATCCACAGTTTTATACTACTACCTGTCACAAACCAGACGCATTTTAGGCGCCGAGCATCAAGCGTCTTTTACATCTGCCGACAACCTTAAATACGCGCAACGATTAGGAACATTAAATACTGTGTGACAAACAGAGAGATGTCGCACCTTTACGTGAAGAACGTGGGAGACTTAAGCGATGGTGCATTTGATTACGATATGTGAGCGCAGCTGTGAGTGGCAGCTGGTGGTTCTAATTTTCTTGTCTAACCATTCCTGTTTTGCCAGTTAAGGCTTGGTATCAGTTTCATTTTTTAGACTTCTGCATTCCTATTTGACTGCTTCGTTTTCTGAATGTTTATATTTTTTACTTTGCCGTCAGTTACATTCAAGGAACGAGGGAAGATTAGGATTCAACGTCCCGCCGAAAGCTAAGTCATAAGAGGCACAACACACGCTCGGAATATTTCAGTAACACAGTCCGACAATGGAATTTACCCCAGAAGAAAAAATATTTGTTTGTTACGTATTTCAGTACTCTGACGACAGTGGTGAAAGCTATTGTTCACTATCACCTAAACTGTCGTCTGGAAACACAGTTTTATCTGCGCTTGGCCGCGTTATTATGCTGTCGCGGCGCTTATCACATTCTGTTTTTTTGGGGATATTATGTCCTAGTGGTGGGAGTAGTGACGTGGGTGAGGGGGGGGGGGGAGAGATAGCTACTTGGAGTAGCTAAAGGAAAGTTGCATTTATATAGGTCAATCGACTATTGACCATCGACTGTCTTATTTTGAGATAACACAGTATGGGTTATTGACGTGTGTATAGTTGCTAACACGTTGTGTGTGTTCGAGTGTTTCTTACGTTCAGTGATGTCTAGGAAGTGTTGTTAATTCACCATATCTTTTCTATTAAGTGTGTGGCAAGTTTATGTCTAAGTGTCAAAGAAATCCCATTTCACCGATCGTCAAAAATCATACGAGTTGTATTCTGAATCCAAGGTATATGAGGGTAAGTGTTGGGCACCGCTGAACTGGTGCTCGCGTCACTTCTGCTATTTACGAGGCTCTTTGCATGGAACCCATCCATCTATGCCATTTGCCGTACCACGGTTGTGGAGGGAACCTAGAACCACGCTACAGATTATTACTTTCCTTTAACGAAAATAAAAAGGGTACCTAGTACATCGAAACAGACAGTTCCTTATCCAGCTCCTGCAGTTTTTTATTCTGATTCTCCCCCCAGTTCCAAAACCAGCAATGAAATGGATCCTGGAAGATGAAACGGACGATGGTAGTGACAAAACAATAGATCAAGAAGATCATGAGTGCACACCATATCCAGCAGGGCTACAACAACGACTTATGTCGGAGGTAGAATAGATTGATCTTGTAAGAGATCTAAATCATTCAGAGAGGAAAGCAGAATTACTTCGGCCTCGGCTTCAAGAAAAGAACCTGTTACAACCAAACACTTGAATGACATTTCGTAAACGACAGCTTTTTCTTTCCACTTTTTCCGCAAAGACAGAGAGTTTGGTATATTGTAATGACATAAATGGGCTGCTTACAAAATTTGCGATGATTCACAATCTGGAAAACTGGAGCCTTTATAGATTCCTCAAAGAGTAACATCAGACTTTTTTAGTTACAGAACGCAAACCTTTCATATCAGTGACTCCATTTAGTTAAAGGAAATCTACCTGAACATGAGGTTACTCCTTGCTACTTGCTATGCAAACCACAAATGGAAAATCCGTGGTGATGTCAGAGTTCTGGGATTTCTTCTGGGAATACGAACTGGTTCCATAAAATATTGCTGCTTCTTGTGTCACTGGAATATTAGGGCAAGAAAAGACCATTATGCAGTGAAAGAGTAGCCTTTGAGAGAAATTTGCAGTGCTGGTGAAAAAGAAATGTTTCGCATGAACCCCTTGTTGGCAAAGACAATAGGCTGTTACCACCCTTCGATCTGAAATTGGGCTTTATGAAGAATTTTACGGAAAGAAATGGACAAAGATGATCAGGGTTTTCAATTTTCACTATCTAAATTTTCTGCGATTAGCACTGCAAATATTAAAGGAGGCATTTTCATTCCGTCTCAGATCCGTGACTTAATGAAAGACACTATCTTTGAACAGTTGCTGACAGATACTGAGAAATCACCTTGGCTTTCTTCGAAAGATGTATGCAACAATTTCTTGGGAAACTTGATGTCTAAGAGTTACAGGGACCTGACGGAACACATACTGGGCTGTTACAATGCTATGGGGTGCAACATTTCTCTGGAATTACGGTAACTTCATTCCCATTTGGATTTCTTATCATCTAATCTTGAAGATGTCAGTGACTAACATGGGAGTGATTTCACTACGATATCGCTGCCACGGAAAACGAAATACAGGATCTTGGTCGCCAAACGTTTTGGCGATTTACTGCTGACACTCTTACAATAAGTTTACCGTCCGCTCACGGATGGTAAGTTTCCAGGAAAAGTTTGTGACTTGTAAGTACATTTCAAGCTTTATTCAGCTTTCTCATACTATTTTCATTTTATTTTGAACTTTGTAATACAAACAGTAACTTTTGTTACATGATCCGTAAATTAAATGACGACAGATTTCTCCAGTATCTTACTGAGTTGTTTCCAAGTTTCTCGAAAATGGTATATGCGGCGTATCTTTTCCTGGAAAATTTGTTCTTGATGGAACATTTATGATTTAGCTTTCAGTCAGCGTATGTGATCTCGTAACGGAGACATGCTTTCATCTCGCGGTAAGACACTAAGTTGCACTGTGTAACGGGGAAAAAAATCGGTCGTTCCCTTGCAAAGGAATGTTCCCGTCATTTGCCTGGAACGATGGAATGAAATTATGGAAAACCTAAATCTGAATGGGCGTTCGAGGATTTCAACCGACATACTGCCGAACGTGGATTCAGTGTGCTAACCACTGCGCCATCTCGCTCGGCCATTTAAATTCAATATATCGTGTGTTATCCAAGGATTCTGCTGAGGCTTGTCTTTTGCCTATTTGATCCTCTGAAGCCTTCACTACTTGCCGATTCGTCTCTATTATGTTTCTTATCACTGACTCAGTCAACTGTTGGCTAATGGTTCCTTTGAAACTTCCAGGAGCTTCTGTTTCTTCCAGAATATGCTGGTTACATATTCTTAACTTTCTACCTTTTCGCAATTTCTTCTGTTTTAAAGGTCAGTTCATAATAAATAAATTGTGGTCAGCGTGCTCATCTACCCCTGCAAATGTTCTGCAGCTTCAAATTCCCAAATCTGGGTCTTTTCATTATGTAATCTGTATGACACCTCCCGGCGACCCAAGCCATCTTCCACGTATACAACCCTGCTTTTATAATTTTTGAACTAAGTTTTAGAAATGATTAAATTGTGCTCTGTGCAAATTCTGCTAGGTGGCTTCCCTTTCATTTCTCTCCCCCTGTCCTCGTTGTAATATTTTTGTTTCTATTATGTACATTCCATATTATCGAGGTCTAGTCTGCCATCTCAATTAAACTTAGGTTTCTGTCATGTATCTGTATTGTGAGCGTGGGGTTGATCTGAGATTCTGTTATTCTGTGCAACGGATTAATCTGAGATGTACCCTTTACCCTGTGGCTCCTGCAAGATGCAATTTCCACCTCCACACTACTACAGAGGTCAGACAGACGCTCCTAACGTTCTAAAGAGAAATTCCTGAAAAACTTCCAGCAATAAATATCTTCTGGAGTCGTCCGCTGTAAGGAAATGACACAAAAATTCACAAAATGTTTCACATAACTAGTGGGATACTTGGGTACTGGAGTAGTGCTAGTTAGTGTAAGAAAAACATGAAACTAACGAAAGTTATTATTCATTTTGCAAAAATTCTGAGAAATCACAATGGCACTTTTAGCTATGATTTGAACAAGTTATATCCTGGTTCTTTTCGGAATGTGAAGTTACCTCTCAAGGATAAGATTCGCTAATGAAATTTCTATACAAAGTTTAAGATGGTTGTTGACTTGGCAGGATGGCTGAGAGGTGCGCCTACTCAACTTGAATAATTATCCTTTAGAATGTTGCTAGGTATGGTGGAGGCTGCCGCGTGTGAAATGCAGTGAAGTGTACTGTTGTGGAGGAAATATGGGGCTCGCAATAGCTGTAGTGCACAATACCGTAAGCTGCGATGACTGCTGTCTGCGCCGCTCACTGCTGACAAATAAGATAACTCTCGTTCTATCTGGATTGACATTGACCTTCGCCAATCAAACTCTCCCTACGCCTTGATGAAGTCAAGGATTCCTATTCGCCCCTCGTCTAACTATTGGCGTGGTACACCGGTCAGATAAACAGTCCACCGCGATGCCACTCAAAAATTCGCTCGCAGGCGTTTAACAATAACTCTGTCCGTTCACACTGCACAATAAGTGTGTTGGCCAACGCATTGAACAATGGTTAATCGCAAGGACTCAATATAGAGAGTCGCACTTCGATTCGCTCTCGACAGAGGTGCTCTCCCAGTGAAGTACTGAGGAGAGACTTGTTCCTCGCTCCAAGAGCGACAGCGGAACGGCGCCTCTCCACGCCAGACATCTCTTCCATTACTCCTTCAGCTCAAAGCATCAGAAATATCATCTGCTAATCAGCATTGCTGTTCTAAAGCGGGAGAATGATGGTTCGTTTAAGGCGACCAATCCGGCAATCTGTGATATTGGCGTTTGGCGTTTGCTTTCTCCCTGTGAAAATCTGTGAAACTGCATGCTATGTGTAAAGAATGCGTACGCTGGCCACTCCCACACAATGTAGCGGAATTTTCTTTTAAGCTGAACACATGGTCGTTCCTCCTTTCCCTCGGGCGAACGCTGTCTGCTCCACGGGCGTCCATTGGCCGACGTAGATGGGTTGGGACTGGCCTCCTGCGAACTAAAAGCTCCTGTGGCCGTCGTGTCTGGAATATATGTGTACGCCAGCCTCGAGTATTTCAACCACGTTGCGCACTTGCGATTTATTAGTTATTTGCATATCGTTTACATGAACTCATACAACACTGGCTTTATCTTATCGAATTTGGGTTCGAATGAAGCGTCCTGATGTGCGGAATATGATTGTGAGGACGGAATATGTAAGCAATGAAGGTCTGGAGACCACGATGTCTTACAGTATAATCTCCATCATCGCCTCATGCATTGTTTCAATCTCATCATTATCTTCGGAGCGAGTAGGCTTATGAACTTATACTACTATGGTGAATGTTGGCTTCGTGTCAGTCTCTGCTACTATAATTCTTTCGCTATGCTGTTCACAGTAGTTCACATTCCTTCCTATTTTTTTTTTCATTAATTCATTTGCTCTTGCCGATAATCCTGTGCTGACGTAACCAGAAGTGCTGTTCTTCCTGTCACCATCCTATAGTAATTCCCACTATATTATTTTTAAGCTATCGTTTTTGCTTTTAAACTCATACCTACACGTTTAATGGGTCTAACCTTCCTCTCTTCGACCAGCAGGGCGGAAATTTCGTTTTCCTGATGACAACATCTCCCCACGTAGTCATCGCCCGGAAATTCGAACGGGGCATTATTTTACCTCCGGAACGTTTCAGCCTAGAGGATACAATCATACTCCCGAGGGAGAATTGTAACGGCTGCTGTTTCTCGCTGCTTTCACTCGTTCGCAGTACTAGGAAAGAGGGCCATGTTGACAAATGTTACAAGGCCACATCAATCAATAATCTAGATTGTTTCCCCACGGAAAACGCTTCAGCCCCTCTTGAGGTCCCTTATGTTAGTCTGGCCTTACCACAGTTACCCCTGCGATGTGGCTGTGCCTTCAGTACGGTTATTTGTACCGTACAGGCACACATTCCGACCCACCACGGCAAGGTATATGCTTCGTGGGGGTATACGAGTGTCATACATTTACACATATTTTTTCCCAAGTACCTGTACGACATGTTTGGACATAACTGGTCCACTTCGTTTTGCTTCAGTACGACATGGCTCTGAGCACTATGGGACTTAACACCTGAAATCATCAGTCCCCTAGAACTTAGAACTACTTAAACCTAACTAACCTAAGGACATCACACACATCCATGCCCGAGGCAGGATTCGAACCTGCGACCGTAGCAGTCGCGTGGTTCTGGACTGAAGCTCCTAGAACCGCTCGGTCACCGCGGCTAGCTCTGCAGTACGACCTAGACGTAAATATCTGCACCAGATTTTTTTTTTGTCGAGTGCTTTTAATCCTGTAGAAGCATCAGATTGCAACCAGTGCTACTCGCTAAGTTACTAATTATACTGATCACTGTAGAACATCAGCTCTAACGATACATACTACATCCTCGTGAATTGGCTTCGAATACATTTCCGCAAACTCACGTGTCGTTTTGTCAAATAATCTACTCTTTAGACCAGTAGTTGACGTTGCTGGAAAAGTATCGTCATTGAAAGAAGTATTTAACACTTTAATAGCAGAGGTCCGTTCCAAAACGTGATGACATTAAATTACTCTGTATTGCCACTACAGTATCCTCGAAGTGTGCAACCTCTCCCCCACTATAACTTGCTGATTCTTTCTTGAAACAGTTTTCTTTGCTGGGGTCGGACATGGAAAAGGCATAATTAAGAGAGAGAGCACTCTCCTTACGAAACCTGATCATGTTTCTCGGAACGAAGACGTGCCTCTTTCCTTTACGAATATAGAAGTTCTTCAATTCTGAGAGAAAAACGTTGTTTTGGAAAAAATAACAGCTCATACCATTTACTTAGTTTATTGCGTTCGTTAGCAACACTTTCTAACAACGGTTGGACCCAGCCACACTGATGTTACCATACTGAATTTAATCCCACCTTGGCACTAAGTTGGCCGTTGCTTTTCCAAGTTAAGCTGTGTCGCGCGTTCGCGGTACCCTCAACTATCGTTCAAATAAAAATGTAACCTGTACGGATGCTATAGATTGAACATGACCGTATTGATTTGTTCACCGATTTCGTGTGTAATTAGATGTACCCTACCCGAAAGCCCTTTTTGCCATTGCTAGCATGCTTTTGATGTCCTCCTTGCTCCGTCCGTCATTGATTATTTTACTGCCTAGGTAGCAGAATTCCTTAACTTCATCTGCTTCGTGACCGTCAATCTTGATGTTAAGTTTCTCGCTGTTATCATTTCTACTACTTCTCATTACTTTCGTCTTTCTTTGATTTATTCTGAGTCGATATTCTGTACTCGTTAGATTGTTCATTCCACTCAGCAGATCATCTAATTCTTCTTTGCTTTCACTTAGGATAACAATGTTATCAACGAATCGTATCACTGATATCATCTCACGTTGAATTTTAATTCCACTCCTGAAGCTTTGTTTCATTTCCGTCATTGCTTCTTCGATGAACAGATTGAACAGTAAGGGCGAAAGACTACATCCCTGTCTTACATCCTTCTTAATGCGAACGCTTCGTTTTTGATCGTCTGCTCTTATTATCCCTCTTGGTGATTGTACATATTGTGTATTACCCGTATTTCCCTATAGCTTACCCCTCTAGTCCTCGGAATTTTGAACATCTTCCGCTATTTTACATTGTCGAACGCTCTTTCAGGTCAACAAATCCTACGAATGTGTCTTGATTTTTCTTTAGTATTTCTTCCATTATCAACTCCAACATCAGAATTGTCTCTCCCATGCCTTTACGTTTTCTAAAGCCAATCTGATCGTCATCTAGCACATCCCCTAATTTCTTTCCATTCTTCTGTACAGGGTGAAAAGTATTTAAACCGACAAACTCTGGGAGGTTGTAGGGAACATCAAAGCAAATATTTTTCCCTAATGTCATTTTTTCCTATGAGGAGTACTTAAACTGGTAGACGAAAGATTTCTCTGGCGGCAAATTAATTAAACCAACAAACACTTTTCCATTTTTTATGCTCAAGAGATAACACATTAATACAACCCAATTTCAGTTACAGTAGATTTTCAAAAATGCCTCCATTGACACGTAAACAAAGGTCACACCGTCAGATCATGTTCTGTCTGACACGGGCAAAAACCCCAGGAGTATCCTGAATTGTTCCTGCTGCTGCTACCATCCGGGCAACCAGATCCTCTTCTGATGCAGCAGGAGTTGCGTAAACAAGGTTGCGCATCTCTCCCCACACAAAAAAGCCCAGAGGGGTCATATCTGGGGATCGAGCAGGCCATGGTACAGGACCACGTCTGCCAATCCACGTTTCAGAGAACCGTCGGTCCGGGAATCGACGCACACGACGACTGATATGTGCCAGCGCCCCGTCATGTTGAAACCAAATGCGTTGTCCTGTAGGGAGCGGGATGTCTTCCAGCAATTCTGGCAATGCTCTGGCGAGAAAATTGTAATAGTGACTGCCATTTAATGGCCTAGGTAGCAGATACGGCCCAATTAAACAGTGCCCAACAACATCGACCCACACATTAACGAAGAACCGCACTTAATGAGCGCTAGTAACTGTGGCATGTGGGTTGTCCTCACTCCAAACATGCGAATTGTGCATGTTGAACACTCCATCACGCCCGAACATTGCTTCGTCGGTAAACAACACAGAGGATGGAAATGTAGGATGCATTTCACACTGTTCCAGGTACCACTGCGAAAACTGTGCTCTGGGTGGATAATCAACTGGTTCTGGGTTATGGACACGCTGTAAGCGAAATGGACGTAACAATTGCTCTCGAAGGACTGTTCTTACATTCGCCTGATTCGTCCCCATGTTACGTACAATTGCACGAGTGCTGATTGAAGGATCCCGCACCATATGCTGCAGGACAGCTTCCTCAAATTGCAACGTTCTTACCGTGTGACGGTGTCCCTGTCCAGGTAATCTGCTAAATGACCCGGTCTCACGCAGACGTTGGTACACGCAGCAAAGGTTGTATGATGCGCATACGGCGATTAGGATATTGTTGTTGATAAACCCGCTGTGCAGCTGGTCCGCTGTTACGTAGTACGCACCAACCATATCAGTGTACTCACTCCAGGTGTATCGCTCCATTAGAAAACAGTGACAATGCACTACCACGCTGTTGGACAGCAGTTGCCTACAACTGAAGAGTGTAATACGCCCTGTACCAACTGAAGATCGTAATACGGCTTCTAACAAGTGAAGAGCGTAATACGACCACCAGTTTAAATAATCCTCATAGGAAGAAACGACATTAGGGAAAAGTATTTGTTTTGATGTCCCCTACAACCTACAGAGTTTGTTAGTTTAAATAATTTTCACCGTGTACATTATTCTTGTCAGAAACTTGGATGCATGAGCTGTTAAGATGATAGTGCAATAATTCTCGCACTCGTCAGCTCTTGCAGTTTTCCGAATTGTGTGGACAATATTTTTCCGAAAGTCAGATGGTATGTCCCCAGACCCATACACCCTACACACTAACATGAAGACTCGTTCTGTTGCCACTTCCCCCAATGATTTTAGAAATTCTGATGGAATGTTTTCTATCCCTTCTGCCTTATTTGGTCTTAAGTTCTCCAACGTCTTTTAAATTCTTATTCTAATACTGCATCCCCTATCTCTTCTAAATCGACTCCTGTTTCTTCTTTTATCACATCAGACAAATCTTCCCCTTCATAGAGGCTTTCAATATAATATTCTCTCCACCGATCCGCTCTCTGCTATGCATGTAACAGTGCAGTTCCCGGTGCATTCTTGAGGTTACCACCTTTGCTTTTAATGTCACCGAAAGTTGTTTAGACTTTCCTGTATGCTGAGTCTGTCCTTCCAATAATCATTTCTTTTTCGATTTCTTCACATTTTTCATGCATCCATTTCGTTTTAGCTTCCTTCCACTTCCTATTTATTTCATTTCTCAGCGACTTGTATTTCTGTATTCCTCAGCTTCCCTGAAAGGTTTTGTACTTCCTCCTTTCATGGATCAACTGTTACCCATGGTTTCTTCGCAGTTACCTTCTTTGTACCTATGTTTCTCTTTCCTACTTCTTTGATGGCCTTTTCAGAAATGTTCATTCCTCTTCAACTGTACTGCCTACTGAACTATTCCTTATTGCTGTATCTATGGCCTTAGAGAACTTCAAGCGTTTCTCATCTTTCCTTGCGTACTGATTCTGCATGACTAATGTCTCAAACTTCAGCCACCTCTCCATCACTACTACATTGTGATTTGAGTCTATATCTGCTCCTGGGTACGCCTTACAATCCAGTATCTGATTTCGGAATCTCTGTCCGGCCATGATGTCATCTAACTGAAATCTTCCCACATCTCCCGGCCTTCTCCAAGTATCCCTCCTCCTCTGCTGTCATAGAAAGGTTACTTTTGCGCTAATCAAGGTCCGCAAACCGTTATTCTTCAACTTGCATTTACGGTTACCAGTAACTGCTAGACTGTACTACAGATTTTGTCACATGGCAGTAGAAACACGTCCCGGGTTCGATTCCCGGCGGGGTCAGGGATTTTCTCTGCCTCGTGATGGCTGGGTGTTGTGTGCTGTCCTTAGGTTAGTTAGGTTTAAGTAGTTCTAAGTTCTAGGGGACTTATGACCACAGCAGTTGAGTCCCATAGTGCTCAGAGCCATTTTTTGAGTAGAAACACGCATTAATACCTATACATAAACAGGATAGACTGGAGTTTGCTGAAGACAAACAGTAATGAGAAGAAGATTAATTTACGTGACTAGGATAAATTTCAGTGCTATCGGTATAATATGAGAACACCTCACGCGGCGAGAATGAAGAGAAATTTTGGTGGTGGAACTGCTATGATTGGGGCAACTTTCCGCGCTAAAGATAAATCACAACAATGCTTAACTGAACAGTAGAGTGTGTGCACACTGAGATGCTAGAAACAGAACTGATTATAGTGTATGAGGACCTAGAGGACGTAAGTCTAACGTTTCAACAAGAAATGAATCTGTGTTTGCTTCTGATAGAACCAGAAAGTGGTTTGAAGGTAAAACATAAATGTCTTGCCCTCGCCTGCAAGAAGCCAGGATTTGAACCGTGCGGAAAATCTTTGTGGAAAACTTGCAGTGCTTGTTTCTCGCAATTGAAGGAAATTTGATGACATACGTGAACTGAAAAGAGCTTTACGAGAAGAGAGGGTGACAATTTCATTCCAAGAACTACAAACCCTGACAAAATCAGTGCCGAAGATAATTTTTGAGGAAATTAGGAAAGTACTAACAATCCAATAAAACAATGGAATAGTGAGTGTTTTTATAAAAATTTCCTCCAAGAAATACGAATGCCTTTTTTGTTACTTTGTGTTACAAAAGAAACCTTGTAATTCCGTCATTATTGTTTTTGTCTTATATGTACCTACGACTTTCATAGAAAATTCGATACATACATGTCTCAGACATTGTAGTATTACTGTCATGGAATCATGCTTTTGTACTGGTTTCCACTACAGCAAGTTTTCTCATGGTGTAAATAGAATAAACAAGACTACAACAATTTCGTTTGCATCTGGCGAAAGTCAGTATGTTTTCAGTCGGAACTTAAATATCACTCCTCCTCTAATGGAACACATTTGCATTTGTGTGCTTGCCATCAATTAATTTTTGTCTTGCACCCTTCACAGCCTCACAAAACATAGCTTCGTTAAAGGTCATCTGACCCCGACAATCGGTCATTTCCCCTTGTCAGTGCTACCTCACAGTTGCAAGATTATGCACTCATCTTGCACACTGACAATAAGTCACGACTAGCCTCACATTCCTGGATGTTCCAGTAAGGGAGAACGAGTCTACAAGTATGAAGAGACAGCAGCGCCACAGTGCTGACTCGACGTACTCTCGGAACTGTAGTCGCAACAATGGAAGCCCAGTACGAGTGGTAACAGTGGCTTCTTGATTTACGAAAATTCAGCGCCGGCGTTAGACTTGTACTCGCTGCGTTTCTGATCTCTACTTCGCAGTGTTTTGCTGAGTGTGCATGTAGATGCAGACCCAAAGCCTCTGAAAGAAGATTTAAAATTAATGTTTGCAAACTGAGTTTTCCCTCCTGAATTGTAAGGCCTCAGTATAGATATACATGTATATCTATGCTCTGTGACACTATGACGTACGGGGTGCGACTATAAAGTAATTTTCTTTGCATGATGTGACAACCCTGCAGGCTTGCGTAGGCACAGTATCTTTGACCTTGGTCTATAAGCTGCTTCTAGTCCAAGTGGCACATCGATGTAACTGCTCAATTGTGAGTTGTGCTGTAATAAGTTAACATGTGTTTGTGTCTCTCGTCACGGAAATGGGAACGCATAATATTGCGCAACGGTATGCCATTTCTTTTTGCGTTAAATTGGGTGAAAACGCGACGACAACTTACAGTAAGCTTCAGAAGGCTTTTGGAGAGGAGGTTATGTCAAGATCAAGTTTTTCATTGGCATAAAATGTTTAGTGAAGACGGAAGAAATGTTGAAGATGAAGACCAAAGTGGACGACCATCAACCTCACGGACATGTGTCAACTTGGCCAGGGTTCGTGAACTCGTACGATCTGATCGAAGAATATCCGTGAAAATGACTGCAGAAAAACTGAACTTCAATTGAGAAATGGTTCGTCTAATAATAACTGAAGATCTTGGTATGAGAAAGATTTGTACAAAAATGGTCCCCAAAAACCTCACACCGCAACAGCGAGAAACACGGAAAAATATGACAGCCGATCTGTTAGAGCAAACGGAAATCAATCCAGAACTATTGAGCCGTGTTATCACTGGTGATGAAAGTTGGTTTTTTTCAGTACGATCCAGAGACAAAACGCCAAAGTTCGCAATGGTGCTCAAAGGGACCACTCAGACCAAGAAAAGTTCGCATGTCAAATTCAAAAGTGAAATGCATGCTTGTGTGCTTCTTTGATTCCAAGGGAATTGTTCATAAAGAGTGGGTGCCTCCTGGACAAACAGTTAACCAATATTACTACAAAGAAATTTTAGGAAGACTTCATAAAAGAGTTCTTCGTGTTCGTACCAACATTGCTAATTGGATTCTACATCACGATAATGCGCCAACCCATACTACTCTGTCAGTACAGAAATTTTTAACCTCAAAACAAATTTCAGTACTACCACAGCCACCTTATTCTCCAGATGTCGCTCCATGCGACTTTTTTCTATTTCCAATAGTCGAAACGGCGGTCAAGGGACACCATTTTCAAACAACACAAGATCTCCAAAAAGCTGTGACGAGGCTCTTGGAGGATATTACAGAAGATGAGTTCCAGAAATGTTACCATCAATGGCAGAAGCGCTGGAAAAAGTGTGTGCAATCAGAAGGGAACTACTTTGAAGGAGACGACACTAAACTTGACTAAAACGGTAAGCAACTTTTTTTTCACATCAGTCTCATTATTTTACCGTCGCGCCTCGTATGTCGTAGGCAGTACTTATCGTACCAAGCAGTTTGGTAGCTCTCCGTTCCATTCACAGATGGAGCGTAGGTACAGTGACTGTTTATAAGACCATGTGCCACCTGTTGTTAGTCCATTCTTTCTATGAACCCATCTTCTCAGTAAGGTTGTGTTTGTTCAGATACAGAAGGTCCTCGCTTTTGCCTGTTCTTTTAAATGAATTGTAACACCTAGTGTGCTCCAAGCATGGTGCTCACGTTGAAATGGGTAATTCACTTGCTGCTACCAGACGACCGTGTTCATTGCAGGAGGAACCATGCTGCAAGTGGTTGCGTTTTCGCTGCTGGCGGTTGTGGGCACCTCATCAGCAGCTAAGATCTTGGTGATCGCACCATCACCCTCCTACAGCCACCAGCAGCCGTTCCACATCCTGACAAAGGCTCTGCTGCGGAGGGGGCACCGAGTCACCCTCATGACGACAGACTCCATGAAGGTCAGCCAAAAGCATATTATAAACAACTAACTATACACTCTAAGAAGAAAACGACGCACCACGAAAGAATTATCCAAACGGGACAAAAATCATTAGATGTAATGTTCATGTACAAACAAACAAATGATTTTAGTTTCACATAAGTGTTCAATAGAAAAAGTTTCATAAACTGAACAAGTCAATAACTCGTTGGTCCACTTCTGACCCTTATCCAAGCAGTTATTCGGCTTAGCGCTGACGGATAAAATTGTTGGATGTCCTGCTGAAGGGTACCAAGCTAAATTCTGTCCAGTTGGTGGTTTATATCGTCAAAATCCTCAGACTGTTTTAGGGCCCTATCCATAATGGTCCAAACGTTCACAGTTGGGGAGAGATCCGGCGACCTTTCTGGCCAACCAGGGTTTTGCAGGCAGGAAGGCAAGCAGCAGAAGCTATCGCAGAGTTTGGGCAGGCATTATCTTGCCGAAATGTAAGGCCAGCATGAGCAACAGACTGAGGCAGAGAATATCGTTGACATACAGCTGTGTTGTAAGGGCGCTGCAGATGACAACCAAAGGGGCCCTGTGTGGTGAATCCGCGTGCGCAGCACTCCGTACCCTCACTCGCTACGCACGCGCATTCGGAAGCACGCGGCTCTCACTCACCCGTGCCCCTGCCACGTGGCTAACACACGTGGCGTGACAAACGAGTGATGAGGCACATGGTGAGTCAGATACATGGCACTGGCGCGTCACACGTGTGACTCAACGCAAAATGAAGAGAGAATAGCTGTAACGTGGCACCACATATTATTTAGGCGATGAAGCTATCGTGGCCTTAGTCATACTCATTAACATTAATCAACAGATGTCTAAAATACGTTGTTAGGTACATAATTTTATTGATGATGGGGAGCATGGCTGTAACAGTGAAGGTACAGTATAAAAAGAAATCTGTTGTGAAGCCATAGTAGATCTGTATTATGATATCGGTTCCGAAAATATGACGCACACGTTCTCCAGATGTGTCCTTTATTTTAGTTAAAAACTCAACTTGTTTTGGAAAGACATTTCCCCATTATGAAGTCCTCAAAAATAATATGCCATGCAATAATCATAATGGAATCACGTCTTTCCAAAAATTGTTTTTTTAATTAAATACAGCACACTTCTGGACAACAGTGCGTCATATTCTCCATACTGATAAAGTTCTTTCGGTAAAGTGTTGTTTAGAGGCGAGAATCCGCTTCCGAATCCTAAGCCTTTGCCGAAAGGAGACTGCAAATTTCATTGTCATTTTGCTACGTTAAATTTTTTTTCTCACAAAACAAACAATGAGGTCAGAGCCTCATAGACAGTTAGCTGATGAAATGCACATCTTTAACTGTACATAGCTATGAGAAGGAAGTTCATAGAATGTTCTTTCGGTATGTTAGTACCGATTTTCTGGGTTTTGGTTAATAGGATTCCACGTTCTGTTCTTCTGTTTTTTTTCTAAATCCTCTTTCTATTTCAAGAATTCCTTAAATAAATTTCGACCACTCCAACCTGTCTTTGACATTTCACTTGCAATCATTTCTCACTCTTTATGTTCTGCATATCCGTTTCTCTGTTCAGCACTGTTGTCATAAAAAAGGCTGTTGCTAGGTGGTTTCCAAATTTTCAGCCCTAGGCGATAACTGAAAAATGATGTTCCCTGTTTTTGTTACCATCGGTTTCGCCGATATGGGCCGTATCACCAGCGCTAACATCCAATTGCACAAAAATGCAAATCACCTATTACGCTTTTATCATTAAACTAAGGTGACCAGACATCCTTGTTTTCTGGGGCCAGGCCTCAATTTTCATGCATAACCCATCATTCCTTTAGAACTAATTGAGGACAACAAATGTCCTAAATTTCTAATCTTTTGAAGTTTCCTTAGACAATTGAAATAGGAAGCATGTGCTGAACAGTTTACACTACAGATCAACTGAATATACTAGTACAGCCAAATGTCAATAACTGGTTTTATTAAATTGCGAGAAAATAAACGTGTGGAACTATATTTTGGTGAAAATGAATTTTTCCTTGAATTTGACCGCGTGCTTGCCAAAGCAGCAAACTAGGTCATCTGGATAATCACGATGCTATTTAGTTTCTGTTTTAACTGAAATATTTGTAGAACGAGTAATAAGTCTCATTTGCTTATAACCCATTGAGTTCTCACAATCTCCGTTAAACGCTAAGCCAATTTTTTTTTTTTTACATATTCCAGTATTGCTATTTTAACACAGGTAATAGATGACAGCACCGTACGGCAGATGGAATTTTACCGCCAGCGGCGAGAATGAGAAATGTTTTAAATACTTAAAATGGTGAAGTTTTCCTTACTTGAACAGCGTGCAATCATTCGTTTTCTGAATTTGCCTGGTGTGAAACCAATTGAAATTCATCGACAGTTGAAGGAGACATGTGGTGATGGAGTTACGGATGTGTCGAAAGTGCGTTCGTGGGTGCTACAGTTTAATGAAGGCAGAACATCGTGTGACAACAAACCGAAACAACCTCGGGCTCGCACAAGCCGGTCTGACGACATGATCGAGAAAGTGGAGAGACGACGCCGTACGTAAACGGAAAGAAAGAGCTTCATATAAACAAGAATAAATATATTAATATATTCTCAATGCTGATAGCATTGCATTAATGGCTAATTATGAAGATGAACTGCAAAAATCACCCTTTCGTCTAATCATAAGTGAAAATAACTATAATTTTAAGATACCACTACATAAAATTAAGGCAACGGTATTGCGTGGAAGATACGAAACTGAATTGTAATTGATGATATTCTGGAACAAGTTCAACTCTTCAGTTACCTAGGTAGCCACATCATTTTAAAAAAATGTAAACATGCGCATATTAAATTACAGAGATATCACAGTGGATGTGGCAATAAAGGCAGAAGTTTAAAGAAACACGTGAAGAATCACAAAAATGGAATTCTGTAACATGTTGGCCACAATACTTCCACTGTATGGTTGCGCTAAGTTGGATGCGATTCCTAATGAAAACATAAGACAAGAATTGAATATTTTTACAGAAAATGACCAAATAGAAGATTACAAACAAAACCAGAAGGAGCATCTGGAACGAGTGAAAGAAACGAGGGTTCTAAATATGGCTGTACAATCCAAACTCAGAGGAAAGAGGGACATGGGACGGCCACTTAAAACATGGAACTTATTCTTCCTTCTTTTTGGATTGGACTGCAACGTTCCGCTGCTGTTCTCTCATCTCGTGACTGAATCGAGCAAACGCAACTGCGCCATCGCCGCTCGCTACGGTCCTCGCCAGACGATGATATCAGGGTGGTTTGTATTTCACGCCGTGTGTCCTGAAACTTGACCTGTGACTGGCCGCTTCAAGGTCACTCCAGAAGCGCCGAATCTGACTGCTGTAAAAACTATGCACAGTTATTTGAAAATGGAGATAGAGTTGATCTAAAGCATGAAATTATTTACAACTTGTGGTACTACACTTTCCCAGAACTACAAGGTGCATTCAAGTTCTAAGGTCTCCGATTTTTTTTCTAATTAACTACTCACCCGAAATCGATGAAACTGGCGTTACTTCTCGACGTAATCGCCCTGCAGACGTACACATTTTTCACAACGCTGACGCCATGATTCCATGACCGCGGCGGAGGCTTCTTTAGGAGTCTGTTTTGACCGCTGGAAAATCGCTGAGGCAATAGCAGCACGGCTGGTGAATGTGCGGCCACGGAGAATGTCTTTCATTGTTGGAAAAAGCCAAAAGTCACTAGGAGCCAGGTCAGGTGAGTAGGGAGCATGAGGAATCACTTCAAAGTTGTTATCACGAAGAAACTGTTGTGTAACGTTAGCTCGATGTGCGGGTGCGTTGTCTTGGTGAAACAGCACACACGCAGCCCTTCCCGGACGTTTTTGTTGTAGTGCAGGAAGGAATTTGTTCTTCAAAACATTTTCGTAGGATGCACCTGTTACAGTAGTGCCCTTTGGAACGCAATGGGTAAGGATTACGCCCTCGCTGTCCCAGAACATGGACACCATCATTTTTTCAGCACTGTAGGGTTTACCCAAAATTTTTTTGCTGGCGGTGAATCTGTGTGCTTCCATTGAGCTGACTGGCGCTTTGTTTCTGGATTGAAAAATGGCATCCACGTCTCATCCATTGTCACAACCGACGAAAAGAAAGTCCCATTCATGCTGTCGTTGCGCGTCAACATTGCTTGGCAACATGCCACACGGGCAACCATGTGGTCGTCCGTCAGCATTCGTGGCACCCACCTGGATGACACTTTTCGCATTTTCAGGTCGTCATGCAAGATTGTGTGCACAGAACCCACAGAAATGCCAACTCTGGAGGCGATCTGTTCAACAGTCATTCGGCGATCCCCCAAAACAATTCTCTCCACTTTCTCGATCATGTCGTCAGACCGGCTTGTGCGAGCCCGAGGTTGTTTCGGTTTGTTGTCACACGATGTTCTGCCTTCATTAAACTGTCGCACCCACGAACGCACTTTCGACACATCCGTAACTCCATCACCACATGTCTCCTTCAACTGTCAATGAATTTCAATTGGTTTCACACCAGGCAAATTCAGAAAACGAATGATTGCACGCTGTTCAAGTAAGGAAAACGTCGCCATTTTAAGTATTTAAAACATTTCTCATTCTCGCCGCTGGCGGTAAAATTCCATCTGCCGTACGGTGCTGCCATCTCTGGGATGTATTGACAATGAACGCAGCCTCATTTTAAAACAATGCGCATGTTTCTATCTCTTTCCAGTCCGGAGAAAAAAAATCGGAGGCCTTAGAACTTGAATGCACCTCGTACAAAAACGCCGAGCGTGGTGGCCGCGCTGTCTAAGGGATCTTGCCCCTCCCCCCCCCATAGGAGGTTCGAATCCTCCCTTGGGCACGGGAGTGTGTGTCGTCGTTAGTTTAAGTTAGATTAAGTAGTGTGCAAGCCTAGGGACCGATGACCTTAGCAGTTTGATCCGATAGGAACCTACCAGAAATTTCCAAAAAAACTACAAAAACGTATTATTCAAA
This sequence comes from Schistocerca cancellata, assembly GCF_023864275.1. Taxonomy (NCBI): domain Eukaryota; kingdom Metazoa; phylum Arthropoda; class Insecta; order Orthoptera; family Acrididae; genus Schistocerca; species Schistocerca cancellata. Next base: position 203,191,223 of record NC_064627.1, read on the forward strand.
GTTAGTCATACGAATATGTATAAATGTAATTACATTTTTTTAAGCATTAATCGTTTCTCGTCTCCAACTACAGAGCAATTCAGTACAGCCCTGAAAGTTTTTATTACAGTCCGTCCTCAGCAGAGTCCCATTTTAGATTATTTTATTCTTCTGGCTCTAAGTACAAAATACGTTCTGCTAATCGTAGGATGTGGATAACAAGTAATTATTTGCCTTCTACAATGTGAAGTGTGGGCCACTGTAATCCCATAGCAAATGATGGTGAAGAGTAAACGGACGTTGTCGAGGTAAAATTTATATATATTTGGGTTTTTATAGACATAAACCAGTAAAACAACACAGGGGATCGACATTACATCTGCGTTGGTCGCCAGTATGTTTTAATCCTGTAGTGTTTGCTTCTAGGCTACATCCACGTGAACTTCTTAGGCTTGCGCTCGCGGCACTGATGCCACTCAATAACTCGCACTTACTTGTGAATGGAGGCAGATATCAGTGTCAAAAACATTTCAAAAACTATTTTGTTCTTTTAGCTATATTTTACTCGCAATAATTTATGTTCTAAATCGTGTATGACAGTAAGCTACCCGACATAAAACTTTTTCATTAGAAAATTGAATTTGGGAAATATCATCATTTTACAATGACTTACGAATTGTGAAAAGGTAAAGGGTTTATTAAGACTAAGTTGTTACACTGTCATGTGTACAAAAATTATATTTTTTTAACTGCATGCTTTTTTTCAGACTCGCTTGAGAAACCTCACAGAACTAAAAAATCACGTAGAATGATAAGTAGTTTTTTTTTTCCTTTTTTGCAAGAAAAGTAAAGCTTTTAAGGGAATAAAAAGTTCATGAAACGACGTGACATAGTCTTATATATCGCCAAGAATTTTTACGTGAAAAAAGGAAAAGTGGATTTTTCCCCTTTTTACCGACATGGTCTGGTGTGCAGCGAGCGTGAAGGATATATGCAACAAAACACCCGGCGAGCGGAGAGATGCGATGTGCCAGTGTAAACCTACTCTAAAGTGGTAAGCTCAGCACATTGCAGATGCGAACATTACACTTTCACAGTCGCTACGCAGGCGAGTGCAAGCGCGTGGCATGTGCAAGCGCACGACTTACCAGCTTCTGTCCAGAAGCGCTCATGCGCCTCGTTATCAGGCGAGATGGCGTCTGTCATCTTTCACAACTTCCTTCTCCGTTTGCATAGGGTACTCGTCCTTTCTCTCGTACACCGCAACTGTGTGCATTCCATATGGATAAGCCAATCACCTGCAGGGCCCTAGTATTTGGGTACCACATATGTTAAGCGACAAAAATCAGCGAATAACTATGTTTTCGTTTTTGCTGACCCGTTACCATTTCGCTTTTCACAGGGACAAGAACATTGTTACAGGTGACTAGAAATGGTACGTCTGTGACGGAAGTTAGAAAGGGGTAAGAACTCCTCAGTCAACCGATAAAAGCAACACGCCGGGCAAAGGATGGTACACTCCGTCTTCAGGCAACGAGTGGCCTACTGGGACCATCCGACCGCCGTGTCATCCTCCGAGGAGGATGCGGATAGGAGGGGCGTGGGGTCAGCAAACCGCTCTCCCGGTCGTTATGATGGTATTCTTGACCGAAGCCGCTAATATTCGGTCGAGTAGTTCCTCAATTGGTATCACTAGGCTGAGTGCTCCCCGAGAAATGGCAACAGCGCATGGCGGCTGGATGGTCACCCATCCAAATGCCGGCCACACCCAACAGCGCTTAACTTCGGTGATCTCACGGGAACCGGTGTATCCACTGCAGCAAGGCCGTTGCCGCAAATGATGGTGCACACTCTAAAAAAATAGTGTTGTAAGTTTCGTGGAACCAAACTGATATCTTTCGTCATGAATTGCACATACTGAAGAGCTAAGACGACTCGTTGTTTTTATTGAAAACAAAATACCTGGTAAACCTATGTTGTTACTCCACGGTAACGTCCATCTACATAGGTCCAGAATAAGTACTGATTTCATTGCTGAATTTGATTAGGAAGCACGTTCTCATGCTCCATATTCACCAGCCTTAGCTCCTTCCAGGATCTAATTTTCTAGTCTTTCTCTCTAGCGACATTGAGGGACAAATGTGTCATGATGAGGCTTCTCTTAGCAAATGACTAACAGATTTCATCAGCTGGGTAAGTACCAGTATAATTGTTCTGCAGGAGAGGTCCAGAAATCCTGTCTGAGCGGTAGCAGTTGACATAAATATTGATCACATCCCTGAGTAGTGTATCAGTCTTGTTACTGTATATGGTATCTTAATGTAGCGCATTTAATAATAATCAAATAAAAATTTCGTAATATTATGAAATCGGAGCTCAGTATTATCATATCCATTGGGACATGAAGGATTGCTCCTCATATTGTACTTAGACTAATCAGTGCCTATTTCTTAATACTCTAATTTTAGAGTCGTGTCGGCTACTGCGGAAGTCAGCACGGAAACAAAGGAGAAAGGAGAGAAGTTGCGATGACCAGTGGCAGGACCCAGAATCATCTGTACAAGACCCTTTAAGTTTAACAGATTGATTTATTTTGAAAAGAAAAAGAAACTTAACTTCTTGCTGTGCTTCCTGCATACAAGTACTTTACTCTCTATTACTACTCGCTGAACACAAACTACGTATCATCTTACTACACAACTGGCCATTAAAATTGCTACACCTAGAAGAAATGCAGATGATAAACGGGTATTCATTGGACAAATGTATTATACTAGAACTGACATGTGATTACATTTTCACGCAATGTGGGTGCATAGATCCTGAGAAATCAGTACCCAGAACAACCACCTCTGGCCGTAATAACGGCCTTCATACGCCTGGGCATTGAGTCAAACAGAGCTTGGATGGAGTGTACAGGTACAGCTGCCCATGCAGCTTCAACATGATACCACAGATCATCAAGAGTAGGGACTGGCGTATTGTGACGAGCCAGTTGCTCGGCCACCATTGACCAGACGTTTTCAATTGTTGCGAGATCTGGAGAATGTGCTGGCCAGGGCAGCAGTCGAACATTTTCGGTATCCAGAAAGGCCCGTACAGGACCTGCAACATGCGGTCGTGCATTATCCTGCTGAGATGTAGGGTTTCGCAGGGATCGAATTAAGGATAGAGCCACGGGTCGTAACACATCTGAAATGTAACGTCCACTGTTCAAAGTGCCGTCAATGCGAACAAGAGGTGACCGAGACGTGTAACCAGTGGCACCCAATATCATCACGCCGGGTGATACGCCAGTAAGGCGATGACGAATACACGCTTCCAAAGTGTGTTCACCGCCATGTCGCCAAACACGGATGCGACCATCATGATGCTGTAAACAGAACCTGGATTCATCCGAAAAAGTGACGTTTTGCAATTCGTGCACCTAGGTTCGTCGTTGAATACACCATCGCAGGCGCTCCTGTCTGTGATGCAGTGTCAAGGGTAACCGCAGCCATGGTGTACGAGCCATGCTGCACATGTCCATGCTGCTGCAAACGTCGTCGAACTGTTCGTGCAGATGTTTTTTTCTTGCAAACGTCCCCATCTGTTGACTCAGGGATCGAGACGTGGCTGCACGATCCGTTACAGGCTTGCGGATAAGATGCCTGTCATCTCGACTGCTAGTGATACGAGACCGTTGGGATCAAGCACGGCGTTCCGTATTACCCTCCTGAACCCACCGATTCCATAGTCTGCTAACAGTCATTGTATCTCGACAAACGCGAGCAGCAATTTCCGCGATACGATAAACCGCAATCGCGATAGTCTACAATCCGACCTTTATCGAAGTCGGAAACGTGATGGTACGCATTCCTCCTCCTTACTCGAGGCACCACAACAACGTTTCACCAGGCAACGCCGGTCAACTACTGTTTGTGTATGAGAAATCGGTTGGAAACTTTCCTCGTGTCAGCACGTTGTAGGTGTCGCCACCGGCGCCAACCTTGTGTGAATGCTCTGGAAAGCTACTCATTTGCATATCACAGCATCTTCTTCCTGTCGGTTAAATGTCGCGTCTGCAGCACGTTATGTTCGTGGCGTAGCAATTTTAATGGGCAGTAGTGTATTAGTAATGATGCTCTCGAAATCTGAGGGCCGACCAGCGATGGGCAGCTGACTAAATCGGCGTTGACAAGGGGCGCTGAACTCTGTCTTACTGGAGATTTCATGCTGCTTGGTCTTTCCATTGGCACGCGGGCAGCGCCATATTTACGCAGTTTCATGGCACTGCGCCGGTCGGTGTGCATTCGATGCTTTAGGACTGCAGGTTCCACCTCCCCGCCCCCCTCTCCCCTTTTGTCGTGTAGGGAACCATCTTACGACAACGGAGGTGAAGGCAGGAAGCTGGGTAACGTGAGGAGACGGGAGCCGCAACTGGGCCCGAAGCGGAGAGTCCGGCAGCAGCCTGATATACGTCCTCCAGTCCGAGAGGAACGTCGGTCGGAAAACCCCAGAGAAGGCACCCACCTTCTTCCTGTGCCTGTCCGATGGAAAACTGAGAGGGCGACGATGAGGACGGCAATGACAAAGGCGACGGCAACTGGTCCATGGTGGGCGCAGGGAGCTGGATGAGCTGCTGCGCCAGCGAAGGTGATGGATCCAGCTCCAGCGGTTCCGCCGGCGGTACCGAATAGGCACCTGAGAGTGGCTGTGCCGGCCGCACGATCCCGGCAGTATATGTATCCGGGGACAGAAAATCTGTGGAAGAATCTGGCAATCGACAAGCACGAATCTAGTTTTGGTGCCAGAGCAGCAACCCAGCAGGGCCTTGAATTAAATACGTGCTAGCGGCCAAACTTCGAAGAATCGTTTCTGTCTCCTAGCGCTTTGTGCGACCAAAAAGTCTGAAAAGAATAGAAACATTACGCGCAAAGCGATACTTTCGGAGCACAGGAGGCGCTATGTGTTGCGGTATGTGCAGCAACTGCAGCAGAGTGCAGTGGCGCCGGCCAAGTACGAGGGTGAGTCAAATTAAAACCTTAAATATTTTTTTAAAAATATTATTTATTCTGCAGAAGTGGTACAAATCTGTGTCACTTTTCAGCATAGTCTCCCCCACTCTCGATGCAAGTCCTCCAGCGCTTACAAAGTTATTTTGGTAGTCCATGCAGCCACTCATGTACCACGTGGCGTACCTCTTCATCAGAACGGAACTTCTTTCCTCCCATTGCATCTTTGAGTTGTCCAAACATATGGAAATCACTTGGAGAAAGGTCTGGTGAGTATGGTGGAAGAGGAAGACGCTCAAAATGCAGGTCTGTGATTGTTGCAACTGTTGTACGGGCAGTGTGGGGCCGTGCATTGTCTTGTTGCAAAGGGACACATCGCTTTGATTTGACTGCAGGCCGCAGATTATTTTTTGGGAGATGTGTGTATGATGCACAGGTGACAGTGGTCCCTCTAGGCATGTAATGCTCCAAAATTACGCCTTTTTGGTTCCAAAAGAGAGTCAGCATAACCTTGCCTGCTAAAGGTTCCGTTCGAAACTTCTTTGGTTTTGGTGATGAGGAATAGCGCCATTCCTTGCTCGCTCTCTTCGTTTCCTGTTGGCGGAAGTGAACCCACGTTTCGCCCACAGTAAAGATTCTTGCAAGGAAGCCATCACCTCGTTCAAAGAGCTGAAGAAGTTCTTCACAAGCATCAGCACGTCGTTCTCTCATTTCAGGAGTCAGCTGCTGTGGCACCCATCTTGCAGACACTTTGTGAAACTGGAGCACATTACACATAATGTGGTGTGCTGACCCATGACTAATCTGTAAACATGCTGCAATGTCATTCAGTGTCACTCGGCGGTTTTCCTTTACTATGGCTTCAACTGATGCAATGTTCTGTGGAGTCACAACTCGTTGTGCCTGACCTGGACGAGGAGCATCTTCCACTGAAGTCGCACCATTTGCGAACTTCCTACTCCATTCGTAGACTTGCTCCAGTGACAAACATGCATCACGGTACGAAACCTCCATTTGTCGATTAATTTCTATAGGTTTCACACCATCACTACGCAAAAACCGAATAACAGAACGCTGTTCTTCCCTGGTGCAAGTCGCAAGTGGGGCGGCCATCTTTATACTGATACAGTGACGGTATGTGCGCATCTGCGCTATGCTGTCACCTACAAGCCATTCTGCACGCTGTTTGTAGTACGCTTACCAACTTCATGATAACGGCGCGGAATTTCCATGTGTTATTACAAATTTAAGGTTTTCTTTTGACTCACCCTCGTAGAAGCTCCGCCGTAACTGAACGTCACGGGGCTGTGAGCTGTACGTTTCGAGGAAGAACAGCAGCGCCTGCTACCGTGTGTGGAAGGCACATAGTTTGTTCATCTGTTGCTCAAGCTTACGCACAAATCGTACAGCTCCTCCATTCGACTGAGGATGAAACGGAGCTCTGGTAAGGTGAGTGGCACCAATGACTGTAGAACAGTGTTCAAAGTCCTGAGCCGTAAACTGTGGTCCGTTGTCGGTAACCAACACTTCAGGTAAACCTCCAAGCTAAAATTACACGACAAAGCCTGAACCGTACTACGCGAGGTAGTCGAGTTCATGGCCACTGAAAACGGATATTTGCTAAAAGAGTCCACAACAATAAGCCAATGAGCGTTCTGAAAGAGACCAGCGAAGTCAATATGCACTCGTTGCCTCGGCGATTGTGACACTGGCCGAGCTGAATACGTCTGCGGCGGGGCCGATAGATTCTTAGCACAAGCGCGACACTGTGACGCCATCTGTTCAAAGTGGATGTCCAAGCCCGGCAAAGAACAGTGCTGAACTGCCGATTGTTTTGTCGTACACTTTCCCAATGTCCTTGGTCGGGCAATCGCAACCCTTTAGGAATAGGCACACGCGATGGTCCAGAACCATTTTGGAATGAAATCATACCGTACTGGACGGAGAGGCTATGCTGACGAGCAGAATATCAGCGCGGATAAGAATTCTGAATATTTTTCACTGAACGAGATCAAGCAGTACGCATGTAGTGCAACAAAAGGTTCAAGTCACGGTCTGCTTCTGTGGCCTGTGCAGTTTTCGTATAATTCAATGGAAAAGTCTGTAAAAGTTCAGTGTCTTGAGCATCGATCTGATAACAGGATGCAGCAGTAGCATCAAATTCAGAATCAGGCCAACAGGAAGGCGAGGAAGGGCGTCAGCATTTGCGTGCTTTGAGATGGTCCGGTATAATATTTCGTACTGACACTGTGCAAACAAGAACGCCCAACGTTGCAGATTGTGAGCCGTGGGTGTCGCAACAGATTTGGACGGATCAAACAAAGACTGAAGTGCCTTATGATCCGTCAATAGCTAAAACTTCCAAACAAACAGACAATGGTGAAACTTCGTCACACCATAGATAATAGCGAGCACTTCCTTCTCCATTCAGGAATAGTTACACTGAGTCTCGGTCAGTAACTACGATGCTAAAGCAATTGGTCTGTTCTGTGAGCGAAATCTGTACAAGAGCACAGTTCCAATTCTGTACGAAGAACCAACCACTGCCAAAACCATACGCTTAGCGCTATCGAACAGGGCACCTCTCGCTCCAGAAGGCATTTTTAAGTTTCTGGAATGCATTCTGACATTCTTTGAGCCAAACAAAGGCACACTCTTCCAGCGCAAACGATGCAACTAAGCCCAGATCTGGATTGCGTTGGCTATAAACCGGATATAATATGTCAACATCCCAAGAACTGACTGAAATTCCGTCACGTCCCGGGGAGCAGGGAGGTCCCGGATGCCCAGCATATTTGAGGAAAGGGCTATTACGAACATGACCTGAGTACTGAATTTCAGCCTGAAAAAGGCGATATTTCAAATCAGCTGCTGAAAGCAGTTGAAAAAGCGTACGAAGGGTAGTGCTATGTTGCTCCGATGTACGTCCTGACACTATAATATCGCCAAAGTAATTTGAACAGAGTGAAATATTTGCTCTAAGTAGGGTTGGAACATAGCAGACGCGGAAGCGTTGCCTAAGGGTAAGCTCAATAATTTGACCATCGCTAAATGTGTGTTGACCACAAACACTTTCCGAGACTCCTCGTCTAGCGGAATTTGTAAATACGCATCGTGTAAGTCAATTTTTGAAAAATAGCGGCCTGTCCATTAATTGTTCAGGGCTAGGCAACAGACAAGTATCAGTCATTGTTTGTGTATCCACAGTGGATTTAAAGTAACACAAAGACGATGTCTTCCAGAAGGCTTTGGTTAGATTACTGAGGGAAAAGCCCATTGATTAGCCTAGTTAGAAGCAATAACACCATTATCCTGACATTCTCTAAGTTCATTTGCAACTTTCTCTCTAAGAGCATGAGCTACGGGACACGCCCGAAACAACTTCATTGTCCTTCACTGTAACGATCGCCACAAAATTACACACATAAAAAAAGTTTTGAATCACCCTGGTTCCCAGAACTCCTGAAGATAGACGTTGACTGTGGCTATTGTATCACAGACACAGTCCATTTGAGTGTTCAGAGATGTCACTAAACCCGCCCAAAGATGTAAACAACGATGCATGAGCGGTGCCTGTCGGACGGAGGGTGTCCGACAGCCGATCAGTTCCAGTCATTCTACCAGAAAGGAGGTACAGGGCTCATGGTGTCTACAGTTCAGCCATGCCCAGACTGTCATTACCGCAGTTCGAACCCGTCAGCATTGCTTCTTTGTGACAGGAGGGACTCTCAACAATGAAAGTGTACTGGCGTCTCGGAGTTAACCAAAGCGATGTTGTTCGGACATGGAGGAGATACAGAGAGACAGGAACTGTTGATGACATGTCTCGCTCAGGCCGCCCAAGGGCTACTACCGCAGTGGATGACCGCTACCTACAGATTATGGTTCGGAGGAACCCTGACAGCAAAGCCACCATGTTGAATAATACCTTTCGTGCAGCCACAGGACGTCGTGTTACGACTCAAACTGTGCGCAATAGGCTGCATGATGCGCAACTTCATCCCGACGTCCATGCCAAGGACTATCTTTGCAGCCACAACACCATCCAGCGCGGTACAGATGGGCTCAACAACATGCCGACTTGACCGCTCAGGAATGGCATCACATTCTCTTCACCCATTAGTGTCGCATATGCCTTCAACAAGACAATCGTCCGAGATCTGTTTGGAAGGCAGCTCGGTCAGGCTGAACGCCTTAGACACACTGTCCAGCGAGTCCAGAAAGGTGGAGGTTCCCTGCTGTTTTGGGGTGGCATTATGTGGGCCCGACGTACGCCGCTGATCGTCATGGAAGACGCCGTAACGGCTGTACGATACGTGGATGCCATCTTCCGACCGATAGTGCAACCATTTCGGTAGCATGTTGGACGACAATTCTCGCCCTCATCGTGCACATCTTGTGAATGACTTCCTTCAGGATAACGACGTCATTCGACTAGAGTGGCCAGTATGTTTTCCAGACATGAACCCTATCGAACACTCCTGGGATAGATTGAAAAGGGCTGTTTATGGACGACGTGACCCACCAACCACTCTGAGGGATCTACGCCGAGTCGCCATTGAGGAGTGGGACAATCTGGACCAACAGTGCATTGATGAACGTGTGGATGGTATGCCACGACGAATACAGGCATGCATCAGTGCATGAGGACCTGCTACTAGGTATTAGAGGTACCGGTGTGTACAACAATCTGGAGCACCACCTCCGAAGGTCTCGCTGTATGGTGCTACAACATGCAATGTGTGGTTTTCATGAGTAATAGAAAGGACGGAAATGATGTTTATGTTGATCTCTACTCCAATTTTCTGTACAGGTTCCGGAACTCTCGGAACCGAGGTGATTCAAGACCTTTTTTGATGTGTGTATTTGCACTGTCAAGCCATTCAGAAATAAATCAGAGAACTCCTCAGTCAATTGTATAACACTGTTTTTTCGAGTGAAAGCAAAAACAGAAAGTACGGTGACCTGAATAAGAAGACCAAACAAATCTAAACAATCTAACCGAAAGTTATTGTCACAGTCTCGCAAACGCAAAATGGTAACTGTCACTGTTGTGGTGTGAGACTGGAATGTGGCAGGCAGACTACGTACACCAAACAATGGAATGTTCTGACCAGTACACGCAGTAAATTGCAAGCAAGATTTTGTCAACTGTGCCGAGCCCACCTGTTCATAAGTGGCTCGATTAAACAATGTAACGGAAGTGCTAGTGTCTATGCGATCTGAAGTTTTCCCCGCGTATTTCAAATTTGAATAGTTCTCGGGTGTCCGACCGGGTAGCATCGTAATTTCTCCACAATATTTCGGCAGACGTACACGCTGCCATCTTCAGGTGCTTCCTGACGAATGCTGTGCTGTTCTTACAGAGATGGGGCCCCTCCACGCCCGCACCAACGTAGTGACCAAACCAAAAGTTCTACTGTCACATGTTAGTTTTCTAGTAAGTGGATCGCAGGATGCTGGGCTGTGATGTTATCCGTGCGTCTGGGTAAGACTACGCATTAACACGGTCCATCAGGTGATAGATAGTGGACGAAACGCGAGTGAGGGTAGCGATTTGAAGAGCAGAGGGAAAAAAGTGCCATGGCTCGTGCCGTGGGAAAAAAACCTCTGCGACTGTGGGATGGGTAGTAAGAACAGTAGTGGCTTACTAGCTGCGATAGTTCATGCAAGGTTGGATTTGTTAGTATGGGTATCATGCATCATTACCGTGGCAAGCGATGGCGATGTATCCCAGTTGCTGCAGCCGCTACATTCCTGGAACAATCAAGATCATTATGCAGTAGTGGGAGATCGGCCTTAGATCATCTCACTGTGTGGGGGATGTGTGGAGCTTGTTTGCATGCAGTGTACGGTACGGCTTCCCTGCATGGTGCAAGTTATTCCGCAGTGTCTTCCAGCTGGATATCCAGTAATGGCGTCTAACTAACAGGGGCTCGCCTGTACCGTTATGTTTGCGTATGCTTGGCCATAGATGTTAGGTCCTTACAAGTATGTCTTTTGGTCTTTTATGTTTCCATCTATGGTTGTGGTCGTAGTTCCCCAGATTCAGAATAAACGGGTTCTGCGAAAGTCTGCAGTTTCTGTATAGTCTTGTGGTGATTTTGTGGATTATCTCCGTGAGAGTCTCAAGTCGGTATTCCCGGTGAAGGTCCGCGCTGCGTGTGTATCGTGGAGCATTGCTTATGATTTTGAGTACTTTGTTTTGTATGAGCTGCAGACGGCGCAGGCGTGTAAGTGCAGCATATCCCCAGACAGGAGTTGCGTACGTCATCAGGGGTCGGATAAGTGTCATGTACATGGACCTCGACACCCTTCTGTTCAGTGTGCTACGCCTGTTGAGCATAGGGTAGAGCTGTTTGAGCCTCGCGCTAGCTCGGTTGGTCATGTGTTGTATGTGGTCCCCCCAGAATAATTTCCGGTGCAGCCAGACACCGAGGTATTTGACTTTCTCGCGGAAACGTATTGGGCGTGCATGTAGAGTTATTGGTCTGCAGTATCGGTGTTTACGCAGTTGGTTCAAATGGTTCAAATGGCTCTGAGCACTATGGGACTTAACATCTACGGTCATCAGTCCCCTAGAACATAGAACTACTTAAACCTAACTAACCTAAGGACAGTACACAACACCCAGCCATCACGAGGCAGAGAAAATCCCTGACCCCGCCGGGAATCGAACCCGGGAACCCGGGCGTGGGAAGCGAGAACGCTACCGCACGACCACGAGATGCGGGCTTGCGCAGTTGCTTCGGTCTTCTAGTGAACAGAACGGCTTCGCACTTGTCGACGTTTACTTTAACACGCCATTTCTCCACCCAACGCTCAGCCACTCTGAGTGCAGTCTGTAGGCGTGACGTAATGTTTGATGGTTTCCAATCTTGCGCGAGGATGGCTGTGTCATCCGCGTAGTTGCCATCGTTGTGTAGTGTGTGGTTGGGAGATCGTTTATCTAGAGGTTAAACAGTAGGGGCCCTAGGATGCTTCCCTGGGGTACTCCTGCGTGTATACCGTGTCGTGTTGATTGTTTTCCCTGCACGTCAGTGTTGAAACTCCTGTCTGTGAGGTATGAGTGTATTAGACGCACCAGCCCGTCGGGGAATCCCGCGTCACTGGTTTGCGAATGAGGCCGTTGTGTCATAGACGGTCGAAAGCCTTTTCGATGTCCAGGAACACCGCCCCTGTAGCTTTGTTTAGGTTGAAGCCATATGTTATATGTTCAACGGCCCGTAAGAGTTGTTGTGTTGTGGAGTGGTGATTCCTGAAGCCAAATTGCTCCGGTCTCAGGATGTCATTTGTTATGCAGTGCCTAGTGATGCGTTTGAGAATCACCTTCTCAACAATCTTACTGAGCGAGCTCAGAAGGCTGATGGGTCGGTAATTTTGTGGGAGGCTGTGGTCTTTCCCCGGCTGCCTGAACATCAGGACCTTGGCCGTCTTCCAAAAGGCGGAGAAGTGTTGGTGTTTTAGTATGGCATTCGTTATGTGTGTTAGGTACTCAGTTGCTTTATCCGTGAACTCCTGGAGGACATGGTTTTGAATGCCGTCATGACCAGGGTCTTTCTTAACAGCGGAATGCATTATAGCCCAGGAGACTTCGGCTGTGCTAGCATGCCGAATGTCGTTGCGCGATGGTTGGGCTAGAATGCGTGTAACCTCTTGGTCAGTAGCAAGTGTGAACACTGGATCTGACGGTACCAGGTTCGGTGTGAATGACGCTGCGAGTGTGCGGGCCATTAGTTCTGCTTTCTCTTCCGCTGAGTATGCAGGTCCGTCAGGCCCTTGAAGCGTTGGGGTGTATATTTTCTCCCTGGTGAAGTGTCGGGCTAGTTGCCACACGCCAGGTCGTGCGGTGTCCTGCCCTTCGAGTTTTTGGTTCCACTGTTGTGTTCTATGTGTTTGTATTTTGTCATGTATGATGCCCTGTAGCCTGTTAATGTGCCGTTTGAAGTACTGACGCCTGGTGCGCTGCCATTGTCTCCTGAGGCGATTCCTCATTGAGATTAGGCCCAGGATTTCCTGGGCCACGGCCGCACTGTGTTGTTGTGATGTGCGATCAGGTATGGTGCCTGCCATTGCGTCCTGGACGGCGTTAGTGAGGGTTTCTACTGCCTCGTCAATTTGTGCTGTTCCATTAATTTCGTGTACGGGTGGGATGTAGCTATCGAGCGTTTCCTTGAACAATGTCCAATTCGCACGCCCGTAGTCCAACATCTTGCGTTGTTCGATGTGCTGCAGTGTTTGCTCAATGTATAGTATTACAGGTTGGTGGTTTGAGGGCAGATCGTTTTCAACGGCAACGTTGAGTGTCGATGTAATGCCCTTGATGAGGGCCATGTCTATCACGTCTGGCCTGTGTCCCCTCTGATAGGGAATGTGCGTCGGTTCAGTCGGCGTTAGTATGATGTAGTTTCTGCCTAGTGAATGTTCGTACAGTTTTTTGCCGTTGGGATTTCGTATGAGTGAATTCCATTCTGGGTGTTTTGCGTTCAGATCTCCAGCGACTATTACTCGCGGTGAAATGTTGAGTAGTGTGCTGATATCGCTTGTTGAAATTCCTACAGGGCTGTTGTATACCGATATCAATGTGGTGTAGGCTCCGTTGAACTTGACTCTGACGGCCGTAGTCTCAATTTTTTCCAGTTCAGGGAGCTCTATGTTTGTGTGCTCAATGTCTTTGTGTATGACGATTGCAGTTCCACCTGCCACGGCGTCGCCCGGTCGGTCGGTACGATAGACGCAGTAGCCAGCAAAGTTTAATTGTTTGTGCGGTTTAAGCTTAGTCTCGCTCAGTAGCGCGACAAGGATTCCCTTGCGCTCCATGAACGCGGCAAATTCTGCCCTTTTGTTGTGGATCGAGCCTGCATTCCAGAACAAGATCTGTAATAGTGTGTGCGGGTTTGCATTATGGGCCGGGTGTCGTATATTATTCATGTAAGAGCGTGAAAGAGTGTTGTGATGGCAGTGTGTATGACAGCCCAGTATTGCCCGGGTTCGGCGTTCATGAGCTGGGTGATGAGTGTAGTGACGGCCGGCAGTATCTTGGTAAAGAATTGAACGGTCGTGTGTCGAGGGAATAGTGTTTCCAGTATTCCCCCAGGTGATGTGTTGGTGTTGGGTGTGGCAGCCTGAGGTGCTATTGTGGAGTTGGCGGCCGCTTGTGCGGGTATTGGTGTGTTGTTTGGGGCGGCATTTGTGTTTCGTGGTAGAGGTTGTGGCGCCTGCGTTACTTCTGTGGTGAGGGGGATGGTAGTGTGAGTCACAGTCTCGGTGTCTTGTTGATTGTTTTCCTGTGTGTTGTTGCTGGGTGGCCTGTTGTGGTGATTTCGTGTTCCCCGCCCTGTGTTTACGTGTACGTCTATTCCTCCTCTGGGCTTGGGGTTCTGGGGGTTCTTGTGTGGATGTGTTTTCCTGTATAGCGTGCGTTTCTTCGCAGCAGGTGATTTCCGGGAGCGGGGTCGTGTTGTTTGGGGGCATAGGTGTTGATACCGATGCTTGTTGGTTTTCAGGTGTTGTCTATGGCTGTTGTGTAGCTGTTGCAGCGGTTGTTTCGCGTGCGTGTGAAGGGCGCTGAGGTTCTGCGGCCTGTGCCGTTCCGCCAGGGCGTGCAACCGTGGCAAACGTTACGCCGTTCCTTAATGGGTTCGGCGCTGGCCTCGGGCGTGGTATGTCGTACAGTACCCTGCTCTTGTCTTGTTTACGCTTCAGCGCTTGTTTGTTTGCACTGCACTGTCTGAAGTTTGCCGTATGGGGCCCACCGCAGTTGGCACAGCGTCGCTGGTTTGGCTGTGTTTGTGTGCAGGTGTTGGCAGCGCATCCGCGGCAGCGAGTTGCCAGGCCACAGCGGAGGCCCGAGTGGCCGAACCGATGGCAGATGTTAGATTGTTGGGGGACGTTGGGTGGTTCATAGTGTTCCACAAGTACGTCCATCCGCAGAAAGCTCTTTATCTGCAGGATGGCGCGGGAATCAGCCGTGTCGGCTAACTCAACCGTGTAGTGTGGTAACGGTACGTGTGTACGGAACCCTGTCATCCGGGAGGCACTTTTACAGTCGAATCCCAGATAACAAAGGGCCGCCTGTACTGTCTCGTTGGGGGTACTGGGATCCACTCTCTTGATCGCTTACTGCTGGGTTCTCTCGTCCAGCGTTCTGTACGTGTAGTGTTCGATCTTCCGATCTTTGAGGAAGGTCAGAAGATCTTTATATTCGTTGTCTGTGGCAACGTACAGTGAGGCCCTATCCCCCGAGTACTTTGCGTGTAGTGTACTGTTTATGTGCCTTTCCGCGAATGCAGTGTTAAGTGCACTAAGGTGTCTCGGCGCCCTATATATACTAGCCGTTACCCCCTCCACCGTTCCTCTCCTGGTGTCGTCGGTGCGGCCGGCGTAACGGCTACTGGAGGTGGTGGGGGAAGCGGCGCCTTGTTCTGAACTTGGGTCTGCAGTCTCCCTGCTGCCGTCGTCGGGGGCGGTCCTCGGTCTCTGGGACCGCATCTTTCTCTCCAGGCTGATTGCAACGTTCCAAGCCTGACTGAGTTGAAGGCCACTGTCTTTATTAATTACATCGTCATGTAGTCAGATTTGGATGGCCTCTTTAGTAACGCAGTCCCAGAAGTAAGAGGATTGACAGAGTATTTTTGTTTTTTCATAGTCCATAGTATGGCCAGTCTTTATACAAAGGTCGGCCACGGCTGACTTAGTGACCTGGCGTAATTCGGTATGGCGCTTGTGTTCGCGGCACCTCTCTTCAACAGTGCCGCCTGTCTCCCCAGTGTATGATTTTCCGCACTGACAGGGCACCATCCTGCTCCTCCTCCATCGTGAACTGTATGTTGGGGTGCAGTGAGTTGAGGCGTTCAAGAAATTAATTTAAGCTGTCCCGTCCATGTGGCCAAACAACGAACGTGTCATCCACGTAGCGAAAGAACGCTGTGGTCAGTCACAAAGACGTATCTGTTTGTTGCTTTGCGTTACACTGCAGATGAGAGCTGCTTAAAGGTTTTCCACGGCCCTACCACATGAATTCTGATGATAAATCAACCTTTGTGTCAAAGTAGGATAAGAATGTTTAAGAATTTGTTCACGATTCCTGCTGTGTGGTAAACTGTACGTAATTGCATCATGAATCATTGTGGCAGTAAAGTACTGTCCACGGCTACATTGAAAACGACACTGCCGTGTCAAACCCTTAAGTTCGGTGACCCACTGACGGCATGTCTGTTCTGGCTTTCTCCTCAGTCGAAAATACTTGTAACAAGTTGGAACGACCTGTAGTTGATCCTCACAATATTTAGGGCGGAAACTAAATCTTCAAAAACTAGCAACTCCGGCATACTAGTGCGGATAAATTCCGAGCGAGGCGATTGTCTCCTGTACTGGCCTCGATAAGAGACAAGAAAGTTCCGCAGTACCTTGCACTTGATGTGTAGCAAGCGTTGAACTTTGCGTAGTACTCAGTCCATTACTTTTGTTTGTATGCGATCTGAAGTTTTCCGGCGTATTTCCAATTTGAACAGTTCTCGGGTATCCGACCGGGTAGCGTCGTAATTTTTCCACAGTATTTCGGCAGACGTAGACGCTGCCATCTTCAGGTGTTTCCTGACGAATGCTGTGCTGTTCCTCTCGGCGCCATATATATACTAGTCGTTACCCCCTCCACCGTTCCTCTCCTGGTGTCTTTGGTGCGGCCGGCACGGCGGGTATTGGAGGTGGTGGGGGAAGCGGCGGCTGGGTCTGAACTGGGGTCTGTAGTCTCCCTGCTGCCGCCGTCGTTGGCGGTCCTCGATCTCTGGGACCGCATCATTCTCTCCAGGCTGAGTGCACGGTTCCAAGCCTGACTAAGTTGAAGGCCGCTGTCTTTATTAATTAGATCGTCCTGTAGTCGGATTTGGATGGCCTCTTTAGTAACGCAGTCCCAGCGGTAGGAGGATTGACAGAGTATTTTTGTTTTTTCATAGTCCATAGTATGGCCAGTCTTTATACAATGGTCAGCCACGGCTGATTTAGTGGCCTGGCGTAATTCGGTATGGCGCTTGTGTTCGCGGCACTTCTCTTCTACAGTGCGGACTGTCTCCCCAATGTACGAGTTTCCGCACAGACAGGGAATTTGATAAACGCCTGGTTTTAGACTGCCTAGGTCATCTTCATCTGGAGCGAAAGATGCGGTCCCAGAGATTCATTCAAATGCACCCAAGAAAAAAAAAAAAAAATCAAAACCACACCTTCTGCTTGAAAAGTTATGGCTACGGTGTTTTTCGATTCCGAAGGACTCTTGCTTGTGGACATAATGCCGAGTGGAACCACCAAAAATTCTGATGCATATGTGACGACACTGAAGAAACTTCAAGCTCGACTGAGTCGTGTTCGACTACATCGGCAAAAGCAGGATGTTTTGCTGTTGCACGACAATGCACGGCCACATGTTAGACAAAAAACCATGGAAACGATCACAAAACTCGAATGGACAACACTGAAACACCCGCCTTACAGTCCTGACCTGGCTCCATGTGACTATCATCTCTTTGGGAAACTGAAAGACTCTCTTCATGGAACAAGGTTTGCAGATGATGACTCCCTTGTGCACGCTGCCAAACAGTGGCTCCAACAGGTTGGTCCAGAATTTTACCGTGCGGGTATACAGACGCTGGTTCCAAGATGGCGTAAAGCAGTTGGGAGGGATGGGAATTATGTGGAGAAATGAAAATATTGTTCCTAAAGGATATATTTCAAATATGTAGAATAAAAGATGGATTTAAAAAAATAGTGTGCTTTTCTTTTGGACTGACCCTCGCTCCTTAGTCTCCATTACTACTCTCAGAACACAGGCTAAGTATCGTCTTCCTATTGCCCTGTACTGTGCTCTCGAAGTCTGCGACCGAACTGGGATCCGCCCAGCGATGGGCAACTGGTTAAATCAGAGTCGACAGGGGGCGCTGAAATCTGTCTTGCAGGAGGTGTGATGCAGCCTGCTCTTTCCATTTGTGCTCGGGTCAGCGCCTTCTTGATGTCGTTCGCGGCGCTGTGTTGCTCGATGTGCAGTCAGTGCTTTAGGACTGAACACTCCCGTTTCGGCTCACAAACGTAATTTTGTTAATTCCATCCCTCCATCAAACCCAAGATTCACAGAAATAACAACAGACTGTGTGCCACAAGGTACTACTAAATTTTTTCACACTTAAATTCTATATAACTGGCATGTTCAGATATTAACCAAATCACTAGGCTTAATCGAGTTCGCAGTTCCAAGGAATTACTACAAACTCGGGCAGCTCTGACACTGCTTCCTATGGTCCATTGTCGGCGGTCGGGAATACTCTTTTCGTATTCTTTGCGCACCTCTTTATTACTTGCACATGCTGTCGCGTACCTATCATGGACAGACAGCCACACTCAGTACGAAAGAATAAACAATAACGAAACCTGGGAAGATATCACATAGGAATGTTACGTGTTAGGATATGTAAACTTTACAGTACGTTTTTCTATACTTTATTTCAAAAATTGTAAACAATTGGATTGTACACAGGTAGCCATCTTGATTGGTAGGGAGCCGGCCACTGTGGCCGAGCGGTTCTAGGCGCTTCAGTCCGGAACCGCGCTGCTGCTACGGTCGCAGGTTCGAATCCTGCCTCGGGTATTGATGTCTGTGATGTTCTTAGGTTAGTTAGGTTTAAGTAGTTCTAAGTATAGGGGACTGATGACCTCAGATGTTAAGTTCCATAGTGCTTAGAGCCATTTGAACCATTTTGATTGATGGGGGGGGGGGGGGAAGAGGAATCACACAATTAACTTTTGATTAACATTGAGTGGCACTAAAATACTAGAAGTTACTAATTATTTGCTGGAAGGCTTCCCCAATATCCACAATCCAGTCCATTGAACTATGCATGCACGAAACTAGAATCTCCCATACGTTATGGATTGGTAAAAAATTTAATCATTATACAGTATAAATACACCTATGTCGATCACTGAACTTTTAATCGGAAATTGAGCATCTTATCTCTCAGGTTCTCTTTGTGTATCTGATTATTTTATGCTTTCTTGAGTACAACAACACATGTACAATACAGTACTATCAACTTATATATAAGTAAGTACCTGTGAAATGTTGAGCTATTGCCTAAAATCATCGTGACATGTGATAAACTCCACAGAAATTCTGTGTGAGTCGTAGCTATCAAGATCTCTATCGATGCATCTAGAGCCCAGTCGTCAGAGATATTAGTCCACCAAAACCATTCATTGTATCTTGGAATCAATTACACCAAGTGCCAGAAGAAATGCTGTCTGAATCATCTTTTTGGGAGAACATAGTTTTTATTATTAAGACACCGACTTTTATTTATCCTTACAAACTAATGTCATAAAGATACATTTGAGTATCATTTAGGTGAAAGAAACTGAGATTGTTTCATTTGTGTTTCAGATATCTCATGAGAACTATACCGAGATTGACTTGTCAATAGCTTACAGATACATAAGAGGCCACTATGATTTTGTGAAGGTATACGAAGAAACAGCGACACGGTCGATGACAATGAGGCTGAACATTTCCGCTAACTCGGCTGCGATGCAGTTAAATGAGACTTCCGTACAGAGGTTCATCAGGTAGACGAATTATTTTATCTTTAATTACTGCTTTATTTAATTTTCTATATTTCAGTGTTACGCTGAAAGCTTTGTTTGCAATCCACTGTCAGATAAATGGTGACGTATGGATCTTTAAGAGAAACTGATACAATAGCACTGACTTGCTTTGATAACTGCTCTTTCAGTTAAGTACTGTTAGACATTTAGTTAGCTCTGTTATTTTCATTTAATCATGATCATAATTATTATTATTGGAACTTACTTTGAATTTAACGTTTTCGTATAATTGTCTCTTCCACAGTAGTTGCCGGCGGTTCTAGGCGCTACAGTCCGGAACCGCGGGATTGCTACGGTCGCAGGTTCGAATCCTGCTTCGGGCATGGATGTGTGTGGTGTCCTTAGGTTAGTTAGGTTTAAGTAGTTCTAAGTTCTAGGGGACTGATGACCTAAGATGTTAAGTCCCATAGTGCTCAGAGCCAGAGCCACATTAGTTATTTATTTTGTAGGAAGTAATTACGAAACCTAGTCTCTTGCAACTGAGTTTTATTCAGTGTTCATCTTATAGATAAGAACAATACCGTCAAGTGAGTGTTTATTTCGTTTTTAACCACATACGTTCCATATATTAATACCAGGCATCATCAGAGTTTTTCATTTCTTTATTCTCTTGGTGTGTCAGAAAGTTCTTCTGTAGGCACTAGATGCACACAATATGAACGGTTGTATGTCACATTTACTTGATGACCTGAAGCTATTAATAAATTTTTCCGAGAACTTGGTTACAGAACCGACTACGGAAGTGTATTGTCTGCGTCATATCCAAGACAACTAGTGGTCGGCGTTCGTGTTATCTCCCTTCAGAGGTATTAAAAAACTCTTAACTTCCTGCAGTTTCTGTAATTTCCTCTGTCCGGGAATATCTATTTCAGCCGCAGTTTGTGTAGGCTTTGCAACCACCTGGTGTGTGTGCTAGACACACTGGATCTACAACTGAAGTTATGGCCTAGAGTTCCATTTCGTATAATAGCTGCAGCACTATCGTGTTTATCCCGCATCATGACTGCAAAATTGTACGTCAGTCTTACGATCTATTGCACTGCCATTAATGAACAATATTCCAGGGCATTCCAGGGCTCGGCCACATACAGTTCTTGTACCCCAGCATGCACTACAAAATTTCGATGCCTTGGCCTGCTCAGTCACGAGACCAGTCTCCAATCGAGCATGTATGGAACATCATCGGCCGACAACCCCAGCGTCATCCACAAAGAACATTTACCATTCGTGTATTGACCGTCCAAGGGCAACAAGCAACCAACTCCATCCCACAAACTGACGTCCGCCACCTATGCAACGCAATGAATGGACGACTGTATGTTGGTATTTGACATTCTGGCGGCTACACCGGTTATTAATGTACCAGCTTTTCACTTCTGAAACGGCTATCTCGCTCTTACATTAACCTGTGCACTTGCAGTGTTGACCACTTAACTGTGTTACCTACACAAATGTATTTTCTCTACATTAGTTATTTTTTGTCGTTGCTAAATGCCCACCAGTCGAGACAAGGCCCCGGGAGTAGACAACATTCCATTAGAACTACTGACAGCCTTCGGAGAGCCAGTCCTGACTAAACTCTACCATCTGGTGAGCAAGATGTACGAGACAGGCGAAATACCCTCAGACTTCAAGAAGAATATAATAAATCCAATCCCAAAGAAAGCAGGCGTTGACAGATGTGAAAATTACGGAACTATCAGTTTAATAAGTCACGGCTGCAAAATACTAAAGCGAATTCTTTACAGACGAATGGAGAAACTGGTAGAAACCGACCTCGGGGAAGATCAGTTTTGATTCCGTAGAAATGTTGGAACACGTGAGGCAATACTGACCCTACGACTTATCTTAGAAAATAGATTAAGGAAAGGCAAAATCATTTTCTAGCATTTGTAGACTTAGAGAAAGCTTTTGACAATTTTGACTGGAATACTCTCTTTCAAATTCTGAAGGTGGCAGGGGTAAAACACAGGGAGCGAAAGCCTATTTACAATTAGTACAGAAACCAGATGGCAGTTATGAGAGTCGAGCGGCATGAAATGGAAGCAGTGGCTGGGAAGGAAGTGAGACAGGGTTGTAGCCTATCCGCGATGTTATTCAATCTGTACATTGAGCAAGCAGTAAAGGAAACAAAAGAAAAATTCGGAGTAGGCATTAAAATCCATGGAGAAGAAATAAAAACCTTGAGGTTCACCGATGATACTGTAATCCTGTGAGAGACAGCAAAGGACTTGGAAGAGCAGCTGAACAGAATGGACAGTGTCTTGATAGGAGGATATAAGATGAACATCAACAGAAGCAAAACGAGTATAATGGAATGTAGTCGAAGTAAGTCGGGTGATGCTGTGGGAATTAGATTAGGAAATGAGACGCTTAAAGTAGTAAATGAGTTTTGCTATTTGGGGAGCAAAACAACAGATGATGGTCGAAGTAGAGAAGATGTAAAATGTAGACTGGCAATGGCAAGGAAAGCGTTTCTGAAGAAGAGAAATTTGTTAACATCGAGTATAGATTTAAGTGTCAGGAAGTCGTTTTTGAAAGTATTTGTATGGAGTGTAGCCATGTATGGAAGTGAAACGTGAACAATAAATAGTCTTCCGAAATGTGGTGCTACAGAATAATGCTGAAGATTAGATGGGTAGATCACATAATTAATGAGGAGGTATTGAACAGAATTGGAGAGAAGAGAAATTTGTGGCACAACTTGAGTAGAAGAAGGGATCGGTTGTTAGGGCATATTCTGAGGCATCAAGGGATCACCAATTTAGTACTGGAGGGCAGCGTGGAGGGTAAAAATCGTAGAGGGAGACCAAGTGATGAATACACTGCAGATTGAGAAGGATGTAGGCTGAAGTAGGTACTGGGAGATGAAGAAGCTTGCACAGGATAGAGTAGCATGGAGAGCTGCATCAAACCAATCTCTGGACTGTAAACCACAACAACAACAACAACAACAACAACAACAACAAATTCCCACCTTCCACACAGCAGGCTCAAATGTAGAAAACCTGTGCTGGAACTCAACCTTCTCCAAGAGTCTGTTTCTTGGCATAAAGAAGAGTGCTGGACACCTTACTGATACCGTTTGCTGGACAAGACCTGTGGATTCACATGGATGGAACCTTACCACATATAGGTATGCAGCTGCCGAGGAAAACATGGAGCCGTCTTAACCACGTCAAAACCATGCATTAAGGATGTAGAGCATCCCTTTACGCAGTCCTGAATGTGACTGTGCTACAATGAAACGAACAGTATACCACATTATCGGAGAGCGCCGAATAAGACGTGAAGGAGACTGGAACATGAGGGTCTTTCCTACAACTCTTGCACAGTCGAACTCCTTGGTTATAGTTCTACGATGAAACTTTGAAATTCACTTGCCATAATTTTATACTGATCCGTTAATATTTTCCTATTTTTGCTCGGTTTTATTTTTCTGTTTTCCGTCTGTCACCTTTTCCTGTAGTTCTACCATACACTTTTAAATGAATAAAATAAATAACCTTCCTGCTTACAGATCTGGCGAAACGTACGACCTTGCGATTCTGGAGGGCTTCATATACATGTGTTATTATGGACTCATACACAAAATGGGCTCGCCTCCTGTCGTGAAGCTTCTGACGATGACGGCTCCCTCGTCCGTCTACTACAACTTCGGAAGCCCCATGAACCCTGCCTACATGCCGGATATGTGGCTCGGGTACTCAGACCATATGAATTTCTGGCAGCGGCTGTACAACACGTACTTCTATTTAAGGCTGATGCACATGTGGTTCTGTCAGGCTATGCCAGTTCATGAAGCACTTATGAGGAAACACTTTGGTCCAGACCCTCCGTCTGTGTACGAAGCGGACAGGAACGTCAGTCTCCTCATAACCACCAACCACTTCGTCATGGAATATCCTCGCCCGCACCAGCCCAACATCATCGAGATCACCGGAATCCACGTTGCCACAGAACAGAAGCCTCTGCCAAAGGTACTACTATTCGTTTTCTTTCTCCACAGTTTGGTCCACTTATGCAAACATCGCTAAGAATTATTTGAACGGTATATATGAGAATCATTAATAAAACTAAAGCGAGAAGATAAGAGTCTCTGCAGTAAGTTATTAGTTATTTTGTACTTGCTTATACTTTATATCAGTTTCTTCATGTAACATCCTCTTACACCTATTGCGGCTCAAATAACTTGCCATTAACAGCTTTTACTGTTCGTGTTTTTCAATGCACGATAATTTCAGAAACAGTTTTGACTGTATTTAGCACATTAACAAAAATCTTGAAACGAAAGAAAGTGAAACTTTCTGGCAGATTAAAACTATGTGCCGGACCGAGACTCGACCTCGGTGAGCTACCCAAGTAGCTCAGTTGGTAGAGCACTTGCCCGCGAAAGGCAAAGGTCCCGAGTTCGAGTCTCGGTCTGGCACACAGTTTTAATCTGCCAGGAAGTTTCATATCAGTGCACACTCCGCTGCAGAGAGAAAATCTCATTCTAAAAGAAAGTTAGTTAGAAACTGATATAAATTTCAAAACTACATACACAGGATGAATTCGAGCTGCCATGACGAGATTTCGGAGGTTGTTCAGGGTTTCTGTCCGAGTATTTTAGTAATATACAACTGGTGTTACTTCTTGCTCACTGTAGGGTAGTTACATTTCATTTACTTTCTTACCATTATTTATCACTGTAACTGTATTAAATTGAAAACATCTGTTCAACAGTGCTGACTTCGACGGTATACACTACACGTTATGAGCCGAATGGGTGTGGTGGTCGTGGTCCACTGTTCAAGTTATTTCCACTTGTCAGCACAACAGCCAAAGAAAAGTCCAAGATAACAGTGGCAGTGGTAGGAAACTAAAAAATCTAAGACGGCACTGGTGGGAAATTAAAAAATGCGGGATGGCGGCGGCGAGAAATTAAAAAAATGCAAGGTAGTGGGCCGCGCGGGATTAGCCGAGCGGTCTAGGGCGCTGCAGTCAGGGACTGTGCGGCTGATCCCGGCGGAGGTTCGAGTCCTCCCTCGGGCATGTGTGTGTGTGTGTGTGTGTGTGTGTGTGTTTGTCTTTAGGATAATTTAGGTTAAGTAGTGTGTAAGCTTAGGGACTGATGACCTTAGCCGTTAAGTCCCATAAGATTTCACACACATTTTTTGCAAGGTAGAGGAACTAGCCACCTTGTGTTAGAAATATTAAAATGCGAGATCGCAGAAATAAGTCATTAACTCTAATAACCATTATTGTACCATATTAAAAACTATCTGAAAGGCCTGAATTTTATACCATGTTGAACAGTATCGGAACAGTCTGAATTATTTACCAAAAACATATAAAGGGTGCAGCGTTCAGTATTTCCACATCTGTATTATTTGTGACAAATATATAAGATTCACCTGAGTTAGTAGAATAGCGTCAAGCTCAAACTATCTGAATGAACAGAATTTTGCGCCATGTTCAAAAGTAGTTTTAACTATCTGTATTATTTATCGAAAATATGTAAGCACACATACGTGTACACACACACACACACACACACACACACACACACTCGCGTTACACAGACAATGTCGTTGAATGAGAGGAAATATAATATTTCTTTTTATTTAGCTGTCGCAACGTGATGGGCTTTTCTCAAAAAATGATAATTTGGTTTTGGTTTTGATTTTTGAATTTAAATCAAACTGCATTTTGGAAAATTGGTTGTTTAATGAGAGTTAATCCTGAGCAAAGTTATCAGTAACATTAATAACTTTAAAACACATTGATATTGAAACACGTTACATTTAAGTTGAAAAATGAAATAAACTTCTTTTTATATTTTTGCCTCTGCTAAACTTTTCTGCTGAAGCATGAGATCTTTGATTATTACACTCCTGGAAATGGAAAAAAGAACACATTGACACCGGTGTGTCAGACCCACCATACTTGCTCCGGACACTGCGAGAGGGCTGTACAAGCAATGATCACACGCACGGCACAGCGGACACACCAGGTACCGCGGTGTTGGCCGTCGAATGGCGCTAGCTGCGCAGCATTTGTGGACCGCCGCCGTCAGTGTCAGCCAGTTTGCCGTGGCATACGGAGCTCCATCGCAGTCTTTAACACTGGTAGCATGCCGCGACAGCGTGGACGTGAACCGTATGTGCAGTTGACGGACTTTGAGCGAGGGCGTATAGTGGGCATGCGGGAGGCCGGGTGGACGTACCGCAGAATTGCTCAACACGTGGGGCGTGAGGTCTCCACAGTACATCGATGTTGTCGCCAGTGGTCGGCGGAAGGTGCCGTGCCCGTCGACCTGGGACCGGACCGCAGCGACGCACGGATGCACGCCAAGACCGTAGGATCCTACGCAGTGCCGTAGGGGACCGCACCGCCACTTCCCAGCAAATTTGGGACACTGTTGCTCCTGGGGTATCGGCGAGGACCATTCGCAACCGTCTCCATGAAGCTGGGCTACGGTCCCGCATACCGTTAGGCCGTCTTCCGCTCACGCCCCAACATCGTGCAGCCCGCCTCCAGTGGTGTCGCGACAGGCGTGAATGGAGGGACGAATGGAGACGTGTCGTCTTCAGCGATGAGAGTCGCTTCTGCCTTGGTGCCAATGATGGTCGTATGCGTGTTTGGCGCCGTGCAGGTGAGCGCCACAATCAGGACTGCATACGACCGAGGCACACAGGGCCAACACCCGGCATCATGGTGTGGGGAGCGATCTCCTACACTGGCCGTACACCACTGGTGATCGTCGAGGGGACACTGAATAGTGCACGGTACATCCAAACCGTCATCGAACCCATCGTTCTACCATTCCTAGACCGGCAAGGGAACTTGCTGTTCCAACAGGACAATGCACGTCCGCATGTATCCCGTGCCACCCAACGTGCTCTAGAAGGTGTAAGTCAACTACCCTGGCCAGCAAGATCTCCGGATCTGTCCCCCATTGAGCATGTTTGGGACTGGATGAAGCGTCGTCTCACGCGGTCTGCACGTCCAGCACGAACGCTGGTCCAACTGAGGCGCCAGGTGGAAATGGCATGGCAAGCCGTTCCACAGGACTACATCCAGCATCTCTACGATCGTCTCCATGGGAGAATAGCAGCCTGCATTGCTACGAAAGGTGGATATACACTGTACTAGTGCCGACATTGTGCATGCTCTGTTGCCTGTGTCTATGTGCCTGTGGTTCTGTCAGTGTGATCATGTGATGTATCTGACCCCAGGAATGTGTCAATAAAGTTTCCCCTTCCTGGGACAATGAATTCACGGTGTTCTTATTTCAATTTCCAGGAGTGTATTTGCATTTGCCCACACACTCGCCTGAGAATTATTTCTTACCACCTTCTTATAATGCATTGTAGTCCGAGTCGTGGCTCTGGATCTAGGCCGTTGAACTGAAAATGAAAATCTTAAAACTATGCCTTCTGCTACCGCGTTTGTCGGCTGTAGAAAAAGTGCTTATTATAATTTACGCGGGCGAATTCTTCACTTCCGCGTATTTTATAAATTAAGATTGCCACGTAATTACGTCTATGGCTGCAGTGGCAGCAGCAATTGTTGCGCTAAAAACTACTTGAAGTACAGGTATTTAAAGGAAGCGGACATGAGATAGGGCTCACCTCTTACAAATAAAAATGAATATTAACATGAAAGTAATATATTATCAAATCAAGATTACAGTAGATCTTACATTCAACAGCACTCGCCAATATGTCCGACTTCTCGCACCGAAGACAAGAGAGAGAGTGAACAGATAAAAGAAGACAACTGAACAGTCCTTTTTCACCTACGTAGTCCATTATTGTCAGAGTGCATCCCTTTTATTCTTTGCACTCGAAAATCTCTAACAGAATTTTATATAATAATAATAATAACAATAACAATAATAATAATAATAATACATGAGAAAAATTACCTACAGCCTGAGCAGTCAGTATTCATATTTAATATCGAGATAAAATCTCTCGTCCATTTTATTTGTTTTTTAAATATCACGTTCGAGATTTTTGCAATATTTCCACTGGGGACGGCTCAACACACACACATACACACACACACACACACACACACACACACACACACCACGCACACACACACTCGTATACGCACGTTGTGCAATGTTTCACTTCTGTATTAGTTATTAAAAATGTTCATTTCAAATAGTGCACGGTCTTTCAGTAAATATCATCTCACATACACTGTACGCACACACCATAAAAATTATGTAATAAGTGTAACAATATTTACACTGAGTAAAATTTATCTCTCTGTTTTATATTTCACTAAAAACATTGTTTACGTCCAATATTATACTTAAAAAAATTCTGCATCGTTAGTAAATTTCATCTGTCTTTGTTTTATACTTCATTAAAATAGATTGAAATACCATACTGGCTCATCAGTGAATTTCAATCCTTTCTGTAATGCTTACTTTCTACAACAAAAAACATACATTCCGCTAAAAGTAAGATACCAAGCAGGTGGGTGGCAATTCATTTTAGCTTTGAATAAGGCTATGTACGTGACCAAGCCCATAACGGTAGAAAACGCAACAAAATGCTAAAATATTATGCTAAGCAGGGAAGAAGTGATAGTTGAAGTAAACAAATAGGCATAAAAATATGTCATTTCAGTCTTTGATCGCTATTTTTTATTTTCGGTGACCGGTTTCAGGCTAGTTTCCCATCTTCAGATCTGTTAGATAAGGTTAAAAATATAATTAATAAAAGAGATATAGTTACTGATAGAACTATCGTAGTCTACAAAAAGAAATTTTGGAACGTATTAAATGTCAACACACCATATATTGCAGTTATAGAGTAACCTGTCAGTATAGTACTATTGGTTCGCTGTCATAACTAAAGTAATTTTTAATCTGTTAAAACCGTAAATCCCAGTTTGGAGGAACCTGATCGGTAAAAGTAAAAAGTGCCCTCTATCTGCAAAAATTGTGCATATGTACTCAGATATTATTTTTTACGTATTGTCGCCACTGCAGTTTACACAAGTTGAAAATGAAATTCAAGCAAGGATTCAGGTACGAAATCATAAAGAGACATAATAAGAAAATTACTAATCTGTGTAGAGCAATAGCAAATGCAGGGAGGGAAACAGATAAAGTACAGTATGTACATAAATTTTATGACAGAACCATTAACCTAACAGATATTGTCTTTTATAATGAAGAGCAGAAGCTTTTGGATGAGGGGCTTAAGCGTAATTCGCGAACGAACTTGCAAGATAGAGACATCAAGAGAATGATCGCAGAAGTGAAGGTAGTATGTAGGGACGCTAAGTTAACTAAATTCCAGGAGACATGTATCGCCATCGAAGCCAAAGAGGCAATTGAATGCCAGAAAACATTACGTAACGGTAATTATAGTGAGCTGAGGTTAGTGAAAGGAATTAAGTTAAAACTGGATTATAACAACGCAATCGCGATTAAGTCAGATTAGGGCAGTACCTCAGTTGTGATTTACGAAAAAGATTATGTAGATAAGACAGTGAAGTTTTTTCAAGAAAATGGAATTAAAGAAATAAAAAAAGATCTAACAAAGAAGTTTCAGATAGTTTTAAAGGCTAGGATATAAGCAATACAATTTTTATTCACTCCAAGTGAAAAAGCTAGTGTTTCGCGAAAGGAGGGAAGGACATTGCAATTCCAGAGGACGCTGGCCTATCCTCGTTAGACGTAGTGAACATCAACACTAATATACCAATTGCAGGAACTTTGCAAATTATAAGGAAAAAATCTGATAAAAAATAGGTCAATGAGCATCGGTGAAATCGTCGAACTCGTCGACATGCTAGAGTTCACATTGAGTTTTAATAGTTTCGTCTGTAACGACAAGGTTTTATTCAAGATGAAGGTTTAGCTATGGGAAACATTTTAGCTGAAATTTTTATGAATGAATTTGAGAACGAAGTTTTCAGCTCTTTTCCAGAAATTAAGGAGAAGTTTATTTATTACACACGGTATGTTGACTATACTACTTTATTATTCAAAGGGAAAAAAGAAGAAGTAGAGGAAATGACTAAAGTTTTAAACAAACAGCATCCAAAAATCCAATTCACGCTAGAACTGGAGAACAATGGAGCGATTAACTATTTAGATTTGACCGTCATAAAGGAGGAAGGTGGGCACGTTTTCGGCGTCTATAGAAAAGACACTTGTTCCGACAACATTATAGAAGCGACGTCGCACCACCCGGCACAGCGTACTTTCTTGCAATGTGCAACAGAGCCTTGAGGTTGCCACTAAAGGAAGATGAGTTGCAGAAAGAACTAGGCATTATTAAGCAAGTAGCAGCAGCTAATGGGTACAGGAAACAATATTTTGCACGTATGTTTAACAAGATCAAAAACAAATCCGCAGGTATCGGTAATGATTCTAGGAAAATTAAAAAAAAAAGAAAGAAGTTTGTCACCCTGATATACAAAGGGAATGTGTCGGGAAGAATTGCTAAATGCTTTCCAAAAAACATCGCTGTGGCATTCCAGAATGAAGGGCAAATGGCACATAGATTAAGACATAAACCAGCAACGACAAAACAAATGAAATACAACAATTCCGGAGTATACAAGATCAAATGTGCTGAATGTGACACTTACTATGTAGGGTAGACAGGGCGGAATTTTGAAATTCGATACAAGGAACATTGCAGTCACAGCAATCGGACAGCATTTGGAGCGCATGTAAAGGATAGTAAATATGAAGTGACCAATATAAATGAACAAATGGAGGTGCTACATAAAGCTCCAAAAAGTCTCTATCTCAATGTGCTCGAATAGATTGAAATATACGCTCATCAAATGAAAAACCCAGACCTACTACTTAATGAGCAAAGTGATTTTATGCACAGGAGTTATGATATTTTTAAAGACATGTTTTGGGCTTACTCTTGACTGCTAAAACACGCTCCAGTAAGAACCAGCTGCAGTGGAACGGCCCTCAGCCTACTGGCGGGGCTTGGGAATTCAGATGGTAGAGCACTTGCCCACGAAAGGCAAAGGTCCCGAGTTCAAGTCTCCGTCCATAACACAGTTAGGGTGAGCCCGTGGTGTAGTGGTAACCGTCGCGAATTCTGAATCTTATGCCGGCACGGTAGCTCAGTGTGTTCGGTCACTGGGTTAGCTGCCCTCTGTAATAAAAAAAACTGAGTTAATCGATAAACAACGTACTTAAACGGATGTCTTACGACGTCCGCCTCAAGCAGATGCAACGAACAAAAGCGAACAAAATAAGATAAAAAAAACTGGCGGCGAGGTGAATTGGGTGCGGCGGAAGAGGACTTGGCGTGGCGCTGTATACGTTCTGCCGTAGGGAAATCCTCTCCACCACCAATTAATACAAAGAAGAGGAAACGCACATTTTCGAAAAGAGTATATATATGTTTTAATTATATTCTTAAGTTTCTTTAAAAAATTTAAATTAGTGTAAACTATTTCTGTTCATGGTCCACTAAAAAAAATTATTCATATGTTGTTTCTTTAAAATTGTCTTATTATCAAGTAATATATTCGCCATTAATATGTATAGTAAAAAAATAACACCTTCGTACATATCAAAATGGTTCAAATGGCTCTGAGCACTATGGGACTTAACTTCTGAGGTCATAAGTCCCCTAGAACTTAGAACTACTTAAACCTAACTAACCTAAGGACATGACACACATCCATGCCCGAGGCAGGATTCGAACCTGCGACCGTAGCGGTCACGCGGTTCCAGACTGAAGCGCTTAGAACCGCACGGCCACACCGGCCGGCCCTTAGTACATATGCATAATTCTTACAGATAGAGGGCACTTCTTACTTTTACCGATCAGGTTCCTCCAAAAGAATGAGGTATTCATGATACATTCATTTGCTTCTTTGTTGTGGAGAATATGATGTTCTGACAAACAATTGGATATTGAAAAGATAATAATCAAGAAATAAAACCGATAAATATAGGTAGCACTCAGGCATGATAGATTTAGTCCAATACTTTCATCTGAGATATGGTTTGTTGAAACCGCCTGAAGCGTTTAAAAATTGTTAATTGAGAGGTTGATTGTGACAATGTTCAATCACTGTGAAATGTTAACTTCTGTAGTCTTAAAAATGTTGAAAATATTGTTGTGTCATTCGGTGCCCCTCATTTTTCTGAGACTGCAGATGTATTCAGATTTGTTTGAAAGTTTGGCTGTGAATTACTGACGAATTTCAAAGAGCTAAAAGGAGCCATCTTTCAGTTTGTCTCACACTCCGCCTTTTTTTGTGCGTCTCCTGCACAAAATACATGCTATCAGCTGTCGTCCAAATCCCACGCTTTGGGAATTACCCAGCTCGCTGACCGCTTTTGTACTCGTGCTGACCAGCTACGTTTTTTGCAGCTGCATCAGACAAATTCCCTTCGCCTTGTACTCATTCCTGCTGGCTGATTAGCTCGCCTACATATGCGTAGCGTTATACATATCAACTTAATGTGACACATTAGCTCACAGACTTGGCACATGAAACCGTATCTACACAACACAATAAATAAATACATCCCATAATAAATAGGATAACCTGCTTGAGTGTCAGAAGAATAGTACAAGTATCTTTGTGGGCACGTGTGAAAGAGCATGAACGTCATAACATATTATCAGCTCGAATTTTCCACTTGTAAGGCAATTTATAAAAAATTTTGGCATCTTAATTAAATGCCAGAATAAACAGAAAACATTAATTTAAACGAACTTTAAGGTCAGCTCGATGTTTTCAAAAGTTTTCAATGATCTTGCGCTCATTTGGTGGCACTTCTTGCTTTGAGCACATCATAGCACTTCACTACCACAAACACAGCTCACTAAAGGTGTTCTGGCGTCGAAGTTTATATCTTTCGCAGTACCGCCGCCATTGCACAAATTCGTGACCTCCTTGGCCACTTACTGCACAGAAACATGTGACAATGCGTTGCCACCGCCAGTACTGAAGGACAATAGCGGTTGAAATTTGACTGTTG
Source organism: Schistocerca cancellata (assembly GCF_023864275.1). Lineage (NCBI taxonomy): Eukaryota > Metazoa > Arthropoda > Insecta > Orthoptera > Acrididae > Schistocerca > Schistocerca cancellata. The sequence goes on from NC_064627.1 coordinate 203,223,827, forward strand.
TGTAGTTGCCAATAATCATACGACTTTCCAAATCCTCATACGTCACGCCCTTCCCTTCCCTTCTACCACAAAGAGCGTAGAAAGTCAAAATTGTTGTATTCACAAAACATAATCGATTCAGTTCGACATTTGAATCACACTATCCATGTCTTTTGTGCCACGAAATTTGTTTGTTGCCATAAATAAACTGATATTTTATCATTTCTCTACAATGTTACCACTTATAGTTAGAGACTTAAAAGAACTTATACCATCCTGTGCAAAAATGGCCCATTCAACTCCCCTTTTCTCAGCAGCTAAACTGCACTATAAATTCATCAGTATCCTATTTGTATCATAAAATGTTTATCACTAGAATTATTCTCTTAAACGTAATACGAATTTATTCTGAATTTACATACATAAACTTTATTTAAGAGGCTCCCAAAATAACATACATTTTAGAATTAGCCCACTTAATATACCCCCAAAAATTAGCTTGTACTTTACATGTAGCTACATGTTCTACTTCCACAAGCAAAATTTTAATGAGGTCTAATCACCTCCAAGCACCTAAATTTCTGCCAAAAATAATTAAAAAATACTAAACACCACATGAAAAACCCATCCAAGATACTAAAAATAGTATGTTTGCAGACCCTTTGACATTTCCTTCAAATTTTATGTGCAGTGCAATTCATATTCCTCTCTTAGGTAAATAACGAGGTTAACTACGTACTGTCGACCTTCTCGCACCAAGATTTGTGTGGCCAATATGGAGACCCTTCACGCACTAAGTTGTGCCACAGTATATTTCACAACATCTTAAATTCACCAAGTTTACCCTTTACACAAAACAAAGATAGACACCAAAATTCTTAAGAACCACACATGAAAAAACCTATATTTTTACACTTTTTTTTCATACCACATTCTTCATTCACAAGATGCAAGTCTGCCACTGTTCCCTCTTACGACATTTACGTCGCCTGTGTATCTTTTGAATCTCACGTTTTTCCACTTCTTCACCTACTCAAATTCGTGCATTCTTTCCTCTTTCACCAACGGAATTGACATCAACAATTGTATTTAAAGGGTGCGCGTTTTTAATTTCAACCCTCTAAACATTGCTCTCATTCTTTTTCCTCCATATTTATTCTATGCATTACAACATCAAACCAACTCTTAATTTCATTATCACCATCAAATAATTCATTAATTCTATTGTTTACCCCTTCAATACCTCTACTTTATACTTCTCCCATGCCCAGAAATAAGGCATTAATGACTTCAGTGATTCTCCATACCATCTCCAATCATTAACTGAGTAGACACTTTCTTTATTGCTATACCTTTCAGCACTAACATCACCTCCAAAAAAATTTTTATTTATTATCCACTTCTATATTCTCCCAATCTACCTCTAAATCGTCTGTAGGATTTCAATCATTCTCAGAACCAGTTGTTTCATAAAATATAGTGTTCCCTTCCTGTGAAGTAACGATATCAGTATCATAATTAATCACACTAAATATTTCATCTCCTTTATGCAAAACTTCACTTATTTCCGCCGAATCCCTATAGACTTTATTAAAATTAGCTCAATTAACATCCGCCGTTAACTCATAAGATTCATTCCTTAAAACATCCAATAGACCCATCAATAAATTATACAAATCATCACCGATAATTTCGTCAACCTCCGCCGATGCACAATATCAACTGCCACTACTGTATCGCTCCACATTAGAATTCACTGTACACACGAATTCCGCCAAACTCGGATCTACCTCTGTCTCCGTAATATTTACTCTCCTCTCAGACGCATCCGCTTTTTATGCTTTAACATACAGTCTAAAACATTTTCACGGTCATCCTTCCACACCTAATCATAATTCATGCTTTCACCAAAAGCCATCGGTTCTCTTCCGTCAATGGAAATAAATGCACAACTCCTTCTTCCAGATATCTAAATCACTAACCTCGCAACATCACCATCTAAATCAGAATCTTTACCTCCCTTTAACAATAAATCACCCACTTCCGTTGATACATAATGCTTCTCTATCACCAGCTGATGTGACTATCGCTACGTGACCTTCACAAATACCTTCGCATACTTCCGTCTATACACCACAAAACTCACCTCCGGCTGATGAAACTACAGCTTCCCCGCCTTCACAGAGAGCTTCACCTACTTCCTCCGATACAGAATCATCTACAGTACTTTTGTCCACATTACTACAACTGTTGCTTTTGACTAGTGCCTCATCAGAGTTGGTTATACATTCCACCTCCACCAAATTGAGATATACTTCTGCGTCTCTTCTGATCAAAGAATTTTTCTTTATACATACATTCATTCCATCATTCACTTCTCTTTCGCAAAATAAATCCTCCAGCCCCATATTACCATTATGGAATCTCTTAGCACATTTTACCCCATCTATTGCACCCTCTTTACGTTGCGCTGCTTAAAATTATTCCCTAATTTATTCTTCCTTGTTATAAGCTCCATCTTTGAGATTTGTGGCTTCTTTTCCAATTTTCGACACTCACACAGTTTTTAAAATAATTTGTCCTTTTCGGCACCAGTTTCTCTCGCCACATCTTGACCTGAGATGTGGCGATCTCTATTTATCCGACCTCGTGTTCTGGCACTGCATTTCGTGAGGCTCCTGCCCCTTTCTTCTCTTCGTCTCGAAATTTTCGTTTCCGGTTTTGATTTCCCCTTTCAATATTATTGCTACCATTACGGTAATAATTATTTTCGTGACTATTATAATCCCCATTCTGGTACCCATTTCCCTGTCTGCTATTCCCATTATGTGTCTTGATTTTGAGGGTCTGTTAGTTTCTCAATAAAATCAGAAAATTTGTCAATTGAATACGTCCGTCTCTGGATAAGATCCCATAATAAAAATTCCGTTTAGCATCTTTTGAGCGTCGTGATCTTCGTAAGGACGATTTATATGCGACAACCTCGCCAGTTCACTCACATAAAAATCGCGCATCGGCGCAATTCCGGGTTTGAATTTTGGTCCATTTAGGACCTACGTGTTGCCTGGGCGGTTGACTGCACGAAGGTATCATGCATTCCTCTCAAACCGTGTGCCTGATGCCCTGGAAGGTGTTCTATTTCATTTTCGGCAGAGGTTATGCTTCCAACATGATGATGCACCTCAACATTCTGGAATTAATGTTGAAGGTATTTACACAGAATATTTAAAGGGAAACGGCCCGGATAGAGAGGTCCAGTTGTACGACCTCCGCGTTCTTCTGACTTAAATCACCTAGATTTTTTCCTGTGAGGACACTTGAAGGAGCTAGTGTACTCAACTACGCCGACACATGCAGAAGAACTGATGGGGCGTGTTCATGCCGCTCTTGCATCTGTGGAGCCAGCCATGTTGTGAAGAGTCCAGAGCTGTATGGTGCAGTGTTTGGACGTGCAATTGAAATCTCTATTCTTTTGTAAAAGTCATGCGATCATTAATACGGAAATCATTATTGTCACTGGTTGCTAATGCGTTAATCTGAGCAGGCGTACTCCATGTAGTACTAATGACTAGTAGATCTGAGTTATTTAACTGTGCAATCATCTTTAGCATCTAGAAATTGATATTGCTTTTTTTTCTGTTACTCTGTCATATGACAGGTCATTTGTTTCAGTTCTCTATTTCTGATCTGTCTGACCATGTTTATGTTAAGTTCCCTGTCACAATAGAATGCACTACGTAAATGTCGGATACGTATGGCTTAAAAACCAATATGTGTAACAGTGTTATATGGTAGAATGAAACTGGCAAATAAAAACAAATACGCCTCGACCTAGAATCGAAAACACGACATCCTACATGCTAACCCAAAAACAGTACCCACTGCATCAACTGCACAGCAATACGCCTATATTCTGAGAGAGGTAGTTACAATACGAGGTGCATTCAAGTTCTAAGGCCTCCGATTTTTTTTTCTCCGGACTGGAAAGAGATAGAAACATGCGCATTGTTTTAAAATGAGGTCGCGTTCATTGTCAATACGTCCCAGAGATGGCAGCACCATACGGCAGATGGAATTTTACCGCCAGCGGCGAGAATGAGAACTGGTTTAAATACTTAAAATGGCGACGTTTTCCTTACTTGAACAGCGTGCAATCATTCGTTTTCTGAATTTGTGTGGTGTGAAACCAATTAAAATTCATCGACAGTTGAAGGAGACATGTGGTGATGGAGTTATGGATGTGCCGAAAGTGCGTTCATGGGTGCGATAGTTTAATGAAGGCAGAAAATCGTGTGACAACAAACTGAAACGATCTCGGGCTCGCACAAGCCGGTATGACGACATGATCAAACAAGTGGAGAGAATTGTTTTGGGGGATCGCCGCATGACTGTTGAACAGATCGCCTCCAGAGTTGGCATTTCTGTGGGTTCTGTGCACACAATCCTGCATGACGATCTGAAAATGCGTAAAGTGTCATCCAGGTGGGTGCCACGAATGCTGACGGACGACCACATGGCTGCCCGTGTGGCATGTTGCCGAGCAATGTTGACGCGCAACGACAGCACGAATGGGACTTTCTTTTCGTCGGTTGTGACAATGGATGAGCTGTGTATGCCATTTTTCAATCCAGAAACAAAGCACCAGTCAGCTCAATGGAAGCACACAGATTCACCGCCACCAATAAAATTTCGGGTAACCCCTGCAGTGCTGAAAAAATGATGGTGTCCATGTTCTGGGACAGCGAGGGCGTAATCCTTACCCATTGCGTTCCGAAGGGCACTGCGGTAACAGGTGCATCCTATGAAAATGTTTTGAAGAACAAATTCCTTCCTAAACTGCAACAAAAACGTCCGGGAAGGGCTGCGTGTGTGCTGTTTCACCAAGACAACGCACCCGCACATCGAGCTAACGTTACGCAACAGTTTCTTTGTGATAACAACTTTGAAGTGATTCCTCATGCTCCCTACCCACCTGACCTGGCTCCTAGTGACTTTTGGCTTTTTCCAACAGTGAAAGACACTCTCCGTGGCCGCACATTCACCAGCCGTGCTGCTATTGCCTCAGCGATTTTCCAGTGGTCAAAACAGACTCCTAAAGTAGCCTTCGCCGCTGCCATGGAATCATGGCGTCAGCGTTGTGAAAAATGTGTACGTCTGCAGGGCGATTACGTCGAGAAGTAACGCCAGTTTCATCGATTTCGGGTGAGTAGTTAATTAGAAAAAAAAAATCGGAGGCCTTAGAACTTGAATGCACCTCGTACATGTTATTACAGGATTGCCAGACTGCCAATCTTTAACGTTCATTTACTGCCAGAATTATGGGCAGGGCGAAATTTTGTGACAGTCGTTTTTGTATTGCTAGTATGTGAGGAATAACGTTACGAAGTCCGAGTACGCGAACTTTTCTTCATCCTGTATATTGATGTGTAATGTTATGGCAATGGTTGCGTATGTAGTAGCAATACCACGAATCTTTGGTTATACTTCGGAACTCATGTACTCGTCCTTCTTTCTGCGCTGGTGTAGTTTGCTTGTACCCGTTGTACCCGACAACACACTCAAGTTTATTCAGTGGCAGTCAATGGCGAATCGAGTCTGGGAGCGTAAAGAGACGATAAGTACGGGCATGATCATAGGACGCGCTGGCGAGCTTAAAGCGAGTATACAGGGCTCACAACAGAGATAAACATTGCAAGTCTATAACAAAGTTAATGCAATTTACCTTAGGTGACTGCTGTGGACAAGTTTGACTGTAAATACAAATGACTATGTCAATACAGTCTTTCATTCCTAAAACGTATCACAAACATGACTGATAATTGTAGATTACAAAATTCCAATTCCTTGGGTGAGGAATTCATATACAGACTAGAAACTCTGGTCCGTTGGAATTGACTTAGGCCGTTTTTAAACTGGCTTTCTATCTTTACCAACTTGATGTTAGGAATATGAATGTATAATTGTGTTCCACTGTGAAAGACACTATTCTGATTAAGACAGATGTTCTGGCATGAGAGACAAGAATACTCTTGCAATTTCTTGTTCTATGAGAGTGCACAGAACTGTTTTGCTGATGTGCATTGGAGGTTTTTAAGAATTCTGTTAGAATGACTGTTGTTTCTTTAGAAAGTTTATCTTTAATGAAGGGGAAAAAGGATGAGATGAATCTTCTACCTTTACATTGCTTGTGACCTTGATAGCTCCATTTTAAGTTTTGGTAGCTGTACAACAGGTTGCATTCCCCAAGTCTACAAGGAATGAATGTACGTAAAATAAATTAATACTGTTGTCTTCAAGAGGTTCTTGATTGACCATTAAGGTGTTAGACATTTAATTTTAGTCGAAATTTTTCATGTGGTGATTTATATTTAATGTTTATTTTTGCCAACTTTTATTGTTTCAGAATTGCATAATATTTGTGTTTGTAAGATTAAGACTTGAACTATTTTCTGTGAATCATATGTAGGCCTGTTGAGTAGTTGCCTCATCTGTGTTTGTTATTATGGAGTTGTCCGCCCCTGGTAGCTGAGTGGTCAGCGCGACGGAATGTCTTGCCTAACGGCCCGGTTTCGATTCCCGGCTGGGTCGGACATTTTCTCCGCTCAGGGACTGGGTGTTGTGTTGTCCTTATCATCATCATTTCATCCCCATCGGCACGCAAGTCGCTGAACTGGCGTGAACTCGAAAGACCTGCACCAGGCGAACGGTCTACCTGACGGGAGGCCCTAGTCACACGGGATTTTACTTCTGATCTCTAATGTGTTGCCGTCAGGACATCAAGCAGTTTCTGGATGGGGCAGAACACGGCGTCATCTACTTCAGCCTAGGAACCAATGTCCGCAGTAATGCGATGTCAGACTGGAAGCGACAGGCATTCATTGAAGCGTTCCGGGAGCTGCCCCAGAGGGTCCTCTGGAAGTGGGAGAACGACACCCTTCCCGGTCGACCTGAGAACATCATGGTCACCAAGTGGCTGCCACAGCAGGACGTACTAGGCACGTAACTATATCTACATATTGTATCTATCTTAGCCTAATGGTAATCGGTGACACTCTAAATAATAATCTCACGGATGCAACAGTCTTTCTGCACAGATGATAAAGTTTCTTCATTTATATTGTAGCCTCTTTCCAACAGCTCCATTCATCATTACTATTGAATGTTGAACACACCAAGTTTTATTGCCAATCGTTCGCTGTTATGTATCACTTCTCATCAGCGTGTTTATCATGATAAATTACCACTGTCACATTACCTTTATTGACCTATGTACCAGCAGATTCGCAGTTCTATCGTAGAGTGTTCTCATAGCTATAATAGCATTGTTGACTTCTGCTACTCTTCAAAGTCACTGATCGCTTAAACAGTTTGGCAGATCGCTCTGTAAATCCATACCTTCTCACATTACGTTGTTAGTCACTGGCTGTATTGCTCATTTGACCATTATTGTTGTATATACACATAACAGTCACAAATACTCTAAATTATTCGAACAATGATGTCATGATACTTTACACTTATCACAAGAACTATTATCGCGCGGCAGTGAACCAGTTGCATTTACAATCACTTGAAAAATAATTCCACACAACTAAAGTCGAATAAAACACACTCTTGATCTACGCAAATCTTTTCCCAGACACATTTTTTTCTCAGACTGATGCCAACCCTGTGCGCCAGACCTTTCTCGAGATCAACCTCTCAAAAACTAGCTAATGAGAGGCCAGAAAAGGACATGCCAATAGGAGACAAGAAATCGTATTTGTCACTCGTTTCACATGATAAACTGTGCACCCGAAGCGGGATAATTGGAAACCGGATTATATGCATAATAAAAACCTTATAATATGCATGAAAATGCATATAAATGCATAAAAAGTTCTGTTTCCATACACTGCATTATATGTCTCGAATAAAAGTTTCCCAATATATCAACAACGCGTTTGAAATTTGGCAGCGTGTGGCCGATAACCCCAAAAGACATTATATGTTGTCAGTAATTCCACATGTTTTTGTATTGATTGACCTTGAGAACATTTCAAACGTGCGTAACATTAGAGGCATTGACCAATGGTGCTCTTATCGATGTTTCGAAATTAGGCCGCCAAAGAGTAAAACCTGAGCTCAGTTAGATGTGGTCTTAACCGATAAGTATAAATGCATTTGCAGTAACTAAGACAAAACTTCATACTCAAGTCAGAGGCAGCTAATTAGCACACATTCTCACACATTCTCGCTAATCTCGTCAATGGCTCGATTGGGGACTGACGCGTTGTTGGCTGAGGTATTTGAATAAAATGACAGAATTTGTGAAAATCAAATTAGTGTATGAGTATAGTTTGTTTCTCATAGAGCAATGGAACAGCGGTCCTTGTTGATGGTGGTGCGTATTCTTCCTATTGCATCTGATACGCATATAACAAGAATGCAGTGAGTTCAAAACGAAATTGGCTCCTGAAGTTTTTACCATTAACGAGCCGCACTAATTTAACACCACCATCAGTTCTGTGGTTCCCGTGTCTTATAGAAGCGAAAACAGCAGATTCAGAGTTCAGAGATGATGGCCAGATCATATGTACGAGGGAATATCGGAAAGTAAGGAACAATAATTTTACTATAAAAAAGTTTAATAGGTAACAAAAAATCACAAATGAACTTACTTATCTTATGTACTTTCTTACGTAGTCACCAACTTTGTCAACACATTGGTCCCATCGTGCTACGAGTTTCAGAATGCCTGTTCATAGAAGTCCGTTCGTTTGGAATATAGCCATCTGCGGACTGTTGATTTCACTTCCGCATTCGTCGCAAAGCGTTGGTCGGGTAGGATTTTCTTCATGGGAGTAAACAAATGAAAGTCCAACAGTGCAAGGTCCGTACAGTATGGTGGACGCTGGAGCACCTCCCACCCAAATTTGGCGATTTTCTCACGAACAGGAGCAGCACCATGGGGGCGAGCACTAACTTTAAGTGCCGTGAACAATAGTGTACACTGCACCACAGGAAATGATGAACTGTTGAGATAGGTTCGCAGCTGCACATGCCGGTCGTTCCAAGTTGCTGCGTGGCTGCAGCCGTTAATAGCCACCCGGAGCGTGGCGAATCACTAAGGTACCTCCAGTCTCTCTTGGAAGAATGCACACCACCTCGAGACACTGCTAAGATCTACACAGCGGTTCCCTTAAATGACACGCATGTCCATGTGAATTTCACTCGGTTTATTTTCTTTGGCACGCAAATATCGAGCTACTTCGCTGCTCTTTACAAGTTAACGACAATATCATGGGTGCCATTTGTGTTTCGTAGCTCAGGCTTGTCACACTAGAGCTAAATAAATAAATAAACAAAGCACCTCTGTAGCACAAATTTCACACTACATCGTCTTGAAATTTCAGTCACTCAAGAGGTTTCAAAAATAAAAGAAGTGAAACGCGTATGGCAATAAACAAACTACCTTCAGCTAGTTGCACAGACGGAACAATTCTGCACGAATTTTGAAGCAACTAAGGAATGACGGAAAACAGAAAAAACGACGTTTCAGCGTTTCAGCTTCAATACCAGGGTGGAAAAAATTATTATGCGTTGCTTACCGATCCTCCCTCGCTATTTGAGCTTGTGCAAAGTATTGCAAATAATCTCATGAACGCGTTTTGCTTATAACGGAATGAAATCAATGGCCGAATGCCAACTGCATTTGACAAATGGCCTCACTTTATCATCATCTGCTGACCTCACGGATCCAGCTGGCTTTTATAAATAAAACTATTACAAAAATCATAAATCATGTACCGCTTAATAATTGCGGGGAGCACATTTTCTTTTAATTGAAACATAAATATATCCCCATTTTAACACATTTAATTATAAATCAAAACAAATTCTACCACAGAGAGACTTACATAAAATACGCCAGCTTACTTCGATGGAGACGAGAAGAAAGAGTGCTTCGCTCCTCGATTACATTTTGTTATGAAAAATTTCATTCCTTCGACTCGTTTCAGCCATAGGTTGATTTCCCTGATATCGTTGACCTGAATTCACAGTTCATTCGCGTTTTATCACATTTTTCAAAGATGACATGAAACATTTCCTTAAGAAAAGAGCGTACATTCGTGCAAGGAAACCACTTCGAAATATTTTTTTCTATTTCAAAAAGATGACTTTCTTCAAGTAGTGCATCCGGAAGAAATTTACTGGACTTTTCTTGCTTCTATTGTTGTATACTTGCAACACGGTCATTTTCCGCTTTTAGTTATGATACACACATTACCTATCAGTTGTTTGCTGCAATTGAATTGTGTGTATTACATATGCACACGTGGAAACGTAAGCAACCACTATCGCCGTCATCCAAACATGGTTTATACTACAGCTTTCACTTTTCCCTGTCTGTTTGAGAGTTTCAGTTGTGGCTAACAACACTCTGCCTTACAAACACTTCCCTCATTAAAGTTGACAACGGAGAGGTGGACCACAGTTCTTCTTTAGCATAAAATTTGTGTATTTTTCAAATTTTTTGACCTCCAGCGGTATGTTCGTGTAGAGTGCCATACAAACTTAAGTATAGTGTATCACTCAGGCACTGCCTCTTAAAAAGAGACATATGATAAAATGAAAACATATATGCGTGGTCCATCTCACCCGTAAGTGTATGGGTAAGGTCGATCAATGGTCTTGGAGAGAAGAACACGTAAAAAAAAGCATACATGAAGATGGGAGTCAATAAAAATTTCAGATTCTTGTTTTGAATATGTTTAATTAACATTAGCTTTTGTAATGAGTTGTTGGTTCTGTTCAAGCATAAGTCTGTCTTTCTCTCACCACAGCAGCTACACTTATTACCAAATGTTGATCTGAACAGGGAACACACTGAATCCAATCACAATTTTTATCAGTTTCTTAGTAGAGTTTACCACATCCAACACATTCATCCTCATCTGATTCATCAAAGTTACTTTCATAATCTTCTACAATGTCTGCACAGGTGAGATACTTGCAATATCTTATCGAGCATCTTCAGTCTGTTTTTCGTTTCATTGCTATCTCCATTTGGTAATCATTTCTTGCCTTTTTTCTGTTTGCATTATTTTATTATCCCTCTTTTCCTTAACAGTTTCAATATTTTAAACAGAATTTAGCCCTCTGGATACAGTTGCTGCCTTCCTCTTAAAATTAATGGTTTTTTCAATGGAAGGAACAGGCGATATTTCTTCCAAAATTTTTGTCTGTGCTGGCTTAGGAGAAGTCAGTTTGTAGGTGGTAATCTTTGAAGTTTTAGGTTTAGTAGAAGTGGCTTCCGAAGCTGTGTCAGTGAAGGAATTTGACTTGTGTAGATAACTCTGCCCTTTTGATGTGTTTGGTTCAAATGGTTCAAATGGCTCTGAGCACTATGTGACTTAACTTCTGAGGTCATCAGTCCCCTAGAACTTAGAACTACTTAAACCTAACTAACCTAAGGTAATCACACACATCCATGCCCGAGGCAGGATTCGAACCTGCGATCGGAGCGGTCGCTCGGTTCCAGACTGTAGCGCCTAGAACCGCACGGCCACTCCGGCCGGCGATGTGTTTGGGATGAGTAGCTCTTTTGACGAGCTTCGAAGTAGTTGGCTGACCTGTGTACAACATTCTGTCTTGCATTTGTTACCACAGACATATCTTCCGACAAACAATAATAGTCTGGGACTGCGGCTATCTTCAGTGGGTATAATGTGCATACCTTGAGCTAAATTTAATCGTGTACATCTTCTCTCGCATGAAAACAAGTGGTCCATATCTCCCAAACAACATTGGTCCATCGCTCCCAACGGTCTGGGAAAGAAGAACCACCACGACTTTTGTCTTTAGGCAGCCAACTCTGTGGCCATTTTAGATTAGTTTCATACCCACGCTTTTGTCAGCTTCACAGTAAAAAAACGGCATCAATATTATACAAACTAAGCCTTAATATTGCACTTATGTAACTGCACGATAAAACTTTTCGGTTTATCAGAACAGAGAATCTGATTTTTCTGCATAACTAACACGAAAATGACAGCAGCACTTCTACACTACGTTTCTCGACGAAAGAGCTTCCTTACAAGTAGCGGCAGCTGCCCTCCAGCGGCGCATTTGGGAAACACACCACTGGTCCGTCTCATCCAGGGGTCCAGCTCTCCCGGACTTATCCTTTTTTATTGTTGTACTTATAGACACGCCCTCAGTTTTAAATTCTTCTGATGTCTGTGATCTGATGAAGATGGGAGTACTGGACAACATCAGTCACGGTGTGGTAATGGACACGTCAAAACACGACAGCTTCCTTCTGCCATTGTCTTCAAATTTCCACGCCGATACATCTTATTACGCTCATTACATACAACCAACTGAAGCATACATGTGCATATCGCTTCACTGCTACGACTTATGTCATCAGAACTTGATTGTGATCATCACGAAATTCGGCTTTATTAAGCGGGGGACTAATATTTTTACAGCGAGCTTACATAGACTTAGCAAGTCATCCTAAGAGGGTGGAAATCACGTTATCCGACAAAGAAACGTCAATATAACTGTTTTGAAGACTTTTGTAACATTTTACTTGTTTGTGTGTGTTACAGCTCATCCAAACGTGCGACTCTTCATCACGCAAGGCGGCCTGCAGAGTCTCAATGAAGCCACGTACCACGCCGTCCCGCTGCTCGTCATCCCGTTCTTCTGCGACCAGGCGCACAACGCCGCTAAGATACAACAGAGTGGGGCTGGCGTCCGGCTAGAGTACAGTGACATCACCAAGGACGCCTTACTGAGGAACATACGGACCGTCCTTCACGACTCCAAGTAAGCTAATTTACGCTTTCTTTCATAAGTTACGACCATATCATTTTAACCGACATCTTGGCTCAGAAAGGTGTCATCAAGACTTAAATTTGTTCAATACCTCCGACGACTACGTACAAGGTGTTACAAAAAGGTACGGCCAAACTTTCAGGAAACATTCCTCACACACAAATAAAGAAAAGATGTTATGTGGTCATGTGTCCGGAAACGCTTAATTTCCATATTAGAGGTCATTTTAGTTTCGTCAGTATGTACTGTACTTTCTCGATTCACCGCCAGTCGGCCCAATTGAAGGAAGGTAATGTTGACTTCGGTGCTTGTGTTGACATGCGACTCATTGCTCTACAGTACTAGTATCAAGCACATCAGTACGTATCATCAACAGGTTAGTGTTCATCACGAACGTGGTTTTGCAGTCAGTGCAATGTTTACAAATGCGGAGTTGGCAGATGCCCATTTGATGTATGGATTAGCACGGGGCAATAGCCGTGGCGCGGTACGTTTGTATCGAGAAAGATTTCCAGAACGAAGGTGTCCCGACAGGAAGATGTCCGAAGCAATTGATCGGCGTCTTAGGGAGCACGGAACATTCCAGCCTATGACTTGCGACTGGGGAAGACCTAGAACTACGACGACAGCTGCAATGGACGAGGCAATTCTTCGTGCAGTTGACGATAACCCTAATGTCAGCGTCAGAGAAGTTGCTGTTGTACAAGGTAACGTTGACCACGTCACTGTATGGAGAGTGCTACGGGAGAACCAGTTGTTTCCGTACCATGTACAGCGTATGCAGGCACTATCAGCAGCCGATTGGACTCCACGGATACACTTCTGCGACTGGTTCATCCAGCAATGTGTCAATCATCATTTCGGTGCAAATGTTCTCTTTACGGATGAGGCTTCATTCCAATGTGATCTAATTGTAAATTTTCACAATCAGCATGTGTGGGTTGACGAGAATCCGCACGCAATTGTGCTATCACGTCATCAACACAGATTTTCTGTGAACGTTTGGACAGCATTGTTAGTGATGTCTTGATTGGGCCCCATGTTCTTCCACCTACGCTAAATGGAGCACGTTATCATGATTTCATACAGGATACTCTACCTGTGCTGCTAGAACATGTGCCTTTACAAGTACGACACAACATATGGTTCATGCACGATGGAGCTCCTGCACATTGTGGTCGAAGTGTTCGTACGCTTCTCAACAACAGATTCGGTGACCGATGGATTGGTAGAGGCGGACCAATTCCATGACCTCCACGCTCTCCTGACCTCAACCCGCCTTGATTTTCATTTATGGGGGCATTTGAAAGCTCTTGTCTACGCAACCCCGGTACCAAATGTAAAGACTCTTCGTGCTCGTATTGTGGACGGCTGTGATACAATACGCCATTCTCCAGGGCTGCATCAGCGCATCAGGGATTCCATGCGACGGAGGGTGGATGCATGTATCCTCTCTAACGGAGGACATTTTGAACATTTCCTATAACAAAGTGGTTGAAGTCACGCTGGTACGTTCTGTTGCTGTGTGTTTCCATTCCATGATTAATGTGATTTGAAGAGAAGTATTAAAATGAGCTCCAAAATGGAAGGTAAGCGTTTCCGGACACATGTCCACATAACATGTTTTCTTTCTTTGTGTGTGAGGAAAGTTTCCTGAAAGTTTGGCCGTAACTTTTTGCAACACCCTGTATACCAGTTTAGTTGTTTGACCCTTGATGGGTACCAAGATGACTTGCTTATGCGGAATACAAGCAGAAACACACTCAGATGTAATTTTAAACTCGTCAGGTTGAACTGTGTGTGGGCAGGGATAGATAAATTTTCATTGCAGGAGCAGTCGATACGAATGTTTATAAAAACTCTCGATACTAGTTCATATTTGAGTTAGACGACGCGCATGTGATCAGATATAAGTAATTGTTCCACTCAGCATGTGTTGTATCTAATAAAAGAATTTCTTTGAGGTACAAGCAAGTATCAAAAGTCTGTGGAACACATAGTAATAGCGATTCGTCATCATATCCTTTATTTTGAAACAAAGGAAGTGATTAAAACGGAACTAATGATCCAAATAACACATATTACGTTTTTGTTTTTTACTGCATATTAAATATGCAGTGCGTACTCAATATGTTCCAGAAGGTTTATTACTTTTCTTTTAAACCGGCTTTTCTTTTTTTTAAATATCGCACCATGTCAGTCCCGAAAATTGCGTAGCAATCGTCGAGTGAGCCAGTTTGCGCGTTTGCTACCTAGGTTTTTAACATTTATATTTGCATAGCTAGCTGCATATTGGTAGTGCATCCTTGCAATTTCTCCATATCGCTTTCCGGACGTGATACATCAGCCAGTAGATGCAGTTCTCACGGTAGATAATCCCTAGGAAGGTGGAGAGCCAGTACCAGAGCCCTATTCTGAATTCGGTGCAGATGTTCGATGCGGGTGTCGGCAGCGTTGCCCCAGGCAACTGCTGCAGACTCAAGGAGAAGTCGTATGGGACGTATGGAAGCTGCCCTAGGAGATGGAAGAATCAGCAATGATCAACGGCATGAGAGGACAGGAGGCATTGGAAACCACTGCGTTAAAGACACGTAACGTGCATCCATAGGACATGTGTGTTGCAATTGAAAAAGTGTCATGATGATCACTCCATTGGTAAAAGATTTCGGACTTAGTCCCCCTTTCTGATCTCCGGGAAGGAACTTTCAATGGGGGAGGTGACCATTGGAAAAAGATTGAATAACCAATTAAAGGGTGACGTTCTACGAGTCGGGGCGTGGAACGTTAGAATTTTGAACGTGGAGCTAGAAAATCTAAAATAGGAAACGCTAAGGCTCAGACCAGATATACGGGAGGTCGGTGAAGTAAAATGGAAGGAAGGAAAGAATTTTTGGTCAGACAAGAACACGGTAATATTAACAGCAGCAGAAAATGATATAAGGGGAATAGGATTCTTTATGAATAGGAGCGTAGGGCAGAGAGTGAGTTATTGTGAATAATTCATTGATAGGATTGTTTTCATCGGAATCGGCACCAAACCAACATCGACAGCAGTAGCTCTGGTATATATGCCAACGTCGCAAGCAGGACGTGGAGAGAGAGAGAGGAAATTATGAAGATATTGAAAGGGTAATTCAGTACGTACAGAAAGATTAAAATGTTCAAATTCAAATGGCTCTAAGCACTATGAGACTTAACATCAGAGGTCATCAGTCCCCTAAAACTTAGAACTACTTAAACCTAACCCACCTAAGGACATTACACACATCCATGCCCGCGGCAGGATTTGAACTTGCGACCGTAGCGGTCGCGCGGTTCCAGACTGTAGCGCCTAGAACCGCTCGGCCACTCCGGTCGGCGATTAAAATGTAATAGTCATAGAGGAATGAAATGAGGTTGTACGAGAAGGACTAGGAGAAAGGGTTACGGGAGAATATGGGCTTGGTAGTAGGAATGAAATAGGATTGTTCTAATCAGAATCGACACCAAACCAACGCCGAAGCAATAGCTCTTATATACACATTAATGTTGCAAGCAGAATGTGCAGAGAGAGAAAATATGCGAGGACATTGAAAGGGTAATTCATTACGTACAGAGAGATAAAAATGTAATATTCATGGTGGACTGGAATGAGGTTGTGGGCGAAGGACTAGGAGAAGGGGTTACGGGAGAATATGGGCTTGTTATTAGAAATGAGAGAGGGAAAGGGCGTTAAGTTCTGCAGTAAATTTCATCTAGTAACAGCGAATACTGTGTTCAAGAATCACAAGAAAAGGCCGAAAGATACAGGAAAATTCTAGTTAGATTGCGTCATGGACAGGCAAAGATTTCGAAATTAGATAATGAATTGTACGGTGTACCCGTGAGGAGTTATAAAATGAGATCACAATTCAGTAATGACGAAGAGGAGGCTGAAGTTTAACAGACTACTCAGGAAGAATAAACGCGCAAAAAAGTAGGATACGGAAATAATAAGAAGTGATGAGATACGATTGAAGTTCTTTGAGGCTATAGATACTACGATAATGAATTTCTCAATAAGAATTTCTTTGAAGAGGAATGTACATCTGTGAAAAGGTCAGTCGGTGAAGTTAAAGAAAACCACAGGCACAAGGAAGATAATTGCGAAGAAACAATGCGTAAAAGTATAAATACTTCAGCTGATCGAGGAATGAAGTACAAAAGCCTTCAGGAAAACACAGGAATACAGAAATACAACTCACTTACAACTTAAATTAATAGGAAGAACAGGCAACCTAAAGCGAAATGGCTACATAAGAAATGAAAAGACATCGAAAAAGATATGATTGTCGGAAGAACTGAGTCAGCATACAGAAAGGTCAAAACAGTCTTCGCTGAAATCAGAAGCAAGAGTAGAAACATTAAGAGTGGAATGGAAATTCCATTAATAAATGCAAAGGAGAGAACAGATAGGAGGAAAGAGTATATTGCAGACCTCCATGGCGGGGTGACATGTCTCAAAATGTGATAGAAGAAGAAACAGGACTCGACAAGTAAGGGATAGTATTAGAGTCTGACTTTAAAAGAACTTTGAACGACTGAAGGTCAGATTAGGCGGGATAGATAACATCGCATCACAGTTTCTAAAACTACTAGGAGGAGTGGCAACGAGACGTCTATACACGGTGGTGTGTACAACGTAAGATACTAGCGATATATCATCAGACTTTCGGAAACATATCGTCCACACAATTTCGAAAACAGCAATATCCGACAAGTGCGAGAATTAAGGCATAATCAGCTTAACAGCTCAAGAATTCAAATTGCTAACACAAATAACATATGCAAGAAGGGAAAAGAAAACTGAGGATCTGATAGATGGCGATCAGTATGGCTTTAGGAAAGATAAATGCACCAGAGGCAATTCTGAAGTTGCAGTTGATAACGGAAGCTAGACTGAAGAAAAATTGAGATACGCTCATAAAACTGTCGACCTAGAGAGTGCGTTCGGCTGTATAAAATGATGTAAGATGTTCGAAATTCTGAGTAAAATAAGTGTTAACTACTGCGAAAGACGGGTGGTATACAGCATATTTGAGAACCAAGAAGGAAGACTTCTATATGACTAACGAAGTAGCCGAATTAAAAAGGGTGTAAGACGGGGATGTATCCTTCGCTCCTACTCTTCACTCTATACAAGAAAGAAGCAACGATGGAAATAAAAAATAATTGAAAGAGTGGGATTAAAATACAAGGTGAAAGATTGTCAATGATAAGATTCGCTGAGGACAGTGATATCCTCAGTGAAAGTGAAGAAAAATTACAGAATGTTTTAAACAGAATTAGCAGCATAACGAGTACAGCATATGGATTGAAAGTAAATCGAAGAATTTGCGATGTTATGCTAAAGAAGAATGTTCAGAATTTGATTGACTGAGAAGGTGGGAAATGAGGAGCCCTCTCCTCAGAATCAGCGAGGAAAGGAACGTATTGAAAACACTGAAAAGAAGAAAGGACAGTGTGATACGATGTCTTTAAGACATCTGCGAATAACTTCCATGGTACTAGAGAAAGCAGTAGAGGAAGACAAAGAATACATCCAGCAAATAACTGAGGACGTAGGTTACAAGAGCTACTCTGAGGTGAAGAGACTGGCACGATGGAGGAATACGTGGCGGGCCGCATCAAAGATCGATGGAAAAAAAAAAAAAAAAGGTCAATAGGAAGTTGGACAGTACTCGCAGAGCCCTGTTCTGAATTCTTCCGACGGGATTTTCCCAGGAAATTACAGCGTGCTCAGTCTCATTCCAAATGTGTTCGATCGGGTTCAGCGCTGCCGAATTGGGAGGCCAGCACATCAGTTGGAACTCGTCACTTTGTTCCTCAAACCAACCCATCACAGTCCTGGCCTTGTGATATGGCCAGTTACCTTTCTGAAAAGTGCTACTGCCGCAGGAAAATATGATCGTCACGAAGAAGTATATGTGATTTGCGACTAGTGTACGATACCCTTTAACCGTCACAATGCCTTGCGAGAGCTCGACTCGACCCATGTATGCCAACGTAAATGTTCCCCAGACCATAATGGAGTCCCACGATCTTGTCTCCGTCCCGCATTACACGTGCCAAGGAGCTGTTACACTGGAAGACGATGGAATCGCGCCCTCCCGTCGCGATGGTGAAGATGGTGTCCAGATTCATCAGACCATGCAACGCATTGCGCCAACGTCCTGTGCCTATGGCCACTTGCTCATTTCAGTTGTAACTGTCGATGCCGTGGTATTAACATTCCCACGTGCATGGGCCGTTAGAAAAGGAGGCAAATCGTTACGAGCGTTGAGTGCGCTGTGTATTCAGACACACTTTTGTAATGTGCCAAGCATTAAAGTCAGATGTTAGTTTCGCCACAGTTCGACGCCTGTCCTGTTTTACCAGTCTGCCAACCCTACGACATCTAACATCTGTAATTAGGGTTGGCCACTCAACCCCACGACATCTGAAAGAGATTTTACCTTGGTTTCGCCACATGTAGAAGACACCCACCATAGAACTCCTCGTACACCGAAGTTGTGGAGTTTTCTAAATGTCTCCAGCCCTCCACAATCAATCCTCTCTCAAACTTAGATAGACTGTGTACCTTCCTCATTCTAAACCCACCAAAAAAAGTTTTGCATCACCTCGGTTTCCAGAACCTCTGAAGATAGACATTAACTGTGGATAATCAACGAAAGGATAACGTTCTACGAGTCGGGGCGTGGAATGTCAGAAGCTTGAACGTGGTAGGGAAACTAGAAAATCTGAAAAGGGAAATGCAAAGGCTCAATCTAGATATAGTAGGGGTCAGTGAAGTGAAGTGGAAGGAAGACAAGGATTTCTGGTCAGATGAGTATCGGGTAATATCAACAGCAGCAGAAAATGGTATAACAGGTGTAGGATTCGTTTTGAATAGGAAGGTAGGGCAGAGGGTGTGTTACTGTGAACAGTTCAGTGACCGGGCTGTTCTAATCCGAATCGACAGCACACCAACACCGAGAACGATAGTTCAGGTATACATGCCGACGTCGCAAGCTGGAGATGAACAGATAGAGAAAGTGTATGAGGATATTGAAAGGGTAATGCAGTATGTAAAGGGGGACGAAAATCAAATAGTCATGGGCGACTGGAATGCAGTTGTATGGGAAGGAGTAGAAGAAAAGGTTACAGGAGAATACGGGCTTGGGACAAGGAATGAAAGAGGAGAAAGACTAATTGAGTTATGTAACAAGTTTCAGCTAGTAATAGCGAATACCCTGTTCAAGAATCACAAGAGGAGGAGGTATACTTGGAAAAGGCCGGGAGATACGGGAAGATTTCAATTAGATCACATCATGGTCAGTCAGAGATTCCGAAATCAGATACTGGATTGTAAGGCGTACCCAGGAGCAGATATAGACTCAGATCACAAAATAGTAGTGATGAAGAGTAGGCTGAAGTTCAAAACATTAGTCAGGAAGAATCAATACGCAAAGAAGTGGGATACGGAAGTACTAAGGAATGACGAGATACGTTTGAAGTTCTCTAACGCTATAGATACAGCAATAAGGAATAGCGCAGTAGGCAGTACAGTTGAAGAGGAATGGACATCTCTAAAAAGGGCCATCACAGAAGTTGGGAAGGAAAACATAGGTACAAAGAAGGTAGCTGCGAAGAAACCATGGGTAACAGAAGAAATACTTCAGTTGATTGATGAAAGGAGAAAGTACAAACATGTTCCGGGAAAATCAGGAATACAAAAATACAAGTCGCTGAGGAATGAAATAAATGGGAAGTGCAGGGAAGCTAAGACGAAATGGCTGCAGGAAAAATGTGAAGACATCGAAAAAGCTATGATTGTCGGAAGGACAGACTCAGCATACAGGGAAGTCAAAACAACCTTTGGTGACATTAAAAGCATCGGTGGTAACATTAAGAGTGCAACGGGAATTCCACTGTTAAATGCAGAGGAGAGAGCAGGTAGGTGGAAAGAATACATTGAAAGCCTCTATGAGGGTGAAGATTTGTCTGATGTGATAGAAGAAGAAACAGGAGTCGATTTAGAAGAGATAGGGGATCCAGTATTGGAATCGGAATTTAAAAGAGCTTTGGAGGACTTACGGTCAAATAAGGCAGAAGGGATAGATAACATTCCATCAGAATTTCTAAAATCATTGGGGGAAGTGGCAACAAAACGACTACTCACGTTGGCGTGTAGAATATATGAGTCTGGCGATATACCATCTGACTTTCGGAAAAGCATCATCCACACAATTCCGAAGACGGCAAGAGCTGACAAGTGCGAGAATTATCGCACAATCAGCTTAACAGCTCATGCATCGAAGCTGCTTACAAGAATAATATACAGAAGAATGGAAAAGAAAACTGAGAAGGCGCTAGGTGACGATCAGTTTGGCTTTAGGAAAAGGAAAGGGACGAGAGAGGCAATTCTGACGTTACGGCTAATAATGGAGGCAAGGCTAAAGAAAAATCAAGACACGTTCATTGGATTTGTCGACCTGGAAAAAGCGTTCGACAATATAAAATGGTGCAAGCTGTTCGAGATTCTGAAAAAAGTAGGGGTAAGCTATAGGGAGAGACGGGTGATATACAATATGTACAACAACCAAGAGGGAATAATAAGAGTGGACGATCAAGAACGAAGTGCTCGTATTAAGAAGGGTGTAAGACAAGGCTGTAGCCTTTCGCCCCTACTCTTCAATCTGTACATCGAGGAAGCAATGATGGAAATAAAAGAAAGGTTCAGGAGTGGAATTAAAATACAAGGTGAAAGGATATCAATGATACGATTCGCTGATGACATTGCTATCCTGAGTGAAAGTGAAGAAGAATTAAATGATCTGCTGAATGGAATGAACAGTATAATGAGTACACAGTATGGTTTGAGAGTAAATCGGAGAAAGACGAAGGTAATGAGAAGTAGTAGAAATGAGAACAGCGAGAAACTTAGCATCAGGATTGATGGTCACGAAGTCAATGAAGTTAAGGAATTCTGCTACCTAGGCAGTAAAATAACCAATGACGGACGGAGCAAGGAGGACATCAAAAGCAGACTCGCTATGGCAAAAAAGGCATTTCTGGCCAAGAGAAGTCTACTAATATCAAATACCGGCCTTAATTTGAGGAAGAAATTTCTGAGGATGTACGTATGGAGTACAGCATTGTATGGTAGTGAAACATGGACTGTGGGAAAACCGGAACAGAAGAGAATCGAAGCATTTGAGATGTGGTGATATAACGAATGTTGAAAATTAGGTGGACTGATAAGGTAAGGAATGAGGAGGTTCTACGCAGAATCGGAGAGGAAAGGAATATGTGGAAAACACTGATAAGGAGAAGGGACAGGATGATAGGACATCTGCTAAGACATGAGGGAATGACTTCCATGGTACTAGAGTGAGCTGTAGAGGGCAAAAACTGTAGAGGAAGACAGAGATTGGAATACGTCAAGCAAATAATTGAGGACGTAGGTTGCAAGTGCTACTCTGAGATGAAGAGGTTGGCACAGGAAAGGAATTCGTGGCGGGCCGCATCAAACCAGTCAGTAGACTGATGACAAAAAAAAATTAACTGTTCAGATATGTCTCTAAACCCACCCAAAAATGTAAACAACCGTGGATGAGCAGCGCCTATTAGACGTAGCAGGTCCGACAGCTGATCAGTTCCAGTCATTCCACCAGGAAGGAGGTGCACGGCTCGTGTTGTCTTTAGTTCAACGATGCCTAGACGGTCAATACCACGGTTCGATCGCGTACGCATTGTTACTTTGTGCCAGGAAGGGCTCGCAACAAGGGAAGTGTCCAGGCGTCTCGGAGTGAACCGAAGCGATGTTGTTTGGACATGGAGCAGATATAGGGAGACAGGAACTGTCGATGACATGCCTCGCTCAGGCAGCCCGAGGGCTACTACTGCAGTGGATGACCGCTATCTACGGATTATGGATTGGAGGAACCCGGACAGCAACGCCACCATGTTGAATAATGCTTTTCGTGCAGCCACAGGACGTCGTGTTACTACTCAAATTGTGCGCTACAGGCTGCATGATACTCAACTTCACTCCCGACGTCCATGGCGAGTGCAACCACGACACAATGGGCTCAACGACATACCGAATGGACTGCTCAGGATTGGCATCACGTTCTCTTCACCGAGAGTGTCGCATACGCCTTCAACCAGACAAACGTCGCAGATATGTTTCAAGGCAACCCGGCCAGACTGAATGCCTTAGACACACTGTCCAGCGAATGTAGCAAGGTGGAGGTTCCCTGCTGTTTTGGGGTGGCATTTTGTGGGGCCGACGTACGCCGCTGGTAGTCATGGAAGGCGCCGTAACGGCTGTACAATACGTGAATGCCTTCCTCCGACCAATAGTGCAACCATATCTGCAGTATATTGGCGAGGCATTCGTCTTCATGGACGACAGTTCGCGCCCCCATCGTGCACATCTTGTGAATGACTTCCTTCAGGATAACGACATCGCTCGACTAGAGTGGCCATCATGTTTTCCAGACATGAGCCCTATTGAACATGTCAGGGATAGACTGAAAAGGGTTATTATGGACGACGTGATCCACCAACCACTCCGAGGGATCTATGCCGCATCGCCGTTGAGGAGTGGGACAATCTGGATTAACGGTGCCTTGTGGATAGTGTGCCAAGACGAATATAGGCATGCATCAATGCAAGAGGACGTGCTACTGGGTATCAGAGGTACCGGTGTGGACAGCAGTCTGGACCACCGCCTCTCAGGGTCTCGCTGTATGGTGGTACAACAGGCAATGTGTGGTTTTCACGAGCCGTGAAAAGGGCGGAAATGGTGTTTATGTTGTTATCTATTCCAATTTTATGTACAGGTTCCGGAACTCTCGGATCCGAGGTGATGCAAACTTTTTTGATGTGTACACAAGGACAGTGCGCTGGCTGATACTACACGCACTTTTCGTGCCTCTGACTAGCAGTCACTCCTCGCCAGTTGACTCTGCTGTCGCCTAGATGGCTTTATATCGCTAGTGGGTCGGTGGTCATGATTTACTGGCTGATCAGCGTAAATTTCTTTTAAATGGACACGCCGCATTATATCTTAAGCATCAGTAACACGAAAAATTACAAAATGGGGTTTGCATGTCAATAAGTCAATTATATTCCGAAAATTACAACATAAACGCGCCGCTATTGCACATCCGGAGATGCAAGCGCGAAGCCTCGTTACTGTTAATCGCTATGTGACTGACGAGCGTAATCTTACTTTCACTGTTATCACGATCACTGAACGTAATAACAGGGTTTCCAGCCACAAACATTGATAGGTATATGGTGGTTTCCCTCTTTCATGTTTTATTTATCTATGTACACACTACAGAACACTACCGGTTAGTGTACATTCAACTATTACACTACCCAGTAAAACCATTCGTCTCTGCACTTGTGTACTGCAACGGACCGTAGTTGGGGCTGTGTGGGAGAACTGCTTACTACGAAGCAGGCTGATCTGTGTGGAGGTACGTACAGGTAAATTGCACTAGTGCACTGTACACTGTAGTTGGTATCAGTGTCGTGAGCATGGTGTTAATTTATTTGTCCATCCGTTTGAGGCATTCGACATGTAAATAGCTGACGTGTTACTACTTTATGGAGAATGTCACCAAAGTGGATTGAGCGGCACAACTGTATACCCAAAGTTACGCAATAGACATGATCCGACCCGCACTTCATTCCCGAAAAGTGTTAATGCCTTCACGCGACCGGACCCATGTCTTCACAAATGCGGATCCGGAGCAAAGGAGTAACACACGAAGCAGAGGAGGCAGCTGTCCTGGCAGCCGCTTCAATGAACCCTCATGCAAATTCGCTGTAAATCGATAGACTGGTGAGAATCCCTCGAACAAGCGTTCAAATGGTTCAGATGGCTCTAAGCACTATGGGACTTAACATCAGTCCCCTAGACTTAGAACTACTTAAACTAACTAACCTAAGGACATCACACACATCTGTACCCGAGGCAGGATTCGAACCCGCAACCGTAGCAGCATCGCGGTTCCGGACTGAAGCGCCTAGAACCGCTCGGCCACAGCGGCCGGCCGAACAAGAGTCCTGCACATTCTTCGTAGGCATAAACACCGCCCATCCGCATATCACTACATCAAGGGCTTCATAGCAAAGAATTCCAAATTCGCCTGGAATACTGTTAGTGAGGTGAGTTCTGCGTCGAAGCTGGAACTTTATGCATAGGACACTTTTTACCTTTGACGCCATGTTTACAAACCATTGGAACGTCAACTTACACAATATGCACAACTAGTCACCAGAAAACCCACACTGACTTCGTCAGGTAGAACATTAACGTCACTGGAATGTCATTGCACAGTGTGGTATTGTAGGACAACTCATCGTTGTCCCATATTTGACTGATGGCATTCTTAACGGTTGACTGTACCGGTAATTCTCGAGATGCAGCTTACCTGGACTGATGGAAGACCTGCTTCTTCACTTGCGTCAGCAAGATGGATGCCTTACGCATGGTGCCATGGCGGAAAGAAATGCACTAAACCAACAGTCCCCAAACCGATGGATAGGATGGGGCAGTCCTGTTCAGAGATTTCCAGCGCGTTCGACGACCTTACCACATGGATTTTTTTTTGTCTGGGGACG
This sequence comes from Schistocerca cancellata, assembly GCF_023864275.1. Lineage (NCBI taxonomy): Eukaryota > Metazoa > Arthropoda > Insecta > Orthoptera > Acrididae > Schistocerca > Schistocerca cancellata. The sequence goes on from NC_064627.1 coordinate 203,249,276, forward strand.
TGTGAAAAAATGTGGTGTAGCAGCAGGTGCCAGCAACAGTGGACAAAATTAAAGCCTGTATTTCCGCTGCATGTGCTGCAATAACACCAGAAACATTGACAGCAGTGAGCCGATCAGTGTTGGAGCGTGCATAGAGGTGTAGTCATGTAAATGGTGATCTCTTCTAAAATAGGCTGTAGCATTCCTGCTTTGAGCTATGTGACTGCAAATCGTCTTACATTTTGTGTGTTTCTGAGAAGACGTATGTTTGATTTGTAGGTACTAGTGAAAGTTTATGTAACCTTTTCAGTATGTGCAAAATTTCATTTTTAACGTAATCATTGACATTTCCTTTATATGATTGATGTACAACTACGTACAACTAGCCTTTACTCCTCTGTTAGATCCTTGGTTACCCATTAACTATGTTAAGCCTGGCCGGTGACATTCGGAATTTCTTTACTGCAACGTCTATTCCAGTACTGTAGTAAAGATCAATAAAGCACGAACGAGTAACTCCTTTCCTTGATTTTCATTGTGTATTACTGGACGTCTGTATTGTTTGCAGTCCACTCAATAACAGTGTAAACAACAATAAATACAATGTTTGTCACATCGTAGTACGTAAATCACATCGCGATTGCGAGCTACGTGGAGTTCACACTTGCATTTTGGGATTTACAATAGCGGCGCGTGTCGTTCATTGAAGGTTCAATTTCGCTTTGCAATTTCTTGGGGGGGGGGGGGAGGGGGAGAAGCTAATGTACTGCGATGTAAACTACGCTGCTGCTGTTTGCGTGATAAATAGTTCGTTTTAAAAAACCCAAGTTTGTGTTGAAAATAATGAAAATAATATTTGGTTACACTTTAGAACGTCTCACAGTGTTTACTTTCATGAGCTCTGCCTGACATTCATCGTGAAACTCGATTTTCACTCTATATTGTTCCAGAGATACTTGCGTTGAAACGCTTAAGTAGGCAACACTCTATATATGTGTATTCTTCTGTCTATCCGTCAATGGATGTTTGCGATCACACGATGCATCTTTATCTTTTTTCTATGAGCTGCACTATATAATAGGTGATCTGCCCTTGGTGCTCTTGTCCACTGCTTTATATTGAACGAAGAAGTTCTTCTTCACGCTTTTCACTTTCACCCTCAATCTCTCCCTCGGTTATCAACAGTAAAGGTATATACAGTGCTAGGAAAAACTTAATGACATGATAGATAAAGTAACATAACTTACTAATACCTAATAACAGCTCATCGGGAGTGAATGAAAGTTTGGCAGCATGTTTCCAGTGGCCTCCTAGTCGTGCAGGGGAAGTTCAACGCCACGTGGTGTGAAGCCGGCCTGACTATAACTTCGGGTAGGGCCCGCCACCCAACATGCAACTGAGGGAACTGGGAATGACAGTGTGTGTCTATCAGTTAGCAATTAGGGTGGTCTGTCGACATGAGTGGGTGACAAAATTTGGTTGATTACACAAGGTGAACAACCATCGAGAATCTGGAAACATAAAGTGTAATGAGTTCAGCCCACGAGTTTGGTACTGCTCATAGCATTGTTTCACGTGCATGGGGAGCATTACAAACCATTGGTACTGCTGGGCGAAGGAGAGAGGTGACTGACCACGGTGAGGTGTAGCAGCAGTTGACGGCTACATTGTCCTGAAGGCAAGAAGAGACAAAAGTGAAATAGTGGCTGGATGGGGGTGATCTCTTTGCTCGCTGACCAGCACTTGGAATTCCGTTAATACACGCATATTAAAGGAACCGTTTGCGATAGTGCCAAGAGCATAGGGACTGGACCAACGAAGAATGGGGTCACTTTATCTCCTCAGACAAGAACACATTCAGTCTGACTTGGGATTGTGGTTGTATCCTCTTTTGGTGAGAGGTAATGAACACAGGAACATTGTCTAACATGATAGATTTGGTAGTCCAGGGGTTATGGCTGTGGGAAGCAAATCCTTGCATGGGCGTACCGACCTCCAAATCTTTGAGCACGGTACACTCACTGGTCAAGGACTGGACCAACGAAGAGTGGGGTCACTTTATCTCCTCAGACAAGAGCACATTCAGTCTGACTTGTGATTGTGGTTGCATCCTCTTATGGTGAGAGGTGATGCACACAGGAACATTGTCTAACATGATAGATTTGGTAGTCCAGGTGTTATGGCGGTGGTAGGCAAAATCTTGCACGGGCGTACCGATCTCCAAATCTTTGAACACGATACACTCACTGATCAACGTTATCGTGACACTGTGCTCCTTCCACATGTGTGTATTTTCAGGGGAGCATTCGACCCTGACTTCATTTTTATGGATGAAAAGGCGCGATAACTTCGAAGAGCACAAGTGGTGGACCTCTCGGAGTGAGAGGATACTCGGCACATGAGTTAATCTGGACATTCCCCTGACTTAAATCACATCACGCACATGTGGGATACGGTAGAGAGACATATATCAGCAGGTCTACAGGCACCAATGACCATCCAGCAGTGGTCAACTATGCTGGTAGAACTACTTTCCAACCTTGTGACAAGCATGAGAGCACGTTGCAAAGCATGCACTGCTGCCCGTAATGATTGCACGCCATGTTAAAAACAATGTTCTGTATTTGGCAAAGTTAAGTTCTAAGTAAAGAAGGGAAAACAGAAAGGTCGAAGGAGTGTATAGAGGGTCTATACAAGGGCAATGTTCTTGAGGACAATATTATAGAGATGGAAGAGAATGTAGATGAAGATGAAATAGGAGTATGACACTGCGTGAAGAGTTTGACAGAGCATTGAAAGATCTAACTCGAACCAAGGCCCCGGGAATAGACAATATACCATTAGAACTACTGACAGCCTTGGGAGAGCCAGGTGTAACAAAACTCCACCATCTGGTGAGCAAAATGTATGAGACAGGCGAAATACCCTCAGACTTCAAGAAGAATATAATAATTCCAATCCCAAAGAAAGCAGATGTTGACAAATGTGAAAATTACGGAACTATCAGTTTAATAAGCCACGGCTGCAAAATACTAACACGAATTCTTTACAGACGAATGGAAAAAGTGGTAGAAGCCGACCTCGGGGAATCTCAGTTTGGATTCCGTAGAAATGTAGGAACAGGTGAGGCAATACTGACCCTACGACTTATCTTAGAAGCCGGCCGGAGTGACCGAGCGGTTCTAGGCGCTACAGTCTGGAACCGCGCGACCGCTACGGTCGCAGGTTCAAATCCTGCCTCGGGCATGGATGTGTGTGATGTCCTTAGATTGGTTAGGTTTAAGTAGTTCTACGTTCTATGGGACTAATGACCTCAGAAGTTAAGTCCCATAGTGCTCAGAGCCATTTGAACCATCTTTGCATTTATAGATTTAGAGAAAGCTTTTCACAATGTTGACTGGATTACTCTCTTTCAAATTCTGAAGGTGGCAGGAGTAAAATACAGCGAGCTAAAGGCTATTTACAATTTGTATAGAAAACAGATGGCGGTTATAAGAGTCAAGGGCATTAAATGGAAAAATCTATGGAGAAGAAATGAAAACTTTTAGTTTCGCCGATGACATTGTAATTCAGTCAGAGACAGCAAAGGACCTGGAAGAGCAGCTGAACGGAATGGACAGTGTCTTGAAAGGAGGATATAAAATGAACACCAACAAAAGCAAAACGAGGAAAATGGGATGTAATCGAATTAAATCGGGTGATGCTGCGGGAATCTGATATTTGGGGAGCAAAATACCTGACGCTGGACGAAGTAGAGAGGATATAAAATGTAGACTGGCAATGGCAAGAAAAGCGTTTCTGAAGAAGAGAAATTTGTTAACACCGAGGATAGATTTAGGCGTCAGGAAGTCGTTTCTGAAAGAATTTGTATAGAGTGTAGCCATGTATGGAAGTGAAACGTGGACGATAAATATGGCTCTGAGCAATATGGGACTCAACTGTTGTGGTCATAAGTCCCCTAGAACTTAGAACTACTTAAACCTAACTAACCTAAGGACATCACACACATCCATGCCCGAGGCAGGATTCGAACCTGCGACCGTAGCGGTCGTGCGGTTCCAGACTGTAGCGCCTTTAACCGCTCGGCCACTCCAGCCGGGACGATAAATAGTTCAGATAAGAAGAGAACAGGAGCTTTGGAAATGTGGTGCTACAGAATGTAGTGATCTACCCATCTAATCTTCAGCATTCTTCTGTAGCACCACATTTCGAAAGCTTCTATTCTTTTCTTGTCCAAACTATTTATCGTCCATGTTTCACTTCCATACATATTTACACTCCATAAAATACTTTCAGAAATGACTTCCTGACACTTAAATCTATACTCGATGTTAATCAATTTCTCTTCTTCAGAAATGCTTTCCTTGCCATTGCCAGTCTACATTTTATATCCTCTCTACTTCGACCATCATCAGTTATTTTACTCCCCAAATAGCAAAACTCCTTTACTACTTTAAGTGTCTCATTTCTTAATCTAATTCCCTCAGCACCACCCGACTTAATTCGACTACATTACATTATCCTCGTTTTGCTTTTGATGATGTTCATCTTATATCCTCCTTTCAAGACACTATCCATTCCGTTCAACTGCTCTTCCAAGCCCACTGCTGTCTCTGACAGAATTACCATGTCATCGGCGAACCTCAAAGTTTTTAATTCTTCTCCATGGATTTTAATACCTACTGCGAAATTTTCTTTTGTTTCCTTCACTGGTTGCTCAATATAGAGATTGAATAACATCGGGGAGAGGCTACAACCCTGTCTCACTCCCTTCCCAACCACTGCTTCCCTCTGATGCCCGTCGACTCTTATAACTGCCATCTGGTTTCTGTACAAATTGTAAATATCTTTTCGCTCCCTGTATTTTACCCCTGCCACCTTTAGAATTTGAAAGAGAGTATTCCAGTCAACATTGTCAAAAGCTTTCTCTAAGTCTACAAATGCTAGAAACGTAGGTTTTCCTTTCCTTAATCTAGGTTCTAAGGTAAGTCGTAGGGTCAGTATTGCCTCACGTGTTCCGATAATTCAAAGGAATCCGAACTGATCTTCCCCGAGGTCAGCTTCTACCAGTTTTTCCGTTCACCTGTAAAGAATTGGCGATAGTATGTTGCAGCCGTGACTTATTAAATTGATAGTTCGGTAATTTTCAGATCTGTCAACACCTGCCTTCTTTGGGATTGGAATTATTATATTCTTCTTGAAGTATTTCGCCTGTCTCATACATCTTGCTCACCAGATGGTAGAGTTTTGTCAGGACTGGCTCTCCCAAGGCTGTCAGTAGTTCTAATGGAATGTTGTCTACTCCCGGGGCCTTGTTTCGACTTAGGTCTTCTGTGCTCCGTCAAACTCTTCACACAGCATCATATCTCCCATTTCATCTTCATCTATATCCTCTTCCATTTGCATAATATTCTACTCAAGTAGATCGCCATTGTATGGACCCTCTATATACTCCTTCCACCTTTCTGCTTTCCCTTCTTTGCTTAGAACTGGGTTTCCATCTGAGCTCTTGATATTCATACAAGTGGCTCTCTTTTCTCCAAAGGTTTCTTTAATTTTTCTGTAGGAAGTATCTATCTTAGCCCTAGTGAGATAAGCCTCTACATCCTTATATTTGTCCTCTAGCCATCCCTGCTTAACCATTTTGCACTTCCTGTCGATCTCGTTTTTGAGACGTTTGTATTCCTTTTTGCCTGCTTCATTTACTGCATTTTTATATTTTCTCCTTTCATCAATTAAATTCAATATTTCTTCGGTTACCCAAGGATTTCTACTAGCCCTCGTCTTTATACCCACATGATCCTCTGCTGCCTTCACTACTTGATCCCTCAAAGCTACCCATTCTTCTTCTACTGTATTTCTTTCCCCCATTCTTGTCAATTGTTCCCTTATGCTGTCCCTGAAACTCTGTACAACCTCTGGTTCTTTCAGTTTATCCAGGTCCCATCTCCTTAAATTACTACCTTTTTGTTGTTTCTTCAGTTTTAATCTGCAGTTCATAACCAATAGATTGTGGTCAGCGTCCAAAGCTGCCCCTGGAAATGTCTTACAATTTAAAACCTGGTTCCTAAATCTCTGTCTTACCATTATATAATCTATCTGAAACCTGTCAGTATCTCCAGGCTTCTTTCATGTGTACAACCTTCTTTTATGATTCTTGAACCAAGTGTTAGCTATGATTAAGTTGTGCTCTGTGCAAAATTCTACCAGGCGGCTTCCTCTTTCATTTCTTACCCCCAATCCATATTCAAAAATGGTTCAAATGGCTCTGAGCACTATGGGACTCAACATCTTAGGTCATAAGTGCCCTAGAACTTAGAACGACTTAAACCTAACTAACCTAAGGACATCACACACACCCATGTCCGAGGCAGGATTCGAACCTGCGACCGTAGCAGTCCCGCGGTTCCGGACTGCAGCGCCAGAACCGCTAGACCACCGCGGCCGGCCCAAATCCATATTCACCTACTACGTTTCCTTCTCTCCCTTTTCCTACTGACGAATTCCAGTCACCGATGACTATTAAATTTTCGTCTCCCTTCACTACCTGAATAATTTCTTTTATTTCCTCATACATTTCCTCAATTACTTCGTCATCTGCAGAGCTAGTTGGCATATAAACTTGTACTACTGTGGTAGGCGTGGGCTTCGTATCTATCCTGGCCACTATAATGCGTTCACTATGCTGTTTGTCATAGCTTACCCGCATTCCTATTTTTTATTCATTATTAAACCTACTCCTGCATTACCCCTATTTGATTTTGCGTTTGTAACCCTGTAGCCACCTGACCAGAAGTCTTGTTCCTCCTGCCACCGAACTTCACTAATTCCCACTATATCTAAATTTAACCTATCCATTTCCCTTTTTAAATTTTCTAACCTACCTGCCCGATTAAGGGATCTGACATTCTACGCTCCGATCCGCAGAACGCCAGTTTTCTTTCTTCTGATAACGGCATCCTCTTGAGTAGTCCCCGCCCGGAGATCCGAATGGGGAACTATTTTACCTCCGGAATATTTCACCCAAGAGGACGCCATCATCATTTAACCATACAGTAAAGCTGCATGCCCTCGGGAAAAATTACGGCTGTAGTTTCCCCTTACTTTCAGCCGTTCGCAGTACCAGCACAGCAAGGCCGTTTTGGTTAGTGTTACAAGGCCAGATCAGTTAATCATCCAGACTGTTGCTCCTGCAACTACTGGAGAGGCTGCTGCCCCTCTTCAGGAACGACACGTTTGTCTGGCCTCTCAACAGATACCCCTCCGTTGTGGTTGCACCTACGGTACGGCTATCTGTATCGCTGAGGCACGCAAGCCTCCCCACCAACGGCATGGTCCATGGTTCATGGGGGGATTGAGGAGGTATTGAACAGAATTGGAGGGAAGCGAAATTTGTGGCACAACTTGACTAGAAGAAGGGATCGGTTGGTTGGATGTATTCTGAGGCATCAAGGGATCACAAATTTAGTATTGGATGGCAGCGTGGAGGGTAAAAATCGTAGAGGGAGACCAAGAGATGAATACACTAAACAGATTCAGAAGGATGTAGGTTGCAGTAGGTACTGGGAGATGAAGAAGCTTGCACAGGATAGAGTAGCATGGAGAGCTGCATCAAACCAGTCTCAGGACTGAAGACCACAACAACAACAAGGGGATCATCATAAATCGTGGCCACTTCCGTGTAATTATTGTCTTTGAATAAAAGTGTCATTTATTTTACACTCACTGCGTATTTCTTTCATTTACGTTATGGAAAATGTTGTAGCAGTTCAATACTGTAACAGGTTAAAGCATCGTCTATGTTATTTTGCAGTGGCACATGTGGAACATTACTTTCGACCTTAAGATTTGCACATGACTGAATTTGGTCTTCGTGAGATATATCCCAGGAATACAATTATTCTTATTATCTGTACTTTTAACACTCCATGCTGTTTGTGTAGTAATACATCTGTGTCAATTACTCTTGCTGCCCACGGTATTTTTATCATTCTGCCGTAAATCCGCATTTCAAAGACCTCGATCTCCATTGCTGACATTATATTCAGTGTACAACCTTCAAAACAGTTTAGAAATACAGGCCAGCTGTAGCATTTTACAAATCAAACTCTGACGTGAAGGTCTTGGTCTGCACTTTGTGAGAAATTTCTTAAATTTTATGAAAGCATTGCTGGAGATCTCTAAGCGAAATTTTATCTCCATATCTGATCTCTAGTCTTTACGTAGCAGCAAGGTGCTTAAACTTGTCCGCTCTCTGTATTAAGAAGCTACTAAACTGTATATCTGTATTTGTAAAAGAGTTGGGCTGTCATTTGACAATAATAAACTGCATCTTATTTATTTTAATATTCAGATCTAGATCACGGTTGTAATCTGCTACCACGCTGATGAACTGTCGGAGATCATCTACGTTATCAACAACCAATATCGGGTCATGAAGACAGCGAATTCAGTTGACATGGCAGTAGACTGAGTAGGCAGCAGCGTCTCCTTAAGCCTTTCAGACTTGCAAATTTTTCCTTATGTAGCTCTGCTAGGAGATTTTTTAATGATTTTAGATGCTAAATTTGTACAAAAATATGGACCCATTTTCAAAACATACTGCGTTCGCTTATGGACTAAAATAACTAATTACGAAATATTCTCTATTGTAAGAAATAGTGAAATTATCACTCAATACTTAACATGCAAAATAACAATATTCAATTATACAGTGTAATATAACGAACCAACTACATTCGTGTGTTCTGGTGGCCACGAGCTGCTGCGCACCACGTCATTGACTTGCTGATTTTTCATAGCGATGCCCAGCGGTTGGCAGCAACTCCGCTTGATGAAAAGGCTGAACATTCACAAATATGTACCTCAGGTTTTATTGATTCTTTTGCATCTAAGACACAGTAAAAGTTAATGTATTGCAATTGTAACCAGAGGGTCTTAAAGTGAAATGTGGCGAAAGAGCAGATTCGTTTGCCAGTCATGGGCAGTTAAGATAGCTACGTACATGAACTACACGTTGTTTCCGGTTACAGGAAGCAAGAGTAACTGTCATTGCCAGTTCTTGGCGGCCCATGTAGTCGGAAGAATCTGCATGTGGCATTCTATGTTATTCTGTATTACTATGTGTTCCAAACAGCATAATCATGATGTATGGATTCATAGACACACAGTACATTACGTTTTACACATATGTGCTCTTTTATTCTCTCTGTCACAAAGTTTCTTCGAGACTCCTCTCGCTGCTTCAAAAGCTGGTATTTCAACCTTATTTTCTGAGAGTTTTAACCAATATTCTGTGGTTGATATAACTATTCCACTGAATGGAACACAATTTCGAGCCTTAATATGAGTTTCTTGGTAGATACAGGCATACATGTTGGCAATTTCTTGTTAATCACATGCATTCAGTACAGCAGTAAATTGTACACTGTCCATGGCCGTTAGACTCTAGAAATAAAGAGAAATTTGCATTGTTTGGGTGCATACATAGTCATTTAGCTATGTCGCCTTAACACTATAACAACACATGCAGACAGGGAACATACTGAATCCCATTGTTACAGTTGAAGTTGAGTTGTCTATGCCAATGCACTCTCCTGTGAAACCTGATTAGGTTTCTGGACAAGAACTAACAATAATTTTAACGGAGACACTATAGAAAAGTTGGCCCAGTGTTTCCATCAGTCACTACTTCTGTCAAGTGGTGAAAGAGACCAGACGTAGCTCACAATCAACGTGAGTTGCAGCCTTATACGTTTGGGAAAAAGACAGATCTGACAAGAAGTTATGGTCAGTTATACTTGATAAGCATGTGACCATTTACAACTATCCTTCTGTACTAAGTCAGTATATCCTGCGTAACTTGAAATTTTTCTCCTAAGGACAGCATGGCCAGAAATGAAGTCATACTAAGTTCTGTAAAAAAAAAAATAGACTACTGGCCATTAAAATTGCTACACCAAGAAGAAATGCATATGATAAACGGGTATTCATTGGACAGATATATTATACTAGAACTGACATGTGATTACATTTTCACGTAATCTGGGTGCATAGATCCTGAGAAATCAGTACCCATAACAACCACCTCTGGCCGTAATAACGGCCTTGATGCGCCTGGGCATTGAGTCAAACAGAGCTTGGATGGCGTGTACAGGTACAGATGCTCATGCAGCTTCAACACGATACCACAGTTCATCAAGAGTAATGACTGGCGTATTGTGATGAGCCAGTTGCTCGGCCACCATTGACCAGACGATTTCAATTGGTGAGAGATCTGGAGAATGTGCTGGCCAGGGCAGCAATCGAACATTTTCTGTATCCAGAAAGACCCGCACAGGACCAGCAACATGCAGGTGTGCATTATCCTGCTGAAATGTAGGGTTTCACAGGGATCGAATGAAGGGTAGAGCCACGGGTCGTAACACATCTGAAATGTAACGTCCACTGTTCAAAGCGCCGTCAATACGAACAAGAGGTGACCGAGCCGTGTAACCAATGGCACCCCATACCATCATGCCGGGTGATACGCCAGTATGGCGATGACGAATAGACGCTTCCAATGTGCGTTACCCGCGATGTCGCCAAACACGGATGCGACCATCATGATGCTGTAAACAGATCCTGGATTCATCCGAAAAAATGACGTTTTGCCATTGGTGCACCCAGATTCGTCGTTGAGTACACCATCGCAGGCGCTCCTGTCTGTTATGCAGCGTCAAGGGTAACCGTAGCCATGGTCTCCGAGCTGATAGTCCACGCTGCTGCAAACGTCATCGAACTGTTCGTGCAGATGGTTGTTGTCTTGCGAACGTCCCCATCTGTTGACTCAGGGATCGAGACGTGGCTGCACGATCCGTTACAGCCATGCGGATAAGATGCCTGTCATCTCGACTGCTAGTGATACGAGGCCGTTGGGATCCAGCACGGCGTTCCGTATTACCCTCCTGAACCCACCGATTCCATATTCTGCTAACAGTCATTGGATCTCGACCAACGCGATTAGCAATGTCGCGATACGATAAACCGCAATCGCGATAGGCTACAATCCGACATTTAAGAAAGTCGGAAACGTGATGGTACGCAGTTCTCCTCCTTACAAGAGGCATCACGACAACGTTTCACAAGGCAACGCCGGTCAACTATTGTTTGTGTATGAGAAATCGGTTGGAAACTTTCCTCATGCACGTTGTAGGTGTTGCCACCGGCGCCAATCTTGTATGAATCCTCTGAAAAGCTAATCATTTTCATATCACAGCATCTTCTTCCTGTCGGTTAAATTTTGCGTATGTAGCACGTGATATTTGTGGTGTAGCAATTTTAATGGCCAGTAGTGTACAATCGTAAAAGGGGGACAAACGCAATGATTGGTATTCAATATATCACTGAAAGAGTGTCAGTCTCAACGCCATTTATTTCTGTTTCGAGGAACTTTCGGTTAATTATTCTGAGGCTGAATATAATTTCTAAATCCATGTAGAATTTTAACAATATGGAAGATTTACAGAAGGAGACGAATATACTCATACACTTTATTCTGAAGTGCCATTTTCTGATCTCTATCTTTTTTTTTTCAGGTACAGGGAGAACATGAGAACTTTGTCGTCGATATTTCGTGAGCACCAGGCGGACTCTCTGGAGCGCGCCGTGTGGTGGCTGGAGTACGTGATACGTCACAAGGGGGCCCCTCACCTGCGCAGTGCTGCCCTCAACCTGCACTGGTGGCAGCGGCTGCTGCTCGATATCATCGCCTTCCTACTTCTGGTGGCCGCCATTGCAATCTATCTTTTGTGCATATCTGTTCGCAGACTTGTCCAGTTTCTCTCAGGATTTAAAGTGAGGGTAAAAACTGAGTAGTTATCCAGCTGTAGAGTCACTGAAGAACTATAACTGTGGCATTGCATCAGAGTTTGTATCTGAAAATATCTTTGATGTAAAAATCTGACAATACATTCCTGCAAGCGAGTATGGAAGATAATTTCAAGATCTATTTTATTACGTCAGAGTAGACGCAAAGCATATTTGTGAGACAGTGAAACGGTTGAGAAGCCCAAACATAAAAATAATACTCTGATTTGTATCATGTGACAGATAGCATAAATGCTATGGGAAATTTCCTGCAACTAATACTGACGGAAAAAATCGGATCACCAAAAATAATTAACATTAATGAAAATTCACGTTATCTCAAAGATAACTAATTCTCACGACAGTTACAGCGTGTATTTAAAGCAAATCTGATTTGCATCCTCATATGGGGCGACTGGCATGAAATGTGAGTAGACATCATCTTTCAGTTGTAGTAACACGCCTATCAACTTTTCTTTCCGTCATACAACTCCTTGGTGCTTCGATTTTTCCCAGTTAGTATATTAAGAATGCTGTTACTGTTTGAAACTCTTTTACGGTATTGAAAATAGCAGTGAAAACATTGTAAGAGTTCTGCTGACGGAATTTTAATTTTTTCATCACATTTTTTATAATTTAACAGACAGAGAGAGTGATGTACTCGAAGCCATTAGGAGGCAGAGTTACTGTTACATACTTTAGTATTCATATTAAACATTTAAACTATTGTTGAACATCGACAGTTAAGACTATCATGAAATTAGATAAAGAAATAACAATACTAATTTTTTTTGTAGGAACATGGCTCATACAAATGATTAATTTGTGTTATGAAAGGCAACCTGTCTGGATGCTTCTCAGTGGGGCAAATTGGTGGAACTAGTGCTGAAGAAGCCGTCTGTGTCAAAAGCCAAAAACTGCCTGTGAGAGTGGAACAAGCACAAGGCAGCATGGCAAAATGCGATCATTTAAGACATGTATCATGTAGGGTAACGATGATCAGACATATGTTATTACCGCAGATAGTGATGGCTGCCGTTTCCGCAGCAGCATAGAGAAAGGACGCTACCCCCTCTCTTTGAAACCGTCGTAACTACAAAAGACATTAAGGATAGGAGGGTCCTTTTAACTACTCACATCTGAGTAGTCATGGTTCATAGTTCCACTGTATTATGCAAAAACCAGGTTGATTAATATTGTCTTCCTACTATGTAAGTAAGACTCCAATTTTTTTGTCCTTTTGTAACGCAATTGAGATGTTGAATGAAAAGGTTCCACTTATTTCCGCTAGCTAACGGCAAACAGTGAGCAGGTAAGTTATCTGCAGAAGTCGACTCGCCGAACACAGCACTGAGAAGACACCGCAGTGTAAGTGATATTTCACACAATCATAAAACTGTGACGAGCGAAGTGTGTGAAAACTGAACTCTGCCCCATTTGTAACTGCATTTTGTGACTAAATAACGCCTGAAATTTAACTTTAGATCTTGATAATAAGAGAAATTCAATCATTTGTAGTATTCTTATGTAGAATACTGAATATATAATGCCTCTTGTTCTGGAATTAATAGGGATTAACTTCTTCTGAGAAGCAGAATGTTATCTTTGAGAGATGTTGTCTAGTGGGTTGTACTTAGTTCTAAAGTTGATCTGGAGCGGTGGAGTAAGTATAAAAAATATTACTGTTACAGTGAATGCTACGTTTAACTGTCAGAGGCATTAACTTTGAGTAGCTACCCTTGTAGACTCTCCCCGTTCAGCTGAAAACATAGAAACAGCACTGAACAACGTATGCTTCCCCCGCCTTGCAGTTAGCAGCCATATCTTATGTGAGACGGTTTCTCACTTAGCGACAGAAGCCTGAAGAAATTTAACTGCATATGGAATGAACCGTGGATTTATTTTCAAAGAATATTCTTAAGAATTTATTTTATTTACTAGCGATTCATCAAGAACATTAGCACATTTAATCACACTATGCGAGCGTGGAAGTAGTTGCCAGGGAGTTACTGATGAAATCATAAGCAAATTCCTTTTTAACAAATGGTAATTTATTCAATTTAATGGTGCCTAAAGCCTTTTTTTGAAAAGAAACAGATTTAAAATTATAATCACAAAGCACCCTCTAAATACCAAGTCACAATTTCTTCAGAGGCAGAAAGAAACAAATTTTTGTCTGTATGAGCTTTTGGGCTGAGAACCCTGCCGCTCCCTTTTGACGCGCCCGTAGTTACGACCGCTCACAACCACCTCTGAAAGATTACACTGGTGCAAATCTACAACACACCAGATTACTTTAAAATAAAGGTTTTAACAATTCACACAAGCACACAAACTGTGCACCCCGTAGGAGGGATGGCAATGGTACAAAACACTAACAATTAAAATATTAACTTTGCCACCGAAGGTGCAACTTGATTTTAACTTCTAAGAAAAGTCTTACGGTGAAAGGGTGGCAACTTTATATACTAAAATGATCATTTAAATAAAAGCCCATGAAATGCAATCTTATGTAAAATTATACAAAGTTGGCCAAGCAAGTTAACATGCTCTACAGTACACAGATACCGCCTCTCAAGATGAGAGGCGAGATCAAAACATATTTCAGGAATTAGGCCGTGACACTCCAAGCAATAAATTCGTTAACACACCAAATTCGACAAACATGACAGAGGCAGCCCCGAACGACAGACGGACACTAACTGCCTAACAAATGCGGACGAGAGAGAGACAAGCAAGCTGGGGACGAGAGACTGACCAAGAAAACAAGAAGAATTTAACAACAGTAAATCACACAACATATCACCAATCACTTAACTTCTAATAAACTGCGATTTCTGGAGAAGACCTGGCGCAGCACCCCCAAATCGCTCTCGTGAACTGTCCGCTGCCAGCCGCTTCAACGGACGCAGGAAGGCGCGCCGATCTCCCGTCTTTCCTGGTCCGCACCAACCGACCGACCGCCCGCTGCTCCGTCCGCGACTGCTGCTCCGTCGCGACTGCACTGCTGGTGCGTCTCCCACTCACTTGCAGACACACGACGGCGGAAATACTGGCTCGGACCCAACCATGCAGAGGAAACACGCCCACTGGCAAAACGACATCCCTGCATCAGGAAAGGATCGAGCCAAGCTCCACAAGATGGTAACTGAAAGGGCCCAGAAGCGCTCGGAGAACCAGTTACACCACGGCGTCGCAGCTCACACCGTCCAGACTGATGTCGTGGGTTGACTCCTATTGTTCTCGTGTCGACCGCGAAGTCAGTACCCCTCGCTATACGCCGCGGCCCACTGGACTCAGGTGGCGACCTCACATGCACCGACGCTCAAGATGGACAAGTCATCTTGTGTCTCAGTGCGCGACCGACCAACCGATCGATCCAACCGCCAATGACTAGTGCCTGAGCAAACTCGAATAGACTGGCGGCGTAACGCGCAGACTCAGATACAGGAACTAAGTCCCGACCGGGCGACCACTCGCTGAGTTCTCTTACTGACGGAGTGAAAAGATTGTCATTTTGCCGGATTTAAAGGTTGATCCGATCGACAGACATAATAGCACTCCGGACGACAGACCGACGCTAATTGCCTCACAAATTCGGACGAGAGACAGACTAGCAAGCTGCGGACGAGAGACTGACCCAGACTGTCCCCAGACTAACCGACTGGCGAGCTCATAGCGCCCCTTAAATGCATGTGAACAGCAACCTTTCCCCTTTCCCACCAGAGGGAGACACCAAAGCTGCGATTGCCACAGCGGCGCCACCGCCAGAAACGGAGGGCGACTACTTCACACTACGCGCTGCAGCGCGCTCTTCAAAACAGCAATTTTTACCACGGCTCATGGACGTTATGTAAGACTACGTACGTTCACCTCGTGAATAACGTTTTATCTACAAGATTGAGCGTGCTACATAATTGCACTTGGTGCCATATCATAAGAAAATCCGACTTCCAAATTATTGCAGAGATACTAAAGACAATTTTGTAACATTTCATCACTTAGTAACGTCAGAAAAGTTCTACTAGACGTAACCATGGCAGCACATGCTGCTTCAATAAAATCACAACAGTGACAGAATGCAGTTCTAGTGTTATGATATAACCCGATTTTTATTGGAACTTCAAAAAAGAAATGATATTTGTATCAAATTTATACGTAGTTTGAAAATATTATGTTTATTAATTTCTTATAAACTGGATATAATTAATTAAGATGAAATAAAAACTGATAACATGTAACATAGAGGCAGAGGAAGCTATTCACGAAAATGAAAAACAGCCCAGTATACTGACAAAGGAAGTAGAGAAGGCGATAAAGGACATGAAGAGTAGGAAACCTACAGGGGATGACGACATACCAGTCGATTTGCTTAAAGAAATCGGAAATGGAAGTTTGAATGTTCTGACACAACTCATAAACAAAATCTATGAAACTGGAGAATGGCCTGAAGACTTTTTGGACGTCACAATGATTACTCTTGAGAAGAAAAAGGAAGCCAAGAAGTGTAGTGATTATAGAACAATTAGTCTGATATCGCATGTGGCAAAGATCGTTGCAAGAATACTAAATAGACGGTTGTAAAACAAAATTGAAGAAGTCATGGGAGAAGACCAGTTTGATTGCAGGAAAGGAAATGGGACCAGAGACGCCAATTGCATTATGAGGACATTGTCAGAGAGAGTTTTGGCCGTTGACGAAGAAGTTTGCGCTTGTTTTATAGACTGGCAGGAGGCCTTCGACAGAGTCAATTGGAATATGTTTATGAACATCCTTAAGGAAATAGGAATCAACTGGAGAGATAGGAGAAGTATAAGGAACTTGTACCTGGGACAAAGGGCAAAGGTACGATTGAACTATGGAGAAACGAACAGTGTGGGAATATGAAGGGGAGTGAGACAAGGATGTTGTCTGTCGCTAAGTCCCTTCAACCTGTATCGAGAAATGCTGGCGAGAGAAGCGCTGAAAGGACGCGGAACCTTCAAAGTAGGAGGACGTCTCATTAACACCATCAAGTATGTAGACGACCTGGTAGTGCTCGCCAAAAATCAGAGACAGCTGCAACACATGATGAACTATTTGGTGGAAACGGGAAGAAAATACGGCATGGAAATCAACATCGAAAAATCAAAAGTGATGCTCATATCAAAACGTGAGAAACACTTGGAGATAACTGTTGACAATCGGGAACTGGAAAATGTGAATCAGTTCTAGTACCTGGGAAGGTTTATCACAATGGATGCCCACTGCACCAACGAGATCCGAGCAAGAATTACCATGGCCAAAGCTGCTTTCAACAAGAAGAGGACTCTGCTGACCAGCAAGTTGAGTTTGGCATTGAGGAAAAAACTGATGAAGTGCTGCATTTCGAGCATTGAACTGTATGGAGCAGAGACATGGACCATGAGAAAGAAGGAGAAAAAATACTTAAGAGAGCTTTGAAATGTGGCCGGCCGGAGTGGCCGAGCGGTTCTAAGCGCTACAGTCTGGAACCACGCGACCGCTATGATCGCAGGTTCGAATCCTGCTTCGGGCATGGATGTGTGTGATGTCCTTAGGTCAGTTAGGTTTAAGTAGTTCTAAGTTCTAGGGGACTGATGACCTCAGAAGTTAAGTCCCATATTGCTCAGAGCCATTTGAACCATTTTTTTGAAATGTGGTGCTGGAGGAGAATGGAGAAGATCAAGTGGACAGATCTCGCATAATAAACGATGTACTGCGAAGAGTAGGAGAGAAGAGAAGTATTGTGCATACGTTTCTTCAGAGAAAGGCCAACTGGATTGGACATGTACTTAGATACGAGGGACTCATACATCTTGTCATCGAAGGGAAACTCAGAGGAAACGCAGGACGAGGAAGAAGAAGAAAAAAATGGTTCAAATGGCTATGAGCACTATGGGACTTAACTTCTGAGGTCATCAGTCCCCTAGAACATAGCACTACTTAAACCTAACTAACCTAAGGACATCACACACATCCATGCCTGAGGCAGGATTCGAACCTGCGACCGTAGCAGTTGCGCGGTTCCAGACTGTAGCGCCTAGAACCGCTCGGCCACCGCGGTCGGCGAAGAAGAAGAAATCAACATCTGGACGACATGAAAGATGGAAGCAGATATAACAAACTAAAGGAAGAAGCTGAAGACAGGGAACAGTGGAATCAGAAATTCTCCGTACGAAGACACGGACCTGCCACTAGGCAGAATACTACATAATAATCATAATAATAACATGTAATTAGTCACTGAGGATAAAATCTAGTTGTATGTATTACCAAGAGATATACACTGTCGATGACCAAACTAGATTGTCATTTAATTCTTGATCTGACTGTAATGGCGTTAGTGCGTAGATTAAGGTACAGACTTTCATGTAAAAATAAAATTATTGAGATATCTTAGCACGTCTTTTTTAAATTTCAAAACGGTACTTACTTAAAAACACGCCTCGTATCTTCCTTCAAAGCATATTTTTTCATTTGTTTTATGTCAGTTTCAGAATTTTCTGCAATAGCTCTTTGTATCATTGCCACATAATGTTTCAGCCGTCTTGCTGTGAAAGACAACAGAATGTTTTCCAGATATCATTCATCTTAGAAGTTATTTGGATAAGTACTGACATTTACACACAGTGGAACACTTTTTAGTCTCTTTTGCTAGAACGTCACGAATATGTGCTTATTAATGTGTTCTCCATCTCATTAACCATTTTGGTTTCCTTCTCTTCACCATTTTTCGACAGTCCACAGTGGTTGTGTTTTCGATTAAACTCTACAAACGCCTCTCGATCAGCAACGCTCGTTCCTGGTGTACAGTGTGTGAGCGACAGCTGTCAACAACGGACCGCAGTGGTGCAGGGGAAGTCGAGAGGACTAATAGTTGACATAGAACAAGTTTTATCTATCAGTTCTGGAAACACCCTCAAATTGGTCTACGAAACTCACCTAAGCTACGACCCATGCTTGCCACTCTAGATTTTTAATGTCCTCTCGCTCTCTATGCTTTGGTTAACCTTGACTGTAAGTGTAATGAAAGGAGAGGTCCTTTGAACATGTTATACAAGAACTAAGTAATTCTCTGATTCGATCTAAACTTAACCCTTACAAACTTAGTGGTAAGAAGGCCAGAGCAACAAGGCGATTTAATTTTCCATTTTAAACAGTTATCATTCACAGCATAGTAAGTGTACGGCTAAACCAGTAGCGTAGGAGGTCGAGAGGATACTATAAATCTGACGCAACTTGCATTCGCCGTGGCTTAGGTTGCTTTTCAATGTGAATTTGATGTTGTTTCCAAATTTGATAGACCACAGGTATTGTTCGGCTCGACATCCCCTGCAGCAGTGTGGTACTGTGGCGGTTTTGCGTTTCATCAACATGGACAAATGCAACGAATATGGATGATATGATACTCTATGGTATTCTGCGGTTTGAATTCGCTCTGATATTTAGCAGTTGCATTGATTTGATTTTGTAAATGATACTGACAATATTATACACATGTATAATGCAATATTCATACTACAACTTCTCCCGGATAATTATTTTGTTCAAATTGCACAAGAATTCCACCTGACGTAATGTAATAATGTTGACTGTAAGTTGAGTTCATATCACTAAAATTACAGATCGTACATCAGAGCTTTTATAATTTTTGTCTTCGATGGATTTAATTGTTCTTAGCAAATTGATCATGAAAAGGAACCACAGAATACCACCCGCACACAACACTGACGTATGCTACCAGAAATATTTTTCTCCGTGATTCGTGCGTAGTTTAACTTTGGCCTCATACATCAGCAATGAAATCTTGTTCAGCAATAAATACCATCAGCACTGTTCTTAGAAGATGCAGTCTGATTCGATTAATTTTGGCCTCATACATGAACAATGAAATCTTGTTCAACAATAAATACCTTCACCACTGTTCTTAGAAGATGCAGTCTGATTCGATTAATTTTTTTTTTATAAATAGAGTTCAGTACCACCTGTGCACATTTATTTCTTACACATCGGAATATTGTTTGCAGTTTGAAGTAATTTAAATTTGCAGCTGAGATAAAATTTAAGATGGCGGTCAACAAAAGATAGAGGATTTCTTTTTTAATTAAGATTTTCCTTTGCTCAATAAATAATTATTGATCATTATATTGATGCCACCAAAAAATTATTAATACTGTTTTGCAAATTAGTTTAACACACACCCATGATATTTCGACCAGAAGTACAGACGAAGTTGCTATATAATCGCAACTAACAATGGCTACGCTTCTTGCAGCTATGTTAAAACAATTAATTCAAAATTATAATTAAAATAGGAAGTGATTTTCAATAATTAATCGTAAATAGTTTTACCGAATTTGGCTCTATTTGTTTTTTACCAGCAAATGAACATAAAACTGCAATAATTTTACGTTAAATTTTTTCATTCAACAGACCTCAAATCGATTCACGTCTTGCGTCGTCGACTTTCATCAGAAGAAGACGACAAAAGGGTACAAAACAAAAGAAAAGAATGACATAGATTAACAAAGAATGTGAGACAAATATTGTCTCTGTTTTACATAATTATTATCTTTTTAAGAAATAATTATATAATTGAATGAATATTATTAAGTTACGTAATTTTCCACACGTTCATATTTCACTCGTCACATTATATATATATATATATATATATATATATATATATATATATATATATATATATATATATATCATGGATGTTATAGTACGCTGTATAACTTTTACATCCTGCAAGTACAGAACTGGGCAACAAATGTGTGTGCGAAGGTGGAAGCTGCCAATTGAGGGATACTGTGTTATCGGGTGAACAGCTGTTACCTAGATACATCTTCATGCTGCTGATAAACGAATTAATCATATTTTGTTAACAGCCTCTACTTCAAATACTACGTAGCGAATCTGCACATTTGATTTTGAAATGTATTTCTTGATTTCGTGTGAAATAAGGCTCATGGTTGCGGTAACAAAGTGCTGTGAACAGCTCGAGCTATGTGCACCGTGCCTTTATTTTCTGCTTTTATCAGTTTCAAGAGTGGTTTTTCTTATTTTGTGTACAGTCCACTTGCACCGGCTGTGATGAAATATTATTGATGGTTTCATCTTCAGAATCTAGGTTGTTGTTACAAATTGATCGGTAACGAAGCCAGAGATCCATGTTAGTTTGGAATCTAATGGTGCCATTTTGTGTTATTTTCTGCTTACTTTCATCCAGAATTAAGCAGTATCTTCAAATATGTATATCAATAACAGAAACGTCAAAGTGCTGCAAAAATAGGTAATAAAATCTCAGTGTTAAATTTTTACTTGTTTGCTCTTATTTTCCCTTGCAAAAGAAGTGTTTTTTCTCCGAAAATTTAATCTGATCGCACTCTAGCATCTTGTATGTTTATGTCGTTGTTTTGTTGCACGATAGAAACGGAAAGATCATAACGTCACTGCCTGTACAAATCAGTGTCGAGTACGTTTCACTCTATTTTTTACTGGAACTGACGTAATCGTGACAGTGGCGCTGTGAAGGCAACCATAAACAAGGCTATCGATTTATCGATCGCTATAGCGCCGAGCTGATGTTTATAGAGGGGGTAGTGACAGTAGAATCTCACAGTTGTGGCGAGAACTGTTTATAGGAATGTGTTTTTGGTTGCACATTGTGCGACATATTTCTGCCAGGAATGTTATAGCCTATCGTTTCGTTCTTAGAAATTTTAGCTGTTCTCTTAGGTTCCTGCCTAATCATAGACTCAGAAATCATCACATATTCGGAAATAACCCAAATATTTATTTCATCCTCCGTTCTCCAATTATTACATTCATGATGTATTACATTCATGATAAACTCCCATGCAGTGTTAACAATGCTGAAAGGAAAAAAAAGGATTACCATGTGGCAGAATGGAACATACATTCTTTCACTCCGTAATATCACGACAATATCCATTACGCTAAAGCTTAATCATTTGACTTTTGTCTGAATTCTTGGGTATCGTGATACTTCTTCAAGCTTTGTATCGTTGCTGCGTTTTTAACTGATACTGAACGATAAGTGTGGCATGTTTGTGATACATTTTCATTTGGACATTGCTTTGAAACTGCGTACTGGGACACGCACACTACAAAGTAAGTGAGTAGTCAAAATTCACATAGTTCACACAGGTGTTCTTCACACTCATTCGTGGAAGTCGTTACTCGAAAGCTCACTAGTGACGTCACGACCGCAAAAAAGAACTGTGGAGTCTACTCGATACATAGAAATCAACTATTCCGGCATCATAAATTCCATGACCGCTTACGACAGGTGGTGGGAACAAAGACTTCGAAATTACAGTGTGGACGGCCCCTCAAGAGGTTTTACCTCGTTTCCAGCTCTTACAGCTCTTTGCTTTCTTTGTATGATTCAACAAATTGCTTCTGTGCGTTCTCTATTTCGCATCTCAATTGTTTCTTCAGCTTCCTATGTACCTGAACGTGCATGGATTTCTCCCTGTCTTTTTATTAACTAACTTGTCGTTTCTTTCTACACCCTTGTTCTGGCCTATCATTCACTTCTTACCATCTTCGTCGCCAAATGAAACTACAATGAACACCTGTCCTGTTATGACCTCATAGCTGATACCAGGCTATCGCCACACCACTATTCCGGTGGTATGGTGGCATAGCTATTCCTTTCCCTCGTCAAGGTTTCGCTATTTGCTATGGGCTGGCAGAAAGAAAGAGCTAATCTGCTCCTGTAGCCATTGGCCCACTGCAGGAGGTCAGCAGTCAACCGCCACTCTAGTCCAAACCGCGCAAGAAGCTCTCAGACTGCCGGCAGCACTTTTGACCGGATCTCCATGCGCGAGATACAAATGGCTGCCGACAACATTATGTATATTACCCATCTTTTCCAACACCTTACTCCTATTTTTCTCATAATTTTGATCATATTCGCACCAATTTACAATATCCAATGCTTCCTCTAGGTCTACAGATTCTATGAGTGTGTCTTGATTTTCCTTTAGCGTTGCTCCATTAATCAGCCTCGACGTCAGAACTGCCTCTCTGGTGCTTCTACCATTCCTAAAGCCAAACTGGTCGTGATCTATTAGATCCGAAGTTTTCTTTTCGATTCTTCTATATAATATTCTTGTCAGCAGGTTGGATGGATGAGCTGTTGTGATGACTATGCGATAGTTCTCGCGCTTGTATGTAATCTTCGGCGTTGCCAGCCTATATTTTTCCGAAAGTCTGATGGTACGTCGTCAGTCTCGTACATTCTATTTACCAGCTTGAATAGTCGTTAGTTCTAGGCAGTTTTTTCTGGACTGAAAAGGGGCAAACAGTATTGGTGAATACTACACAACTGGATTAAAGCAAAAGAGAAGCGGTTAGCTCACTGGATGAGGATTCGGAAGGAGCAGGGTTAGAAACCACTCCCAAAATCGTGTGAGATGATGTCCAGACAGTTCCTATTAAGAGGAAGTGGTCAAATTGATTTTCTTCCATATCCAGACTTACCCTCACTTTGGCTGTAATGACCTTGTCGTCCACATACATGAAGTCCTAACCTTTCTTTCTTTTTTCTTGTAAGTAAAAAATAGCACGAAAATAGGCCTGAATTGCAAGTCATCATACTTCAAGCGACGTCCCCTCTTCTAAATGTGCTTAGGTGATGACAAAGCTACGGAATTTCAAGTGCGAATTGTTAGGAAGTTCATCTTATTCACCAATTCTTCACCCTCTTGTTTTGAGTAGTCTCGCATGTCAGTGCAATTCTTCCTGGAAAACCTTTCTAGTCCAATGAGGAGGCTGTTCTGATATTTGTAGATTTTATTTTTCAGATATCTTAGATCAAAATTCGTCGATGAAACCTACTCACTAGAAGAGACTCTGCACCAAAACTTATTGCCCAGAAAGTGATCTTCACGTTAGAGTGATCCTTCTGCAGCCACCAAGCGAGGTGACGCTGATGTTAGCACACTGGACTCTCACTTACTATAACGACGGCTCAAATCCGCGTCCATCTGTTCACATTTAATTTTTGCCTGATTTCCCCAAATCGCTGCAGGCAACTGCGGCAATGGTTCCTTCGAAAGGGCACGGCCGATTTCCTTCCTCATCCTTGGAACAATCTCACGTCGTGCTCCGTCTCGTTCACGACGGGTAGCTAAATCCTAATTTTCCTTCCTTCTTCCTTTGGCAGCCCTTGGTTGTTGTGGTCGGAATTGAAGTGGCTTTAACAATATTGGGAACTAAGAAGTGTAATTAATGTTTACAGAAGAAAGCGTGGCTATTGGATTGAAATGAAACGAGAAAATTAATGTAAAACCATCGCAGGAATGAGATAATGAGTCGAGTATTCAGCTTTCTTCTAATGGTTAAAATAAAATTGTTTTGGGTGCACTGACAAGGTGCTCACAACATTTTTCGCTCATTCAATAGGTAAATCAATTTTACACATAATTTATTCGGCTTTTAGTATAAATTATGTATAATTTTGTGTAAGGATTTCATTTATTGCGAACAGTACCCAACAGTGTGTTGAAATTCCAGAGGAGGAGGACATTCGCTAAATGCATTCTTTTCCTGTATGTTCATTTTGGAAGGATTTTTTTATTACGTTGTAAGTGTTCATAAATGAAAACTTTCTTTTCCATTTCTGCATGTAACGTTATGTGTACTCATTATAGTTTGGTTCTTTTAGAATTTTTGTTGATATTTGATCTTTTGAGAAATTATAAAGCTTTAGATAAGTAAATGACGACAAACGAAATGCAAGAGAGAAATGACATAGCCGTTATTTATTACTATATTTCTTGTATTTTATCCAACTGGACACTTCTGAGCCTGACTCAGTATCATAGGCTGATTAACAATGTACACAGAATTTACTCAAAAAAAGGAGGGAGCTGTGAAGTACGATAATAAAAGTAACACTTGCTAATGGGAAAAGAAATGACATAATATTACCAGCTGTAACATTCAACTGGAACGGGTAACCAAATAATTGAAATAAGTATTGACGTCACTTAAAGAATATACAGCTTCTAGCTGAATGAAGTTATTACGTAACTACCAGTTGTTTATATACGTTATCTGTCATACCTGTCTACCATGTTACTACTGAATATGTAATACCTCTATAATTTCTATACGAGCCTTTAAATAGGTGATGTAGACAAGTGAACAGTCAATCTAGACAGAACATTCACTGATAAAGCTTCCTGTAGGCTTTATATTCAGACAGATCTTGATGCTCATATATTTAAATTAGATTTCTTGAAGTCTTTGTGTATAGCTGACGTATTATGTAAAAATAATAATGAAACCTCTTATTGGCAAGTTTATCACTTGATAATGAATGTACTTTACCTAGAAATTTAGTGCAATTCCGACGATTCTTAAATTTCTTTGAGGGCATAACAGTTCGTGTACTGGATAAGAAATGAAAATAAAGATTGAGGTAAGTAAGGTCAATGATCTTTGAGTTTTGCCGTCCATTTTCGTAGTTTAAACTGAAAGATGAGGAACGTTTATCCGAGGAAGACGGTACAACAATTGTTCTGCCACCATCGTTTCAGTTGTGTGGGGACTATGAGAATTGTAGAAATTAGGGCGCGCGCGCAGAGGCAAAAATAAGGACAGCATTCTTCCGTTGCTTAATATGAGCATGTAACTAGACAAAAATTCCATAATAGTGGCGTGAACTACCCTGCGTCACACACTGTGTAGTGTTTTTGCAGAGCATATGTGAAGATATAATTAGCAAATACGTGTTCCTGCAGAATTACTACGGTTTAGGTTACACATAACGTGATACAAGCTTTGCTATGATTTACTAGAAGTACGAAGAAGCCTTGCTGCAATGCTTGCAGTATGATAGACGCTGAGAGAGTCAAAGATGGACTTCTTAGCTGCATAGTAAATCTTCTCAATACCCCTACATGGGACCTTTCTCCTAGATGCAAAAAAGGAAATATATAAAGTATATACAATACTTTTTTACTCTGCAACGACTATGAGATACATAGTTTTGCAATTTCATTGCAAAGACTCTTGAATAGGAACATATGAACAGAAACATAAGGCATACAGTAGAATAAGCTTATTACTCTCAACCAGGGCTATAATTATCTCCCGACATACTTGACATCGCTTCGCGACACCCCAACATGTCGCGACATGACGGTTGGGAAGCGCTGATCTATACCATTATGTAAAGACATGAGGTTGTTTAACCCCTCGTTTTAAGCGGCTTCAATTCCCAATCAAAGTTTTGTTTGCAATAACAATTAACAGTGTTCAAGAGCAGAGAAAGGGGGCAAGAGATGATGGACAAAGAAGGGGGTGAGGAAGACATGGGCAGAGAGACAGGGAAGGAGGCGATGGAAAGAGGGAGAAAGAGGATCAGATTGATACAGAGAGGGGGAGGGGAAGATAGAGAGCCGGAAGGAGGACCTTAGGACTTATTTCCAATTCCAATACATAGTAAGCAGTCGCAAAGCATTTATTGGGTTTGCTAGTCAAAGATTAAGCTTGCAGGTAAAAAGCCATCATTATTCCAGGAAATCAATTCAAACAAGGGAAGGTATCGTATGTCAAAGAATGTATGTTCGATAGTTATTGGGCTAATGACAGCCGACAGCTTGTCTGCTGGAGTGTCTCAGTAAGAGCAGAGTTGCTCATTCAGTCTGTGACGAGTAGCGGAATTAGAGCTAAGAAGGACTCTGGCAAAAATACAAGGCAGCGGGAACTTGGCGAAACGGCGTTGGCGCTTCTTGCCGTTTTGTTTCATGTCGCGGCTCTGGACGAGTGAGTGCGACAGCAGAGAAGAGCATGCGACGTGGAAGCAAGGCCACTGCATGTTTGTTTGGAAAAGAAAAGAATAGTATTAATAAAGTGAATTCTATCCTAGAGTATGGAACATTTTATTTCATCCCTCTTATGAATTTATTTCGAATTTTTGGTGCTAATCGGAATACGACCTGCCATAATCGGAACTTTGCAGATTAATTATTCCGGACCTGTTCATACACTAGTTAAGAAGCAGAGAAAATAGACGTAAAACACTCACTGCTGTGACGTAATATTGAATGAACTATTTGGTCCAGTAAGAGGAAGACCAAGAGCCGCGTGTGACTGAGTAGCAACACAGACCTACCTTCTTATGCTGTGTCCAGTCGCACATATTCTACCTGTTAACCTTACCTGCCCTTACTAGTTATGTAATTGTTAATTCCTTTCACCTCAAAGTGTAAAACCTGGTTCAGATTTTCAAAAAATGGTTCAAATGGCTCTGAGCACTATGGGACTCAACTGCTGAGGTCATGGGTCCTCTAGAACTTAGAACTACTTAAACCTAACTAACCTAAGGACATCACACACATCCATGACCGAGGCAGGATTCGAACCTGCGACCGTAGCGGTCCCGCGGTTCCAGACTGAAGCGCCTAGAACCGCACGGCCACTCCGGCCGGCTCAGATTTTCTTTAACACAATAACACTCCATGAGAATTTAGCGCATATAAAGTAAATAACAAGCTAATTTGATAAAATCATCGTACATTGTTGTATGTGTGGTGTCACCGCCAGACACCACACTTGCTAGGTGGTAGCTTTAAATCGGCCGCGGTCCATTAGTACATGTCGGACTCGCGTGTCGCCACTGTCAGTGATCGCAGACCGAGCGCCACCACACGGCAGGTCTAGAGAGAAGTACTAGCACTCCGCCCCAGTTGTACGGACGTCTTTGCTAGCGACTACACTGACGAAGCCTTTCTCTCATTTGCCGAGAGATAGTTAGAATAGCCTTCAGCTAAGTCCATGGCTACGACCTAGCAAGGCGCCATTAACCATTTCTAGAGAGAGTCTCACTTGTATCGTCAAGAATGCTGTATACAAATGATGGATTAAAGTTAAGTATTCCAGCAGCTACCTACTTTTCTTTATAGCATTCATTACGTATCCTGTTTCAGACCTACCGCCCACCTGCGTGAGTTGACGCGTGCATTTCGGCCTCCTCTATAAATTAGTGTACGTTGTGTTGGCTAATCTGCCGACACAACAGTATGCAGTTTGGTTGGTGCACATTAGTTACAACGATTGTGCAACGTAAGATGTGACATTCATCATAATTCACGGAGCTTATCCAACTGAAATCTAATTTCGATAACCAACATACTCGTACATTCGCGCCGCGCAGGGTGTACGCGCGATCTGAGGCGCCTTGTGACGGTTCGCGCGGCTCCCCCCGTCGGAGGTTCGAGTCCTCCCTCGGGTATGGGTGTGAGTTTTGTCCTAAGCGTAAGTTAGTTTAAGTTAGATTAAGTAGTGTGTAAGCCTAGGGACCGATGACTTCAGCAGTTTGGCCCCATCGGAACTTACCACCTCTTCCACCTCCGTGCGTCCGCCTTTACCAAAATATCTACTCTGGTATACAATTGCCATAACAATGCTGCTCTATAAATTGGGGTGCAGAAATATAACTCCAGGGTAGTTTTGACTTAGTGACAATAATTCACAAAATATTTTCCATGACAGAAAATAATCTAATCTCACAATCAATTAGAAGGCCATCAGCGGCTATCTATTAACAGTAATATTGAGGCGGTGCACAACCAAATAAACAACATCGTCGAACTCACCAGCAGAAGACTGAGTGATGTCATATTTCTTGACATAAGCATTGTTAATGACACTGCTTTCATCTAGGGCTGTAAATATTATCACCATCAAAATATATTTACTGTGCGGCTGGTCCCGGCGGAGGTTCGAGTCCTCCATCGGGTGTGGGTGTGTGTGTTTTTGTCCTTAGGATAATTTAGGTTAAGTAGTGTGTAAGCTGAGGGACTGATGACCTTAGCAGTTAAGTCCCATAAGATTTCACACACATTTGAACATTTTTGAAAATATATTTAGCAACACCAAAAAAAAGCAATGCCCACGTAACTATACTTATTTATACTTTGCCGACATAAAATCAACAAATACGAAGCTTAATACGTAACTGAGGTGGAACTGACATTTGGCAAAGGTCCTGTCTCAGCTAACACTCGATCTGTTCTCACTTATACAATGATCACACGTATTTAAAACTTTTGGACTACTGTGATACCAGACAGGCCGTTTTACCAATATTTTCCCTGCTAACAATATTGTGACCTACATCGGTTCCTTCAGTGGAGACCACTTGAAATAACTTTCCCTTCATTCTGTCTCTTAAAAAAATTTGGATTTTTTTTTCTTTTTCTGGGCTTCAGGGCAAGGGACAGATCCACGTGCTTGTTGCTAAGGGGTATCAATCCCCGCAAATTAAAATCGCTCGTGATTCGTAGATCGGATGACAATGAAGTTGCACTAATCGATCTTAAATAACAGACCACACACATACAGTCTCCAACCCTCTTTCTTGTAGTGATCAGCTATCAGGATTTCATAGCGAAAGAACTTGAGAATGAGCAAGGTCAATGAGGTTACACTTACTGCCACGTCCCATGTGCCTGAAGACAGTAGAAGAACACATGAATAGGGAAAGCATTCAGGGTAAAAGTAATGCCAGTTACAGAAGGTGCCAAAAATGTTTAGCAAATCACTTACAGAAAAAAAGAAGAGCTGTGGGAAAGAAAGTGACTATAATGGTCAATGAAATGAAAAACAATTAATAATCATAAGATTCGTTATTTAATAAAAAGAAAGCATTCCACTTTGCATTTATATCTATACTTATTGGAACACTGTTATTAGTGTAATGTTTGAGAATAAATATTTTTACCTACTAACATCGTTGAAACAATGTACAATAATGGGAAATGAAGTAACTAAAAAACCTGCTCAAATTAATAACACTGAGATCGAGAAGATGTTATGCTCTGGAGAAACCTGATAATGAGGAAAGAATTGCTGTACGTGGAAAAACAGGCCTAGTTAGAGTCTAGGAATAAAATTATTATCACTTTTAATTATAGACAATGTTTATGACATAATACTGTATACAAGGACATATTAACTTACACACATACTGTAATTATATCATTTATTGTTATACACATAAAATGTGTATGGCATCATCCCCATTCCCAGAACTCTTGAAGATAGACGTCGACTGTGGGTACTGTATTACAGACACAGTCCCTTTGACTGTTCAGAGATGTCATTAGCCCGGCCAAAGATGTAAACAACCATGCATGAGTAGCGCCTATTAGACGGAGGGGTCCGACAGCCGATCAGTTACAGTTATTCCACCAGGAAGGAGGTACACGGCTCGTGTTGTCTGAGGTTCAACCATGTCTAGACGGTCAATACCGCGGTTCGATCGCGTCCGCATTGTTACTTTGTGCCAGGAAGGGATCTCAACAAGGGAAATGTCCAGGCGTCTCGAAGTGAACCAAAACGATGTTGTTCGGACATGGAGGAGATATAGAGGGACAGGAACTGTCGATAACATGCCTCGGTCAGGTCGCCCAAGGACTGCTACTGCATTTGATGACCGCTACCTACGGATTATGGCTCGGAGGAAATCTGATAGCAATGCTTTTCATACAGCCACAGGACGTTGTGTTACGACTCAAACTGTCAAATTGGCTGCATGATGTGCTACTTCACTCCCGACGTCCACGGCGAGGTCCATCTTTGTATCCACGACACCATGCAGCGCGGTACAGGTGAGCCCAACAACATGCCGAATGGACCGCTCAGCATTGGCATCACGTTCTCTTCACCGATGATTGTCGCATATGCCTTCTACCAGACAATTGTTGGAGACGTGTTTGGAGGCAAACCGGTCAGGTTGAACGCATTAGGCACACTGTACAGCGAGTGCACCAAGGTGGAGGTTCCCTGCATTATGTGGGGCCGACGTATGCCACTAGTGGTCATGGAACCCGCCGTAACGGCTGTACGATACGTGAATGCCATCATCCGACCGACAGTGCAACCATGTCGGCAGCATATTGGCGAGTTATTCGTCTTCATGGAGAACAATTCGCGCCCCTGTCATGCATATCTTGTGAACTTCCTTCAGGATAACGATATCGCTCGACTAGAGTAGCCAGCATGTTCTCCAGACATGAACCCTTTCGAACATGCCTGGGATAGATTGAAAAGGGCTTTTTATTGATGACGTGACCCACCAACCACGCCGAGGGATCTACGCCGAATCGCCGTTGAGGCGTGGAACAATCTGGACCAAGAGCGGCTTGATGAACTTATGGCTGGTATGCCACGGAGAATACAGACATGTATAAATGCAAGAGGACGTGCAAGTGGGTTTTAGAGGTACCGGTGTGTACAGCAATCTGGACCACCACCTCTGAAGGTCTCGCTGTATGATGGTACAACAATCAATGTGTGGTTTTCATGAGCAATAAAAAGGTCGGAAATGATGTGTATGTTGATCTCCATTCCAATTTTCTGCACAGGTTTCAGAACTCTCGGAACCGAGGTGATGCAAAACTTTTTTTTAAATGTGTATATAAAATTTGAAGTGTCAAGTCAGAGGGGTGTTCTGAATACAATTTCGACACAAAGCAGCCAATAGGCTGTGGAGTGGAAGAGGTAGGCTAGCAATAGAACAGTGCATCACCATTGACTAGACATTCATTTATTGAACACATAAGTCAGGTATTACCCAAAAGGAACAATCAGTACAAATTACCAAATAACATTCTTTTCCTTTAAGTCACTCAAACATTTAAACAGGCAAATAGCAATCATTCAACTGAAAGCCTTATAAGAAAGCAAGACTAGGAAATTTGAATGATGAATTAAAATCATATTTAAATAGGCTCTGATCGAGCACATATTTTAAAACGAAATACTTTCTTTAAGAAACCAGAGATCAAAATTACATAATCCTCAACAACCATATTGCATCCAAGACATGTAAGATTAAACAGAAATATATAACATCAGAGAGCTGCAGTCCCAAGTTTTAAGCAGCACGTTTCAGAAGGACTGCACTGCAACAGTACAATACAAGTCCCTCAGAGGATCTCCCCACACAGGAAGTTATTGCCGCAATCGACAAAATATCAACATCATTCCATGTACAGACATAAAACAAACTAAAGCTCTCTTAAGTTTGATACAGTTAATTCCCTTTCAACATAACATACACCACAAGTCTAGCCCTAGGACTTCACCGACACCCCGCAATTTAGCACGCGAAAAACTACAGCGATGCACTCATCACGTATCCTTACAAAATCCAAGAACAGAGAGCCGGCTCTCCAATAGCGCAACATTTAACCACGCGCAGCGTGCGGGATTGCGGGATGCTGATCTGCCCTTAACCTCAGCCTACAATCTTGAACCACCATACACAATCCTTCAGTTACTGCATAGAAAGCCAATGTGATAGGCAAACAGACCAGCATATGATAAAAGCTTAAGCAATTTCCTTACTAGACAACCCTTATGAATAGTAGCCGTATTTTTTTTAAACGTGAGCACACCCACAATCCAAAGACAAACAACGCCAATCATAAGGACAGTAACACATAAGCAAGTAGCAATGGTAACTTCCGCTTAGATTGGCTACAAATCAGCGAGTGATTTAACACACCAGAGAACAGTCCTTACAACATAACCATCAATACAATAGCAATTTACTCACACGTGTACTCCCCCACGATTTCGATTCGCAAAGCCATAGACAAAACGTGGAGAACGTATCACTGAAACCAACATAATGGTGTTCCCTCAGTTACCCCAAATAACTGACTCCCTTAGTTGCACAGCAAAGAACCAGACCTAATGAAACCACCACAGTTTTCGCCTCTAAATTGTCACAGTACAAGTAGGACTCAATCACAAATGTAATTTTACATTACCAGTTCCCGTATAATCAATACGAGCGCCTGATTTTCACCCGTTTATAACGGCAGGCAGCTACATCGTACGGAAAAGAGCGTAGACACAAGCTCTTACCAATTCTCTTCCCCGAAAGTAGCCACCGGAACTCTCGAGAACCACTGGGACATTCAATGGAAAAATCGTTACTCCTTCACACAAATTATAGGACGCCCGCTTCCCGCTGCTTGCTACGGCGCCTTCCGTTCAGAGCCAACTTGTATAGCTCCAATAGGTCCGGTCCCACACTCTCTACGTCAACCCGACAACCGTCTTCCACCACGTCCCGGAGCACACCCCCCTACAGGACCTCGCCTCGTTACTCCTCGCGTAGGCCCCAGAGGGCGCTGCTTACTACCCTGACCGTGGCACGAAAGATAAAACACCAGAGTGACACTATCGACATCAGCCGCCACGGTTCAAAATTGTTTTTACTCGATTTGTAAATTTCATTGACATAATCGTTTGATACTAACTATACATTTAATAAAAATGTTCTTTGCTAGTGGAGGTAACAAGGAAATTCGAACCAGATATCCACAGCTGTTTTCAGAAAAACAAATGTTTCGAAATATTAACAGAGTTTTTAATATTGTTCCTCAATATTCATTGCCGAAATTACCTCAAGACTTTTCTGAGCACTCTGAAATATCTCAATCAGAGTATCTTTTGTACCATAAATCTGTCGGTTTTTGATGTGAAAGTACACATGTACAGAAACCCTTTTTTCAAAGTAACGAAGCAGTTCCAAAAATCGTGCTCCATGCCTATGTGCAGAAAAATGTGGCCACATGTTCACAGCAAAGATTTTTCACGTGCAGATCCTGACACATTATCACAGACGTGCTTTTTACTGACTACACAGCTGAATGTTTACTCAGCTTTGACCTCCACTCTAAATCCTGAGAGGAGCTGGGCGATTCTCCGAGTGGATATGTACACCAGACCAATTCGATGGGGGTCATCAGAAGAACGAAGGCAATGACATCGAGTAGCAGTCGCTGCCATCAGAGGAGATCGAGGGAAGCACTGCGCATGTGCGGAGCCCCCTTGTGACGTATCACGTATTCCAGCCACCACACGGCGCGGCCCACTGAATCCGTCTTGTCCTCGCGGAATGTCGACGACAAAATCCTCATGTTCTCCTTGCACCTAGAAACAACAGAATGCTAAAGTACTGGATTTTACACTTGAGCGTAGCTGGAAAAATGAACAACCAGGGAGTCTGTCACCTTACGGCGAAAGATTTATGTCACTACAGCTTTAAACCAATTTACGAATTCAGTTTTATAATGTTGCAGCACACTACGCTCAGAGTAAGTGTTGTTCATGTGTTTACCTGCTGGCTCCATAAGCTTCAGAAATATTTACTAGCTTTGATATGTAGTTGTTCGGTTGTACAAGCTTTCCTCATAACAAATATAAAGAATAACATAATCAATACTGAAGTCTGCTGTGTAGGAAACAATTTTGTGAGTCACTGCATGTATATCGCATTCTCTTTTTCTCAACCTCTTTCTCTCTGTCTTTCTCTTCATAGCAGCTTCTTTTGGTAAGAGTTTTCCTTTGGAAAGTGGAGCACCTCTGACTTGCACAAAAGGACGTTGGAGCTGGTGCCAATTTTCTAGGAAGGCATCTCCGATTTTGCGAGTCAAATGACGTGAAGTCACAGGTACTTCTGTCCCAGGACGCAGAAATACATTCTTATGTGAGTATTTGTGCAAGCAGCACTGAGTCGGGTTGGTAGCAGGCTACCAGATGCAGAGCGATAAAAAAGATATGACCAGACTTTCCACAAACGTTCATCACACGTAAGTTGTATGGATATGGTTCTGGAAGCCCATCACCTACATATTAGGGCTCAGTTTCCACAACTCTTCACACATTAATCGTGGAAAACAAGTAGGAAGAGATATTACAGTATGAAACACTTTCCTAAACTAAATGTTCAAAATGCCCTCAATTAGGAAGGATACATGTATCAACCCGCAGTTGTATTGAATATCTGATGCACCAGTGCGTCGTTGGAGAACTGCGTGCTGTTCCACAGCCTTCTACAAAGACTCTGTGCATCTAGTACTGGAGTTCCATACACTAGAGCTTTCAAATCCTCCACAAATAAAAATCTATTGGATTTAGGCCCAGAGAGCATGGAGGCTAAGGGATGAGTCACCGTCTATAGATTCATCTATCACAGAGTTTGTTAAATTGAAGCCAACGAATATTAACATTAAAATGAGGAGGAGCTCCATGGTGCATGAAGTGTGCGTTTTGTCTCACTCGTAAAGGCACATGATCTGGAGAACAGGTATAATATTCCCTAAACGGAACGACATGTTTCTCCTTTGAGCGTGGATGGAAGAACATGTGGCCCTAACAAATAATCACCAGAAATGCCAGCCCAAACGTTGACAGAAAATCTGTGTTGATGATGCGATTGCACAATTGCATGAGGGTTCTCGATAGTGTATATATGCTAAATGTGAAAATTTACCTCTGATCACGATGAAACGAAGCCTCGTTCGTGCACTGAACATTTGCACTAATGTGGGAGTTGACACATTGTTGAATGAACAGTTTGCTGAAGTGTACCCTTGCAGGTAATCAGCTGCTGATAATGTATGAACACACTGTACGTGATACAGACACAGAACATTCTCATGTAGCTCTATCCGGACAGTCACGCGATCAGCATTACCTGTCGCAGATAATTGTCTTACGCTGACACTAGGGTTGTCGTCAACTGCACAAAGAAGTTGCTCCTCCAGGTGAGATGTTCTCGTCCTTCTGGGCCTCCCATAGTCGCTTAAACATTCATGGTCCCTGAAACGACTCGCAGTACCATCGAACGTCCTTCCGTCGTGGCAAATGGGCATCTGCCATCTCCGCATTTGAGTACATTGGCATTGCACTACACCGAAAACTAAGTCCTTGATGATGCTAGTAGAGCGATAGGGTAATCGCATGTCAAGACAAGTAGTGAAATGAGTCACATGTCAACGTTATCTTCGTTCCACTGTAACAAAAAACACCAGCGGTGAACCTAGGAATTACACCTTACAGGCATTGTAACCAAAGCTAACTAGGAGCATATTTTGAAGTTTCATGTAATGTTGGAACGTTCTGTTTTTGTGTATTTCCCATGATTAATGTGATTTTGAAGAGAAGTAGAAAATGAGCTCTAACGTGGAAATATAGCGTTTTCTGAGCCATGCCATTTAACACTTTCTTTCTCTATGTGTGAGTAATGTTTCCTGAAAGTTGGTCATTCTTTGTTACACCCTGTACGTAAGTGTCGGAGCGTAAACGAAATGGAGCAGTTAACGATGTATTCAACTCTAGTTGTCTGATTTAGTTTTCAATTTTATTTGTGGAGATTATAGTTCTCGCAGTAAAGTCTCATGTAGCGCTTGGTTCAGTTCAATCTCTTGGCATGTATTCTGGTCAATGTGTTGCGTTTGAGTGCAATTCCAGGATAATATAGTCACTGCCCGTATTTACTGTTCAAGCTCTAGATGAGAGATTTTTCTAAATTTCAACTTGGACATTGTTCAGTCCACTTGTAACAAGGCATGGTAGTTTCAGTTTTTCTTTATTTGTACTGGGGCTTTCTTCACGGTCAGTTTTGTTCCGAATATCATTTCATAGCGCTTGACTTACTATAGCCTTGCATGTGTCTCATTTCTTGTGTTTACTTACTTATAAAAGTTATAGAATAATTATTCGTGTTTTTCTCCTACCATTCACATTTATTAATTTAATCTTTAATTTAACACGTTTCGAGCATGTTTTGCTCATCATCGGACGTTTATGCATACAGGTTTTACATGAAGCTAAAATGTTTTGGTTTAAATTTATGTAGGACTGTTTTGAGCACGTGTTCTGCTACTGGAGTGGCCATTGTGTGTTTTTTTTGTTTTGCGCTGGGGGAGGGGGGGGGGGCAGACATCGATGTCCAGCGTTGTCTTCTGCTGGCGTGGAGCTGTGCATCTCGCCTGTGCAGAATGCAAATAGTATTGTGTAAGTTTTATCACGTGATGATCGTGTGACACGATATACTTTTTATATGTCGGTTGTTCACTTACGATTTCGTCGTCCCAAAACTTCATCTACATCGCTGGTGGACTGATGGAGCTGTTGTTGAACGTTGTACTGTTGCACTGCTTGTTTTAACGCTGGTTCTTGACGTTCTTTGACAGTACAGTCGTTTCTTCATAGATGTAAGCAACATACAATATACAATGGTTGTGAGATGCACATGGCAGTCAGTACACAAAGATCCTTTGTGAAAGACCAAGAGATCATCACAGTCTGTTTCCTAGCATAGCTTACATTGCACCACTGATATTCACTATTCTTTCCGTCTTCTTTATTTGCGGAGCAAATGCGAATCTTCTGCTCCATCTACTATGCATGTGGTGGTCAAGAAAGAATCTTACGTTTAAATAATGTAACCCTTCACATGTTGAGCGCTAATAAATCTTGTGTATCTGCGAGCTAGGCTGCACAAGTGTTAATGAAATTTTATATACATAGAAAAAAACAATCATGGCTGGCGACTTTGGCTCTGAGCACTATGGGACTCAACTGCTGAGGTCATTAGTCCCCTAGAACTTAGAACTAGTTAAACCTAACTAACCTAAGGACATCACAAACATCCATGCCCGAGGCAGGATTCGAACCTGCGACCGTAGTGGTCTTGCGGTTCCAGACTGCAGCGCCTTTAACCGCACAGCCACTTCGGCCGGCGCTCGCGACTTTCATTTTCACAGTAGTCACATTTCTCGGCTTTTACTGATATATTTCAGATGACAGGTAAGTATGTTGCTCCCAGACTCTATGAAAACATATTTTAGTGAGCGAACTTAAAGGAAAAGCTTCTTCTATATCAAATCTGGTGATGAATTTTCTGTGATGTATTGAGAAGAATGTATTGTGGGCACAGCCCATATTAGTAATTACACAACACCACTTTCACGTTCTGCATTATTTAAACGCTATTTCTGATAGCCATCTGTACACGTTAAATACAGAGCGAATCAAACTGCTTAATTCTATTTCATTTTCTCTGATGGCAGCGAGAGGTAGTGGTAGAAAAGATTATTATTCTATCTCTACTTTTGCTAGCACTCCTCGTACCACTCAACAAATCTTTCTTGTATGTGCATATGTGAAAATGTCAAGTTTAGACGTGATTTAGAGACTGTCTTATACATCATACTTCGCCGGGTCAATCAACTTGTTCGGTGGAGGAACGCAAAGCATACTATTTCCAATACGATAATGTCAGCAGTGATCTGTATCATTGGTATGTCAAACTTTAATATTTATGTTTTAGTAAACTTGACACAAACATTCATCACTGTAATTAATCCCTTCACTTCTTTATTTCAGCCGGCCGGAATGGCCGAGCGGTTAAAGGCGCTACAGTCTGGAACCGCACGACCGCTACGGTCGCAGGTTCGAATCCTGCCTCGGGCATGGATGTGTGTGATGTCCTTAGGTTAGTTAGGTTTAAGTAGTTCTAAGTTCTACGGGACTTATGACCACAGCAGTTGAGTCCCATAGTGCTCAGAGCCATTTGAACCATTTTTTTTCTTTATTTCACAAAATTGA
The DNA here is from genome assembly GCF_023864275.1 of Schistocerca cancellata. Classification (NCBI taxonomy): domain Eukaryota; kingdom Metazoa; phylum Arthropoda; class Insecta; order Orthoptera; family Acrididae; genus Schistocerca; species Schistocerca cancellata. The sequence continues at coordinate 203,287,565 of NC_064627.1, forward strand.
GACTTTGGAATGCACTCTGATAGAATTCCAGTTATCTGTGGACTTTCATGATTAAGAAATCGATTTCTTGTAAATGTTTGATAACCAAATCGTGGAATCTGGAAAAGTGGTATCTGAGTTATATTTTCACTGCACATAACGCATTCAGGGCGTATAAAAAGTGTCTGATATTCGAACCGGAGATATTACTAATCAGAACTAGAGGAAAAGTCCTATAGATACATGTCCAGAAATACTTGCGGAGAGCCGCCCGATTGAGGTCTTAAGTAACAATACTCTAGCACCTCATCGAGATCTGGTTTCCAAGACGACGGAAAATGTGAAATGGCCAATTACCTGAAATGCGGCACGTTTCGTGCCTATCAAAGAGAAGTTATGATGGTTTTCACACGCATAATATAACACAGTAAGTCCTGTCCACATTCGTCAGTACAGAATACAGTTTCCTGTATCTGTAAGTTTACATATACAGACAAATTCACTGATCACGAGAGTTTTAATCTAACAATGAGCGCGTGCAGATTATTGGAAAACAATATCTCCCGCCAAGTATGGGTGCCTGCCGAGATATTTCGCCTGATTTCATGCAACCTCACGTAACGTAATTGTCATGCATTTTCTTCTTCATGACAATACTCGGCCGATCCCTATAGGAGCAGTGAAGACGCTTCTGCAGTGTTTTCGAGTAGAAGTGTTTGATTACTCGCCAAACAGCCCGGACGAGCCTCCCTCTGAGCTTCATCTCTGCTCAAATGAGCCGCTCGCTATCAAGACAACTTTTGGCACAATCAGTGCGCAGCAGACCATAGCAGAGAACTGGCGGAAAGCACAGGCAGGTACCTCCTATGATGAAGATACTGGATTGGTATAACGCTGCGACAAGTGTCTAAGTCGGAGCGACGACTATATAGAGAAATAGCTGGAATGTGTGGCTAAATGGTTCAACTGAAACATTTTTGATTTTCACTATGTTTTTTTTCCCATTTCGCTTACGAACGGAACTTCCTCCTTCACAACTCTGGTAGTGAAGAACCGTACAAATGACAAATTACAAATAGAATCCTAATGTATTTATACTCATTGTTTCATAAACAACCGAAATGGTACTTGAATGCGTGGGACGTATTGATCTGATTTCAGACTGAGAGCTTCTCTTAAATCCTGGCTACTTAAGATCATCTGATTTTAACAGTCAAATCGGTATCACATATGAGAGAAAAACTAAGTTATGGATTACATGGTGTGGTGACGTCACTGTACTCCAGCCCGACGCCTATCCCCGCCTGCTGTATATATTTTGGCGGCGTTGTGCGCCTGGTCGGAGAAGAACGGGATGACGAGCAGCGGCACGACGTGGTAAGTGGCTTCGTTCAGACTCTGTAGGCCTCCTTGCGTGACGATGAGCCGCACGTTTGGAAGTAAAATGTTACAAGTCTGAAAATTCATTAAACTTAAAACTAACGGCACATTACTGAAGAAAGCTCTTCTGAACCTCACAGGTGGAAGTAATATTTACGTGTTTAGACAAATTAGGCTCTCTGTTGTAGATTTGTTGTGTCCCTCAGGCGGTACGTAACTGATATGACCACATATCGTATCACGGAACACATCCAAAATGCTGTGATGAAACTGTCAAGTACGATGTGAATGTCTGAAAACAGAGAATGTGACAATTAATATGCTATTTACATCTACCTGATTGATCAAAGGCCTTGCTGCAGTGGTAACACCGGTTCCCGTCAGGTCACAGAATTTACGCGCTGTCGGGCTTGGGTACCACCTGGATGAGTCACTGGCCTGGGTTGCTTGATGTTGGCAAGCGGGATTACATAGTGCTCAGAGCCATTTGAAGCATTTTTTTTTTACATTTCCTTAAGATTCTTCCTTTGTATTTCAGTCTGTCATCTGCTTTTTCTACTATTTGTTTTATGTCGTCGTTGCACTTAACGTCGCTCTGGATGGTTAGGCAAATAGTGTTCAGATCAATTTGCCATTAATAATGTAGTTGTAGAGTTGTGGATTTCTTTTCCTATGTATCTGGATTATATTACTTTTCTTCTTTTTTTGCTTTCAAAGTAAACTGCCAGAGCCTAAACCATCCACCAATCCTCTGTAGGTCATTTTGCAAATCGATACTGTCCTATGGCGTTGTTACTTTCTTACTGACAACCACATCAGCTGTGGGTAGTTTAAAGAGCTTCTGATGATTTCTGCTAGCTCATTTATAAACATAAACAGATGAAGATGTCAAAGTTCCAAAATTGTAAGTCCACGCACTAAGCACGCCAGAATCTAAGTTCAGGAGCGACGTGCAAAACCTAGTTCCAAGACAACGGGCAAAGTTAAAGTGCCAAAAAGATGTACAAGAGTTTAGGTCAAGCGTATTGCCAATGGAAAAGAAAGACAAATGTTATACAGTACAGTTGCTGATCAGGGAGTCAGAGGCGATGTCTCTATGATGTAGAGGTGACGAATGGTATAGGCAGCAGGGGGCAGCTCCTGGAGGCAAGCCGGACGCGGTGGTCTCGCGGTTCTAGGCGCGCAGTCCGGAACCGCGCGACTGCTACGGTCGCAGGTTCGAATCCTGCCTCGGGCATGGATGTGTGTGATGTCCTTAGGTTAGTTAGGTTTAGGTAGTTCTAAGTTCTAGGGGACTGATGACCACAGCTGTTAAGTCCCATAGTGCTCAGAGCCATTTGAACCATTTTTTGAACCTGGAGGCAAAGGTCGAGGTGAATGGTGTCGGTGTTGTAGCAGCGACTCCAGAGTGACATAGGTTTGGTCATGTGACTCATGAAGGAGAGAAGGTCTGCACAGCCAGTGACTTCTGGTAGCACTTGAGTTGCCACGTGGTAGCTGGGTAGATCATGGTCATTCCCTATCTGTCGTCTGAAGAGCTGTACCCTGCAAATTATGTGCCCAAATAACCCTTCTGTTTTGTTTGGTGGCTCAGTAGGTGCAAGACTTTCGCATCACATTCCTCCTCCCTCTCCTCCACTGAAGGGGACCAAGATTGTACCACATCTCTATGTCCCCAGAAGAGCTTGGTACCTGACAGAGGCCAGGGTGTTTGGGGGCTGCAGTCGACTTCCATCGATACTGGTGCGGCATGTGTAGCACCTGACGGCCCCTCTAGGGAGCTGACCACAGGCCAGAGATAAGACAGCCTGGTGGTGTCCAGTATGGTCATTGTGGAAGTTTGTACCTCTGAAAAGAAAGAAGATTGGATAATACTGTACCCAGGCGAGGACCATGGTGATGCCACACATGTCTTATGTGTTTGTTGCACACTGTGTTGTCCTGAAGCATCACCTTGTCACAGAAGATAAAAAACGACCACAGGAAACCAGTTTTAGCGGCCTTTGCTGAAGACCCAGGCGCACATGGAATCGTGTAAACAGCAACAGTGATGAATGGATCACTGAGAGGGTAGTGGTGGCTAGTGGAATGGATGACAAATACTTCCAACCGTTGTGGTTGACCATGGACTTTACTGCTGGGATTGACAGATACTGAGGAGTGGAACGACAAGAAGCCAGAAAGAGCATATGGGCCTCATCTAAAGGGCGTGGACAGCTGTGATGTAAAGGTATGGTCGAAGGGTATGGCTACACCATTACAACCTGGGTTGCGGGGTGTAGTATGGTGCAGCTTTGTGCCATTTGCTTCACAGAAAATGGAAAATTCCATAGAAGCAAATTAATGGCCATTACCCATTTTTGAGAGAGCCCTTCAATAGAAAAAAAATGTGGGACTAGGTTTGTATGGTCTATCATGTGGATGCATGAGACACAGGGAAAGTTTGCCAGCATCTATGATGATTAACCAATAGTACCCCAGGATGGGACCTGCTAAATCCAGATAAAGCCAGGAGCAGGGGCAAGAAGTGTCCGACTAAGGAAATAACTGATATGGAGGGGCGGTGTGCTTGTTCTGGCAGTGGGGGAGGTAACCATGTGGGAGATCACTATGTCCATGCACCACCATGCAGGCCAAGTGCTGGTGAGTGTCTGACATGCAAGAGAGACAAGATGCGCTACTGCAGGACTGTCAGGATTACAACTTGGTGCGACTGTTGTACTAATGGAGCAAGGTAGAAAGCTCGTTCTGGCAATACCAGTATGCCTGGACCTCTGGGCGTTGCAGCCGCCTGCAGTCTCATGGCCAGCTGTGTTGTTTCATGCAGCTACCTCTTCGACGACATCCAGGTGGAAAAGGACCTCGGGATCCATATTGAAGGCTGGATTCTGGCCCAGGGGACACATATGGGAGGAATTAAGTATTACACAACAGTACTGAATGTGATAATTATAACTTGAAAGGTACAGAGCATTCCTTTAAGGGTAGTGGAGTGTTTTGGTCAGAATATATGCTGACACTTTGAAAAGAGAGAATAAGGGCTTGTGACTCATGAATGGCCTAAACTGGTAGCCATAGACTTAGTCATGAAAACGTCCACGGACAGTATTGAAAAAAGAAGAATTTGGGTGGTGATGTGCGTCGATGTTATCCACAGTAGACAAGGCAACATTTGTTTGGCGAAGTACCAAACTGCCGCGTCCTCTCCGCAGCTCAGGAGATATTCGTCCGAGTCAATAACGTAACATGGAATTGTCGGACTCTGCCACCGCCATACCATTTTTTGTAGACATTCTTGTGGCAACTGGTGACGGTCGCATGCCACGTGGACTGGACGTCTGAGTCGAGCATGACTGCGTGGACTGTCCGCCACGTCACTATCGCGTGCTGGGGTATTTCGTTTCCGTCTCCGATGCAGGACCTGCTTAGCTGGGTGGTAACGTGCTCGCCTCCCCTTCAAGCTGGCCCGGGTTCGATTCCCGGCTGAGTTGGAGGTTTTCTCCGCTCGGGGACTGGGTGTTGTGTTGTCCTCATCATCAGTTCATTCTCATCACCGGCGCGCAAGTCACCCAATGTGGCGTCGACTGAAATAAGACTTGCACTTGGCAGCCGAACTTCCCAGGATGGGGCCTCCCGACCAACGATGCCATAAGCTCATTTCATTTCATTTTCGATGCAGGGCGCAGTAGATCTCCTTCACCGTCGCCATGGTTGGAGGCAGGAAAGCGTCAGCGTGTGTAACTCAGTTTCAAGTAGAAATGCCCAAGATAGAAGAACAGTGCCGGGATTGTTTGCAACGACACCGGGGACTCGAGAGAGACCTGCACTTGTGTTTCCAACAGCAAGCTCGTTTGGCTGCGGGGTTTGGGGGAGTGGGGCAACTATTCCATAACAATAATCGTAAAGCTGAACTAAAATCGGGCCACGTCTCTATCGTAGACGTTTACTATCCCTAATCCTCCCCCTTCCTATCGGAGGGTGAGGGATTCATATTAGCAACATTACTGTGCTAACGAAGTTACCAAGGGTCACCATAAAGCTTCAGGCCATTGGGTTCGTAATAGGAAGAGACCGTGCGAGGTGCGAGATGCGCGACGCTAGGTAGAAATTAGCATACCGTGTCGTTTGGAGGACGTTCACCGCAGGCGGTGAGTTGCTATCCCTGCTGTAATTTGGTGCAGGAGCCGTCTTTAAGTAGATGAGATCTAAAAGCAAGTATCTCATCTGGTGCTCGCCCGTGTATGACTCATGACCACACCCATACTTCCACGTGTTGTCTTTCATGCGTCACAACCCGCACTTGTACTCAGTATGTAATTCCCGTCAGGCAACAGAGACATTGCAATATCGTACTTATCCGCCGATACCAGGCAGGTACTTTCAGTAGAGATGTCCTCCTCTTGTACGGGAATTACATAAACTGTACAAGTGAAGGTTGTGACGCATGAACATATGGAAGTTTGGGTCTGGCCGTGAGTCGTCCATGGATAGCGAAAGCGATTAAAACGACCGCTCGCGTAAAGCGGCACAAAACTTCGTTGTCGTCATACCACTTTACAGCTGATAGTTCTCCGTTTCTCAATTGCGAATACGTTTCATGGGTTGTTGAACTATTTAGACAAGGCACTCTTTTTTTTTAGAAGCAGAAATGAGATTTATTATTTTTGGACGACAAATAGAAGTTCACTGCGGGCCTGCTTCGATTTAATGATTGCTATACAGGACACGTAGACTCGAAGTTTATCACAGTCGTCATCCCTGCACTATGTTGCTTATTACCTTCTCCTTCTCACGCTGCACCTGCCAACATAAAGAATGAAATTATGAAGAATTTTGGTACACAGCAGAGTACAGAGTATCTGCAGAGAGATCTTTTGCTGTCTGAACTGTTACGTGATGTTCGGGGAGTGTTCGAGGAGCTAAAATAGTATCATTCGATAACGAAACAACATCATACTTCGTTAGCTAATCCGCTATCATTGTCGTCTTGACTGCAGACGAACAATCGAAGACAATCTCGTCATTAGAATTCATACTGTAGCCAGTGTCATTGTCTTTTTACAGCTTATCATTAGCATTATTAACATCCATATCTGAGCATTCTGTGTGTCCATGGACACTACAACCATCCTTCTCCTCCGGACTGTCAAGTTCTCTATACAGCTACTACGAGGGCTGTCCAGAAAGTAAGTTACGATTGATCGCGAAATGAAAATCACAGTGAAAATCAGAAATGTTTCATTTGTAACAGTTAGCTACATCTTTCAGCTACTTCTCTACGTAGTCGCCGTTTGACTCAGACATTCGTCGTATCGATCTACCAACTTTACAATACCCTGATCATAGAAGGGAGCCGCCAGCGCTTTCCGCCAATTCTCTACGCTGGCCTAAAGCTCCTTGTCTGTGCCAAAATGTTGTCTTCATAGCCAGCGGTTCGTTTGAGCAGAGATGAAACTCAGTGGGAGACAATTACGGGCTGTATTGTGGGTAACCAAACATCTCCAATTGAAACGATGCAGGAACATCTTCATTGCCCCTGCAGAATGAGGCTGAGAATTGTCTTGGATGTAATGTTGGTTATGTAATGTTGGTTGCATAGCTTCAGGGGAAAATTCCTACCAGGCCCTCGTACTTGGCGGGAGACACTATTTTCTATAACATCTTTACGCGCTCACTAAGAGCTCAGGAATGAAAAGAGCGACATAATTCTACCTAGAGTCGTACTAGAGACACTGCCCAACACATCTTTGCAAAGCTTTATCGGATTTTCATAGTCGTTTCCATTTCGCGACCGATCGTAACTTACTTTCTGGACAGCCCTCGTATATTAAAAATAAAAATTAAAAATATAAAAGCGACCCGGATGCACTGAAGATAAAATTAGTCTACGTCTACAACTACATTCATACACTGTAAGACACCGTGCAGTGCTTGGCGGAGGGTACTCTGTACCAGTAATAGTCATTTTCTTTCATGTGCCATTCTCAAATAGAGCTAGGGAAAAATGACTGTCTATATTCCTCCGTATGAGCCCCAATTTCTCGTATCTTCTCTTGATGGTCCTTATGCGCAATGTGTGTTGGCGACAGTAAAATCGTTCGGCCGTCAGCTTTAAATGCCAGTTCTCTAAATTTTCTCAATAGTGTTTCTTGAAAAAAAACGTAGTGTCCTTTCCAGGGTTTCCCATTTGAGCTCCAGAAGCACCTACGTAACACTTGCGTGTTATTCGAACCTACCGGTAATAAATCTAGCATCCCGCCTCTGAATTTCTTCGACGTCTGCTTTTAATCCGATCTGGTACGGATCCCAAACACTCGAGCAGTACTCAAGAATAGGTCGCACCAGCATCCTGTATGCGGTCTCTTTTACATGTAAATCACACTTTCCTAAAATTCTCCCAATAAACCCAAGTCCACCATTTGCCTTCCGCCGGCATCTGTGGCCGAGCGGTTCTAGGCGCTTCAGTCCAGAACCGCGCTGCTGCTACGGTCGCAGGTTGGAATCCTTCATCGGGCATGGAGGTGTGTGATGTCCTTAGGTTAGTTAGGTTTAAGTAGTTCAAAGTCCAGGGGACTGATGACCTCAGATGTTAAGTACCATAGTGCTTAGAGCCATTTGAACTATTCGCCTTCCCTATCACAGTTCTCCCACGCTCGTTCCATTTCATATCTCTTTGCAACTTAGCGCCCATATATTTAAACGACATTGTGTCAAGCAGGACGCTACTAATACCGTATCTGAACATTACAGGTTTGTTCTTGCTACTCATACGCATTAACTTACATTTTTGCACATTTAGACCTAGCTGCCATTCATCACACCAAGTAGAAATTTTGTCACCTTGTATCCTGGTACAGTCACTCAACTTCGACACCTTATCGTACACTACAGTATCATCAGCAAACAACAGCAGATTGATGCACACCCTGAACGCCAAATCATTTGTGTTTACAGAGATCAACACCGGTCCTATCAAACTTCCCTAGGGGCACGCCTGATGATATCCTTGTCTGATGAAAACTCACAGTCGAGGACAACATAATGGGTTCTATTACTTCAGAAGTCTTCGAACCACTCACATATCTGTGAACTTATCTCATATGCTCGTACCTTTGTTAACAGCCTTCAGTGGGGCACCTTCTCAAATGCTTTCCGGAAATCTAGAAATATAGAACCTGCCTGTTGCCCTTCATCCATAGTTCACAGTCTATCACGCGAGAAAAGGGCAAGCTGAGTTTCCACGAGTGATGCTTTCTACAACCATGCCGATTCGTGGGCGTAAGTTGGTCAGTCTCAAGAAAGTTTATTATATTCGAACTGAGATTATGTTCAAGGATTCTGCAGAAAACCGAAGTTAGGGATATTGGTCTGTTATTTTCTGGGTCCGTTCTTTGGGGTGGCATTATGTGGGCCCGAGGTACGCCGCTGGTGCTCGTGGAAGGCGCCGTAACGGCTGTACGAGACGTGAATGCAATCCTCCGACCAATAGTGTAACCATATCGGCAGCGTACTGGCGAGGTATTCGTCTTCATGGATGACAATTCGCGACCCCATCGTGCACATACTGTGAATGACTTTCCTCAGCCGGCCTGGGTGGCCGAGCGGTTCTAGGCGCTACAGTCTGGAACCGCGCGACCGCTACGGTCGCAGGTTCGAATCCTGCCTCGGTCATGGATGTGTGTGATGTCCTTAGGTTAGTTAGGTTTAAGTGGTTCTAAGTTTTAGGGGACTGATGACCTCAGAAGTTAAGTCCCATAGTGCTCAGAGCCATTTGAACCATCCGAACCTCAGGACAACGACATCGCTCGACTAGAGTGGCTAGCACGTTCTCCAGACATGAACCCTACTGAACATGTGTGGCATAGATTGAAAAGAGCTGTTTATGGGCGACGTGACCCACCAACCACTCTGAGGGATCTACGTTGAATCGCCGTCGAGGAGTGGGACAATCTGGACCAACAGTGCCTTGAAGAACTTGTGGATAGTATGCCACGACGAATACAGGCATGCATCAATGCGAAAGGTCGTGTTACTGGGTATTAGAGATACCAGTGTGTACAACAATCTGGACCACCACCTCTGAGGGTCTCGCTGATTGGGGGAACATGTAATGTGTGGTTTTCATTAACAATAAAAAGGACAGAAATGATGTTTATGTTGATCTCTATTCCAATTTTCTGTACAGGTTCCGGAACTTTTTTTGATGTGTGTAGATATGTATTAACAGGGACCGTAAGACACGAAGAATAAACAGCAGCGACTTTCTACCGCTGTATGCTTGGCAGTAGCAGGCAGCGCGTGCCGGCTCAGTGGTGTCGCTGCTGGGGTACTCGTTAGGCTACGTGTTTTACTGCCCCTGTTAATACATACTACAAAACGGGTGTCGGACGAGACTTACCTGGAATTGCTCTGTGGAAAGCACACGTAAAATTCCGCTCTAAAAATAATTTTGTTTGCAAGGGGAAACGAACCGACGCCTTTCGTCGACACAGAGTCATATGTGAGACGTGATGATGAGCAGTATTTGTTTCGACTGACTCCAGCCACACAACACGAAAAGGAAATTGCAAGTACCTTCTGGACGACCAGAGAAAATGTGCCTGACGACTCGTAGGACCCAAACGATTAGTTTGACTGCTCTCCTGTATGTAAGTATCTAATTATATGAGTCACGACTGCCTACTTGTAACGTCCACGCTGTTGGGCCGTCTTAAAGGGGGGTTATCCTCTTTGAAAGTTTCAAAGAATTTCTCTCTTTTCATTCTTTTTTTTCTTTAGGCTTAAAATATTGTTTTCATCTCAAGTCCGCAGAAACTCCGTTATCGAGTTACAAGGCGATTTGGGAAAAAACATTTCCGAAAAGCATTCAAGCAAAGGGGGAAAATAGTCGACATCGCGGCCAGTATGGCAACATGTAATTTCAACGACGGGGTAACAGGTATTATCGAAATTATGAACATGCTCGAACTTGAGATCGGACCAGCCTGTTACAACTTCCGCTGACAAGCGGACTGAAAGCGTATTGGGCGAACAGCGCAGCCGATGACAGAAGCTGCCAAAGAGGCCCGAACGACCATCATGGCCTCGGAAAAATGGATCTTTCGATCTGGAAGAATTGCTGTATGCTCCATAAATCGCTGATTACGGGCACGTTTAACTTAACTAGAGAAATGGAAGCTAAAACTCTAAACGCCATTCTCTCGAAACTCTATTTTTCAGATTGGTGGGAAATATAACGTGCGAACGGTACATACGACCGATATCGAAATTTGATGCTGTAATTCTAAATTAAATTTTCTACCAGCGTATGTAGCTGATATTTTCAAAAATTTATTTTCTGTGTACGGTTTCGCTTCGATTTTGTGGGCAAAGAACATGACAATCATTTCAACGTGTCACCATTTTGCTGGAACTCAATATATTGAAAACTGCTTATGGAAAGTTACGTTGTCATAATTCCAATAGAAGGGTGTCCGGAATTCCTACCGACGACCAACGGTCTGGGCGCCATGAGTCTGCCCACCTGGCGCTGCGTTTACAGGTAGCGTCTGAAGTGAACACAAAAATGATTTCTTAAGGACAAAAGTGTTAGAAGAGAAACTGTCTCATCTGATACAGCATTAAATATTTTAGTTGAAAAAAATTATGATTGTAACTTATTTTTTAAGCGTTCAGAGAGGGCGATCACCTTAAGGATTTAATGAAACCAAATTTTTTTCTTCTTTTGTGTGCTGGGACTCAAACGAGGTTCTCCTGCATTTCATGGACAGTGTTCAAAATGGCTCTGAGCACTATGGGACTCAACATCTGAGCTCATCAGTCCCCTAGAACTTAGAACTACTTAAACCTAACTAACCTAAGGACATCACACACACCCATGCCCGAAGCAGGATTCGAAACTGGGACAGTAGCGGTCGCGCAGTTCCAGACTGAAGCGCCAAGAACCGCTCGGCCACACTGGCCGGCTGGACAGTACTGTCACCATGCACATCAGACACAAGTGCTCGAGTCTATCACCTGAAATCACTCGAGCTTTTCAAACTCTAGACACGCTTGACTTCTTTAACTAGAGCTCCTGGAAAAAGAGGATACGAGGAAAGTTACAGGAACTTTTTGAGCTTCCTTATTGCAGACTTGAGTCCATGAGTTATCAAGTGGTCATATGAGCTCAGATAACAATCTTAAGGTCACTTCTCTTCTGGTGACAGGCTACACCTGGGACAGTTGAGTAACATGTATTCATGGCCACCCAGAGGAACCCCAGTACAATGCACATACTTCTCCCCCTTCCCCCCCCCCCCTCTCCGAGACCTTCCCATGCACTGGTAGTGTTACATTCCAGGTCACATCTCTCCCTCGTCCCCTTTCCGTCATAAAACAAGGCGCGAAAGTCTTGGACCAATAGGAATCGAGTTCTCTCTTAACCTTCCCTACTTTATTTTATAAAAATCCTGTTGCCTGAGCCTCCTGATTCAAGTTCTGTGGTGAAAAGAGCACCATTGTCAGGGACTAGGCAGCGCTCCTAGGCAAAATAAGAACAATAAGACTTTCATTTGAAAGTAAGCATTTATCCATCCATTATTATTAATATTTTTACTGTTATAATCATTTATCAATATATTCATTCATATATTCGTATTGTTATTTACCAGCAGCTCTGTGTGCTCCTGTCCAGTACTTGTAGAAGGTGTGCCACTGCAGCTGCAGCAGCAGGCACAGTCTACCTATCCTGTACCGCCACAACCGCTACAGCAGCTACGACTCGAACTTTCTCACATCGCCCATCGTTGGTTAAGTTCTAGCAGAATAATTCTATTCGCCAACAAATGTAATTTGACTGCCAGTGGGTCTAAATGTGTAAATGTAGTCATAACAATACGAGTTTGACAAGCATTATCTATTTTTTTACTATCGAGACCAACTTGTAGATCTTAAAGTTGGTCTCTCCAGTTTTACAAAAAGGGGTCAGGACAGCCATCAACAGCGCAAATTTCCTACTCAAACCGTTTCAGAAGAAAATGCTCGTTAACATGTACCCTCAGCCCCCAAAACTTCGGTCTCAATATAAAATCCAATAACTTAATCATCAGATACGCCCGATATCTAATAGTATGAATAGTGCATATCATGATCTGGCCAAATTTCTGCATGAAGCTCTGAGGAAATCCTTCGTTTTTGTGAACAATTTTTCCGTCCCAAACAGTCACACCTTAGTCCAAAAAATAAAAGATTTAGAATGCAGTTCAGACACCAAGTTAGCTTCTTTCGACATCAAAATCTTTCTACTAACGTCCCTGTACAGGAAACGCTTACATCTGTAGAAAAAAAATTACGTCGGTTCAAAAAAGATATTTCAATTGAACAAATCACAGACTTCATGAATCTCATCTCAGTCGTAGTCAAGCACAACTATTTAGAATTTAATGGATATTTGTACCAGCAATCCGACGGTCTCGCTATGGGAAATCCGTTAGATGGTATCCTTGCTGATATTTTCATCAACTCGCTAGGAGAAAAAATTTTTAATTGTTTTCCAGCTGCGTCACTAGGCACTCTTTCTTATCCCAGATACGTTGATCATATTCTTATAATCTAAAAAGGACCCGTTGACGGTGTTGATCGTATCTTTAACCTATTCAATGATCTTCATGAGAAAATTTCTTTCGCTATCGCATTTGAAAATTAGGCCTGTCAATTAAACTTCCTTGACTTGACGCTTACTACAGAAACAAATAAAATTTCTTTCAATATTTTTCGTAAAGTAACATATACCGACCAGATCGTTCCTGCATCTTCTACTCATCCACAATCGCATAAAAAAGCCTTCTTTCATTCTGCTGTTCACCGACCCATTTCCATCCCACTTTCTAAAGAAAACTTCAACAACGAAATCAATTTACTTAAAACAATAGCAGTTAACGACGAGTATAAACCTAACATAGTAGATGACGTCCTTAAAAAGGAAACTGCTAAAAGAATTACTACGCTACGCACTTCTGTAATCGAACCTAACTAAAAAAAAATTTCTCTATTCCTTTCGTGGGGCCTATCTCTTAACAGATCCACGCATTCTTCGAAAGAAATACGATTGCAACGTTGCTTTTTCTACTAATAACAATTTGAAAAAAAAAACTTCATTCATAATTTACATCCTATGCGTTCCCCTTTAGAAAATTCTGGTGTCTACAAAATTGTCTACGATACTTGCTCCTCTTAACTATATAGGACAAACTGGACGTGCCTTCGCTACCAGATATAAAGAACACTTGCTAAGAAAAAATGGCACTAGCCCCCAAAATTCGTCTTTTGCCGACCATCTTCTAATTACAGGCCATTCACCTAAATCCATCTGCGATAGCAACATTTTGCACACCCAAAAGAAAGGGCGTAAACTAGATATTCTAGAAGAATTAGAGATTTTCAAGCATTTTGCTCGAAAGGATAGCCTCATCCTTAACGAACAGCTACAGCTACGTAACAAAAATTTTTTCAACGGTATAAAGCCGTTACTCGATATCTGACTTCGGATCTCCTTGTGCAGGTTGCCGATATGTTATTTTCCTTCTAAGGTAGTCCTATGTTTTTCAATTATCAAATGTTTCTTGGCTGCATTTCACGTAAAATTGCTTTCTACAATTTGTCATTCAGTTCTATCTACATTTTCATAACGATGTTTTCATGTTTTATCTATTACAAGTTTTGATGTAGACAAAATGTAATGTTGTATGCTAACTATGCTTTCCATTATGTATCAAATACTGTTTATTTATAACCATTTCTGCCTATATGTCAATGTGAAGTACACTCGTCGCAGTGCCATGTTCACCTGGCCGCATTTGTTAACGAGGGCACCTCAGTCCGTTTTTCGACCTGCACCACGCAAGTAACGAGCAGCCCTTCGTGACTCACCATCACAGTTTTCTTTATCTTGAATATCTTTGTGACTAATGCCCTTTTGGCATATTTATTATTTTATAAATGACATAAGTACTGCCAGTCTTTCACGATAATTCCGTACTTATACTCTATCATACGTTTTTAGTCATAATTCTGTGACCATGTTATAGGCCATTCTTTGATTTAAATTCTGAGGAAGACACTCCTAGCAGTGTTGAAATCCGGTTAATAGTGACCGAGGGCTGTTTTATTTTAATTGGAACTATTCACGGTCTCTGAATGTGCAGCCATGTACAAAATTTTAGAAAACTTTCAGTGTGTTGGTGCTAGAGTGCTGTATTCCTAATACGAATGGGACTCTGTGCAGCCAGATAGCAGTGAAGTACGTTGAGAAGAAGATGACCACCGAGTTTGATCCATCACATACCCGAATCGACATTCATATGTTTAGGAGGAATGTTCCAATAGTTAATATACATGAGGAAGCTGTGCTTGAACTGATTACGTTGGCACAGGAATCTACGTAAAATGAATTAGTATTCTTAATATGCTGTGCTTTGAGTATTTCCATAGACAGACTGAATCACTGGTGTCCGTATGTTAGAGGCGTGTATCACGAATTTGTGAACTATTTGCACAAAAACATAAATACATAATATGAATGTATAAATATCTAAATAATATGAATCAATTATAACAGTGTATGAATGCATATATGCAGCCAGTGCCAAAGTACACAAGTGTTTTAAGAATACAAGTGTTGACCTTATAAAGTCCTTAGAAGCACAATTCTCAGACAGTATTGTTATGTACATTGTCATGCCTACTGGACTGAATGTAATACAAGGTAAATTTAAGGCTTATAGAAGACAATTGTTTGTAAAATATTGCACAATACAATGGAAATAAAAACAAAATGTTTCCTACAAATTGTTCTTGTTCTTGCCCTGCCTTATCGAAGAAAGCTACAGGGTGTTTCAAAAATGACCGGTATATTTGAAACGGCAATTAAAACTAAACGAGCAGCGATAGAAATACACCGTTTGTTGCAATATGCTTGGGACAACAGTACATTTTCAGGCAGACAAACTTTCGAAATTACAGTAGTTACAATTGTCAACAACAGATGGCGCTGCGGTCTGGGAAACTCTATAGTACGATATTTTCCACATATCCGCCATGCGTAGCAATAATATGGTGTAGTCTCTGAATAAAATTACCCGAAACCTTTGACAACGTGTCTGGCGGAATGGCTTCACATGCAGATGAGATGTACTGCTTCAGCTGTTCAACTGTTTCTGGATTCTGGCGGTACACCTGGTCTTTCAAGTGTCCCCACAGAAAGAAGTCATAGGGGTTCATGTCTGGCGAATAGGGAGGCCAATCCACGCCGCCTCCTGTATGTTTCGGATAGCCCAAAGCAATCACACGATCATCGAAATATTCATTCTGGAAATTAAAGACGTCGGCCGTGCGATGTGGCCGGGCACCATCTTGCATAAACCACGAGGTGTTCGCAGTGTCGTCTAAGGCAGTTTGTACCGCCACAAATTCACGAAGAATGTCCAGATAGCGTGATGCAGTAATCGTTTCGGATCTGAAAAATGGGCCAATGATTGCTTTGGAAGAAATGGCGGAATGGCGGCCCAGACCAGTACTTTTTGAGGATGCAGGGACGATGGGACTGCAACATGGGGCTTTTCGGTTCCCCATATGCGCCAGTTCTGTTTATTGACGAAGCCGTCCAGGTAAAAATAAGCTTCGTCAGTAAACCAAATGCTGCCCACATGCATATCGCCGTCATCAATCCTGTGCACTATATCGTTAGCAAATGTCTCTCATGCAGCAATGGTAGCGGCGCTGAGGGGTTGCCGCGTTTGAATTTTGTATGGATAGAGGTGTAAACTCTGGCGCATGAGACGATACGTGGACGTTGGCGTCATTTGGACCTCAGCCGCAACACGGCGAACGGAAACCCGAGGCCGCTGTTGGATCACCTGCTGCACTAGCTGCGCGTTGCCCTCTGTGGTTACCCGTACGCGGTCGCCCTACCATTCCAGCACGTTCATCCGTCACGTTCCCAGTCCGTTGAAATTTTTCAAACAGATCCTTTATTGTATCGCGTTTCGGTCCGTTGAAAACTTCGTCTTGTTGCAACAACACTGTGTTCTAGGCGGTGGAATTCCAACTCCAGAAAAATCCTCTGTTCTAAGGAATAAACCATGTTGTCTACAGCACACTTGCACGTTGTGAACAGCAGACGCTTACAGCAGAAAGACGACGTACAGAATGGCGCACCCACAGACTGCGTTGTCTTCTATATCTTTCACATCACTTGCAGCGCCATCTGTTGTTGAAAATTGTAACTACTGTAATTTCGAAAGTTTGTCCGCCTGAAAATGTACTGTTGTCCCAAGCATATTGCAACAAACGGTGTATTTCTATCGCTGGTCGTTTAGTTTTTATTGCCGTTTCAAATATACCGGTCATTTTTGAAACACCCTGTACCTATATTGTTGAAAGAGTGAGATACACAGAAAGTACTGTTACTTACCATGAATTGGTGCTAGTGTCCCACTGCCCTCGTCACCACTGCCGCCGTCACCCTCTGTCCTGCCACGCGCCACATCAAATGCTTCCTTTATACAGTAGCAGCAGTGGGAGACAGTGTCCAACGAACATAGAGATACTCGTATAGCCGACTCTAGGTCAAGAATCGCTGGCTTGAGAGCAGCTAATTCCATAAGGCGCCCACATTGTCGGACAACCGCACAAATACAGCCATGGCTAAGTCGACAGCTGCTGGCTCTAGATCCGCCATTCCAATAAGCCACCCAAATTATCTGACGACTGTAGAGGTGCAGCTACACCTGCGTTGATAGCCAGTGGCTCGAGAGCTGGAAATTCGATAAGCCACCCACATGTGTATACCTTCATAATGGCCAACTCATACACACACACACACACACACACACACACACACACACACACACACACACACTCAGTTGCAGTACTTCTTCTTCTCTGAGAGCGGTAGTCAATATTCGTGTATGAATTAAAAATTAATGTAGTCACAATGGCTTGGTGAGTAGCTTGTCTGAATCCTAAAGATAATTAGAATGCCATTACCATAACCCAACCTACTTGCTAAATATGGTTACAACAAATGTTATTGCAGCCAATCATGGAGGTAGGGCAACCAGAGCTATGAGCAATCATCTTGGGTAATAAGAAACCGCTTCATTGTATTCAGTCCTTTATTTTCATATACCGGTTTTGTGGCATTAAAAACCACATCCTCAGGTGATCATATAACTAAAACATTATACCTAAAGTGCTCGGACCTTTGTGCCCAAAAATCGTTGTCCGTCACACTACTAAAAGGCGGTATGTCAATTAATAAAAGAGCCAGATGAATGTATTGCTTCAAATTTAATCTGGTGGGTGGTGCCATTTCTCCAGTCTATAGACAATCATGAATAGGGGAAATGGGCACGTGCTGTGTCTAACAGAAGCACATCACATGGCCGTGTCCCACATTTGCAATTGTCTATAGAAGCGGTCCCATCTACCATATGAGACTGAAGTCAATCCATCCATCAGGCTGTTTTATTCAATGGCGCACCGGCGTTTAGAGGCGTTTTATTGTGACAGCAACGAATGTTGGCTACAAACTGTCAAGCCTTTTAGCTGTAATGTTTTACTTAAATGTTCACCCTCAGATGTGCCTGTTAATGCCATGAAACCGATAGCGGTCTAAAAATAAAGGACTAAACACAGCTGAAGCGATTTATCAATACCCTAGACACATATTATTATTTTAAGAACGAAAAAAAATACACTGAGAAGGAAATCGATTACTTGTTTCCTCTTTACAACCAATACAGTGCAGTATAACAGGATCAATCTGGTGTTGTGCATTCACATCATAATGTTTATAGCATGACTCATACTTCGAAATAAGAGTACACTCTTCAACATTTGAGGCAGTTCAGTATGAGAAACGTGATTAACCAGCTAAATAGAGGCGTCGTACATCACAACTGTTTCTTCACTTTTCTCTTAGTATCCTTCATCGCAACAGTGATCTGCCGTATGAAGTAGAAGGCGGCGTACATAACGGCGCACGTTGACATCAAGATGAAAGCGATGAAAGCGATGACGTCGAGTAGCAGCAGCTGCCACCAGTGCAGGTCGAGGGCGGCAGTGCGCATGTGCGGGGCCCCCTTGTGACGTATCACGTACTCCAGCCACCACACGGCGCGCTCCAAAGAGTCCGCCTGGTGCTCGCGGAATATCTCTGACAGCCTGTTCATGTTCTCTTTGTACCTGCACAGGAAGACGAAAGGTATGAGTAGGAAGAGATACGAGCAGAAAGTTCGTAGAGTTTTTCTGTGAGCTAAATAAACAAAACAGATAAACGTAACAACATGATTCAAATGGCTCTGAGTACTACGGGACCTAACTTCTGAGGTCATCAGTCCCCTAGAACTTAGAACTACTTAAACCTAACTTAGGACATCACACACATCCATGCCCGAGGCAGGATTCGAACCTGCGACAGTAGCGGTCGCGCGGTTCCGGACTGAAGCGCCTAGAACCGTTCACCCACACCGGCCAGCTAAACATAACACTTTGTAGTCGCCAATAATGAGTTTTCCTTCACTATTTAGGATAGTCTGCCAACGTTGGCGTAAGTTTTCGGTTCCGCAACTGTGGAAATCACGTGGTTTTGAGACGAAGAACTTGTCGAGTCACGTTCGGAGCACGGTTTTATCCAGAAAGGAAGTTCCTTGAAGGTTGTTCGATAAAGAGTGGAAAAGGTGAATATCTGTGGGCCCTAGATCAATTAAGAATTAATAACCTTAGGGGAGCTATGATTTTCTTGCTTCTCCTCATTCAGGAACATTACATCCTGTGTGTCCTTCAGATTTACCTAGAATAGCGTCCCTATGGACATGCAGTGGAGACCAGGGCAGGTTGGCAAAACATTTTACTTGATTTTTTTCCAGCTTGTATATAAAATGTTTCCATTGATCTTTTATTCTATCGGGATCTTTACAACTAAATAATCATGGCGTCTCAGCGACTGCCCTTTCATAAAAAAAACTGTTTGGTAGAGTAATATCACCTAGGGCAATCTATCTCACCCATGGGGCAACTTGGCCCAGCAAGTGCGGCAAGTTGACCCAGATGATTTTATCATTTAATTAATTAAGACTTTGGTTATTTAATCGAAAAAATATGGACTTTAATATTCACAGTTTATTTTGATGTAAATTCCTACAGCTTTATGACAAAGGCTACAATCATAAATCGTGTTTTCATTGTTATAATAATAGTTTGACGGAAAAGTATGTCCAGAAATTTTATCAATCTTCGTTTGAGTGATCAACAGCATCTTCATAGTTCAACATTATTTAAAAACAGTCCTTTCGTGTCATTTTTAACACATGACAGCTGTGACCAACGTTTACATTTTGTCCATTGAATCCTTTCACCCGCTAGATAGCGGGGAGGAAAAGGTTTAAGACACCTACGAGACGGGGCATCCTCATCTTATTCATCTTAAAGAACCATCTTAGGAATATATACTGGCTTATTGAGTTTTATCGTGTGATTTTGCATGATCAGGGGAACTTTTTTAGAGTATAGCTTATTATTACGCAGAACACCCATATTTTCCTTTATAGTGTTTTCTTTTCTGTGTGTGGAGGCTTGTTGTTTTTATTGTAACGCGTATTTCACTGGAGGGTCGGTCAGTATTGCTGAAGTTCCTTATCGTCAGTTTTCTATCGTTTTCCGTGGTTGCCATTTCTCAAATGGTTGCGTTTTTCAGGCGTTGAGTAGCATGACTTTCAACTTAATAGCCATTGTTTCGACAGCATAAGCCTACCACTGAGTTCTTGAATAATTGAAGGGACAACTTAAACAATGAAAACACAGCCAATAGCATCGGGATCGCGTCTATCTGTTATCTAAGAGGGAATCGGTGACAAAAAATTAAATAGAAATAAAAATGAAAATCACATACATGCCACCGGCTAAAAATCAATGCAAGACACAATTTTCTTACGTAAAAATTACATCCTATGTGATGTAGACTTTGATTACGAATATACGTATTAGATAAGAGTACTTACATTCATAAAGAGAATGGGGCAGGCTGACCATATGAACAGACGTGCCCATACTTAAGTCGGCCACTGTGCTCCATTATGATATTGGAATTATTTTAGTTCTTTTATGAAAACGTTTAGAACTTTACCTCTGTAAACACTGTTAAAATAATTCTTAAGCTATAGACTTCGATCGCTTTACGTATTTGTTTAGAAAGAGTATTGTATTCGAGCGCACAACAAAATAGCTTGAGTAAGCAAAATTTACTTTCACGAACAAGAAAGCATGAAATGCGTGCCTACCCTCACTCGACAATTTAACTGTATCGACGTGTTTGTGGGAAAACGACGGTACTGTTGCTACCAACCCCCTTGGTCGGTTGCGTGTTCTGACGGCAGTTTCACGAAATAATATCAACTACTCATCGTGCCTCTACGGCCAATGTGCCCCAGTCTCACCTACTTGTTACTTACTCTCATTTCCTGTGTTAGAAATAAAGTGTTTGTTGTTGTAATATCTGAGAACAACTATTTGTTTGTTTGGACTCACTGTGGTCACTATAGTCTTGGTTACGTCTAAGGTCAATTTAACTATGGTTTTGTGAACGATCGCATATTCATCTTGTGGAATGCTGGCCCTCGATTCACTTTGTAACGAAATTAATTGAATGAATCCATTAACATAGGTGATGCAAAGTTTTGAAAGCTAACAAAATATTAGTGATTCTACGAAAGTTGTACCATAATTTTTTTTAAACTTTATTTCTTGATTTTCTATTATTTTTGTGGCTATACAGCAAAAGTTTCTCCAGTCATTCTGACTTTTTCGAATGTCAAGCCATTATTATTGGTATGTGAATAAAATCATTAGCCACGCGGGGTAGCCGCGCGGTCTCAGGCGTATTGATACGGTTCGCGCAGCTACCCCAGTCGGAGGTTCAAGTCCCCCTCGGGCATGGGTGTGTGTGTTGTCCTTAGCGTGAATTGGTTTGATTATGTTGCATGTAAGCCTAGGGACCGATGACTTCAGCAGTTTGGTCCCATAGGAACTTACTACAAAAATATGGAAAAAAATAATATCATTTATTGTGAATATTTTCTAAATTTACTTGTTAACTGGAAGTGGACGTTCGATTTAATCATATAGAATATAATTTTAAATTATTAGCTCTTAAAGGACGGCAGCCGTAATCATATTAATAATTTAAAAAATGTGCACAGCATATACTAACGAAATGCCCTCACGTCTTAGGTGTTAATGTAAGTTACCTTAAGGGAGCCCTGAACCTAAAAATGATGAAATTTTGTGTTTTCAGTTTATTGTGAAATAAAATACTACAGATCTTCCTCTTTAAAATGACATATTAATCTTACCTGTAGCTAAACTCCAAGTACTGAAAATATTATTTTCAATAATGTGCTGTAGAGGGCATGTCGCGACATTGAATTTCCATGGATACATGTTCATTGAAAACAACGTTTTTCAAAACTTCCGGTCTTTCCAAAGACTTTATATTATGTTGGCAACACGATTTGATAGGCAATTGTTTTGTATGCGTATTTTAGTCTTTGGATACTGTTGTTTACATTGAGCATTTGGTGATTATTGCACGATTTGTGTTGTATTTCTATTGCGTAAATGGAATGCCTCGATTTAGTGACAGAGTTCACAAGAGGAAGAAGCCTCCTCCGAGGTACACTAGTGGAACTGTGACAATTTCTCCGACCTCAGGAAATGATTCTGAAAATAGTGAGGTTATTCATGAAGTGAAATCTACTCCTGTCTCTAGCACAAGCAAGAAGTTGCATGGATCAACTGAAAAATACTGCAGTTTATTGGAGAAGTGTAGTGAGGATAATGTGAACGAAATAATTAACATTTCATTGCCCTAAAAGGTGATTGAGAGTTCAGCACTGTGTAAGGAATGTTGCAAATTGAGTATGTCAGTAAATGTCAAGCGACACATAGGACTTGCAGCAGAAATCTGTCTTCACTGTACTAGTTGTCATTACAGTGTTTCATTTTGGAACTCAGAATATGTCGAAATAGGCCAAGGTGAAACTGATAGTGAGAAAAGCAAGTACTATGGTGTAAATTTTAGATGTGTTTATGCTCTAAGGTCAATCAGTAAGGGATACTCTGCTGGTCAAATGTTTTGTGGTGTAATGAATCTACCATCACCACCAACGAAATTCTCAAAATATAACTCGGTTGTTGGATCCTGTGTTGAAGATATTGCCCAAGAATCCATGAAAGAAGCAGTGGAGGAATCTGTGGCGGTGAATGAAGAAATTCCAGATGTTCAGAATCCTAGGGACCTGACTGTCAAACTAGATGGTACGTGGCAGAAGCGCAGGCAGACTTCACATAATGGGGTAATAACGGCAACAAGTGCTGATACTACAAAAGTTATAGATGTTGTAATTAAATCTAAGCACTGTAGGTGTCCTAAAAGAGTGAAGGATGAGCATACAGAAAACTGTCGAAGGAATTACAATGGGTCTAGTGGGGCCATTGAAGTTTCCGGTGTGAAAGACATTTTCAGTCGCTCTCTTCTGTGGTACAAGGTCAGATACCTACAGTTTCTGGGTGATGGTGACTCGAAGTCTTTTGCTGCTGTATCTGAGCTGAAACCTTATGGAAATGATGTTACCATTACTAAACAGGAGTGCGTAGGTCACGTTCAGAAACGTGTGGGAACAAGGCTGCATCGACTGAAGACCACAATGAAAGGCCAGGTGATCAGTGATGGAAAACCTTTGGGTGGAGCTAGAAGATTGACAGACGAGGTAATCAACAGATTGCAGAGAGACTATGGACTGGAAATAAGACAAAATACTCACAGTGTTGATGCAATGGAAAAGGCTGTAGTGGGACTTTACTACCACACCTTATGGACTGACGAGGAAGCACTACATGGACTATGCCCACAGGGACCCAATTCCTGGTGCAAGAACAACAAATATCAGGGATCTGAACATGTATACAAGCATCATCACAGTCTACCAGAAACTGTCATGAAGGCTATAAAACCAATTTTCAGAGAGCTTTCTGCAACTGAACTTTTGAAGAAATGTCTCCATGGACGTACACAAAATCAAAATGAGAGTGTGAATAATGTAATTTGGACCAGAATCCCAAAAAACGTGTTTGTTGAAATTCATACTCTTCATTTTGGAGTATATGATGCCATTGCTACGTACAACAAAGGCAACATTATAAAGTGCAATGTGCTGCAGAAGTTGGATGTGATGCCCGGAAAGTACATGGTGAGTGCAATGATGTCGATAGACAATGAGAGGAAACGGGATGCTGAAAGGAAAGAAAAGGAGTGTGAGAGGCAAGCCAGACAAAGAATGAAAGGTGTGAAAAGAAGGCTAGATGGGGAGATGTCTAGTGACAGTGAAAACCCCTCTTATGGTGCTGTACTCCACTAAAATGTTAGTGAAACTTTGAAACTAGTTTTCCACAAGTTCACTTTTTTGCCATATAAGGAGCATTTTCTGCTAAACTATTAGAGATAAAGACTTAAAAGTTTCAAGGAATGTAAACAGTGCCAATATACACCTTGTATCATAGCATTTTTGTGATACATAATTGATAACAAATGGTTCGAATGGCTCTGAGCACTATGGGACTCAACATCTTAGGTCATAAGTCCCCTAGAACTTAGAACTACTTAAACCTAACTAACCTAAGGACATCACACACACCCATGCCCGAGGCAGGATTCGAACCTGCGAGCGCAGCAGTCCCGCGGTTCCGGACTGCAGCGCCAGAACCGCTAGACCACCGCGGCCGGCAATTGATAACAGATTTTATTTCAAAAATACTATGCCAAAAATGTGTCAATTATTTTCAGTAACAAAATAATTAATATCTTCCGAAAAAACACTAATAAATTAAAATCCATATTATACTGTAGGAGTTTCATCATTCTGGTGTTAATAGTTCATAAGGAAATGTTCCTTACATTTAATATTGGAGGTATAGGATGTTCCGGGTACCCTTAATATATATATTACGTGGACAGCTATTAATATTTTATACAATAGTGTAGTAACTTTAGTGTACTTCTTGCCAAGTGTAATTCTTGGCACACTATACTGTATAGCTTAAGATTCACCTAAACAGCTGCATAAAAATGACTGATTTAGACTTGTGCCGTGTCTTCGATATATTTTTCTGGGCAATCATGACAGCATGGTAGCAGCGGTACATTGAGAACTCTATGTCCTATTTCTGGTAAATCCGACAGTAATAAGAATCTTAGTAATAACAATAACACGGCAAAAGACAAGGCAAAACGTGCTTAAAGAAAATCTAGAAAAACTCTGACAGTTAGTCTGGAATATCATAAATTTTTCAAATTAATCTTATGCTTAAACTCTACCGCTATCTGATTCTGTCCTGGCCTCGATAAAACTCTGATAAATACGGTATACTTCCTATTTATGTGTTTGTTGTATTTATTTTATTTATTGATTTGAGTACCCTGGCAACATTATAATACATTTTCAGCATGGATTTTATTTTTAATGGTCTCATTGATCTTGATGGATAGCATGTCAAGCAGATCTTAAGAGTAGCTGTTGTATCTTTTTATTATTTTGATGGTGTCTATCTCCTGCCACAGCTAAGGTTCTTTTAGTGGTAATGAATGTGACCTGTATAACATGGATCTGAATACAACGAGTTTCTGAGAGTTTATGGGATACGATGACAGAACTTACACGACATCTCTAGTAGCTAATTTACTGTAAACAGAAAATTATGTTCCAATTCTTTTGGTAAGTGAATATTAAATATCTTATATAATACTGTGCAGTGTTTCTGTGCAGTGACTTAAACTTTACGTGTGGTTGAATATACATCCCGCGGTGATCTGTCGTAAGTTTTGGGATCATCTATTCTCATATGTTCAGCAACAGTACATAATTTACAAACAATTGTTATTATTTAGGGTAGACGTACCTTTGATTCTCTAGAACAGCTCGCGAATGTTGAAGTATGGAGTCCTTTGTGAGATCGTTGAATTGCAGAGAGACTCCAAGTTCAGCTTGCACAATCTTGGCCGCATTGTACGGTTGATCAGCAAAGAACGGAATGGCAAGAAAGGGAACTGCGTGATACATCGCTTCGTTCATGCTCTGGAGGCCTCCCTGTGTGATGAAGAGGCGCACTTTTCGGTGAGCTGTTGACAGAAGAAGTCACGTCATCCAGGCAGCATGGTGGCAGCTGTAAGAAATACTATTTTACTACGATCTTTTTGCAGGAGGCTGCACATGGGGTGACCCATCTTTTGAGATCTGCCTACTCTTCTATGTTCGACAACAATCAGAGCTCGCAATATGCAACATTTTTCCCAGAGTCGATCGGGGTCCTTTGGTTTGGAGCCAAGTGGAGGGTCTCACTTAAAGGTTTCGTCGAGTCTAAGACGTTATTGGCTACAGATTTCTGGAGCTTTGTTATCGGCTGGGGAACTGGAGGACTCCCCTTGATAGGCGGGGGTGCACTGTGCAAAGGAAGCTGCTACTCGGGTAGAAGTGTACTTCTGGAGTGCACATGGGTCTTGTTTTGGGCTAGGTCATAGGTTGAGGTTCTCTGATGAACAATCGCCAGACTTCTCGCAGATAGAGAAATCTGTCCGCGTTCAGAGCAATGAGACTTCCAATGTCAAAATTTTAGCTGTCATTCGCCGAAGTATTCGTAACAAAGTTAGCGAATTTACTCCCCTTCAGGAAACTTCTAGCGGTCAAATCATTACCGGGACCGAGAACTGGCTGAAACTAGGAAAGCTCTGAGATATTCGGCGATTCATGGAACATATATCGAAAAGACAGATTAGAGGCCATAGGAAGGGGTATGTCCATTGCAGCCGATCAGAACATTATGTCTACTGAGGTCGAATTTGAGTGCTGCATTAAAGTTATTTGGTCGCGTACAACAGGTCTAGGTAAAATAAAGTTAATTGTTGGATGGTTTTACCGGCCGTCAGATTCCGCTGTGACGGTTTTAAAGCAGTGAAAGAAAATCTGATTTCAGTAGCGCGGAAATACCTAGATCACGCAATTTTAGTTGGAGGCGACTTTAAACTAGCAATTGGAGACTGGGCCGTGTACGAATTCATTGCAGAAATACAGTCTTCTGAAGTTGTTTTGAATACGCTTTCCGAAAACTGTCTTGAGCAGCTAGTTCGATAGCCCACACACAATGGAAATATTTTAGACCTAGTAGCTATAAACAGTCCTGACCTAATCGATAGCGTCAGTTTAGAGACAATGATTAGTTACCACGATGTCTTCATACCGGCTTTGGTTACTGAAGTTAATAAACCAATCAAGAAGTCTAGGAGGGTATTTCAGCTAGAAAGAGCAGATAGACAGTTGATAGCATTCCACTTAGACAATGAACTGACTTCATTTAGTTCCAGCACGATGGATATAGAGGATATATGGGCAAAGCTTAACCGAAACTCGATAAAAGCTGCATGGATTTGACGTATGGATACATAGTACCTAGTTATCCATTATGAACAACGGGCGAGCGCAAACTAATTCCTGCTACTACCTGCAGTCTTAACTGAAGTAGGCTACAAGAGGGCCCTAGGGTAACAATTCGTATTTTTACATATAATAATTTTATAGACGTGTATAATAAATTAGACAGAGATTAAAAATGAAATGAAACTAGTAAATTGTCATATTCAGACAACTAACTGCACCGTTAAACGCATACGACCCATAATTTATAGCAAGATACGTGTGGTTGCTTATGAAAAACAATTTCAGCATACTTACGATTAAAATTTACTGTATTTCATGAATATATCCTCCATTTGTATTAAATTAAAATATATTTACAAACTCTGACGATAAACCAGAAAAGTATTACATACGCGAATAGAATAGCTACTTCACAGGATAAAACTGAAACCATATGGTCAGTTGCGAAGGAACTGTCTGGTTAGCAGCACGATGTCCACGATATAAAGTCAGTACGTAGTAAAAATAATTCTGTTGCTGATAAGTCAGTTAAATGTAAAGTATTTAACAACCATTTTCTGAGCATTGCTGGTGAATTAAAAACTTAGTTTCTACAGGGAATCGTATAACGCTCTTGGAAAATGCCTTTCCGAGATTGATGTCTCAAATACTCCTTTGTGATACTGTCAAGGAGGAGACTGAGTCAGTAATTAAATCACTGAAGACTAACGACTCTCATGGATATTATGGAGTGCCCAGCAGTATATTAAAGTACATATAACCCCTGTATTTAGCGATATTTGTAATTTTTCCAGTAGGAATGGTCAGGTTCCTGAACGATTAAAGTACTCGGTGGTAAAGCCGCTTTATAAAAAGGTAGAAAGGGATAATGTAGGCAATTTTAGACCTATTTCTATGCCATCAGTGTTTGCTAAGGTTATTGAAAAGGGTGTGTATGAAAGGCTAATTGATCATTTAATTTCACATAATTTGCTATCAAACGTACAGCTCGGTTTTAGAAGTGGTTTAACAACTGAAAATGCTTTCTCCGCTATCTGTGAGGTACTGCATGGATTAAACAAAAGGTTTCGAACGCTAGGCATATTTTTTGATTTAACTGAGGCGTTTGATTGCATTGATCATAAAATACAGCTCCAGAAACTGGAGCATTATGGATTACGGGGAGTAGCTCACAAGTGCTTCACGTCTTACTTTAACAACAGACAGCGAAAGGTCATTATTCACAGTGTTGAGAATAGCTATGATATGGGGTCTGAGTGGGGTATGGTCAAATGGGGGTGCCCCAGGGATCAGTGTTGGGGCCACTCCTGTTCCTTAATTATATAAGTTATATGCTCTCTAGTAATACAGGAAGTTCTAAAATATTTCTGTTTGCTGATGTTGGATAGTGTTAGATAAGAAGGATAAAGGAGACATTAACTACTGAGTCAAGATCATTTCTGATATGAGAAATCATTTTTGTTTACAATCACTTAAAAAAGGTCACTTAACCGTAACATTCAGTGTATAAATCTGTTATTACAGTCTTAAAATTATAACAGCTAAAATGAGAAAAGAGAGGGTTGGGGGGGAGGGAAGGGAATGGAACATGGGAAAAGTAGACGACTTCGCTGAAGACCACACGCAGTACAAGGAATTAGTTGGCACTCGTCTTTTGCTCACAACAGATGACTAGGAACTATGTATCTGTGGGAATTGGTTGATCTCATCTATCGCTCTCGGATGCACTAAACAAATCTGTGACAAATCTTGCACCTCTGTTTTGAGTAATCTCCATCTTTTAGCTTTAAATAAGACTTTGTAAATGTGTCTGGGAGAGGAAGAATACAGAAGGATTGCTGTAATGGGGATTTCATGAGCGACCTTCTGGTGAGTGAATTCCGGATTCTACTTGGATATCGCATTTTATCGCCTATACTAGCTTCATCAATGTTAAATCACACCGAGCATATACTCTCCAATCTTTCACAGTTGTGACTGTCGCCGATAGAATTGTCAATCTATATCGGGTCTTTTCCCCTGTTTAAGTACATTATGGAGGTCCAATGCATATGGGGAAAGAAATCATTTGGATTGGCACGACACAGTTGCAACATTTCCGCTGCTGCCGAAAACAAATGAAGCAGGGCATTTCTAGGAGCAGGACCTTTGGGCTACATTAACAGCATAGGGCGTTTTGCGTTGACAAGAACGCTTAACTTACATAAGTCGCTCATTTATGTTTTCCCAGAAAGCAGGAAATAGAAAGCGCATTAACTATTCACACTACACGTGCTGTCTTGCAAGAGAGTTCAGATAAAGTGTTTTACATTAACGTTATTTTATTTGAGTTGTCTTACTTGTCTTATGACAACTTCACCAGTTTCTGTCCCAATCACTTCTTCACTATATTTCTAAAGTCAGGATTCATCAAGTCTAATGAACAGATAAGTACAGACAATGCGTCAGTTAACAGTTCATCTTCCCAGGCACTCAAACGCACTTGTATCTTTTTAGCACACTCTGTAGATATTCTTCACACGAACTTTATGTGACTTTCAGCACTTACTTCACTTTGAAGCGCACAACGCATTAAACTCGTCCAGACCAGTTAGCTTGTTACGTCTGACGTAAAGCACTGACGCGCTACGAATTGCACCCTGATTACGCATCAGTGATTTGTTACTCTCGGGGGACGACATAAAATGCGGCGGAAAATTCCAGCTTCTAGGAAAACCTGGCTGCACGCACTATACCCCATATTACCAACGGGCTGTGCCATTCTGTGTTACAAAATTACCCGTCAGATTGTTTCTATTTTTTATCACGAACAGCAACAGTTCTACCACATTGCCTTGAGCACCGGCGGACGCTTTTTCGTTTCTGCATGTGCAAACCCTTTACGAGACTTGTTTGGTAGCAAGGCTTCAGTTACGCACCTGATTTCATATTCCGAAAGTGTGTATTTTGTTTAGTAGGCGACGATGTGAAAGTGTATGAGATGCTTTTTAGGAAGCCAAGAAATGCACCGATGAGCCAAAGCATTATGACCACTGCCCAACACGAGATTGAATGCCGCTTCGTGGTGATGCGCCCACGACATTCGCCTACGTAAGTGTAGCAGAGGCGAACGGGTAGAAAATATGGATATCCACTTACATAGGTACCTTTGCCAAAGGGCATATTAATATGGCGCAATGCTTCGGGATAAACATTTTGAAAATTATGACAGTGATCAGTTGTTCGCGCGCTGATGTCTTAATAATGTATGGAAAGTGGATGAACGACTGTGAAACTAGAAGGCGACGAAGTGTTGGACGTCCACGCCTTATCGTAGAACTTCGGAGATTTGCTCCCTCTGTGAAATAGAAGAGTCTGCGACCTGTGGCAGATTTGAAGACAGAGTGCAAAGCTCGATGTTGCAATCGATCGGAGCATACCGTTCGGTGCACACTGCTGAATATTGAACTCGTCAGCAGATGACACTACGCATTCCCATGCTAACTCAACGACATCGTCGCTTACGATTGCAGTGGGCACGAGATGGTCGATACGTGGACGCCTTGTCGAATGAATCACTTTTCTCGTTAGACCAGGGCGAAAGAAATGTCTGGATATGCCGTCATACAGGACAAAGGATGTTCCAAACATGCACCACGCCACAACTTCAGAACAGTGGGGGCAGTGCTAAGCAGGGAGGGGGGGGGGGACATTCTCCGGGGCTTCCAAGTATCCTGTGGTAGAAATCGAAGGCACCACGACAGTTGTGGACTATTTGAAAGTTATTGATGATAACCTGAATCCGTTCATGCTTGATTTTTCCCTGACCGTGTTGCTATCTTCCAGAGGGATAACTGTCCACGTCACAAGTACAGAACTGTGCTACAGTGGTTTCTGGAGAATGATAATGGTTCAAATGGCTCTGAGCACTGCTGAGATCATCAGTCCCCTAGAACTTAGAACTACTTAAACCAACTAACCTAAGGACATCACACACATCCATGCCCGAGGCAGGATTCGAAACTGCGACCGTAGCGGTCGCGCGGTTCCAGACTGTAGCGCCTAGAATCACTCGGCCACTCCGGCCGGCAGAATGATAATGAACTCGCGTTGATGCCACTAAATTAGTCTAATGTATACCCGATGGAACACATCTGGGACGCTGTCCGCCGCCAGATCTGCACACAACAGCCCCATGTTTTGGGTACTGTGTGACCGGTGCGTAGAACTCTGGTACCATATAGAACTTGCCGAATCCAAGCGACGTGCAGTCACTGCTGTATTGCGTTCCAACGATAGACCAGCACACTATGAGGCAGCTGGCCCTAATGTTTTCTCTCAACCGTGTACGTCATCAGCCAGGGCCTTTTCTAAAGCCTTCTGCATCTCCTGAAATAACAGTGTAGGGTGACTTTTACGCTATTGATGTTTCCGGGAACCATGTTAGTTATTACAAAGCATTTGGTCTGTCTCCAAAAATATCGCAATTAAGCAAGTACAGAATTTGTCTCATTACCCCATAACAGTGGGACATCAGTGAGATAGGTCTGAGCCGAGCGGAGTGGCCGCGTGGTTAGAGGCGCCATGTCACGGACTGCGCGACCCTCCCACCGGAGGTTGGAGTCCTCCCTCGGGCATGGGTGTGTGTGTGGTTCTTAGTTTAAGTTAGTTTAAGTTAGTTTCAGTAGTGTGTAAGTCTAGGGGCCGATGACCTCAGCAGTTTGGTCTCTTATAAATTCACACACATTTGAACATTTTGAGATAGGTCTGTGGTCTGCACATTTGTCCTGTGACCCTGGAACGCTCCGTTATTCCACTACCAAGATCTACCAGGTTTTTCGCATATTTAACCCTCGCAGTACCAGGAGGGTTTCTTTATGCTCACCTTCTGAGAATATTGTAATCCAGTCAGTCACTTTATGTTTTAAAACTTTGAAAAAGATTTTTAATGTTTTTAACGATGTTTTTTACCAGATGCTATAAATGTGTCAAATTTTTCAGTTAAACTGAACCCAAAAGTCTAAGTAGTACATGTCACTTTCTGCAATGAATGTTTTTCAAGATTTTCATGTTCACGATCTCACTTACGTATCAAAATCTTTCAAAACTGTGTGTTGGTGTGTTGCGAGTAGATGGTAACGAAAACAAAAGAAATTTGCCTTTTTCAATTTTTTGTTGTGGTGTTATGAGATAACCCCGCCTTGGTAATATACGTAATTGAAAATGCATTTATGTTACTAAGAATATGGAAAAGATATTTTCTGGTTCTGGATCGAACATACATATCAGTACTTCTTTACAAAGTATGCTGTTGATGTAATTCAACAACAGCTAACGAATTTTTTACTGACATCTTTTAAGGTAGAAATAAATCACCCGCCCCCCACGTCGTAATGCGGGTTATGGAAAATGCATTGGTACTACTAGGGTTAATGTAAAATCTGTCGGGTATAATAGCGTTTTATCAACGACGTTTCTTGTCTGTTCAAACTTTAGTTATGCACAATGTTTTGCTGCTTTGTGATAGAAAGAATCAACGCTTGTTGCAAGGACTGATAGTTGCTCCTCACCACAAAATGTGAGTTATTGCTTATAAATAGTGGAAGGATTCATATTTTTTCGAGGACATTATCGATGAGAAAACACAGGTAACAGCACAAAATGTAAAATTTGTTGGAGTAGACTTCCGGAACAACGTAAAATGAAACTACCACAAAAAATTAACTGTAGGAAAAGCAGAAGTAGCAAATATTCATTGAAAAACTCTGACGAAATTCATTTCACCTACGACAGTAGTAGTCCAGGTAGGATTAATAGAAGAGGGAGTGAGACCGAGAGAGAGAGAGAGAGAGAGAGAGAGAGAGAGAGAGAGAGAGAGAGACAGACAGACAGAGAGAGAAGGAGAGAGAGGGAGGGAGGGAGGGAAGGTAGAGAGTAGAGTGAGAGTGAGAGAGAGAATCCAACGAAGAGGGGGCATTTTGTCACGGAAACGTATTGAAAGAAGGAGAGCATAACTATGATGTTCAATGATCTCCAGTGGCAGACCTTGCAAGAGAGGCGTTGTGTTCCACGGAGAGGCTTACTGTTGAAGTTTCGAGAGCCTTCATTTCCCGCGCGCTGCTCGAAAAGCGACCATCACGCAAAAATCGAGTTCGTATGGATGCGTTACGAATGCAGTTCACGTACTATTCACGAACTGTACCGGAAGTGTCCTACGCCATACACTGTAAGGTGGCTTGCGGCATGGGTATTTCAGATGTAGATATAGATGTACTGCAACACTGCTCATCCCTCATCTTCATTCCACGCTACTGCATGATAATGATAATGGATTAGCAAATCGTGCAGAACCTGTAGAATGAGCTGCAGTGGAGGCAAATCACCTGTATAACATAGAAGCAATTTATAACTTGCTTATGCGTAGATTTCCTCAGCCGATGTCAGTTTCCATACGCTGTTCTGGACTGGTGACTTCGAGATTGTAAAATGAACCACACTTTCGGCCTAACTGCCAGATCTGAGGTATGTCGGATAATGCTGGCTCAATGCTATTTTATCTCTAATATACCACTTTTATGTTGCAGCCTCGCAGTCCGCACGTCAAAGTCATTATCGGAGGATGAGGAGACAAGGCAACGTAGTCACCGACGCTTTTTCTTTGCAGCATCGCCACTCGCCCAGCTCCACTCCAGACGAGGATATCGAGCAACGACTATCACCGGCCACCCTGAAACTTGGGCTTCAAGGTCATTCCAGGCGTGCTGGGCTTGAGAATTTCTCCTCGTTATTTCAAGAATGAGACTCTGTGACTAACGATATTGAGAGGGCATTTATTTCAGTCTTGTTTGAACCCAAAATATCAGGTGAAATAAGTGCGAGTTTAAGAACATCACACAACTGTCTGAGTATAGTGCAACATACTGGTAAGTATTGGTAAGGTACTGGAAGAATGCTGCGAGTCTGCGAAAGAAGTTCCTCAAAGAACTGTCGTGTCACCCACCCTAGAAACCTGGGGAAGTGTGTGGAACCCACAACGAGTAGTACTCTCTGATATACTGAAACAATACAAAGAAAGGCAACACAAATGGTCACGGAAATTCAGAAAAACATTAGCTTGAAGACAGTGGCCAACTATCCCACAAAGTCCTACTAACAGAGTTTCAGAAACCAGCATCGAGGAATCTAGGAACGTTCTTCAACTCCTCTAGGTATCGTGAAGACAAGATCAGAATAATAACAGCGCCAGCAGAGGCATTTAAGCAGTTATTTCCGCACACCATATGAGAATGGATCGGAAAATGTCCAGTGACATCTGGTACAACGGAAATGCACTTCAAAGTGTTTTGTAGAATTTGTATGTAGATGTAGATGTATTAAGTCGGCGAAGCAGTGTAATTGAAGAGCAGTTCTCTAAACAACGGCGTGGCTAGAGTGACACTGACGTAGCCAGTCACAGGTCCAGTTTCAAGACAGCGGGCGATGGCCTCCGTTAGAAACACAAACCAGCTTGATATCTCCGAATGCGACGCTGATACTGCGGGCTAAAAGCGCCGACAAGACTCAGTGGCCTTGTTAAATTATCGCCGGGCCATACTGGCGACGTGCGAGCAGCGAACACCCTTAATCTGGGTTACCACATGCAGCTAAAGTGACGCACAGCAAATGGCACGACGGCTGAGACGCCGTGTACTGATGTTTCCATACGCTCCTGTCAAAATTATAGTGCTGTCGCCGGAAACTGCTGTTCTCATTCATAAGAACTGAGACAAGAATCCAATAACAAGAAGGGGAAGCGCAAGAGTTGGATTCGGAAGTGGATTTTGCGTAGAAATAACAAGGGGTTCTCAAACCCGTAAAGGAAGTAGCGCTGATCAGCGAAGATGCATTCGTGAACTATTTTCGAATAACAAAACTAAATTTTGAGTTGTTGGGCTGACTATAATAATAAATCCCGACATTCAGACATGCAGAACTGTCTCGAGTAGAACAGCTACAGAACTGGCTCGAGTAAAACTGCAAGTGTTACGTCGATATCTGACAACCGGCGATTACCCGTCGTCCGCAGCTCGTGGTCGTGCGGTAGCGTTCTCGCTTCCCACGCCCGGGTTCCCGGGTTCGATTCCCGGCGGGGTCAGGGATTTTCTCTGCCTCGTGATGACTGGGTGTTGTGTGCTGTCCTTAGGTTAGTTAGGTTTGAGTAGTTCTAAGTTCTAGGGGACTGATGACCATAGATGTTAGGTACCATAGTGCTCAGAGCCATTTGAACAATTTTTTAGGAACTACAATGATGTTATATATATGAAATTACTAAAAGCTATTACAAATTAAAAAATGACAGCTGGAACCGTCTGACGTGAAAATGATAATAAGTGTTTAACTAAGTGGCAAAACTGTCACCACAGCGTAACTATAATAATTGTGCTTCATCTTTATGTAAGTACAGATATATTTTCGTCAAATGCTGCCTTGCCACTTACAATTGTCCCACTTGTTTCTGTTTAGTCAGCAGCAAATAATTTTTTTATATTTATACAGTGATCTCCAGCAGTACAAACATGTACATGAATGTATGAGGATGGGCGCAAGCCCGAAACCGGTCGTGTGACAAATAAATAATCTTTTATTGTGACTGGTAGCGGATATTTTTCTACAGCCTATAAAGGAACAGTCACGGATTTCGACAGCATCCACTATGGATAAAATTGAGTAGTTCTAAGTTCTAGGGGACTGATGACCATAGATGTTAAGTCCCATAGTCCTCAGAGCCATTTGAACCATTTGATTACCTGTCACTTTTTCAGTATACAAAAAAACCACATCAAAAAAAAAATGCTCCCGATGTGGTTGCACTATCGGTCGGAGTATGGCATTCACGTATCGTACAGCCGTTATGGCCCCTTCCATGGTCACCAGCCGAGTACGTCGGCCCCCATACTGCCACCCCAAAACAACAGGGAACCTCCACTTACCGACTCGCTGGACAGTGTGTCTAAGGCGTTCAGCCTGACCGAGTTGCCTCCAAACACGATTATTGTCTGGTTGAAGGCATATGCGACACTCATCGGTGAAGAGAACGTGATGCCAATCCTGAGCGGTCCATTCGGCGTGTTGTTGGGCCCATCAGTACCACGCTGCATGGTGTCGTGGTTGTAGAGATGGATCTCGCCATGGACGTCGGAAGTAAAGTTGCCCATCATGCAGCCTACTGCGCAGCGCACAGTTTGAGTCGTAGCACGACCTCCTATAGCTGCACGGAAAGCATTATTCATCATAGTGGTGGCGTTACTGTCATAATTCCTCTGAGCCATAATCCGTAGGTAGCGGTCATCCACTGCAGTAGTAGCACTTTGGTGGTCAGAGCTAGGAATGTCATCGACAGTTCCTGTCTCTCTCTATCTCCTCCATGTCCGAAAAACATCACTTCCTTTCACTCCGAGGCGCCTGGACACGTCGAGAGCCCTACCTGGCACAAAATAACAATGCGGAAGCGATCGGACCCCGGTATTGACAGTCTGGGCATGATTGAACTACAGCCATCTCGAGCCGTGTACCTCTTTCCTGGTAGAATGACTGGAACTGATCGGCTGTCGGACTCCCTCCGTCTAATGTGTGCTGCTGATGCATCTTTGGGCGGGTTTAGTGACATTTCTCAACAGTCAAAGGAACTGTGTCTGTGGTAAAATATCCACAATCAACGTCTATCTTCCAGAGTTCTGGGAGCCGGGGTGATGCAAAAATTTTTCTGATGTGTGTACACTCTAAAAACTAAAATTTCAGGATTCTTGTCTGATCTGTTGAATGCTATTTACTATATCCTGAAGACTAATTTGAAAAATAATGTTTTCGGTCATGCCGCCCACATCCGTTACTTGTGTGAGACATCGTACGTGTTGTAAATATTGATGTTACTTTTTATAGAATTTTGAAGTTACGCTTTGTGCACTAAAACACAATGTAGTATTGTTGCTAATTGGGTAATAAAATTGCTTTACTAAAAACTACAGAAACGCTGATATCATACTGTCCCCGTATGCAATGTTTCTTCCTTTCTCAGATTCATTGGACCGGTGTCTAAGTGCATTTATGTCCTTACGTTGCTAATACTACAAACATCAAAAAAAGTTTTGCATCAGCCTGGTTCCCAGAACTCCTGAAGATAGACGTTGACTGTGGATATTGTATTACAGATGCAGTCCCTTTGACTATTCAGAGAGGTCACTAATTCCACCAAAAGATGTAAACAACCATGCATGAGTAGCGCCTCTTAGACAGATGGTGTCTGAAAACCAATCAGTTCCAGTCATTCCACCAGGAAGGAGGTACACGCATAGTGATGTCTGTAGTTCAATCATGCTCAGACGGTCAGTACCACGGTTCCATCGCGTCCGCATCGCTACTCTGTGCCAGGAATGGTTCTCAATAAGGGAAGTGTCCGGACATCTCGGTGTGAACCAAAGCGATGTCGTTCGTACATGTAGAGATACAGAGAGAAAGGAAACTTCGGTGACATGCCTCACTCAGGCCGCCCAAGGGCTACTACTGCAGTGGATGTCCGCTACCTACGGATTATGGCTCGGAGGTATCCTGTCAGCAACGCCACCATGTTGAATAATGCTATTCGTGCAGCCACACGACGTCGTGTTACGACTCAAACTGTGCGCAGTAGGCTGCATGATGCTCTCGACGCCCATCTCTGCAACCACGACACTATGCAGCGTGGTACTGACGGCCCCAACAACATACCGAATGAAACGCTTAGGATTGGCATCACTTTCTCTTCACCGATGAGTGCCGCATATGCCTTCAACCAGACAATCATCGGAGACGTGTTTGGAGGCAACCCGGTCAGGCTGAACGCCTTAGACACACTGTCCAGCGAGTGCAGCAAGGTGGAGGTTCCCTGCTGTCTTGGCCGACGCCTCTGGTGATCATGGAAGGCGCGGTAACGGCTATATCATACGTGAATGCCACCCTGCGACCGACAGTGCAACCACATCGGCAGCATTTTGGCTAGGCATTCTCTTCATGGACCAAAATTCGCGCCCCCATTGTGCACATCTTGTGAATGACTTCGTCCAGGATAACGACATCGCTCGACTAGAGTGACCAGCATGTTCTCCAGACATGAACCCTACTAAACATGTGTGGCAAGGATTGAAAAGGGTTGTTTATGGACGGCGTGACCCACCAACCACTCTGAGGGATCTAAGTTGAATCTCCGTTGAGGATTGGGACAATATGGACCAACAGTGCCTTGATGAGCTTGTGGACAGTATGCCACGACGAATACAGGCATGCATCAATGCAAGAGGATGTGCTACTGGGTATTAGAGGTACCAGTGTGTACAGAAATCTGTACCACCACCTCTGAAGGTCTCGCTGTATGGTGGTACAACATGCAATGTGTGGTTTTCATGAGCAATAAAGAGGGCGGAAATGATATATATGTTAATCTCTATTTCTCTATTTCAATTTTCTGTACAGGTTTCGGGACTCTCG
Organism: Schistocerca cancellata; assembly: GCF_023864275.1. Taxonomy (NCBI): domain Eukaryota; kingdom Metazoa; phylum Arthropoda; class Insecta; order Orthoptera; family Acrididae; genus Schistocerca; species Schistocerca cancellata. The sequence goes on from NC_064627.1 coordinate 203,325,925, forward strand.
GAACCAAGGTGACGCAAAACTTTTTTTTGATGTGTGTATAATTGAATATATTGCCGGTATTGCACTAATTAATATTGTGACTCCACAAACAAGGCTTTTCCTTGTATACTTAAAGAAGCTGCTCGGCTGTTACTAATGAACACTTTTCAGGTATTTTTTTAATAAGACATTCATATACGGCGGTATTTCTTGCAGCAAGCCCACAATGAGGTTCATAGATGGTCACACTATCGGAAAACCTTTGCCAACTATCTTCAGGCAGTCTTCCTCGACCCCCCACGCAGTTGGGATGTGCCGGGTGCAGTTGGTGTGCACATTTGACAGCTGATAATGAACCTGACGCTTCTCTCACCGCTCCATATATAATGCACATACTATACCATGAAATGATCTACATGTTCCTTTTAACAGAGTGATCTTTATGGAAAATAGATAAATAAATAAATAATCCCTGTTTCCTGTTCCTTAACATTTGTGATTTGTTTTACAATGATTTTTTTGTTTTTTTGTTTTTGCAGAGGATGCATTTCATTTAGTGTTTGTGAACTGCCTAATTTTGTATCCAAATAAAAAAAATAAAAAATAAAAGAAGGGTTTGAAAAAAAAAGTGGTCAGGGCGACAGACTGTCAAACCTAAGGGCCCGGGTTCGATTCCCGGGTGGGTCGGAGATTTTCTCCGCTCAGGGACTGGGTGTTGTGTTGTCCTAATTATCATCATTTGATCCCCATCGACGCGCAAGTCACCGAAGTGGCGTCAAATCGAAAGATTTGCACCAGGCGGGCGGCCTACCCGACGGGAGGCCCCCGTTACACGGCATTATTATTATTATTATTATTATTATCTCCGGAAGTGGACTGCCTAGGGGCAGAAGCTGCACGCGACACGGACGTATCTGCACGAACAGCTGTAGAGCTACTGTCAGTCCACTTCCGGGAACACCAGGAGGAAAACTTGGCGACCAGAATCCGAACGCTGATTGTCGGACAGCTACCAATCGTTGACGACATGGACATCCACGAATAACCTCTTTCCTTGCATCTTCCCTTACGTCATGACCAGCCAATCATATTAGAGGGCCAATGAAAAGTCTTACAACAGTGACGTCAGACATCGATAGTCTGTAATAAATAGAAGCACCTATCCCCATGCAAGCTCTCTCCCAAGGTGGCTTCCGCCAGCTCCCCATCCCTGATGACGTCCTCCTCCCCTCCATCTACCCCTCCTATCAACTTTGATTCTCCCCGCCCCCACTTCCTGTGTCCTTTCCTTTAGGCACACTCCCTCCCTTCTCTCTCCTTTTCCCCCCATCCCCCTTCCTCCATCCCTCTTCCCCTGGGCTTCCCCTCCCCCTTCCTCCATTCCCCCTATCTCCTCTGCCCATGGCATCTCTGCTCTCCCCTCTCCCTCTTCCTCCACCCCTCCTCCTCTCTTGGCAGGCCCCGGACTCGCACACGCTCCGTGGACTTTCGCGCGCCGGAGATCATCGCCATCAGTGTCTCGTGTGTGTCATCGTGTTTAGTGTTCAGTGTTCACCGTCGCACTCCATCGTTCACCTGTGCCATCGCCATCTTCAGTGTTTGCGCATCGTATCAACAGTTTGCAGTGTGGATTATCGTCGAGTGTGAACGGCTCCGTGTTTGTCTTTATGTGTCTACTGTTTTATTGCCCACCGTTCTGTAACTTATGTGTCTTCTCACTGTTTTTTCTCATTGTGTATTCTATGGCTGAAGAGCAGCGTCGAGTGCTGCTGACAGCCTGCCTGTTCAGATGGTTCAAATGGCTCTGAGCACTATGGGACGTAACTTCTGAGGTCATCAGTCCCCTAGAACTTAGAGCTACTTAAACCTAACTAACCTAAGGACATCACACACCTCCATGCCCGAGGCAGGATTCGAACCTGCGACCGTAGCGGTCACGCGGTTCCAAACTGAAGCGCTTAGAACCGCACGGGCATACCGGCCGGCCCTGCCTGTTGTACAGGTTTTAAAATAACAATAAAGAAAAAAAACCATGCAAAACCAGTCGTGCCCCGAGGAAGGCCTTTGCAACTCAGCCGAAACGTCGGCTTTAGTTTATTATTGTTGTTAGCTCAAAAAATGGTTCAAATGGCTCTGAGCACTATGCGACTTAACTTCTGAGGTCGTCAGTCGCCTAGAACTTAGAACTAATTAAACCTAACTAACCTAAGGACATCACACACATCCATGCCCGAGGCAGGATTCGAACCTGCGACCGTAGCGGTCGCTCGGTTCCAAACTGTAGCGCCTAGAACCGCACGGCCTCTCCGTCCGGCTGTTGTTAGCTTTTTGCAATGACGCGGCATAATACCGAGAAGAATTTTAATCACTATTTACAAGATACCTCGTCAGTGTGATATGGCTTACGTAGGACAGACCACACACACTGTGAAAGAACACTGTACTGAACATCAACGTGCACTAACCTTTAGCAAGCAAGCGAGTCAGCTATTTCCATTGGACTTTCAGTGGAGTATGACAAACTATGATTCTGACAACAGTAACGTCTTTTTGGGACTCCGTTATTAAAGAATACGCCTAGAGGAAAATATGACGACAGAGAGCACCAACGGCCGTGGCGAGCGGTGACACGGAGGACAGCTGAGTCCCGAGGTTCCACCAGCGAAGGCGCCGCCACCGAGAAGAGTGGACCGTCTGACAACTTGAATTTTGATGAATTCCCGGAAGACTCGCTGCGCGCTATATACCGCGGAACGGAGGGAGTCTTCGTCAGTCTTCGATGGCTCACCTGAATATAATTTTGAGGTGCTCAGTCGAAATATCATGCGTTAAATTTAACGACGGTCGTCTGTGTGCCCAAATTTTTTTTGAACATTCTATTCGTGGAAACAGTTTCAATATTTGCATCCTTACGGGGACGAGATTTCCTCACATGTCCGAAGTTCCGAGAAGCTACGTGGTAACAGAAAACTGTTAAGTTCCTTAAACCCTTTCACTGAGATGTCGGGACCATGGTATAGTACCAAAATTTTCCAGAGTAACGCATTTTATTGAGACTGCCGCTGCACGGAAAGTTACTGAGAAGGCTAGTCACGCTATTGTCAAAGACAGGATTTTCTATACGATACGAAGACTAGATGCCATTTCAAGAGAACTCTACCAGTTACAGCTAAATGTTGGAACGCATCTCTCCCCTGTACCCCCGGACTGGGTCGATGGAGTGGCTTCGGAGTTAAAAGGATCTAAGTTTTCAGCAGATGTCGAAATTTGGACATCTGTTGCCACAGCAGTCGTCAACACAAGAGATAACTGCACGGCGTTTAGTTGTCAGTTTCATGGAGAAAAATTTGGACGATGCGACGCTGACTCTATTAAGCAAGGGACTCAATTTAGCACCTTCACCTAGAGCACCGCCTTTAATTAGTTTTGTGAGTCGTGTTGAAGAAGCTGCACGAGGCATTCCATGGCATGCTGCAGAAGAAATAAAAAGGAAAACATGCCATGCTCTTTTGGAAGCTACTCCTCGACGTAGAAACTTAACCACTGCACAAAGAGCTGCACTATGAAATCTACGTGATGTAGTGATATTGAACGCTGGCAAAGGTAATGCAACCGTTTTGTTACCTTGTAGTGTATGTGACGATAAAACGCATGGCCTGGTAAGCGACTCTAACTGTAGGAGGATTGATCACGACCCTACATAACGGGTGCAATGGAAAACTTCTGTACTGCTGAATTCCTCCTCTTTACCTCAGGACATTATCAAAAGGTTAAGACCACATAATTGTGTACCAGCAAGACTGTATGGATTTCCAAAAATTCATAAGGAAAGGGTTCCATTACATCCAATAGTGAGCAACATTGGAGCGCCTACATATGTTTTAGCCCAACATCTCACTTCTTTGCTGAGACCGTTGGTAGGTAAATGACCACATCACACCCGTAACTCAGCTGACTTTATCAATAGACAAGGGGGTTCCCCGTCTAAGCAGTTCTGTCCGTTTGCCTAACTTTGATGTGGTGCCGCCTTTTATAAAGGTTTCCTTCGCTCATTTTTTGTCACTAATTGTGAACAAGTTTCAGGTGGACGTCACCGCTTACTTTCGGCATCCTCAATCTTCAACCAGTATTATGTTCAACGAAGAATATTTTGAACAGACTAACAGCGTAACCATGGACAGGCCTCTGTCTCCTCTGGTGCCCAACCCTTTTATGGAGTATTTCGAGGAGAGAGCTTGAATTAGTGGCCCATAAACCAACTGTATTTTGCAGGAAATACGGACAGTACTGTCATAGTGCGACCCCATGAAGAGGATAAACTGATGGAGTTTCTTCGTCACCTCAACTCCATTCATGACAACATTCGGCTAACTATGGAAATGGAGGAAGATGATGGAAGTATTGGTTAGACGACAGAACGATGGCACTCTGGGGCTTTCAGTTTATAGGAAAGCCACTCATACGTATCAGTAAGCGCGAACAATAAGCTTGCTTGAAACACTTGTACTCAGAGCTTACACAGTCTGAGATCTAAATAGTTTGGCTAAAGAGCTCGCCCACGTAAGACAGAGTTCAGAAAAAATGGATATTCCACCCAGAAGATAAACGGCGTACTGTCAGTTAAAAGAAAGAATCAGGGAGTGGATAAAGAGGAGAACTCGCCGACAAGGTCTTTAGATTTCCTTCCTTTCGTTGGGGAACATTTCGTTTAAAATAGCAAGAATCCTCCGTAAATTTCAAGCGAAAGTGACTTTCCGTCCACCATGTAAGATTCAAGGCTTATTGAGATCGATGAAAGACGACTTCTTACTGCGGAAGGCCGGAATTTTGCAAAATACTTTGTCAGTTTAGTATGGCTTACGTAGGACAGACCATACGGATTGTGAAAGAACGCTGCACTGAACATCAACGTTGCACTTACCTTTTGCAGCTAAGCAAGTCGCTATTGCCGAAAGCAGTATGTCCACGGACATTCAGTGGAGTGTGATGGGCCTATGATTCTGACCACAACAATAACTTTCTGCGACTACAGTATTAAAGAATCTGTGGAAATATGCCTGCCGGAAAATCTGACGAATGGTGATAGCGGCCACCAGTTGGACAGTGTGTGGAACCGCGTCATCTGTACGATTTGCTCTAATAGAAGACGACAGATAGCGCCATCGGCCGCAGCGAGCGGTAACACAGAGGAGAGTTGAGCCACGCGGTTCCACTAGCGAGGGCGCTGCCGCCGGGAGGTGTGGACCGTCTAACTTGAATTTTAAAGGAATGAACTCAAACTCGCAGCACGCTACATATGGCGGAACGGAGGAAGTCTTCGTATTGTGTGGCTCACCTATAGATGATTGGCAGGTGCCCACTCGAAATATCGTCCGATGAATTCAATGTCCGGAAAAATTTTAAAATTCACACAAAAAGATCCTTTTTCACAGTCTATCACTTCTTGCAATGCAACTCTCATCTGCCTCAATTTAGCAGACTTCAGTGATTATATCTGCCCAAACTTTGCTCTCATACTTCACAATGACAAATAATTTTAATCTCTTCCCTCTGACTGAGTTTTATTCAAGTATTTCGCGTAGTCATGAGACCAATGTGTTTGGGGCATAAGGGCGATATGGTGTCCCATCTACTTTCTTGCTCATTATTTACTGCAGTAAAATCTGCAACTGGTATTAAAAAGCTACTTTGATTTCTGGTATTTAAATACTGTACCAATAAGGCTAAATACACTGAAGAGCCAAAGAAACTGGTACACCTGCCCAGGCGAGCATGCTGAAGTGCCGCAACACTACTTGGCATGGACTCGAGTAATATCTGAAGTAGTGCCGGAGGGAACTGACACCATGGATACTGCAGGGCTGCCCATAAATTCGTAAGAGTACGACGGGGTGGAGATCTCTTCTAAACAACACATTGCAAGGCGTCAGTTTGAAACGAGACTCGTCCGACAAGGCAACATGTTGGCAGTCATCAACAGTCCAATGTCTGTGTTGACGGGCGCAGGCGAGCCGTAAAGGTTTATGTCGCGCAGTCATCAAGAGAATACGAGTGGACCTTAGGCTCCGAAAGCCCATATCGATGATGTTTCGTTAAATGGTTCGCACGCTGGCACTTGTTGACGGCCTAGCATTGAAATCTGCAGTAGTTTCGGAAGGGTTGCACTTCTGTCACGTTGAACGATTCTCTTCAGTCGTCGTTGGTCCCGTTGTTGCAGGATCTTTTTCCGGCCCAGCGATGTCGGAGATTTGATGTTTTACTGGATTCCTGATGCTCATGGTACACTCGTAAAACGGTCGTACAGGAAAATCTCCACTTCATCGCTATGTCGAAGATGCTGTGTACCATCGCTCGTGCGCCGACTATAACACCACGTTCAAACTCATTTAAATCTTGATAACGTGCCATTGTAACAGCAGTAACCGATCTAACAACTGCTGTGTTGTCTTATTTAGCCGTTGTCGACCGCGGCGCCGTCTTCTGTCTGTTTACATATCTCTGTATTTGAACACGTATGCCTATACGAGTTTCTTTGGCGCTTCAGTGTAATTTAACATGAACACCCTGTGAATAGATATTTTGACCGTAGTTACGTCTCAAGTTTACTTTTCTTTGTGAAATACATTGTACTACAAATATATTGAAAATATCTGTGACAGATCAAAGCTAAATAATTAGAAATATGAATAGTATACAGTATTATTTAAATTTTCTTACATATTTGTGATTACACGCAAAAGTATATAACAAAGTTGAAATCATGTTCGCTTCTCAAGGAAGTTCAACATCAACTTCCACTTTCCATGTATACCAATAGAGTAATTTATCGGTTTCAGAAAATGGAGCACAATCGAACTGCCAAGTGGAGTGCAAAAGAAATGCAGATAACAGCTGTTCGGGTCTACACAACTAATAATTCGCGACTGAGTGCTTGCACCGCAGTTACGTATTCGGGCCATAGTTACAGAAAATTACAACATTAAAGACACTGCCGTGACAAAAGTCATGGGATACGTCTTAATATCGTGTTTGGCCTTCTTTTCCTCGGCGTAGTGCAGCAACTCTACGTGACAATCGTTGGAAGTCCTTTGCAGAAATATTGAGCCATAGCTGCCACCATAGCTGTCCATAATTGCGAAAGTGTTGCCGGTGCACATTTTGTGACCTTTAGATTATGTCCCACAAATTTTCAATGGAATTCATGTCGGGAAACCACGAACTGTCCAGAATGTTCTTCAAACCAATCGCAAACATTGGTGGCCTGGAGACATCGTACATTGCCATCCATGAAATTTCCATCGTTGTTTGAAAACATGATGCCTATGGCTTCATATGGTCTCCAAGTAGCCGAACATAACCATTTCCAGACAACGATCTGTCAGTTAGACAGAGGACACAGTGTGTGTCACATGTATCACAGCCCTCACCATTATGGAACCACCACCAGCTTGCGCAGTGCCCTGTTGAAAACTTGGGTCAATGGCTTCGTGGGGTCTTCGCAGCACTCGAAACCTACTATCAACTCTTACCATCTGACATCGGCACTCACTAGGCCAAAGTATTCCAATCGTATAGCGTCCAACCGACCTGATCACGAGCCCAGGAGAGGTGCTGCAGGCGATGTCATCCTGTTATTAAAGGCAGTCGCATCGGTTGTCTGCTGCCATAGTCCATTACCGCAAAATTTCGTCGCACAGTTCCAACAAATACGTTCGTCGTACGTCCCACAGCGGTTTCTGCGGTTACTTCACGCAGTGTTGCTTGTCTGTTGTCTCTACGCAAATGCCGCTGCTGTCGGTCGTTACGTGAAGGGCGTCGGCCATTGCTTTGCCCGTGTTGAGAGGTAATGCCTGAAATTTGGTATTATCAGTACACTGGGACTGAAATGTCCCACACGTCTAGTTCCAACTACCATTCCGCGTTCCAGGTCTGTTGACTCTTGTCGTGCGGCCATAATAACGTCGGAATCCTTTTCACATGAACCGCCTGAGAGAAAATGACAGCTCCGCCAATGCACTGCCCTCTTATACCTTGTGTACGCGATATACCGCCGTGTGCATATGGGCATGTCGCTATCCCATGACTTATCATATCGGTGTAATACCTACCAGCAACATATCTCTTGACGTGTCAACATGAGGTCTGCTAAATTAATCTGAGACTTGAAATTTTCATTTAGTAAGCAAGCCAGGATAAAGCTTAGCTGGCTGTTTATCAAGGAGTATCTTGCTGGGTGGGGGAGTGGCTATGTACGTAAAAAACAACATTCCCTTTGAGTCCATAGATGTATCACGACACTGCACTGAACAGATATTTGAATGTTGTGCAGGGGCAGTTGAATTTAGTGAAATTAAACTTCTAATTGTTGTTGGTTATAGGTCCCCTAACTCCGACTTCAGAGCATTTCTGCTCAAGCTAGACAGTGTTCTTGATTCAATTTGTAGGAAGTACCAGAAACTAGTTACATTTGGTGACTTCAATATTAATTTTGTACATGATGGTGCAAGAAAAAGGATGTTGGTACATCTCCTAAATTCATATGAACTGATGCAGACTGTCTTTTTTCCAACTAGGGTGCAGGGGACCAGTAGCACGACCATAGACAATGTTTTTATTCATTCTTACTAGATGAACATTCCATTCTGTTAGTAAGAGCGTGAATGGCCGTTCAGACCATGATGCACAAGTTTTAACATTAAAAGGCTTTTGTACTCAAACCAATGCCATATTTAATTACAAACTATGTAGTAACGTTAATCCAACAGCAATAGTTTTTTAAACCTTGTCAAGGAACAAGAGTGGCAGGATATTTATAGTTCTGATAACAGAGATGATAAATACAAGCTTTTAGAACAAAGTGGAAATTAATTACTAAAATGTTAGAAGTAGTCAAAATCAAGCAACAGTAGCCCATTACAAACTGTACTGAAAGACGCTGATAAATGTTATTAGGAAGGCGAAGAGTATGTGTTATGCAAATAGAATAGCTAATTCACAGGATAAAATTAAAACCATATGGTCAGTTGTGAAGGAAGTGTCTGGACAGCAGCACAAGGTCGACGATATAAAGTCAGTTCGTAGTAAAAATATTTCTGTTACCGAAGAATGAGATATATGTACAGTATTTAACAATCATTTTCTTAGCATTGCTGGCGAATTAAATAAAAATTTGGTTTCTACAGGAAATCATATAACTTTCTTGGCAAATGCCTTTTCTAATGGATGTCTGAAATACTCCTCCGTGATACAGACAAGAGGGAGATTCAGTCAATAATTAAATCACTGAAGACTAAGGACTCTCATGGTTATGATGGAGTGTCTAGCAGAATATTAAAGTACTGTGCTGTACATGTTAGCCCAGTATTTAGCCATATTTGTAATTTTTTCCTTTAGGTATGATCAGTTTCCTGAGCGATTAAAATACTCAGTAGTAAAGCCGCTTTATAAAAATGGGAAAAAGGATAATGTAGATAATTTTAGACCTATTTCTATGCCATCAATGTTTGCAAAAGTTATTGAAAAGGCTGTGTGTGTAAGGATAAGTGACCATTTCATATCACACAATTTGCTATTAAATGTACAGTTCGGCTTTAGAAGTCGTTTAACAACTCCAAAAGCTATATTCCCTTTTTTCTGTGAGGTACTGGATGGGCTGAACAATGGGTTGCGATCGCTTGGCATATTTTTTGATTTAACTAAGGCATTTGATTGTGTTGATCACAAAATATTGCTCCAGAAGTTGGACCATTACGGAATACGGGAAGTAGCTCACAATTGGTTCATCTCTTACTTTAGCAACAGGCAGAAAAAGGTCATTATTCACAATGTTGATAACGGCTGTGATGTGGGGTCAGAGTAGGGTACTGTCAAGTGGGGGTGCCCCAGGGATCAGTGTTGGGGCCACTCCTGTTCCTTATTTATATAAATGATATGCCCTCTGGTATTACCAGTAACTCTAAAATATTTCTGTTTGATGACGACACTAGCTTGGTAGTAAAGGATGTTGTGTGCAACATTGGCTCGGTTTCAAATAGTGCAGTACGTGACCCAAGTTCATGGGTTGTAAAAAATAAACTAACGCTAAATCACAGTAAGACTCAGTTTTTACAGTTTCTAACAAACAATTCAGCGAAACCTGAAGTTTTTCACAGAATGGACATATGATTAGTGAATCTGAACAGTTCAAATTCCTAGGTGTTCAGATAGATAGTAAGCTGTCGTGGAAAGCCCATGTTCAGGATCTTGTTCAAAAACTTAATACTGCCATTTTTACTTTGCGAACGGTATCAGAAATGAGTGATCGTTCGACACGAAAATTAGTCTAGTTTGCTTATTTTCACGCGCTTATGTCGAATGGTATTACTTTTTGGGGTAACTCTTCCCATTCTAAAAGAATATTTTTGGCTCAGAAACGGGCGGTTCGGGCAATAAGTGGTGTGAGTTCACGAACCTCTTGTCCACCCCTGTTCACGAGTCTGGGTATTTGGACAATGGCCTCTCAATATGTATATTCCTTACTATGATTTCTTATTAACAATATTAGTTTATTCCAAAGAATAAGCAGCTTTCACTCGGTTAATACTCGACAGAAAGCAGACCTGCATTTGGATCGGACTTCTTAACACTTGTGCAAAAAGGTGTGCAGTATACCGCTGCGTCCTTTTTCTATAAGCTACCACACGAATTCAAAAATCTTAGCAGTAATCCACGCGCTTTCAAATCGAAACTGAAGAGTTTCCTGATGGGTCACTCCTTTATTCTGTCGAGGACTTCCTTGAAAAATTAAGCTGATTCTTGTTGTATTGTTGATTGCGTTTACTTACACTTATGGAGTGACTTTTCTCGTGTTCATAAACATTTATTTTTATCTGTTATTACTTTTACGTTGTAATTTACTGACACCTTCTGTGACCTCGGAAATTTGCTCCTCAATTTGGTCTTACGGAAATTGATGTGTAAATAAATAAATAAGCGATTGTTAGGAGCCGAAATCGGAGCTCACCTAGTATGTCCTGCTGAGGCAACCACTTGCTGACCATCACGTTTGGTGGCTGTCCGGGTAGGGTCTTGTTCTCCCACTTCCAGAGGACGCGCTGTGGGAGTTCCCGAAAGGCGTCCAGGAAGGCCTGGACTTTCTGCCACGGCAAACCGCTGCTCCTGACATTGGATCCCAGACTCATGTATATCAGACCGTGCTCTGCCCCGTCAATAAACTCCTGGATATCCTGGAACAGCCACGAGAATATACAACCAATGTCAGTTCAAATGGTTCAAATGGCTCTGAGCACTATGGGACTTAACTTCTGAGGTCATCAGTCCCCTAGAACTTAGAACTACTTAAACCAAACTAACCTAAGGACATCACACAAATCCATGCCCGAAGCAGGATTCGAACCTGCTACCGTAGCAGTCACGCGGTTCCGGACTGAAGCGCCTAGAACCGCTCGGCCACCACGGCCGGCCCCAATGTCAGTTCTTTGGTTTGAAGTACTGAAACATACACTCCCAGAAAAGAAATGCGACATTCTCAAGATGAAGTTCATTTTAGTGACAAGTGACGTGACAGATGGTCTATAACTGTAGGAATGTATGATAATAAATTAAGTCCAAATAAAACACATATTTCGCATAGAGGGTGACCAAACAGTCGCACGGATACACAGAGTGCAAAGCAGCCGAATATTCTTGTGTGTAAATGACCGTAAAGGTACCGAACGGCATCCTGCGATGGATTATCGTAAGCAGCTGGAGCCTTTTGTTCTGATTCGGCAATGGTTCTTGTAGGCCCTGTAGAACGAGTGAGTCCCCAGTTCATCATGTGTGATACGTTTTTGTGCCGAGAGATCTGGTGATACTGCTGGCCAGGGCAGTTTTATACCGCAAAGGGAACGTTCCTTCGCAGCAGCCGTATGTGGATGTCCACTGTCATGCTGCAGAAAGTCATCACCTTCCTGTCGCAGAAACAGAAGTAGCACGGGGATAAAAACCTGTGCGAAGTAACAGGCACTGGTTACTGTAGGCTGCAGAAATACCAAGTGTGAGCGCGAGCTGTAACTGGTGGCTCCTCACAACATGAAGCCGGGGGTGGGACCTCTGTGTCGTCGGCAAATGCACTATGGAATAGGCCACTCTCCAGCTGTACATCGTACATATGTACGAGGGCTATTCGGAAAGTAGGGAACGTTTTGGCACTAAAAAAACTAAGTGCAAGAAGTATATTTTATTATATACATCTGAAAGAGCGACTGACATACTACTTTTTCACTTAGTCACCAAACACATTGAGGCACTTATAGCGGTGGACAAGATTTGAAATACCTTCGTCTTAAAATTCTTCCGCCTGAGCGTTCAGCCAGTGAGTCACGCCCGCCTGGAGTTCCACGTCGTCACCAAAGCAGTCGTTGCAAGCCAGTTCTTCATCTTGGGAAACAAGTGGAAGTCGCTCGGTGCAAGATCGCGGCTGAAGGGCGGATGAGAGAAAATTTCCCATTTGAATGCATTAAGGAGTTCTGTAATGCGGTTTGCCGTGTGAGGTCGGGCATTGTCGTGCAAAAACAAAATTTTGGACGTCAGCTTTCCTCGGCGTTTGTTTTGGAGTGATCTTCTAAGGCTGTGCAACGCTTGACAGTACCGGGCAGAATTTATGGTTGCTCCACGTTCGAGAAAATGAATAAGAAGCACACCTTGCACATCTCAAAACAGTGTCACCATCAACTTCCTTGCTGACAAGGTTTGCAAACATTTTCTTAGTTTTTGGGGGGACCCTGTGTGCTACACTCCATGGACTGTAATTTTGTCTCGCAATTGACGTGTTTCACCCAAGTCTCGTCACCAGTTACGATTCGATCCAGTAATGAATCACCATGTTTGTGGTAGGCCTCCAGAAATGTCAACGTTGTCCCCATTCGCTGTTCTCTATGGTGCTCTGTAAGCATTTTGGGCACCCGTCGGGCACAATATTTGTGGTAGCGTAGCTTTTGAGTGACAATTTCAAATAACAAAGTCCGTGAAACTTGTGGAAAAGAAAGCGAAAGCTCCATTACTGTGAAGCGACGGTTTTCACGAATCGTTCCATCAACTTTAGCGACAAGATAGTCAGTCACAATGCTCGGGCGTCCACTCTTCTCTTCATCATGAACGTTGTTTCGGCCATTTTTAAACCGAATGCACCATTTCCGGACGAAACATTCACTCATTACGTTATTTCCGTACACTTCGCACAGTTCATGATAAATTTCTGTAGGTTTTAGGTGTTTTGCCAACAAAACCGTATCACAGACCGCACCTCACAACTGGCGGGATTTTCGAATGTAGCGCACATTTCAGATTCGAGTATCGAAAAGAACCAGAAGCGCAGAGACGTCCCCGCTGTCACGGATGGATTCCGACTGAGCTGCTGAGCACGCACATACGAAAATATATGCGATCAGCGCGCGCCTAGCGGCGTCAGACGGAAACGGTCCCTACTTTCTGAATAGCCCTCGTACGTCCATCACTCGCATGCAGTCAGAAACTACTCTCATCATTGAATACAGAAAAGCGCCATTCTACTCTTATGTAAACTCTCTCACGACAGCAGAGTAGCCCAGATTGTCGGTGTCGTGGTGTCAGATTGGCCAGATCCACAAGTGTTGTTAGTTCTGTTGCAAGGAGACAATTACCAATGGTCATTTGAGACACTGCAGGTGCAACATGTTCCCGGTTTTCTTCCCTCGATGCTGTGCAGTCGGCCATTGCTGATCGCACAATGGATCGAGCTTGAAGTGCGTCTGCTTTATGCAGACTCCAGAAAGTGATCTACGCGTGTGGGGATGTTCCACAGACTACTGCTGAAAGCAGAGACGCACCACCGTCTCTGGACCTAAATAAATGCAATGTATTGTGCATATATAAAAAAGCACTCCGTCTTCAGGCCACGAGCGGCCTACCGGAACCATCTGACCGCCGTGTCATTCTCAGAGGAGGATGCCGACAGGAGGGGCGTGGGGTCAGCACACCGCTCTCCCAGTCGTAAGATGGTATTCTTGACCGATGCCGCTACTATTCGGTCGGTCGAGTAGCTCCTCAATTGGCATCACGAGGCTGAGTGCACCCGGAAGAACGGCAACAGCGCATGGCGGCTGGACGGTCACCCATTCAAGCGCCGGCCACGCCAATAGCGCTTAACTTCGGTGATCTCACGGGAACCGGTGTATCCACTGCGGCAAGGCTGTTGCCACGTTGTGCACATATAAGAAAAGAAATTCACTATTGTGAACTACACTATTGATGAGAAATTGCTGGAAATATGTAGGCGTAACTATCCAGAGCGACATTGCGTGGAATGACCACATAAAGCAAACAGTGGGGAAAGCAGATGCCAGGCTGAGATTCATAGGAAGAATCTTGCAGAAATGTAGCTCATCCACGGAGGAAGTAGCTGACAGAGGAGATAAAGATCCAATGGAGAGCGGCGCGTTTCGTCATGGGATCATTTAGCTGGCGCGAGAGCGTTACAGAGATGGTCAACAAACTGTAATGACAGGTGTTACAAGAGAGGAGTTACATACATCGCGGAGAGGTTAATTATTGAAGTTTAGACAGACCAATTTCCGGAAATAGTTGCACGACATATTACTTAATCTTACATATACCTCTCAAAATCACCACGATGAAAAAAAATCGAGAAATTAGAGCTAATACAGTGGCTTACCGGTAATTGTTCTTAGCCCGCGCCATTCGCGAGTTGATCTGGAGAAGGGGAAGCAGTTAGTAGTGCTAGAAGTACCCTCCACCATGCACGTGGATTGTAGTGTATTAATGTAGATGTGGGTTATGCGCAATATGTAGAGCAATCCATCTTCGTGGAAGCTCGCAGTGCGACCCCGTTCAAATGTCTGAAGTTGTTCAACAGGAGTACGCAGTCTTCAACCGGCTACCCGAGAATGAATGCTGCAAACACTGTTCACCTGTAAACTCAGCACATTCGCTGCACGCAGACTCAAAACAGTTAGACATCCTGAGCGCCATCTGATCGCTGCTGGATGTGACGAATAAATAACACACTACAACACCTTTGTACGCGCATATTATACCTTCATGCAATTAAACACAGTCCTTGGGTGTGTTGCACATTTTGCCAGCAGTTTATAAATTGCATCGAAAGCAGAATTTATTAAGTTTTCTTACTTGCTGACGAGTTTTCACGGCCAGTCTAACGGCAAGTGAAAATTTCACTAAAACTGCAAAACCACTTCAAATATTAAAAACGTACGACCTGACGGTATATTATATACTCTAGTAGCAGCAGGGAAATGTTAAATCAGTCATACTCTGATGCAGCCATCCGCCATGGTTTATCTATGGACTACAGTTGATAGCTAATGAATCGAAACCAGATTAGGTATTAAAGGATTTACATGAGGAAATGACTGAATGAAACTTTATAGTTAAAAGAAACATGCTCGTTGACACTTTCAAGGTAAATATGAACAATGTACAACGTGCGAAGCACGAGCAACGCCTATGTATGGTGAAAATCATGCTATTCCAAGCACTGTTGCGGGAATGAAAGGTCTCTTTCTGTATATTGCCATTTTATTTCTGATTAAGTACATAATAGTCTATGGCTATTGATGGACAACGTGGACTGATAAAGTACGAAATCAAGAGATGCTAGAAGAATGGGAGTTTTCCTCACTGGAGATGCACGAAATGTTTAGAGAGATGTAGACAAAAGTCGATAGTGCCGCACTCCCTCAATGATCATGTGAAACAATGACAACATATCTAGTAGTGAAACGAATTGCTTCTTGATGGATTGAGTTTTAAATGATTTTCTTTGAGCATTTACATTTTTCCAAGAACTTTTCAATGCAATAGACTCATGATCTAGCTGATGTTAATATTCTTCTCCTATTTCCTCTTCTTTCTTTTCAAGACTTCTCGTTCAGTTCCTCTATTGTGGGTGCTTAGTTAGTGTTTAATCTTTCCACCTCTTTCTTGGTCTACCTTTTGATCATTTGCTTATTGGTCGATAATTCATTGCTCTTGACGCATTCTGTTCACATTCTTGTGACATGACCTGTCGATTTATTTCTATATTCCTTCATCTGATCATTTATGCTTTTAAGTCCCAATTATAGTCTGATTGTTGTATTCCTTGTATCAGATAGTCTATAGCTATCTGATCTTCTTAAAAAACTCATTTCTTTTGTGTTAGCAGAAGAGCCAACACCGTGTTACGAGTGGAGGCCGAAATGCACGCGTTTTAGCTCAAGCACGCGTTTTAGCTAGCGTGAGGAGGGAAGAACTATACTGACGTGAGGTCTGGAACATGACAAGGAATGAGAATTCAGAAAGCGGACGTAATTAGTTAACTTTAATCCATTAATGATGAACGTCGCTCTTGACGGTACATGATTCACAATATTATCTGTTCAGAATACATTCTTGAAGAATATGGCGCCTTTCCAGGTCGTAGCAAATGACATAGCTGAAGGCTATGCTAAACTGTCGTCTCTGCAAATGAGAGCGTATGTAGGCAGTGAACGATCCCTAACAAAGTCGGCTGTACAACTGGGGCGAGTACTAGGGAGTCTCTACACTAGACCTGCCGTGTGGCGGCGCTCGGTCTGCAATCGCTGATGGTGGCGACATGCGGGTCCGACGTATACTAACGGACCGCGGCCGATTTAAAGGCTACCACCTAGCAAGTGTGGTGTCTGGCGGTGACACCACAATTTCTGCGTCTTGGATTCGTGATTTACGTTCAGCTGTTAGTGTCCAAGACTCACTGCCATAAAGCACGGATGGTACTGCCATTGTTTTACAGAATTTGATTAGGGTTTTATTCCTCACTTTTCTATTCAGTTCTATGTACATGGTCCCAGTAACATAAATGAATATTTTAATTTCTTTCGACATATCTTTTTAGTCTGCCGAGGAGTCGGTATTTCTCAAAGAGCTGACGTAATTCAGTGTCCCGAACTTCTAGCCGTTTGTTACATTTTGCATAAGGAGAAACTGGGTCCTGGCATTTAATATCCGTGAATTGGGTTACGGCCTAATGCCCATACAACAAAAACCAGCAGCGTGTTTGTATCGTTATAAAAGTTCGACATAGGAAGAAAGAATATAAAACACTGATTACCTTCGGCAATGGCTTCGTCTGCGTCTGCACATGCATACCAGTGATCTCCAGGATATTGGGTAAAAGGGGGCGAGGGTAGTCGACGGAAAAGTGGCTGTTGACGATGAGGAGGCTCACGTTTCGCTCCGTCTCGTGCACTGGCGGTGGTCCCGGTCCGAAGTACTGCCTCATGATCGCCTCCTGGGTCGGCTGTATCTGGAAGTACCACATGTAGCAGAAGCTCAGCTGGAAGTAGGCGTTGTACGCGCGCTGCCAGAAGCTCATGTGGTCCGAGTACCCGACCCAGACGTCGGGCGAGTAGGCCGGATTCACGAGGTTGCCCATGGCGTGGTAGACGGGCGCGAACGCCGGCAGCGTGATCATGCCCACCAGCGGAGGCGAACCCGCATTGTGGACCAGGCCGAAGAAAGCCTGGTATGGCATCCGCTCCATGATCACCAAGTCGAAGTTGTCTCGCTTACTGTAAAGATAAATGGATATTTTTAGTGAAAATTACTTTTTGAATGATGGTTTTGGTTCAAAATGGTTCAAATGGCTCTGAACACTGTGGGACTTAACTTCTCAGGTCATCAGTCACCTAAAACGTACAACTACTTAAACATAACTAACCTAAGGACATCAAACACATCAATGCCCGAGGCAGTATTCGAACCTGCGACCGTAGCGGTCCGTGGTTCCAGACTGTAGCACCTAGAACAGCTAGGCCACCCCTGCCGGCGAATGATGGTTTCTCAAATTTTAAATGAGGAAGAAAGGTTAGTTTTCGTAACCTACAGAGTTTACTTGAATGACACCATCTTTAAACATTGGTAGTTTCGATGTAAAAAATTATTTTCTACACTGAAACATTTCGAACGAAGCACAATTTCTAGAATCGTCATTAGTAAAATAACCTTCATAAGGACGGTGACACCATTTTACAAATACTTGCTACCGTCGCAGGTTGGAATACTGCCTCGGGCATGGATGTGTGTGATGTCCTTAGGTTAGTTACGTTTAAGTATTCTAAGTTCTAGGGGACTGATGACCTGAGAAGTTAAGTCCCATAGTGCTCAGAGCCATTTGAACCATATGATTTGAACAGAGAGCAGCAGCAGAGGTGAATAGTATCCAGTTCTAGGTGGCACTGTACCTAGTTTCCTGTCGACAATACGATTCCCTATCAAACATTTTCGAGATACGTAACAATCTTGATTTGCACCAAAAGTGATAATACTTGAAGGAGTCGAAAGTGATAATCCACAAGAGTGTATTTTGAGCTACTGCATGTCGTGTGAATGGTTAAACTGGAAGGCAAGGACATAAACAAAAAAGGATAAAAGGATGTATTTGCAGCAGTAAATATGTAACTAATTATCATTTGCACGTATCACATTTGGAAACACATCGCATCGGTTAACGTGACAAGGCAAATCCTCACTAAACTAAGGAATATTAGGACTTTTTATTTTACACGTCTAGTTTCGTAGGATCAAACTGAGGAGCAAATCTCCAAGGTCGTGGAACGTGTCAGTACAAAAAAATTACAACATAAAAGTACTAACAGATACAATAAAATGTTTGTGAATTCAGAAAAAAGACAAGGAATATCTTTATGTTAACGTAATCAACAATACCCCCCCCCCCCCTGAACCATGGACCTTGTCGTTGGTGGGGAGGCTTGCGTCCCTCAACGATACAGATAGCCGCACCGTAGGTGAAACCACAACGAAGGGGTATCTGCTGAGAGGCCAGACAAAAGTGTGGTTCCTGAAGAGGGGCAGCAGCCTTTTCAGTAGTTACAGGGGCAACAGTCTGGATGATTGACTGACCTGGCCGTGTAACACTAACCAGACTGAAGCGCCTAGAACCGCTCGGCCACTCCAGCCGGCAGTTAGGTTGTTCTCCCACCGCTTTCCGTGGTGTGTCCAATGGTCATCTGGGCTTGGTTCGAAGTGGGACTCACCACCGAAGACCTATTCCAACGAGATTCCAGCCCTGGTAATTCCTTCGTGGTGCCTCATCTTCCTTTTTTTTTGGGGTTAGAGTCTATTAGGGAAAGTGATGTGTCTGACGACACAAGCAGCTAAAAAGTTGTAAGTAGGAGTCGCAGGCCATTGTTCGAAGAACAACGTGAAGGGTGTAGATCGAAGACGGACCTGTTACTGATGAGAGTTATCTCAGAAGCAGAATTAAATTTTTGATCGTTTATCATAGGTTGGGAAAGTCCAAACACCGGGTGATCAAAAAGTCAGTATAAATTTGAAAACTGAATAAATCACGGAATAATGTAGACAGAGAGGTACAAATTGACACACGTGCTTGGAATGACATGGGGTTTTATTAGAACCAAAAAAATACAAAAATTCAAAAATATTAGTAGCTTAGGTGAACAAAGGTTATGTCGTGTCGTTACGTCATCTCTCATCCTGCTGATGGTAAGCAGGACGATGGTAATCATTCTTTTGTGAACTTTCTCGGTGTTGTATTAAACAGTCGCTGATAACCATTTTCGTCGCGACTTTATCTGTCGTTTGTTGTAGCCTTGAAGAGAATGGTGGGTACTTAATTGCCAAGTGGATAGTAAACTATCAAAGTCCTTTGTGAAAGTATTATTATTATTATTATTTCAGTCAGAAGTCGGTATCAGTATTATTACCATTATTTCAGTCAGGAGTCGCTTGTGAGTTAAGTATAAAAGTGTTCTTGTCAATCAGATTTAGCCGCTACGGATAGGCTCCGAGAATTCTGGTGCATGGCGATTGCATAATGCACACCAGGTAAGAGCAGGTAGGTTTTGACAGATAGAGGAAGAGTGGTTGGACCAGGAGTACACAGAACCGGAAGGAAGGTCTCTGTTATCACCCAATCACGAACCCCGATTATTACACACAGATCGTTCTAGCGTACGATGCTGGCTTGGTTTTGGCCTATTCCTCCTATCCAAATCGACGCACTAATTAATCATGGCTACACAGCTTGAGGCGTTTCAAGGTAGCGCAGCTCGAAACCACTGGAATAAATAATAGTGAGTAAAGTGGCTTGACGTTCCTATCTGTGATACTGATTGTTTTACTCGAATTAGTCTTTACTACTATCTCGCAAAGTACTTACTATTCTTCCTGGCACACCCTGTACGTATAAGTCAACTATCCGGAAACTGACAAAGTTGGTACGTTCGCTTCAATGCGAAACGGATCTGAAGAGACGTCGAGAAAACACCCACCTGATGAAACTCTGGACGGCGGGTTCCCTCAGCATCCACTGGACGCACACTGATGTGGCATCTCGAAGCATCGACATCGTCTCCACGGGGGACTGCTGCGCTGTAGATTCCAGGTCCAAATCGCCGATGATGTTGTACCCCACAGATAAGTCGATTTCTGTTAAGTTCTCATGACTAATCTGCAAAAAAGAGACACTGGACACGACGAACTAAGCTTGGTAGAATGCTTCTCTTATACCAACAATGGATCAAATGCTGCTCGGCCACCTTGTTTAGTAGTCATAGAAGACGCTTTCGACATTGCATGCCATTCAGCTTTTCTGTTTAAACTCTTAACTAAATCAATCTTGTCTACAAATTTTCCTTGTTTTTATCCCAACGGACTTCGTATATTACCGTCGACCATAATCAATTTCATATCTTTCATTGGTTTTTACAAGTCTCCTGTGGATACTTCCGTTTTCGATTATTTTCCCTTTACACAGCTGACATACCCGTATCACTACACCGCTACCTTCCGAAGATCCACCGAGCACACTTCGCTTCGCACGACGGCCGAGGAAGTTCTGCTTGTTCCCGCCTCTTTCTTAGCAATGCAAGAGTTTCCTTATTTGTTCTCAATGGCTTGTGAGTCATTGTGTGCTTTACATAATTGATTGTCTCTCGGCGTCTCGTGTTTGTGATTTCATTTTGACGCGGCTTTGTCTTGCGCCGTGATGTCAATGACTCCCAGGAACATTCTACCCACTTCATAGCAAACATATAAGAAACTATCAGCCTCGATTGCGGTAATGAAACCAAACTTTACCTAGGTTTCAACCCAAATAATTGAGCCTTCTTCAGCAGATACACCTGAATCTATAATTTTTCTAAGAGGGCATGGTCTAGAAATAAAACTAAAACAGCCTGAATAGGCGTAGTCACATTTTAAAAATGCGGTACGTATGTACTAAGTCAACACCAAGACTTAAGCTGTGGCGTGCGCCTCGTCTGCATGGACGCCGTGCGGTGGTCCTCGGGAGCTCACGTGCCCTCTTAGACAAATTATAGATTCAGATATATCTTCTGAAGAAGGCTCCATTATTTGGGCTGAAACATAGGTAAAGGTTGGTTTCATTACCGCAATCGAGGCTGATAGTTTCTTACATATTAAATTATCACGATTGCTGACTGAGCTGCAATGTTGGAAGTACAAAAATCACTTCATAACAGGTTCACGTGGCTTACTTCGATTCCGAATCGTATGTATTTACGTCAAGTTTCTAGACGATCTGTATGTTCACAGGCTCCTTTTGCAGCACGGACAAGTCCCCTTCACTCATCGCTATGGCTCTGCTATTATGGTTATTCCGGCGAATGCGGAGGTAGAATTTTCGAATGTTTGGCTGTTTAACCTTCCGCCCGAAGTTGACATTTTTCGGAGGACCGTCCTGCTTCCATTTGGGGATATATGGAATATACATCAGGAACGCTGGTCCGCTCACCATCGGTTACAAGTTTATAGCGGACTTCGATCCGTGGACATGGTTATCATTTCCAGATGTGTGGATGCAGGGTACTTATAATCTACACAGGAGAAGGAGGGATCTGTTTTATATGTAATAAGAGTCGACAGCTGCGTAAAAGTTGCTCTCGTCGTGACCAGTTATGAACGATGTAAAAACTAACTTTAGCGGATTTGGTTTCACAAATGACAATCATTGTGCCTAACCAGGTTTCAGAGGGGCAAGGCGAGCCGTTGCGTGATGGTCCTCGCGCATTTCCGCCGTTAACCACGCAAAGGGACTTCACCACTGTAGCTTCCGCGCCGCCACCACATCCACTTTACAACAAATACGAACGCAAGATGGTGACGAGGCAGACATTCCTCTTCGCTTCTCCGCTCTACTGAAAAGATTCCGGTGGTAGAGGCCTCTCCCCTCACTGATTTTAGACCGAATGGTAACATGTCGGATGCCGTTCAAGTGTCGAAAGCGTCCAGCACTCCCTCCGACCTGACTCCCGAGACTGAGACAGCCTCTTCAAAATTACATGAAGATAGATCTGATTCGGAGCTCCGTACTATATCTATGGACTTTCTGACATCCCTGAGTCTGTAAGGTATCCCCCCCCCTTCATTTTCCTGCTCCCCTGGATGGGGAAAGCATGCCACAAACCGCTGCTGATCAGAATCAGATCGACCCAAATTTGCCAGCGGAACATGTGGTGACGGTATAAGACGTACCATCAGTTTTCGTTTCTGTTGATTCCCAGGAGCCTCACCGACCACCTGTGAAAGAGTGGGGTTTATCCTCTGTACCTGACATTGAATTTCCAAGGACCCCCCCCCCCCTGACCCCACACACCCCTCCTCCCCACGTTGCCCCATGCGACAGTCGCCTTTCTGCACAGCCGCAAAACACAGCTTTTCTATTCACGGCTTTCCTACTTTCTCTAATGTGACTCCTGAACTGTCTACTGATACTGCATTATTTTACAGAGAGGGAGTACCGCTGACGGGGTCAGGGATTTTCTCTGCCTCGTGATGACTGGGTGTTGTGTGATGTCCTTAGGTTAGTTAGGTGTAAGTAGTTCTAAGTTCTAGGGGACTGATGACCATAGATGTTTAGTCCCATAGTACTCAGAGCCATTTGAACCAAGTACCGCTGATTGATTTCGTAGTTTTTGATAACGGCCAAGAAAAGGCTGCTTTTTTGTGACCTTACTTGAATTCTTCTTTACGCCTATAAGGGGTCGGATAATTCCACGGATCGTGCGCGTTTATATAAATAGGGATATAGTTTATTTATTTCGTAAAAAATCGCAGAAACTTCTGTCAGCTGAAAATATTAATTGTGTTTTGCGTCCTGTGGATCAGACCACTAATTTTAATTTCAGTAAGAAACTAGGCTATTTGGTACGTTCTTTGCAAATACGAGACGCATGTATCTGTCAATACTCCGCTCTCGTCGGGTATACGCACTTTACAGCTACTTACAGCAGTAGACTCGATAGTTTTTATCTTTCTGACTCTTTATGTTGGCAGCTGTTAGCAACAGACGTATACCCGCTTGTTTCACTGTTCACTGTGCCGTAGTTGTAACTTTAAACCCTGTGCCGCAACCAATAAAACCGTATCTCCTCGCCTGGATGTTGAACGCACCGAACTAGGTGGCGCAGTGGTTAGCACACTGCACCAGCGTTCGGCAGGAAGACGGTTCAAACCCAAGTCCGGCCATACAGATTTAGGTTTTCCGTGATTTCCTAAATAGCTCTAGGCAAATGCCGAGATGGTTTCCTGGAAAGGGCACGGCCGATTTCCTTCTCCATGCTTGAAACAATTCTAGCTTGTGCTCCGTCTCTAATGCTTCGATGTCGGCGGGACGTTAAACACTTGTCTTCCTGACACGACTCACGCCCCGTCCTCACAGCTTTACTTCTGCCAATATCTCGTCTCCTACCTTACAAACTTTACAGAAGCTCTCCTGCGAACCTTGCAGAACTAGCACTCCTGAAAGGATATTGCGGAGACATGGCTTAGCCACAGCCTAGGGGATGTTTCCAGAATGAGAGTTTCACTCTGCAGCGGTAGAGCACTTGCCCGCGAAAGGCAAAGGTTCCGAGTTCGAGTCTTGGTCAGGCACACAGTTTTTTATCTGCCAGGAAGTTTCATATCAGTGCACACTCCGCTGCTGAGTGAAAATCTCATACTAGTATTCCTCTTTCCTGAAGATCTTTTAACACTCGAACGCCCAGAGGGATCAAGATGACCCTTTTCGGTTTTTAAGTGCTAGCTATGTTTTGAAGAATGATTCAAGCGACATTTACTTTCGTGACATTTATTTATTTCGCATATACTTTCATTATATTAAAAAAAAACAGTGCATTTAGCCTAATTCATTATCACTTTTTTCCAGTTTTTCCTTTAACGCCCAGAGGGGTCATATTGACCACTTTAGGAAAAAGCTATAATTTTATTTATAGTTGTTCCATGCATTCTCAAGTCTCGGCTCCTTTACTCTGTAGCGCAATAATTTACTTTCGTTCATATTATTGCTGTATGAAATAACAAAAATGGACCCGGTTCACCATTGTTCGTCATCCCCTTGTAAGAATCAGTCTTTCAAAGGTGATCGTGAGCTGAAGATTGAAACGAATCGGAAAGAGTATTTAGGAGATGAAAAGATCCTTGGATAGTTACAAAGAGTTATGGAGTGTGATTCAGATGGTGGCGAACTTTTTTGTGAGGATTCAGAGGAAGAGTTTTTACCGCAGACAGTGAAAGAAGGTGATTCATCTAATACTAATGATTCTGATTCTTCAGATACAGATAATGGAAGTTTAGAGTCTAGTAAGTATATTGCTAATTTATAATCATCATATTCTTATATACATGTAATGTTACTGCATTTAATTTAGATTTTATGGTGGCTTTCTTACATTTGTTCTATTATTCGTGCTCTATATATCGAGAAAAATAATGTAACAGAAGAAAAGATAATCCTGTTCCTCGGAGTGTAGAACAAGTCACTGCTTCTTCATCGGCTGATGAAAGAAAGAAGTTGCTCCTGATGGGACAGTCTGGATAGAAGCAGTACCTAATTCAAAAGGTGAGCGTCTTCCTAATCACACGCAAATGAGATGTAAGTGATGAACTTGTATCAAGTGCTTGGCACTTGTTCATAGAGAATTATATAATCAAACATATTTTGAAATGCACTGTAACAGAGGCACACAGAATACTAGTGAATGACAGCTGGTCAATGACCGTGGAAGAACTAGAAGCATTTATTCCTCGTGGTGTGAGTGGTTCCCCAAGTACAGA
The DNA here is from genome assembly GCF_023864275.1 of Schistocerca cancellata. NCBI lineage: Eukaryota > Metazoa > Arthropoda > Insecta > Orthoptera > Acrididae > Schistocerca > Schistocerca cancellata. The sequence goes on from NC_064627.1 coordinate 203,351,044, forward strand.
CCTTCACAGCTTATGGTCAGATTCCTGGGACCTACCAGTTTGTGTGGAAACCGTGAATAGAAATAGATTCTGTGAGATTATGAGATTCTTGAGGTTCGACGAGAAGTGTACACATTCTGTACAATTACAGAACGATAATTTTTCATTGGTTTCTCCTGTCTGGATCAAATTTGTCTGTGTTACAAACCTGGAAGTGACATAACAATAGATGAGAAGCTCTTCCCAAGTTAAACTATGTGCCCATTCACACAATTCATGGATTCAAAACTTGACAAGTATGGGCACAAATACTGGTTAGCTGAAGCTGTTGAAAGCAAGTACATACTCAATAGTTTCCTTTATCTTGGTAAGGATACTGCACGATCCCAGGATTATGTAATGATGGAACCATTTCTGGGCAAAGGCCGAAATGACACTACAGGCAATTACTTCACTTCACTCAAACTAGCCAAAAAATTGAAAGAAAAATCAACCTCCATTGTAGGAACAGTAAATAGAACAAGAAGAGGAATGCCACATGTTCTGAAGTCCCCTGTATTCCACAAAAGTTTTAAAACATGGTGATATTTCCTTGACAGTATATCAAGGAAAGAAAGCAGAAAATTTACTAGTAATGTCTTGCCTTCATCCTAGAGTTACCATAAATACAAAGGAGAAAAAAACTCCACAAACTGTATGTTATTACAACAAAACAAAATTTGGGGTTGACATAGTAGACAAAATGGCGAGGCAGTATTCAGTCAAGGCTTCCTCAAGAAGATGGCCAGTGCACTACTTCTACAATATCCTTGACCTAGCAGGAATAAATGCATATGTAGTATTTAGGGTTGTTACTGGGAAGAAGATCACAGAAGATATTTTATTCAGCAGCTTGCAGATGAACTACGCTCTGAGCGTGTGAAGAGTCGCTTTCCTCGTACGACCACAGGCAAGTATGAAAAGAATGAAAATGAACACGAAATGTCACATAAGCGCCGTAAAAGCAAATTTAATGAAACTGTTTCCATGTGTAGTGTTTGTAAGAAGATGGTTTGTGTAAAATGTACAAAGGAAACTGAATACAATTGTGTCAATTGCGTAAAACAATGAAGTAGCTGACATTTCTGTGCGCATGATAAGTTCAATTTTTTATGAATTTAGAACAAAGAAAAGCTTGTCACTTGCTTACAGTTGTTTGTGTGTTACCGGGTTCAGTGAAATTTGATTATATGTCAATAAATAATACAATTTGTGCCTGTTCCTTTTTTGCACAACTGGATATAAATCTTGTAAACGATATGATATAATAAATGCTTAAAGTTTGAAAACAATAAAGCATAAAACTTTTTTAAATGGTAGGGGTCAAAATGACCCCTCTGGGCGTTCAAGGGGGCAGGAAAATTCGAGGCGTCCGAGTGTTAAGCTCCATTTGAAGAACTGATGATGACTACAGGGTAAGAAAATGTTCCGTCCATTTTACAGCTTTCTCTGAAACGTTATTTTTCCAGTGTTTATTGAAATATATAGTTTTTTAGTTTATATAGTGTACTGAATGACCATTCTTTAATACTCCTTACAAGTATTAAAAATATTTTTCAGTTTCTTAGCATAACCCTCGCATCAGACTGTAAATTTCAGAATCAAATGTGATACTGAGATCGTGATTCACCACATAACCTCCGCGAAGCTCCCACGACAAAATTCGGTGCATCTTTGAGTCAGTCATAGAAAGTGTTCATGACTAACTGGCTTTTAGGAATAATATTTTTGTCAACGCCAACGGCCTTGCCGCAGTGGTGACACCGGTTTCCGTCAGATCACCGAAGCCGGGCTGGGCTAGCACTTGGATGTGTCATCATCCGTGTCTGACGAGTGCTGTTGGCAAGCGGGGTGCACTCAGCCCTTGTGAAGCCAATTGAGGAGCTACTTGACTACTGACCACATGCCCTCCTGCATCCGCATCCGGTGACGCCTAAGGGCTAACGATGGCATGGTTGCCGGTCGGTACCATCGGACGGTGTTTGTTTCTTGTTTATTTCTGTCAGTATTCAGTTTTCACTTTGAATGAATTTGTTTAAATTATAATGATTAATGAGTCCATGTTATACTTTACTGTCTCGAGGTTTGCGTTCACCTAGTATTTAATTTCCAATAAACATTCAATCAACTTTTACAACACGTACAATAAAAATATAGTTGATGAATACAAGCTCAATTATTAAGCATAAATCATGATTTTTTTATATATTGCAGTATTCATGTTTCACTTTTACTTATACAAAATACATAATACAAAATGAACTCAATAAAACAATAAATTCACCCCGAAGGGGGATGTTTGTGAAGTACTCTTCGCCCTCCGCATCACAGAACACCTTCAGTTCAAGATACTTTCTCTGGGATGGGTAGCAGTTCTGAAACACTGGATTTTTCTTATTTTGGTAAGTAACAATCAATACTGCTAAACTTAAACGATGGCAGTAGCCTGACCAACTGTAATTTCCACCTTTGACACATCCACTTCACTGTACATTGCAGTCCTACGTAACTTGTTAAACCATTAACTTTCAACTGAAAACAAACCTCGAAACCGCGCTGTATGGCAAAAACCCCAAAACAGACTAAAATGCTAATGTTCGAGACATGGCGAGTATACTCTTCCATCGACACTGTTTAACGTCCACCCGGTGACGAGATCAATAGAAAGCGAGCACATGCTAGGATTGTGGAAGGAGGAATAATTTAAAATGGGCCGTGTCGTTTTTAATGTAACGATCCGAGTATTTGCCATAAGGAAACAGTGGGCTCCCTAAACAACTCAAACTGAATGGGATTTGTACCGCCATCCCCCCGAATGAGGCTCCAGAGCTTGATCACTGCGACACTTCCCTCGAATCCACCATCACTCATACGTACGAAATTCGTAGCAGATCTATACTTACTTTACTTGGATTTCCGTTCCTCCCCAGTTCTGTCATTCGTCACATGTTTAATCAGGTTCTCATACAAACTCACTGTCACGCCCTACCAACATCTACCTCCTTATTATCATCTCGTTGCGTTTCACATCAAGTCCTGAGGTGGCTTTTATCAACTGTCACTTCCTGATTCAGGAATCCGTGTAGAAAGCTACCTGTTTTAGTAGGTCCTACTCTGCTACCAGCTGAGCTAGTCAGCTTGGGGAAGAAGATTTACCCCATCTGTTATTACAGACAGACTGATCGAACTAGAGAAGTAGCCCATTAACTGAATGTGTGACCTGTGACAAATATTCCTCGTACGGTAAACTTGCAGGATAGACTGTTTCTTTGTCTTTTAATACATTAACTGTAAATGTGAGAATTTTTTAAAAATATAGTATGTCTTTAAAACGTTGGTACTTTTTGGTAACTCAGAGTAGAGTGTACAGCGGTGGGACAAAATATAATATGAGCTCATCTGAAAAGAGAAAAAAATCTACAGCACTGATCTGTATACAACCCTTTTGCATGGATTACAGCTTTTTCTCCAATATCTGATGGACAAATACCAGTCATGCACAACTTCTCCTTTAGAAAGAACTCCACTTCATAGAAGTTCTCGTAGGAAGAAGACAACACCGTAGCTTGCTCCTCCAAAAGACCCTAGAATTTCATTTAGTTCAGGGGACTAAATATTAAACATGACATTGTACTTCCTCATCGTTGTGAAATGGTGAAACGACGTTACCAGCTGTGCGATTGGAAACGAGCACCAAGTACCCTACATCCAGGCCTAAGGCATGAATTCCTCTCCTATTACACTCGTGTTTCGACTTTGTCTTCACAGCCACATGGTAGTAAACCGTTAGCGATGACACATCAGGGACGGTAAACACAATTCTGTTCAACTAAGGCTCGACTCCAGACGCGATTAAAAATGTGTATTGAAATAAAGATCCACAAATGCATAGAGGTGACAAAAAGTCATGGGACAGCAATACGCACATATACAGATGGCGGTAGTACCGTGTACATTAGGTATAAAAGGACAACAAACTGGCGGAGCTGTCATTTGTACTCAGGTTATTCAAGTGAAACGGTTTCCGACGACATTATGGCTACACGACGGGAATTAACAGACTTTGCAGGCGGGCTGGTAGTGAGATAGACGGATGGGCGTTCCATTTCGGAAATCGTTAGGGAATTCGATATTCCAAGATCCACAGTGTCAAGAGTGCGCCAATAAATACCAACTTTCAACCATTACCTCTCACCACGGACAACACATTGGCCAACGGCCTTCACGTAACGACCGAGAGCAGCAGGGTTTTCGTAGAACTGCCAATGTTAATAGACAAGCAACACTGCGTAACATAGTCGCAAGCATCAGTGTGGGACGTACGACGAATGTGTGTGTTAGGACAGTGTGGCGAACTTTGGCGTTAATGGGCTATGGCAGCAGACGGCCGACGCGAGTGACTTTGCTAACAGTACGACTTCGCCTGCAATGCCTATCCTGGTCTTGTGAGCACGACTGGTAAACCGTCACCTGGTCACTTCAGTCCCGGTTTCAGTTGGTAAGAGCTGAAAGTAGGGTTCGAGCGTGGCGCAGACCCCACAAAAGGTTCAAATGGTTCAAATGGCTCTGAGCACTATGGGACTTTGCTTCTGAGGTCATCAGTTCCCTACGACTTAGAACTACTTAAACCTAACTAACCTAAGTACATCACACACATTCATGCCCGAGACAGGATTCGAACCTGCGACCGTAGCGGTCGCGCGGTTCCAGACTGAAGCGCCTAGAACCGCTCGGCCACATCGGCCGGCCAGACCCCACAAATACATGGACCCAAGTTGTTGAGGGGGTCCTCTGGTCAAACTCAGCCAACCATTGACTAGGACTGGCTATGTTCGGTTACCTGGACACCTTTTGCAGCCATTGATGGACTTCATGTTCCAAAACATCGATAGAATTTTTGTGGATGATACTGAGCGAATGATTTAACCACCCAGATCAGCCTACACGAATCCCATCGAACATAATCGAGACCTCAGTTCGTGCACAAAATCGTGCACCGCCAACACTTTCGCAACTATGGACGGCTACAGAGGCAACATGGCTCAATAATTCTCCAGGGGACTTCCGAGAAGGTATCCTATGACTTTTTTCACCTCAGTGTAGATTACTGATGTATCTTACATGATTTTTCAAGGTAAAAATGCACTGTAATAGGTGGCAAAAATGCTTGAACACGAAATAGTTACTACGCGAATTAAAAAAAAGAAAAAAACCAAACGCGTAGGTAATCGAGTACAAAATGACGGAATGGGACGCGGTAACTGAGGGTGAGACAGATAGATGCCGTCTACTCATGAGAACAGTAGATCGTGGCAGCTGAAACTCAGCGGTGGCATGGAGTTACCGGTGATCTGCGTTCGATCCTAATTACGGTTTGCCATTGCAATTTTGAATGATCTGTTTGTCGCAAATAGAACGCAGCAGTATCATTGTTTTTCCGAATAACTGGCAATGTTTTCTCGACCTTCTGATGCCTTTAACACTCAGTTAAACTGCCTCAACATGGTGCCTAAACGTTAAAACTATGTGTCGTGGAGATTCGCAGTGTTGCCCACCCGAAATTCCTATTGACATCAGAAGAACTCGGGTCGCAGTGAGGCAGAGCTCTTGCTGTGAGGGTTATTTAAAACCTTGGATTTCGAAGAAAACGGCAGAATGCATAGATGGCTCTACTTTTAGAAGTCACCCTAACTGTGTTCATTTGCACAGTTTTGGCCAAGCTGATTAGCTACGTTACGTTGCCAGACACTAGCTTCTTCTAACGCCCAGGACCGCTTCTCTGGTGCCTCTCTCATGCATTCATGCACTAAGGACAATTCAGACTTAGCTCAAAGGGCATCCTAACGAAGGAAAACGCCTTCTTGGCGATAACTACAAACTTCTGAATTAAGTGCACCTACAACCATCACAAATTATGGACAATACCTCTGTACCGAGGCTTCATTATGTGTATTTGGTATCTCTCATGCGCTATTGGAAAACACATGAAATCAAAATTAATTAATCACGTGTGCCTCTGGCTAGGCTACCATGGACACCTAGACTCAGCAAAACATGGCTGCTCTGGACTCACAAACTGGAGATTGGGACTCTCTTGTCTTCAGTGATGAAATTAGTCCCTGTCCGTATGTGATTGATGGATATACACGTGTATAGCCTCGACCTGGTGGGCTGCCTATTCCAGAGTGCACTCAGTCACGACACGGAAATCTCATCTTCGGCCTCATTGGATGAGAAGCCGTCAGTTACAACTCGCTACCACATTTGGTGTTTCTGCAGGATGAAGTAACCCGTGCTCGCTACATATTACAGTCTTTTATCTCCATGCTCTTGCCTGTTCTTCTACAGGAAAGTGCGTTTCATCAGCGGGAGAATACACACAAAAATTGGCTGCTGTTATATAACATGCTTTTCGCATCATAAAGTTGCTGTTTTTGCAAACTGAACACGTATGGGACATGATAGCCCCGTTCTCCAAGACCTGTAAGAACCAATCAGGAATAACAAAATAAGCCGCAAGATGCTTTGAACAGTCTATAGCAGAAGGCCAGTCACTTATTTGTAATCACTTGCCTGCCTTGCCGCCACAAGCGCGGTATATGACTATCTGGGCATCCTTTACTCTAACATGTGTGTTTTCTTTGGCTTGAACTTGTTGTCATATGCTCCTACAATAATGAGCTACCTCTCGCCTCACTTGCTAATAAAATAAACTTCTCCGTGAGAGTGTTGCATTTCTTTTAAGCAGCGTACGCACTTAAAGATATAAGTGAAAAATTTAGAATACGAATCAGGATTTAGCACAGCAACCGAAAGTTAGAGTGCAAAGAATTAAGAATAGAATTAGAAAACTGCCTTTAATTTTATATACATGGAAACAAAGATTGTACAAATATAATATCAGTTTCGTAACTTCAGTAGGAGTTAGTAGTTATTATTGATATTATTATAATACGTGCCTTTATTATAATGGGATTCTCAGTGACGTCGTTGAAATCTATTTCATTTGGAACTTTCCTTTTAGTTGATAAAATGGTCAGCTGACTAGTCGTTCTTGATCAATTGTAGAGAAGAAAATTTCTTGTTACTTTCAGTTTAGAAAAAATTCTCTCGCATGGTATGGCTGATACAAAATCTCAATAAGTATTAGATTAAAAGGTATGTACAGGTAACGATTCACTGAAGTATCATTTAATTACAAACTCAAGTATTTCTTGGGTTATACATTTGTATATAGAGGCCTGCGACCCCTTTTTATTTATTCTAGCATCTACTTCTTATCAAACTCATCGTAAATTTCAATCAGATTTTCCAGTACTACATAAGAGCGTGGTCGAAACTTCGAGCATAAATTTTGTTACATTTGGTGATTTCTTTCCTGGCCGCGCATCGTTGTGGCAATTCTTGTATAAATCAGTCTACGCATTCAAACATTGATTGACGCATTTCTTCTTGAATCGATACTCCAGTGTAATGTGATACTTCACACGGCATTATTTCTTTATCTTCAAATGTTCAAATGTGTGTGAAATCCTATGGGACTTAACCGCTAAGGTCATTAGTCCCTAAGCTTACACACTACTTAACCTAAATTATCGTAAGGACAAACACACACACCCATGGCCGAGGGAGGGCTCGAACCTCCGACGGGACCAGCCGCACAGTCCATGACTGCAGCGCCTTAGACCGTCTTTATCTCTTCTCCCTCATTGGTCAAAGTTAAGTCCATATCACCGCAATTTTTAGTGCCAAAAGTCATACCATTATCTATAACTGTAGTTTATTCCGGCACTAGAAACTTATTCAGGAATTTTAATTTGCTAGTCCTTTAACCAAAGTCATTTTTGGACAACAGAGGTATTGTTTAGACTAAATTTACAGCCTCCATTATCGTGTGCCAAAAACTGATATAGTTAAAAAAGGTGAAATCACAACAGCTGGAAGAAGCAATCTTGCTGCAGATCTGGTATCAAGGTTTCTCTGGGACGGATCTTGCATATCTTCCAAAGAGCTCACAATTGTTTCCAGATCTTCTTTTACGACTTCAAATGACTTGTAACGAGCACACCAGCAAGTGTAAAATATTTTCCTGTTTCTTCTATAAATAATTCCCGTGTGTACGTAGAAGATGAGAATGAATAAGTACTATGAAAACAGATGGCGCAATAGGGATCGTATGAGAGTGCATGAACTCCACAAATATTTAAGGAATGATTAGCACACGGACTGGACAGAGCTTTTGTACTGGCTTCTCGAATTTTTCGTCGTACTCCTCCACGTACTCCTGGCACTGACGGAACGTTGTCGTAACTTTGAGCTCCACACAACTCAGAATCCAACCCATCTTGTTCCTCATACTGTTGAATACCATTTTATGTATCCTCTGAATTTTTTCCCAAAGTTTTTTGCACAAATTTTTCATACTTATGGGACCTTCAAACAGCTTCTTCTTTACTGAACGTATTTTGTGTTTGGGATTTGATTAAAATTAGTCTGGTCCTGGGGGTCCTCCAAATCTCGAGGCCCTCATCACTCGTAGGCGCTTCAGGACAAGACGTTCAGCGTGGGCTGCCCCCTCCACCCCCGCCGCCGACACCTCACTCCTACCCTTAGTCCGCCAATGTTGTAGTCTCACATACGACAGAGCAAGTGGGTCAAAGTGTCCCCGGTATGCCACAATATGTCCATTGATGGGGAATAATATGAGCTGATAACGGCAACAATTTTATCATTTCAAAGCATTATATGCTGTGATCAATTTTTTAAAACAGCCACTCAACGGTGAATGTTTGGACATGCGGCTCATGCCAGTTAGTTTTTAATTGTGCAGCTTCGCAGAGACGTATGTTTATCTCAGATGTTACTTCAGCTTCTGTTTTCTGTCTTGTGCATTTTTGTAACGAAGAGTCGTAAAGTTCTTGTGTGTCTCCACCATCTTCGCCTTTCGATCATTGTGCTTGCTAGGTGACGTATTTCTTATGGAGAGTGTCATCACAGTCGACGCGGTACTTCTCGCGACACCATTCTCACTACAGAATCTCACTCAAGATGAGCCCAAATATCGTGCTTGACCGTCATAATGTTGCGGGGCAGTTTACCTCGTTTGAACATCGAACTCAGCGGTACTGCATGAACTCATGCAGCAGGGGGCAAGGTAGGTTACCACACTGACAGTGGAAGTGGTGTTTCAAGTAGTGGCGCATATGCACAACTAGTTCGCCATTGCTGACTACATTGTACTGTATTGTATGGAACTGGGTACCTAGAAACGACGGAGAGGCCTCGTCCCCGCCGTAGTCCGCAGTGGTAGACAATCCCACAAAAGACTATAGCAGTCCACTCACCCCACGCCAGTGCATTAGACTGCACGGCTAGCCGGGCTGGCTTGCTGACTGTAATTAGTGGATACTTTGTAACGAAATTATTCTCAGTCTTACAGCTCTACCAGGCCAAAAGAACTGTGCCAGACGAGGTCGCCAAATGGAACTGTCAGCAGAGGTCACCGGTTAGAGGACACAGTAGGGCAACAGCTTTACGCTCCAAATCCCTCCCGGACTTTGTATCACGGCACAGCTGGCCACTCAATGTTTACTGTAGAACGATGCTGCCCAAGGAGCAACGGGTAACTCTCCTACACACCATCTGTGTTTCACCATCACATGACGGGTACCTCACCGTGGTGGGCATCCCCCATGTGACACAGCCGGGCGCCATGCGGATCCGCAGCAGATACACCGTTGTTGAATATACACACGCCACTGAAAAAGGTAGCCTCACTGTCGGCTTACGTAACGAGGCCGGCGGCGTACCATGCATACTCCGCGCCAGCATTGCAGGGCGTGCAAGCAGCCAATCCAGGAGAATTCAAAGGCCAGCCGGCGACTGACCCGGTGTACTACGCAGAGCACGTGTTTCAATAGGGAACTTGTTAGAGTTGAGCCGGCCGGAGTGGCCGTGCGGTTCTAGGCGCTACAGTCTGGAACCGAGCGACCGCTACGGTCGCAGGTTCGAATCCTGCCTCGGGCATGGATGTGTGTGATGTCCTTAGGTTAGTTAGGTTTAATTAGTTCTAAGTTCTAGGCGACTGATGACCTCAGAAGTTAAGTCGCATAGAGCTCAGAGCCATTTTTTGTTAGAGTTGCAACCGACTTTCTCTGGAGCTTCCTTGGGTCTCTCATCGTCTGCATCACTGGCCCACAGCCTCCCCTGCGGCGCTATAGTACACACCTCCCCATACGCCGCAGCATCATCAGAAAACAGCCGCAGAATGCTGCTTACACTGACCGCCAGATCATTTACACTGAGGTGTCTAAAGTCATGGTATACCTCCCAACATCAGACCAGATCTTGTTTTCCCCGGCGTAACGCAGCAGCTCGACACGGCATGGACTAAAGAAGTCGTTAGAAGTACCCTGCAGAAATACTGAGGCTTGCTGCCTCCAGACCCTTACATAGTTGCGAATGTGTTGTCGGTGCACAATTTTGTGCACAGACTGCGCTCTCTATAATGTCCCACAAATGTTCGATTAGACTCATTTCGGGCGATATAGGTAACCAAATCATTCGCTCGAATTTTCCAGAATGTTCTTCAAACCAACCGCGAACCATTGCGGCCAGGTGACATGGCACGTTGTCATACATAAAAATTCCATCATTGTTTGGGAACATGAAGTCCATGAATGGCTGCAGATGGTCTCCAAGTAGCCCAAAATAACTGTTTCCAGTGAATGGTCTGTTCAGTTTGACCAGAGGATCCAGTCAAGTCTATGTAAACACAGCCCACTCCATTATGGAGCCTCCACCAGCTTGCTCAGTGCCTTGTTGCCACACTGGGTCCATGGCCTCGTAGAGCCTGTGCAACACTCGGAGCCTAACATCAGTTCTTACAGACTGAAGTCGGGACTAATTTGACAAGGGGACGATTTCCCGGTCGTCTAGGGTTCAACCGATATAGTCACGAGTCCAGGAGAGGCGCTGCAGGCGATGTCGTGCTGTTGGCAAAGTAACTGATGTCGGTCGTCTGCTGCCATAGTCCATTAACGCCAAATATCGCCGCACTGTCGTAACGGATACGTTCGTCGTACGTCCCACATTAATTTCTGGCTTTTTTCACAAAGTGTTGCTTGTCTGTTAGCACTGACAACTCTACGCAAACGCCGCTGCTCTCGGTCGTTAAGTGAAGGCCGTCGGCCACTGCGTTGTCCGTGGTGACAGCAAATCCTGAAATTTGGTATTATCGGCACACTTTTGACACTGTGGGTCTCGGAATACTGAATTCCGTACCGCTTTCCAAAATAAAATGTTCTATGCATTTCGTTACAACTACAATTACGCATTCAAAGTCTGTTAATTCCCATCACGTTGCCATATTATTTTACACGGAGTCGCCTGAATACAAGTGACAGCTCAGCCAGTGCACCGCCCTTTTACACGTTGTGTACGCGATGTTACTGGCATCTGAGCACGTGCATATAACTAATTCATGACTTCTGTCACCGCAGTGTACTTCATAATAGTAACTGCCACGACCACTAATAACTCAGTGATTTTCGCCAACATAGCGGAACACTTCAACAGTGGAGGACCAGAGTATATGGTATATTTCATTTGAATTCTCGTATTGCCCAGTTACTCATATTATTTTGCTCAACGACTATATTCTTGCACTAATCACATTTCTAAACGCTACCTCCACAACCGTTTAACCATTTGTAAACTGCTGTAACAGCAAAAGTCTGATGAATCCAGTCCCTAAGTATTACACTTGTCAATTACATTGTACTTGAGAGACTTAACACCATCATGCAACTTGGACTGATTAGGTGTGAGTATGGAAGCACATGTTACATAGCTAGGTGCTGACGTAACAAAGAACTCATTAGTTGGGTGGCAGCTAGTAGTCAACATGTGACTCGTCCCCTGCGTTCGTTACTGGCTACTCACCGTGAATGCTTAGGATTGAGATTCGTTGACAGTAGCTCCTGGAAGCAAACGATCTCTGCCGAGGCGACGATATTTCCTTGACATGAAAAGCGGAACCTTTTATAATTGAACGACATGTAACACTTTTAAAATTAACTTGAAGTTAGTTGGACGATCTCTGCTACAGTTTTAGATTTTCATTCGTCACCATGATTACTAGGTCGCTCTTGACCACTGTGCTGAGCAATTAGCCTGGAGTTAAATCCACGAAACACGTCGTAACTAGTTATGACTTCATCTGCTGAAATTTGGCTTACCTTGACTCACCTTCAATGGATTAGCGGTGAAGAATGTGATTTGGTGTCCTCTTTGAAGAAGAGCCTTTGTTAAGATTTGAAACGGCTTCTGGTGGCTAATGGATGGAGTGGGAGCAACCACCAATATTTTTGAAGCGAGGCACCCACCAAATAGCAGTGACAATAGAAAAGATGACCGAAATACGTTTTCTGGAAACAAATGCGGTAGTCACCGTTTTATGTATCATATCTAAAGTAAGTAATTCTCTATAAATTACTCTATGTATTCCAGTCATTTAAACTGTTTTATTTGTGATCCAAAAAAAAGAAAAGAAAAGAAATCTGTTACTTAACTAGGTTGCAGAAACACAGTGGTAAGTTGAAAATGTTTTTGCAGTAATCGCTTACACGATAAGTGTTGCTGAGCCAATATTATTCCCTGGTAATGGATGTATATAGATCGAAAAAGTATTGAGGGAATACAGACCAGCCGCTTTTAAGACCGCTACTATGCACTATGCACTTCACTACATAACAAATTATACATCGCTCAGATGACCTCAACAAGTGGATGCAGACGTGGCTGGAAGTCCCCTGGAAGAATGGTGAGCCGTGCCAGTTCAATAATAACTTTCTAGTTTTCCTTGTTGGCAGATTTAATCTACGAACAGAAATCTGCACAGTGCGTCATTAGAGGATCTTACGAGTTCATTTCATATGCAGTCGTAATCACTGGTTGAAATTCTCCTAAACGATTATCACCTCAAGTTAGGATATTGCCAAACCATCAAGTGTCTAAGTTATCGTGAAGAGAGATTGTCTCATTTTGAGACTGGAGACCGAAAATAGTCTTCAGAATGGCAATGGCCATCAACTGATGTGAGTGGCAAAAATGTCTGTTGACACAATTGAGCACAGAGGAATGTGTATCACAAATTTTCAGAGTGATCCATAGCTTACTTTACCGTTCTTTACATTAAGGACTTACGGTCTGTGTCACCCATAAACCTTATACGCTACTGGCCATTAAAATTGCTACACGAAGAAGGAATGCAGATGATAAACGGGTATTCGTTGGACAAATATATTATACTAGAACTGACATGTGATTACATTTTCACGCAATTTGGGTGCATAGATCCTGAGAAATCAGTTCCCAGAACAACCACGTCTGGTCGTAATAATGGCCTTGATACTCCTGGGCATTGAGTCAAATAGAGCTTGGATGGCGTGTACAGGTACAGCTGCCCATGCAGCTTCAACACGATACCACAGTTCATCAAGAGTAGTGGCTGGCGTATTGTGACGAGCCAGTTGACCAGACGTTTTCAATTGGTGAGAGATCTGGTGAATGTGCTGGCCAGGCAACGCCGGCCAACTGCTGTTTGTGTATGAGAAATCGGTTGGAAACTTTCCTCATGTCAGCACGTTGTACGTGTCGCCACCGGCGCCAACCTTGTGTGAATGCTCTGAAAAGCTAATCATTTGCATATCACAGCATCTTCTTCCTGTCGGTTAAATTTCGTGTCTGTAGCACGTCATCTTCGTGGTGTAGAAATTTTAATGGACAGTAGTGTACATACGGTATTTGTATACTGTGACTCACCTCAACAGCCACTCCGTCTCACGAATACGTCGACAATAATACGTTCTTTGAACATATGCGTGAAATATGTACAAGACGAAACATTTTGTGGCTTCGAAGGCAGAAAGTGTCCCAAGTGTTTTTAAAGCCAATATCCAAACAATACAATCTCTTGCAGTTCTAGTCATATGTTCGATTCTGGGGCAGGTCACAGTTTGCCACTGTCTGTCTTCCCTCCCTCCCAAATACAACATGGCTTCTCCTCACTTTTGACATGCCACATGGTGTATACGATTTTAATAATAAGAACAATAAATTATATAAAATATTTAAGTACAGTAAGTGTGGTGTCACCGCCAGACACCACACTTGCTAGGTGGTAGCCTTTAAATCGGCCGCGGTCCGCTAGTATACGACGGACCCGCGTGTCGCCACTGTCAGTGTTGCAGACCGAGAGCCGCCACACGGCAGATCTAGAGAGACGTCCTAGCACTCGCCCAGTTGTACAGCCGACTTTGCTAGAGATGGTTCACTGACAAATTACGCTCTCATTTGCCGAGACGATAGTTAGCATAGCCTTCAGTTACGTCATTTGCTACGACCTAGCAAGACGCCATTATCATTTGCTATTTATCTTGTGATGCATGTACCGTCAGACCGATGTTCACCAATTATGGATTAAAGTTAAGTATTCCAGCAGCTTCGTATTATTTTTACTAGGCTCAACTCCTTTAACTGTTCCAGACCTCACGCCAACCTGCGTGAGCTTAAACGCGTGCCTTTCGGCTAGCGGTCATAGTGGCTTGGCTGTCTTGCCAAGTCACAACAGTAAGAATAAATTATTTACCCTGAACCTATTATGAGGTCATAGCAGCGCAAGGCGTATCCTAGGTGGTGGATAGGAGAGCCTCGCTGGCTGCTTGCCGGCGGACTTGAGAGAAATAAAATAGCTCTCGTGGACTAAGCACACCCCGAAACTCTGGAACCTACAGTTCAGCTTTATGAATTAAATGAAGAAATACATTTCCCCCTTTCGAAGTTTATGTAACTTCTGAATGCATGATGGAAATGTCACAGGAATAAAATACTCCAGGAAGTGTCCTGAAAAGAGAATCTTCAGTCATTGTAGGTGGCGCAATATATCCTGCGGATTCTGGAGAGCCCGAAACAACATGCGAGAATTAGTCGTCAAACACAAAAATAAATACTTTCTTGGAACTCTGAGCAGAAATTCCATTTTAAAAACTGGAATATCTTAACAATTATGAAAAGTTTTGGATGGACAAAGAATTTTCATATTAGCATTACAAGAAACGGTATTGATAATGCTGTGGAATATGAGAACCGTTGCATCTTTAAAGGAAATAAAGAACGTCTAGGTGAATATAGTCACAAATGAGGTATAACATATTTAGGAACCGCATTTTCCGTCAACTATAAAGCGTTAGATACTTTGACAAACTTTTATTCTCTGTCAGAAAGACGTCCCTTCTAACGTTGGGGTGTGGAAACAAAGATCGCACGACGATTAAGTGACGTACTCCTATAAACAAAGGCAATAACAAGAGACAAAGTAAGATGCAATTTTTGGAAAACCCTAGAAAGTATCTAAAATCTAAATTAAAAGTGTCAAAATGATGCTAGGAGATTTTAACTCTGAAATTGGAAAAGAGGAAGCTAGTCGCAAAACTGTCAGACATTGCCCAGCACAGAAAGATTCAATAGTGATTGTGAAAGGTAGATAAGTGTATGCAAAGCTTCCAACATAAATATTATTTCAAAAAAGTCTTCAGAAAGCAAGAAACTTGGAGGTAACCAAATTCAAATTTAGGAGAGTTCCAAATCGAACATATTGCGATTTCAAGCGGGAACGTTAAATAAAGAACGTCTAGGTGAATAACGGAGCAAATATTGAAACAGACCATTACTTGACAATAATTAAGGTAATATTTGTTCTCCAGCCTAAGAGCAAGAGAAATAATAAGTTAAAACTGACCTAGAGAAATTACGAAACAACAAATAAATCTTCCACAACAAATTAATCAACTTAGAAATTGGTGACTGGAAAACCATTAATGCCAAAATAATGGATGCTGCCAAGGAAACAGCTCCACTGAAAAAGAAAGGAACTCGGGTAATGGAATTAAGAGCGTGAAGCTTCCTTAGAAGAGAGATTAAGAACGTGGAAGGGATGACATTCTAAAAAGAAATAAGTTGATTACATGGGATTCATAAACCATAGAAAGCGAATGGTTTGATGTTGAGATCAGAAATTATAAAACGTTCTTCTACATGATACTGAAGAAGACTTCCAGAAAAATAACATGTGAAATTTTTTTAATCTTTCGATTCTAAATTAATGAATCATCAACCACCAAGTCTATGTTTTAAAGAGAAAACGGCAAAGTAGTCACAAAAACAGAAATTTTGACAAAACAGAACCTGAAAATGTTGTTCCAAATTCACAACCTCCGGATAAACTGAACTCAGAATATAATTTAGTAACTCAAAAATGAAAAGCCTTCTTGAGACGATTTAGTTGTCGCGAAAATGTGGAAAAAAGCCGGTGTTGATGTGACTGAAATACTTCGAAAAATCTTGCAGAAAATTTGTTAAACTGAAAAAAATTCCAGAAGAATGGAATTGCGCTCTCGTACATTACGTGCAAAAGAAAGGAAATTATACACTCCTGGAAATTGAAATAAGAACACCGTGAATTCTTTGTATAAACCCCTGATGGGTTTTCCACCTGCAATTATCCTTTTTTTTAAAAAAAAATTGATGCTGTCTGAGAACAATTCTGCCAAAAGCTGGAGGGTATTTGCAGTCACTGGTACTGGTTCTTTCAACTACTGGTTCTTCTGATTTCAAGATCATATTGACGATCTATGTTACTTGAAAAAAAAAGATCAAACTAATATCATAGTTTAATCGTTACAATGAGTGAATGGCTGACCTCGAAAAAAACATGTGCCTTGTACTTCAGGAATTGAAGAAGGCTGCAGACAAAGTTATAGCTAATAAATCGACGCTATAAGCAAAGAAACGTTGATTTTTCCACGTCATCTACATTTCTCACACTTGTTCTCCATAGTGTTTACTTCCATAACATATGCTTAGAGTGAGTGATAATGTAATGAAAAGCGCGAAGGAAAGTAAAGAAAAGGTACATTACCAGAGACGTCGATCTTCATGTTCTCGTGTGCCACTGAACCTAGTGCAGATACGAAGTTCGTTAGAAGCAACCAGTTTCGTGCTCCGGATTACATACGTTTATGTTGGCACCTGTGTGATACTTGCTTCGTACGGCCCTGACACTCAAATGCAATCGTTACTCCCCTATGAGACGCGCGCTACTGCTGGACAGATTCTGACATTCCTGGATCCAGTTATTTCAACTGCCTCCTGGAGGCGGCAATCGTCTGTGCTCCAGGCTCCGCTGGAGGAGCAGCGCGCAGGCGCGTGCCCTCTTACTGCTGCACGTGTGTACAACGTTGGTGTCAAAGTTTATCGCGGCAGCTGTTTGTTTCCTCTCCGTCCCAGAATCCCACTCGCCGTTATTCTCAACTTTAGTGGAATTTACATATTGACGTGTGGCAATATCAGCTATTACCACCCGCATGAGTCATGTGTAACGAAAATTGTATGACGTTTTTTACTGTAGGCTACTAAAACTGCAATACGATGGCCGGCCGGGGTGGCCGAGGGGTTCTAGGCGCTACAGTCTGGAACCGTGCGACCGCTACGGTCGCAGGTTCGAATCCTGCCTCGGGCATGTATGTGTGTGTTGCCCTTAGGTTAGTTAGGGTTAAGTAGTTCTAAGTTCTAGGGAACTGATGACTTCAGAAGTTAAGTCCCATAGTGCTCAGAGCCATTTGAACCGTTTTTTATATTTTTTATTCATTTATTTGTTTATGTTTTTAATTTTATTTACAATAATATATATATATATATACATATATATATATATATACATATATATATATATATATATATATATATATATATATATATATATATATATATATATATATTGTTTTGTTTTTTGCAATACGGTGGATACCAAATAACGAAAGTTTACTTATCGTCAATATGCAGCACATCTACATAATACACCTAATGGTGTGTGCCGGAAGGTACATCTGGTAACACTAACCGATCACCCCTGTCCTGTGCCATTCGCGAAAGGCGCGTGGGAAGAATGATTGTCGGTAGACCTGTGTGTTAGCCCTAATTTATCGAACTTTCTTGTCGTGACTATTTCGCGATATACACTCCTGGAAATGGAAAAAAGAACACATTGACACCGGTGTGTCAGACCCACCATACTTGCTCCGGACACTGCGAGAGGGCTGTACAAGCAATGATCACACGCACGGCACAGCGGACACACCAGGAACCGCGGTGTTGGCCGTCGAATGGAGCTAGCTGCGCAGCATTTGTGCACCGCCGCCGTCAGTGTCAGCCAGTTTGCCGTGGCATACGGAGCTCCATCGTGGTCTTTAACACTGGTAGCATGCCGCGACAGCGTGGACGTGAACCGTATGTGCAGTTGACGGACTTTGAGCGAGGGCGTATAGTGGGCATGCGGGAGGCCGGGTGGACGTACCGCCGAATTGCTCAACACGTGGGGCGTGTGGTCTCCACAGTACATCGATGTTGTCGCCAGTGGTCGGCGGAAGGTGCACGTGCCCGTCGACCTGGGACCGGACCGCAGCGACGCACGGATGCACGCCAAGACCGTAGGATCCTACGCAGTGCCGTAGGGGACCGCACCGCCACTTCCCAGCAAATTAGGGACACTGTTGCTCCTGGGGTATCGGCGAGGACCATTCGCAACCGTCTCCATGAAGCTGGGCTACGGTCCCGCACACCGTTAGGCCGTCTTCCGCTCACGCCCCAACATCGTGCAGCCCGCCTCCAGTGGTGTCGCGACAGGCGTGAATGGAGGGACGAATGGAGACGTGTCGTCTTCAGCGATGAGAGTCGCTTCTGCCTTGGTGCCAATGATGGTCGTATGCGTGTTTGGCGCCGTGCAGGTGAGCGCCACAATCAGGACTGCATACGACCGAGGCACACAGGGCCAACACCCGGCATCATGGTGTGGGGAGCGATCTCCTACACTGACCGTACACCACTGGTGATCGTCGAGGGGACACTGAATAGTGCACGGTACATCCAAACCGTCATCGAACCCATCGTTCTACCATTCCTAGACCGGCAAGGGAACTTGCTGTTCCAACAGGACAATGCACGTCCGCATGTATCCCGTGCCACCCAACGTGCTCTAGAAGGTATAAGTCAACTACCCTGGCCAGCAAGATCTCCGGATCTGTCCCCCATTGAGCATGTTTGGGACTGGATGAAGCGTCGTCTCACGCGGTCTGCACGTCCAGCACGAACGCTGGTCCAACTGAGGCGCCAGGTGGAAATGGCATGGCAAGCCGTTCCACAGGACTACATCCAGCATCTCTACGATCGTCTCCATGGGAGAATAGCAGCCTGCATTGCTGCGAAAGGTGGATATACACTGTACTAGTGCCGACATTGTGCATGCTCTGTTGCCTGTGTCTATGTGCCTGTGGTTCTGTCAGTGTGATCATGTGATGTATCTGACCCCAGGAATGTGTCAATAAAGTTTCCCCTTCCTGGGACAATGAATTCACGGTGTTCTTATTTCAATTTCCAGGAGTGTATATGTGGAAGCACTTCGTCTTCAGGCCACGAGTGGCCCACCGGGACAATCCGACCGCCGTATCATCCTCAGAGGAGGATGTGGATAGTAGGAGCGTGGGGTCAGCACACCGCTCTCCCGGCCGTTATGATGGTATTCTTGACCGAAGCCGCTACTATTCGGTCGAGTAGCTCCTCAATTGGCATCGCGAGGCTGAGTGCACCCCGAAAAATGGCAACAGCGCATGGCAGCCTGGATGGTCACCCTTCCAAGTGCCGACCACGCCCGACAGCGCTTAACTTCGGTGAGATCACCGGAACCGGTGTAGCCACTGCGGCAAGGCCGTTGCCGATAGATATGTGGAGGGAAGTAATATGTTGACCGACTCTTCCCGGAAATTACTGTTTCGAAATTTTGATAGTAAACCTCTCCTTGATCCATAAAGCCTCCCTTGTAGCTTCTGCCACTGAAGTTTGTTGAGTTTTTCCGTAACACTCTCGCGCCGACTAAACGATTCCATGACGAAACGCGTTGCTCTTTGTTGGATATTCCCTATCTGATCTATCAGTCTTACCTGCTGATGAGCCCACATGAATGAACAGTATTCAAGAATTGGTCGAACAATCGCCTTGTGTGCCGCTCCTTTCATGGGTGAGTAACATTTCGTAAGATCCTTTCAATGATTCTGCCTGGCAACTACTTTTCCTACTATTTGTTTTATGTGGTCATTCCACTTAAGGTGGGTAGTTATTCCTAGAAATTTTACGGTAGATTTTCTTTCCAGCTATTCGTCTTAGTTAGAGTAATTATAGAATTTCTTCTCCCGTCTATGCACAATATGTTACTTATATTTATGCCAGAGGCTTCACCATTCAAACGGAATTATGTCTTCTGTCGTTGCTTCTTTCTTATAGACAACAGTACCATCTGCGAACAGTTATGAGAAGCCTCCGACGTTTTCCACTTAATCATTTATATACATTGTAAACCGCAACGGTCGTATCACACTATCTTGGGGGAATTCTGAAATTACATATTTCGATTTTGTTCCGTTGTTTTGTTGAGTTATGTCTGCAAGGAAGTCCTGAATCCAGTCGGAAATCTGGTCCGATACTCGGTTATCTTGCATTTTTTTCACTAAACTGCAGTGCTGGACGGTGTCAACAGCCCTCCTGAAGTCAAGCAATACGATAACCTGAGCGGCGTTATGTGCAGCGCTATGGATTGAGCCGTGCGCGGCTCGCGGTCATGCCGTTTATTGCTCGTCATCTTGTTTTTGTGCTTCTGTTGCCTCGTGTTTCTTTTAAATCGGTTTACTGGCGTCACTAGGTTGCTGGTTTCTTGCCCGTGAGTGGCAGCAGCAGCAGCGCTTATCGAAAAGTGCACTGTCGTACTATCTCTGGAGTGACCGCAAGTATTTCCGGGTCGTGTGTGTCGGGGCTTCGTCGGGGACGGAGGAGCTGTCGGGGACGGAGCGCCAGTGAGGTGCGGACAGCCCGTGCTCGCTGACCGCTGGCGACACACGTGAACTGTCCGACGGAAAGAGATTGGAACAGGACGACCGTTGGTTGGTCGTTCGGTTGGTCGTCTCATCGGGTGATGTGTATTTGGTCTTTTGACCGTTTCTGGGCCTCGTCAGTTGGTCATTTTGCCGGACGTGGTTCGGTTACTTTCAGCATTTAGACGAGAAGATATATTGCAATTTTACTTAAGTAAGGCCTTCAGCCGTTTCTCTAAATCCTTGTGTTTTAGAAGGAATTATTTAAACTTATTTTGGAGAAGTTACTTGGGCCCTCAGCCGTGAGTTGATCCTTGTTGTTTTAAAGTGAAAACTGTGCATTGGCTGAGCAATAAAGCAGCGTGTTCCTGTATAAGTAACAGTAATTGACTTTGGCCCCCATTCCTCAACCTGATTCGCTCAGACCTGCGAAACCAGCAGGTTTCATGGGTTTCATGCAGGAACAGAGTGAGCTCAGTTTCGCAAGGTCCCTATTTGTGGAATCCATGTCGATTTTCGTTCTCCGAAAACGCCTTACTTCTTGAGCATAAAACGTGCTCCATAACTGTACACCAGATTGACGTCAGTGATATAGGCCTACAATTAAGTGCGTCTGTCCTACGACTCTTCTTGTAAACGGGGATTAACTGCTCTTCTTTCCAGTCACTAGGAACCCTTCGCGGCTCCAGCGATTTATAATAAACTGCTTCTAGAAGAGGAGCAAGTTTTTTTTCGGATAATCCGTGCAGAATCTTGTAGGTATTTCATCTGGTCTTTATGCCTTTCCCCTACAACTTGACTGTAGTTGCTTTTCAGTTGCGCGGTCAGTTACCTCAATACCTGCCATTTCGACGTCCGTACGTCAACTGAAAGGAAGGAACGTGTTACGATCTTCCATGGTAAGACCATTTCGAAGAGCGAATTCAGCATTTCAGCCTTCTCCCTCTTACCTTCGATTTCTCTGCCAGTACCGGCACTGAGCGAGTGAACAGAGGATTTAGAACCACTTACTGATTTTAGGTAAGAACAAGTATGACTATAGAAGGATGAATACATGATTAAATTTCTTGGTGATTTGAGAGTATATAGGGTGAGAAGTTTAGTACACAGAACTGCCATCTCTAGCAGCAGCAATGGCTCTAGCGCAGATGGGCGTCGTTTCGAACTGAGCTAGTGTCACAGATACATTACTCAGTGTCGCTAAAACTCTATGCCAAAGGTCATGAATAACAGTCGATGGCGAGTTATGGCGTGCCAGTTTCTCAGCCACCCATGAACAGTTGTTTACAATGAGAGCTCTGGAACACGTGATGGCCAAGGCAACAGTCGAAAAAAAGGATAGCACGTGCAACAAGTGATCTGGTATTATTTTCTTGAAACATAACGTTGCGGACACCTGTAAGATAGTCCAGGGTAAGTAAGGTAAATGTGACGGTATTGTGGACCCAATGGCACCACATACCACGCCAGTTGCCGGCCTCATATGACGATGACGAGTGCTATATGGTAACTAGAATAATGAATGTCTCAGGGAAAAATGTAATTATAAGATCTAGAAGATCTACACTACTCGCCATCAAAAACGCTACACCAAGAAGAAATGCATATGATAAATGGGTATTCATTGGACAAATACATTATACTAGAACTGACATGTGATTACATTTTCACGCAATTTGAGTGCATAGATCCTGAGAAATCAGTACCCAGGAAAACCACCTCTAGCCGTAATAACGGCCTTGATACGCCTGGGCATTGAGTCAAACAGAGCTAGGATGGCGTGTACAGCTACAGCTGCCCATGCAGCTTCAACACGATACCACAGTTCATCAAGAGTAGTGACTGCCGTATTGTGACGAGCCAGTTGCTCGGCCACCATTGACCAGACGTTTTCAATTGGTGAGAGATCTCGAGACTGTGCTGGCTAGGGCAGCAGTCGAACATTTTCTGTATCCAGAAAGGCCCGTACAGCACCTACAACATGCAGTCGCGCATTATCCTGCTGATATGTAGGGTTTCGCAATGATCGAATGAAGGTAGAGCCACGGGTCGTAACACTTCTGAAATGTAACGTCCACTGTTCAAAGTGCCGTCAATGTGAATAAGAGGTGACCGAGACGTGTAACCAACGGCACCCCATACCATCACGTCGGGTGATACGCCAGTATGGCGATGACGAATACGCGCTTCCAATGTGCGTTCTCCGCGATGTCGCCAAACACGGATGCGACCATCATGATGCTGTAAATAGAACCTGGATTCATCCGAAAAAATGACGTTTTGCCATTCGTGTACCCAGATTCGTCATTGAGTACACCATGGCAGGCTCTCCTGTCTGTGATGCAGCGTCAGGGGTAACCGCAGCCATGGTGTCCGAGCTGATAGTCCATGCTGCTGCAAACGTCGTCGAACTGTTCGTGAAGATTGTTGTTGTCTTGCAAACGTCTCCATCTGTTGCCTCAGGGATCGAGACTTGGCTGCACGATCCGTTACAGCCATGCGGATAAGATGCGTGTCATCTCGACTGCTAGTGATACGAGGTCGTTGGGATCCAGCACGGCATTCCGTATTACCCTCCTGAACCCACCGATTCCATATTCTGCTAACAGTCATTGGATCTCGACCAACGCGAGCAGCAATGTCGCGATACGATAAACCGCAATCCCGATAGGCTACAATCCGACCTTTATCAAAGTCGGAAACGTGATGGTACGCATTTCTCCTCCTTACACGAGGCATCACAACAACGTTTGACCAGGCATCGCCGGCCAACTGCTGTTTGTGTATGAGAAATCGGTTGGAAACTTTCCTCATGTCAACACGTTTTAGGTGTCGCCACCGGCGCCAACATTGTGTGAATGCTCTGAAAAGCTTATCATTTGCATATCACAGCATCTTTTTCCTGTCGGTTAAATTTCGCGTCTGTAGCACGTCGTATTCGTGGTGTAGCAGTTTTAATGGCCAGTAGTGTATATGGTAATGTTCGTTCCTTTAGTAGCCCTCACATAAGAATACGACTGTCCTGGTACTCTAAGTAGGACGTTGCCTCGTCTGCGGTGCCATTCCTCTGTCAAGCGTTGCAGTTCGACGCACCGCTGTGGGCCGACATCTCTCTGCGGCCACGTTGAGTGAAGCCACACCAGTGACCGCCGTGCTGGCTGCCCGTGCTGCTCCAGACTTCCTCGCTGTCTTGTACGTGACTTGCTGCAAATAAGACTCGAGATACGTGACGTGGTTGTACGAGGGGCTTTCAATAATGCAATGCAATTTTTTTCTGGAAACAGATTGGTTTTATTCCAGATTTCTATGCACCATATTATTCCCAATTACTTTGGATAAAATAACCCTATTTTTCAACACAATCTCCGTTCAGCACGTCGACCTTACGCTACGTTATTGCGAGTGTTTGTATGCTTTCTTGTAACAATTACACTTGTAGACGTCGGAGCCAACGTCCTTCTGTATCAATAATCTCACCATCACACACATACTTTTTCCCGCAAAGTGCATCCTTCATTGTGCCAGACAGTGGGATGTCGAATGTGATAGATCCGGGCTGGAAAGTGGACGAGGAAGAGCAGTTCAATAAAGGTTTGTGAGTACTGCGCGGTTGCGCAGACTTGCGTGAGGCCTTGTATTGTCATCGAGATGTTCGTTTGCGTTTTTATGGCAAGGAGCACGCTGGAGTCATTTCCTGATGGTAGTACAGTATATTCCAGGGTTGAGCGTTGCGTCATGCGGGAGAAAATACAACAGAATAACACATTCGGAAGACCCTGGCCATGAGTTTACCAACTGAGGGTACCACTTTGAACTCTTTCTTCAGAGGAGAGGTGGCGAGGTGCCGCTCGATGGATTTCCGTTTTGTTTCCGGTTCGAATGAACCAATGTTTCAAATCCTATTATGATGCCCGACAAAAAAATTGTCTCGATCAACCTCGTAACGCGCAAGCAGTTCCGCAGAAATTGCCATCCGTTGGTATTCATGATCTGCAGTTGGGCTGCGAGGGACCCTGCGGGCACACACCTTTGAGTACTCCAACTGGTGGATGAATGTGTCAGCACTACCAACAGAGACGTGCAGTTGGGAAGCGAAATGTTTCATTGTGGCTCGCCAATCATTTCGAATGAGAGTGTCCTCACTTTCCAACATTGCAGGCGTCACAGCTGTGTGCTGCCGGCCGGCACGTTGGAGATCGGACATATTTACGCGACCTTGTTGTGATGACGACACTTGCCTCACCAAACAATTCACCGTGCTTTTTTTCACTGCAGGTCTGGCTTCAAAATGGCTCTGAGCACTATGGGACTTAACACCAATGGTCATCAGTCCCACTGCAGGTCTATAAGCACCTATGAATATCTGTGATGTTCAGGTTTTCCGTAAAAAGAAACTCAGTGATAACTCTCTGGTGGAACGCCCTCTGTTACAGACGCCATTTTGAAGGTTACGTTTAGCCTTTGCACTTATAATTCAGAAGTGTAAAAAAAAAACTGTCCGGTCGACGTCCCTGTTCTCCAAGATTTTAATCTGTGAGAATAATTACAAGATGAAAGGAGTATTCCTACAAAAGTAATCGAAAATTTGTGCACCATTTTCCATACAAATCAGTTCTTCCTGTCCTGTGGCAAGGTTGCTGAATCTCGTAAACTGCATCCAAGAGCAATATAAAATTAAACTATTCATCACGAATAATTTTCTCTCATGAAGAATTTCATGGAACAGAGTTACTGCAGTATGAAAACGTGCAGTTTTAGTCCTAAAAGAGGTAAAACGTATTTCTGATGGAGCTTCATGAAACTGTAGCGGCTGAAGTGGGAATATTTGACGATGTCCCACAACAAACTGAACCGAAATTAGCCGAGAAAAAAGTGTGTTGCATTTCTCACCATCCGGTATAATTCGGTTTTCTGGGGATCAAACGACAGTAGTGTGGACAGACTCTCAGCCGACACGATATTCCCGCTCCCGCTACGCCGTTACAACCACGCTCTTCACACTGACTGACCTGCAATAACACTCGTCGGGCGTCCTCGGCGCTTGACTATAGATTGTTCAAAAATGTGTGTGAAATCTTATGGGACTTAACTGCTAAGGTCAACAGTCCCTAAGCTTACACACTACTTAACTTAAATTATCCTAAGGACAAACACACACACCCATGCCCGAGGGAGGACTCGAACGTCCGCCGGGACCAGCCGCACAGTCCATGACTGCAGCGCCCTTGACCACTCGGGTAATCCCGCGCTTGACCTGTCCTCAGCCTGAGACAATAAAATATGCTTATCTATGAGTAAGGGACTATGGATTCCTTCTATCTCCACCGGTACAGCCACTGCAGACATTATTGAAAGAACATAATATCGTTTATTTTTCAGTCCCAATTGCACATGTTTCATACAGCATGATTACTTGCGGTCTCCCCGCATGGTGCGTGGTGTCACTGAGCCTGCGACACCCTTCTGGTACGGTGTCTACCTAATTTTGCACAAGTCCCCCGTACACGCATTCTGCAATCAGCTGCCCGAGATAAGACGTCCGCGTGTCCCAGCACCAGTCCTCGTGGTCACTGCCCATCGGTACACATCGCCCTGGCGGTCGGCCGGTGACAAGCAGACGTCAGGCAAAGTTCGCAGAAGTCCCTCAATAGAACTCCAACATCCCGACTTACTAACTTAATCACAGTGCTGTGTCATCAACTGCTTTACAGCAAGTCTCCGGAATGTTATCTATAAAAAGAAAGAGTAATGTTAATGTCCTGTGGGCTTTACGGTTGCTGGAAGGGAATATTTGTACTTACGATTCAGAAGTGTTAACACAGTTTCGGGTCGGCGTCCCTGTTGTAGTGGTTAATTAAAAAAAGAAAAAAGAGAGATGAAAAGAAAAAAAGGTTGAAAATGTGGGAAGAAATCGTAAGTGAATTTTTTTTTTTTAATCGTTAATGACCGTGAAAAAAAGGAAAGAAAGAAAGAAATGCAGATCGGACTTCGTATTACAGAAAAGCTATAGTTGGGGTGGTCCTTGTGGCGTTTTTGAGCAAAAGTTAAACCAATTTCCACTACAAAAATTATTGAAACGAAACAGAGAATAACAAAATGTAACTGACAGGAGGAAGTGGCGTAGATAAGAGCTCATCCTTTACCAGGTTAACTTGTCTTCTTTCGTGAGGCGTCCAGGTCTTCAAAAATCTTCATTTCGGCGTGAAAAGTCTGCTCCGAAATCTTGCAATGGTCCAGGAATCACTAATTTATACCAAT
Organism: Schistocerca cancellata; assembly: GCF_023864275.1. NCBI lineage: Eukaryota > Metazoa > Arthropoda > Insecta > Orthoptera > Acrididae > Schistocerca > Schistocerca cancellata. The sequence goes on from NC_064627.1 coordinate 203,378,295, forward strand.
TAAAATCATCTTGATACTGTATGCAATTTAATTTACTTTGCTACTTCCATCCTCCGAATTTCTTAACAACTTCCACAATATGTCTACACATTAAAATCAGATCAAGACTAGCTAATAAGTTTTTTTAACGTCTTCATCAGATCACGTCTGCCTTAAGCTTCGGCAAACAAGAAACGGATAGAAAAACAAAAAAGAGTTACAATTTTAGTATTTTCTCTGCCGTCGAGCGCTCATACCGCTGCGACGGCACAATTCATGTCTGAGGGAACGAGTGCAGCGCGGCGAAATTCATAGTCCCGCTACACTGATCTCCAAGATTTTAATCTGTGAGAATAATTACAAGATGAAAGGAGGATTACTGCAAAAGTAATCGAAAATTTGTGCATCATTCTGCAAATAAACAAGTTCTTACTGTTCTGTGGCTACGTTTCTGAATCCTGTAAACTGCGTCTAAGTGCAATAAAAAATTAAACTGTTCATCACCAAAAATTTTATCTCATGAAGAATTTCGTGGAACCACGTTATTAAAGTATGAAAATGTACTCACAAAATTAACTTGCAGTTTTAGTCCTAAAAGAGGTAAAGAGTATTACTATATAGCCGGCCGGAGTAGAGGAGCGGTTCTAGGCGCTTCAGTCCGGCACCACGCGACCGCTACGGTCGCGGGTTCGAATGCTGCCTCGGGCATGGATGTGTGTAATGTCCTTAGGTTAGTTAGGTTCAAGTAGTTCTAAGTTCTAGGGGACTGATGACCTCAGTTGTTAAGTCCCATAGTGCTCAGAGCCATTTGAACCGTTTTTATTACTATAACTCTGAACACGTCGGGACCCTGTTGACGTAACACCTAAGGACTGAAGCCGAACGCGTGGCTTTATCTGTTTTGTGTATCTACATACACTAGAAGCCATTAAGACCGCAGTAACAGAAAGAATAATAGGTAACGAAATTATACTTTTTTGTGTATACGATGTAAAGGGAAATTACATAATTAGAATTTTTGCGGTTTGAGGGCGTACAGGGTTCGGTTGATTTGGGGGAGGTGACCAAACTGCAAGGTCATCGGTCTCGTCGGATTAGGGAAAGGAGTAGAAGGAAGTCGACCGTGCCCTTTCAAAGGAACCATTCCGCAATTTGTCTGAAGCGATTTAGGGAAATCACAGAAAACAGTATGGTCGGACGCGGGATTGAACCGTCGTCCTCCAGAATGCGAGTCCAGTGTGCCAACCACTCCGACAGCGTACACTTTTAGTACACAGAGCTGCAATCTTTGCCAGCGACATGGCTCAACCCGAGTGGGCATCGACTAAACATGAGTATATATCAAAGACCCCCCCGTCGGAGGTTCGAATCCTCTTTCGGACATGGGTGTGTGTGTTGTCTTTACAGTAAGTCAGTTTAAGTTGGATTAAGTAGCATGTAAACCTAGGGACCTATGACCTCAGCAGTTTGGTCCCAAAGGAACTTACCACAAATTTCCAAATTCATGCCACAGACATGGATACATCAATCCCCGCTGCTTTAACAAGCGAGTGCCGGTTTCTCGGCAGCCCATGACCCGGTGTTTTCGTGGGTCAGAGGTCTGGAGAACATGCTGGCTACAGCAACAATCAAACACCCTCTGTGATCTTGTCTTATGTACAGAGTGTACATACCTGCTTTGTACCGTTCTGCACATCTGGTAATATCCAAGCGTGTGCAGTAGTACCCTTCCTTGTCATTCGACCTTTCGGTGCTTGCAGCCTAGATGTTGTTGCTATTTTAATAGCCAGTAATGTGGCTGTGTTTTGAGCTTAGACAGGTGCTGAATCATTATACGATTATTAGCTGCTATCTGATCTTGCTAATTGGTAATGATCTCAGGATAGGACCGTATCTAGAAGATTCTGCACACAAAGCTATGCTTCTGCAACTAATCAACTATATTGATATCAAATACCGCACACACCAAACTAAATAATTATAAAACAAATAAATAATTATTTGTGCAACCTCTCTAAAAAGCAGGAAATTATTATAAAATCAGTGTTGTCATATCCACAGAAAACAGCTTTGTAGAGAAATATTAATAAATGGAGAATAACGTTAAACATTAGTAGTCTTAGGGCTTGGCTTGGACAAGTCACAGAGCAGCCAACGGGCCGGCTAGGCCCCAGCACGCTGGGCTGCCACGTATAGCGATAACGTTATACGCTGTGAACACAGAGTGATCCAAGAACATCACAGAGCGCACATGGGTAGGCATACCTCCAAGTGTACTCAGTACACATATCGACAACGACAGTGAGCCCAGCATTTCGTGGCTAGACAAGAGCACGGGACGAGAGGGATAAAGGGAGACACCCATACGTCATGAAAAGCACAATGACAAGCTTAGGACGCAGTGTGTGACCATAACGGGAGAGACAGCTGTCTCCCTTTACCCAGCCTCTTAGATTACTGCTGACGAGCAGTGCTCAGTTAAAGCCAATGAGGCAGCGAGAGGCCACCTCCGTCACGTCGTGTGAGGGTCAGGCGGGGTTGAAGCAGAAAGCAGAACGTAACTCGGAGGAAGGACTCTCCATGTAGATAGTAGAGAGAGTAGGGATTGAAGCAGAGAGAAGCTAGGCAGGGCTAGGCAGAAGTAGCGCAGTTAATAGAACCATAAGCCAATAGCTATGGAGCTCTGTGTGTCATGTAGTGAGTGCAGGCTCAGCTGATACTGACAGTCTCACTTCAAAGCAAACGGAACAATGGTAGCCATTCACCCTCTTTGTTCTAAGACTTGGCTTCTTTGTGGTACAACACCTTCAAGGCAGTTTAGCAGCAGATGAAATTGTTTTCTGAATAAATTTAGAAGTCGCAAAACACTCCTCGTGAACGTTGTTTCAAGTTACTTTCCAATCCTTACCTTTTGTAATAAGGGATTCAACATTGTAGCCAGGTCAAGATTACCTCTTCCATAGGACAAAAGGATAATTCTCTTCTCATAGATCAACCGACTAATTCCCTCCTCAAGAACTCTGTCACCCATTCTCAGGCTGTACTCACGCCTGTGACGTGACAGTATATTATCATTTGTGGCTATTATGTACTGGTACGTATGATAAATAACAGATTTTACTTCCTCGGTCTAACATAATAATCCATAAACCACTGAAGAAGTAGCGTCTTTGATTCATAATCAAGACGTCTTCGGTCCCGGATTTGAATCCCTCAAGTGCTTAAATTTTGATTAATAATCAGCATTGGCGGCCCAAGACTTCCGGCATAAGAAGTCCCCCCTCATTCTGCCAAAGGCCTTGTCAAAGAAGACGGAGGAGCGGACAAAGGTTCAGGCCTAGGGGTGGGAAACTGCCCCTGAAGGCGGAAGAATCAACAAGGATTAACGGATGAGGATGCAGAAGGCAATGGAAACCATTGCGTTAAAGACACGTAATGTCTGTCCACAAAACATGTGGCCTGCAATTGAAGAAGTGTCATGATGATCTCTCCACTGGCAAAAGATTCCGGAATAATCTCCCATTCGGATCTCCGGGAGGGGACTGCCATGGGGGAGGTTAAGATGAGAAAAATATTGAATAATCAACGGAAGGAAAAAGTTCTACGAGTCGGGGTGTTGAATGTCAGAAGCCTGAACGTGGTAGGAAAACTAGAAAATCTGAAAAGGGAAATGCAAAGGCTCAATCTAGGTATAGTAGGGGTCACTGAAGCGAAGTGGAAAGAAGACAACGATTTCTGGCCCGACGGGTATAGGGTAATATCAACAGCAGCAGAAAATGGTATAACGAGAGAAGGATTCGTTATGAATAGGAAGGTGGCGCAGAGAGTGTGTTACTGTGAGCAGTTCAGTGACAGGTTTATTCTTATCAGAATCGACAACAAACCAACAGTGACAACAATAGTGCAGGTATACATGCCGGCGTCGCAAGCTGAAGATGAAGAGATAGAGAAAGTGTATGAGAATACTGAAAGGGTAATGCAGTATGTAAAGGGAGATGAAAATCTTACAGTCGTATAACACTAGAATGCAGTTGTAAGGCAAGGAGTAGAAGAAAAGGTTGCAGGAGAAGGTGGGCTCGGGACAGGGAATAAGAGAGGGGAAAGACTGAGTTCTGTAATAAACTTCAGCTAGTAATAGCGAATACTGTGTTCAGGAATCACAAGAGGAGGAGGTATTTTTGGAAAAGGCCAGGTGATGCGGGGAGATTTCAGTTAGATTGCATTATGATCAGACAGAGATTCCGAAATCAGATACTGGATTGTAAGGCGCCAGGAGAAGATATAGACTCAGATCACAACATTATAGTGATGAAGAGTAGGCTGAAGACATTAGTCAGGAAGAAGGAATACACAAAGAAGTGGGATACGGAACTACTAAGGAATGACGAGATACGCTAGAAGTTCTCTAAGGCTATAGATACAGCAATAAGGACTAGCTCAATAGCCAGTACAACTGAAGATAAATGGACAACCCTGAAAATGGCCATCATAGAAGTTGGGAAGGAAAACATAGGTACAAAGAAGATAACTGCGAAGAAACCATGGGTAACAGAAGAGATACTTCAATTGATCGATAAAAGGTGGAAGTACAAAATGTTACGAGAGACTCAAGAATACAGAAATACAAGTTGCTGAGGAATGAAGTAAGTAAGCAGTGCAGAGAAGCTAAGACGAAATGGCTGCATGAAAAATGCGCAGAAATCGAAAAAGAAATGATTGTCGGTAGGATTGACTAAGCGTATAGGAAAGTCAAAATAACCTTCGGTGGTATTAAAGAAATGGTGATAACATTAAAAGTGCAGCGGGAATTCCACTGTTAAATGCAGAGGAGAGAGCAGATAAGTGGAAACAATACATTGAAAGCCTCTATGAGGGAGGGGGGCGGGAAGATTTGTCTGATGTGATAGAAGAAGAAACAGGAGTCTATTTAGAAGAGATAGGGGACCTGGTATTAGAATCAGAATTTAAAAGAGCTTTGGAGGATTTAAGATCAAAAAAGGCAGAGGGAATAGATAACATTCCATCAGAATTTCTAAAATTGTTGGGGGAAGTGGCAACAAAAGACTATTCACATTGTTGTGTAGAATGTATGAGTCTGGCGACATACCATTCCGAAGATGGCAAGAGCTGACAACTGCGAGAATTATCGCACAATCAGCTTAACAGCTCATTCATCCAAGTTGCTGACCGAAATAATATACAGAAGAATGGAAAAGAAAATTGAGGATGTGCTAGATGACGATCAGTTTGGCTTTAGGAAAGGTAGAGGCACGAGAGAGGGAATTCTGACGTTGCGGTGAATAATGGAATTTGGACTAAAGAAAAATCAAAGCACGTTCATAGGATTTGTCGACCTGGAAAAAGCGTTCGACAATGTAAAATGGTGCAAGATGTTAGAAATTCTGAGTAATGTAGGGGTAAGCTATAGAGAGAGACTGGTGATGTACAATATGTACAACAGCCAAGAGGGAATAATAAGAGTGGACGACCAAGAACGAAGTGCTCGTATTAAGAAGGGTGTGAGACAAGGATGTAGCCTTTCGCCCATGCTGTTCAATCGAGGAAGCAATGACGGAAGTAAAAGAAAGGATATCAATGATACGATTCGAAAATGACATTGCTATCCTGAGTGAAAGTGGAGAATAATTACATGATCTGCTGAATGGAATGGTCTAATGAGTACAGAGTATGGACTGAGAGTAAATCGAAGAAAGACGAAGGTAATGAGAAGTAGTAGAAATGAGAACAGCGAGAAACGTAATATCAGAAGTCTGATAATATCAAATATCAGCCTTAATTTGAGGAAGAAATTTCTGAGAATTTATTTCTGGAGTACAGCATTGTATGGTAGTGAAACATGGACTGTGAGGAAATCGGAACAGAAGAGAAGCGAAGCACTTGAGATGTGATGCTACACGAATGTTACAAATTAGGTGGACTGATAAAATAAGGAATGAGGAGGTTCTGTTCAAAAAATGGTTCAAATGGCTCTGAGCACTATGGGACTCAATTTCTGAGGTCATTGGTCCCCTAGAACTTAGAACTACTTAAACCTAACTAACCTAAGGACATCACACACATCCATGCCCGATGCAGGATTCGAACCTGCGACCGTAGCGGTCTCGCGGTTCCAGACTGCAGCGCCTAGAACCGCACGGCCACTTCATCCGGCTGGAGGTTCTGTGCAGAATCGGAGAGGAATGGAATATACAGGAAACACTGACAAGGAGAAGGGACAGGATGATAATCCGTAAGGGAACGACTTCCATGGTTCTAGATGGAGCTGTAGAAGGCAAAAACTGTAGACTGAGACTGGAATACATCCAGAAAATAATAGAGGACGTGGGTTGCAAGTGGTACTCTGAGATGAAGAGGTTGGCACAGGAGAGAAATTCGTGGCGGGCTGCATCAAAGCAGTCAGAAGACTGAAGACCCCCCCCCCCCCCCAAAAAAAAAGAAGGGAACGAAAGAAAAAAGGGCTAAAATTATATGTTGAGAAAATATCCGTTTCCAGGTGTTGTGTTTTAATTATAATAAAAACCAGTGTTTGGGTCGCCTTCTCCGCAACATTAGCAATGTAATCGTTCCTAATGAAATTGTTCGTAACTATAATCCCTGTTAGTTGAATTGACAGTCTTCATATTCATGTGGTTTATTGTGTAACCGAAATGTTACGGATATGGATGATCACAGACTTTTAATTATTTAGAGCCAATTGCCGTTTTTCGCACCATACAAGTTGTTGTTGAGGTCTTCAGTCCTGAGACTGATTTGATGCAGCTCTCCATGCTTCTCTATCCTGTGCAAACTTCTTCATCTCCCCTACATCCTTCTGAATCTGTGTAGTGTATTTATCTCTTGGTCTCCCTCTACGATTTTTACCCTCCACGCTGCCTTCCAATACTAAATTGGTGATCCCTTGATGCTTCAGAACATGTCCTACCAACCGATCCCTTCTGCTTGTCAAGTTGTACCACAAACTCCTCTTCTCCCCAATCCTATTCAATACTTCCTTATTAGTTACGTGATCTACCCATCTAATCTTCAGCATTCTTCTGTAGCACCGCATTTCAAAGGCTTCTATTCTCTTCTTGTCCAAACTGTTTATCGTCCATGTTTCACTTCCATACATGGCTACACTCCATACAAATACTTTCAGAAACGACTTCCTGACACTTAAATTTATACTCGATGTTAACAAATTTGTCTGCTTCATAAACGCTTTCCTTGCCATTGCCAGTCTAAATTTTACATCCTCTCTACTTCGACCATCATCAGTTACTTTGCTCCCCAGATAGCAAAACTCCTTTACTACTTTAAGCGTCTCATTTCCTAATCTAATTCCCTCAGCATCACCCGACTTAATTTGACTACATTCCATTATCCTCGTTTTGCTTTTGTTGATGTTCATCTTCTATCCTATCTTCAAGACACTGTCCATTCCGTTCAACTGCTCTTCCAAGTCCTTTGCTGCCTCTTACAGAATTACAATGTCATCGGCGAATCTCAAAGTTTTATTTCTTCTCCATGGATTTTAATACCTACTCCGAATTCTTCTTTTGTCTCCATTACTGCTTGCTCAATATACAGATTGAATAACAACGGGGAGAGGCTACAACCCTGTCTCACTCCCTTCCCAACCACTGCTTCCCTCTGATGCCCGTCGACTCTCATAACTGCCATCTGGTTTCTGTACAAATTGTAAATAGCCTTTCGCTCCCTGTATTTTACCCCTGCCACATTCAGAATTTGAAAGAGATTATTCCAATCAACATTGTCAAAAGCTTTCTCCAAGTCTACAAATGCTAGAAACGTAAGTTTGCCTTTTCTTAATCTAGCTTCTAAGATAAGTCGTAGGGTCAGTATTGCCTCACGTGTTCCCATATTTCTACGGAATCCAAACTCATCTTCCCCGAGGTCGGCTTCTACCAGTTTTACCATTCGTCTGTACATAATTCGCGTTAGTATTTTGCAGCTGTGACTTATTAAACTGATAGTTCAGTAATTTTCACATCTATCAACGCCTGCTTTCTTTGGGATTGGAATTATTATATTCTTCTTAAACTCTGAGGGTATTTCGCCTGTCTCATACATCTTGCTCACTAGATGGTAGAGTTTTGTTAGGCCTGGCTCTCCCATGGTTGTCATTAGTTCTAATGGAATGTTGTCTACTCCCGGGGCCTTGTTTAAACTTAGGTCTTTCAGTGCTCTGTCAAACTCTTCACGCAGTATCATATCTCCTATTTCATCTTCTTCATCTACATTCTCTTCCATTTCTATAATATTGTCATCAAGAACATCGCCCTTGTATAGACCCTCTATATACTCCTTCCACCTTTCTGCTTTCCCTTCTTTGCTTAGAACTGGGTTTCCATCTGAGCTTTTGATATTCATACAAGTCTCTTTAATTTTCCTGTAGGCAGAATCTATCTTACCCCACATGGTATGCGCCTCTACATCCTTACATTTGTCCTCTAGCCATCCCTGCTTAGCCATTTTGCACTTCTTGTCTATCTCATTTTTGAGATGTTTGTATTCTTTTTTGCCTCCTTCATTTACTGGATTTTTGTATTTTCTCCTTTCATCAATTAAATTAAATATCTCTTCTGTTACCCAAGGATTTCTACTAGCCCTCGTCTTTTTACGTACTTGATCCTCTGCTACCTTCACTATTTTGTCTCTCAAAGCTACCCATTCTTCTTCTACTGTATTTCTTTCCCCCATTCTTGTCAATTGTTCCCTTATGCTCTCCCTGAAAGTCTCTACAACCTCTGGTTCTTTCAGTTTATCCACGTCCCATCTCCTCAAATTCCCACCTTTTTGCAGTTTCTTCAGTTTTAATCTACAGTTCATAACCGATAGATTGTGGTCAGAGTCCACATCTGCCCCTGGAAATATCTTACAATTTAAAACCTGGTTCCTAAATCTCTGTCTTACCATTATGTAATCTATCTCAAACCTGTCAGTATCTAAAGGCTTCTTCCATGTATACAACCTCCTTTTATGATTCTTGAACCAAGTGTTAGCTATGATTAAGTTGTGCTCTGTGCAAAATTCTACCAGGCGGCTTCCTATTTCATTTCTTACCCCCAATCCATATTCACCTACTACGTTTCCTTCTGTTCCTTTTTCTACTATCGAATTCCAGTCACCCTTGACTATTAAATTTACGTCTCCCTTCACTATCTGAATAATTTATTTTATCTCATCATACATATCTTCAATTTCTTCGCCATCTGCAGAGCTAGTTGGCATATAGACTTGTACTACTGTTGTAGGCGTGGGCTTTGTGTCTATCTTGGCCACAATAATGCGTTCACTATGTTGTTTGTAGTAGCTTACCCGAACTCCTATTGTTTTATTCATTATTAAACCTACTCCAGCATTACCCCTATTTGATTTTGTATTTATAACCCTGTATTCACCTGACCAAATGTCTTGTTCCTCCTGCCACCAAACTTCGCTAATTTTCACTATATCTAACTTTAACCTATCCATTTCCTTTTTTAAATTTTCTAATCTACCTGCCCGATTAAGGGATCTGACATTCCACGCTCCGATCCGTAGAACGCCCGTTTTCTTTCTCCTGATAACGACGTCCTCCTGAGTAGTCCCCGCCCGGAGATCCGAATGGGGGACTGTTTTACCTCCGGAATATTTTACCCAAGAGGACGCCATCATCATTTATCCATACAGTAAAGCTGCGTGCCCTCGGGAAAAATTACGGCTGTAGTTTACCCTTGCTTTCAGCCGTTCGCAGTACCAGCACAGCAAGGCCGTTTTGGTTAGTGTTACAAGGCCAGATCAGTCAATCATCCAGACTGTTGCCCCTGCAACTACTGAAAAGGCTGCTGCCCCTCTTCAGGAACCACACGTTTGTCTGGCCTCTCAGCAGATACCCCTCCGTTGTGGTTGCACCTACGGTACGGCTATCTGTATCGCTGACGCACGCAAGCCTCCCCACCAACGGCAAGGTCTATGGTTCATGTGGGGGGGGGTACCATACAGATTTAAATCATTTTGCAGTTGGTTTTGAAAGTCAGATGACTTTGCTTGAAGATAAATGACAGCATCATCTGCAAACAATCCAAGAGTGCTACTCAGATTATCCCCTGTCATTTATATAGATCAGGAACAGCAGAGGGCTCCTACTACTTCATTGGGAAACGCCAGGCATCACTTCTGTTTTATTCGATGACTCTCCGTCAATCACTATGAAATGTGACCTTTCTGAGAAGAAATTCGCACAGCTGGTATGATAGTTCACAGGCAGGCCATTTGATTAAAAGTCGCTTATGAGTAAAGGTGTCTTAAAACTTCTGGAACCAGTGAAATATGGAATACATTTGGGACACCTTATCGATAGCTCTCATTATTTCGTGTGAATAAATACTTAGTTGTGTTTTATAAGAAAGGCATTTCGTGCATACTTGCTATATGTCAATCGTTTTTCGAGAGATAATACATGATGTTCGAACACAGTATATATTGCAAAATCCTACAGCAAAACGGTGTCTGCGATTTGGGTGAATAATTTGTCTACTACTCTTATTTTCTTTCTTGATTATTGGTGTGATCTGAGTAGCTTTCCAGTGGCTATGTACTGATCTTTCGTGGTGCGAGCCATTTTACGAGGCTTGCCCAGAAAGTAATGCACTGCATTTTTTTATTCAACAATTCTTTATTGATCATAATGAGCATTACACAACACGACGGAATGGTGTTTTATCTACACACTCTATTTTTCCACATAATCTCCATCCAGTTGTATGACTTCCTCCAACGCGAAAAAAGAGCGTGTATGGCCTGTCGGTTCCAATCCTTGTCCTTGTGGCGGAGCCAGTGTTTCACAGTGTGTACTCCCCTTTCTCTCTGACAGATGCAGGCCCAACTGCCAAGTCGTAATGCGTCTGACCTCCCGAATGACAACATCCGCAGCCGGCCGCTGTGGCCGAGTGGCTCTAGGCGCTTCAGTCTGGAACCGCGCTGCGGCTACGGTCGCAGGTTCGAAGCCTGCCTCGGGCACGGATGTGTGTGATGTCCTTAGGTTAGTGAGATTTAAGTAGTTCTAAGTCTAGGGAGTGATGACCTCAGATGTCAAGTCACATAGTGCTTAGAGCCATTTGAACCATCTGAATTTGACATCAGCTCGCTGCAACATATCAGGTGTGGCAGCCGTGGATAGTATCCCCGACCGCTGCGAATAGTGGATCTCCGCCAAACCACCTTCTGATGACCTCGCGCTCCGTGCCCACCAACTAACTGTACTTCTGTCGACATCAGATGCTCCATAGACTTTGCATAAGTGTTCGTGAATATTCTCCACAGTTTCTTTCTCTGCAGTGAATAATTCAATGACGGTATCTTGCTTGTAACGTACATCATCTACAGACGCCATTTTGAACTGTCCTGTAGCCACACTACCTATCGGAAGTGACGGCAACTTGGCGTGCTCACTCGGAGACTTCAAATAATACGTATGTAACGTTTCGTATTCGTAGCATTGTTTTCGGTTGAAAAAAAAAATGCGGTACATTATTTTCTGTGTAATCCTCGTACATGATTGCTATCATATCAGTATCCTCTGAAACGAAACGGAATTGTGCGTTTACTCTTATGGATTTCTGTGGCAGGCTGAAAGTCTCTCTGCATTCGCGGGCGCGGATTGCGTCTCCTGAGTTGTCAAGTTCCCATTTCTGGTGTCTTCGTTGATGGCCCTGTCAGCTTTTCTTGAGCCTCCAGGGTCCGATGTAGAAAGAAATGGTGAGCACCTACTTTTAATGTGATTAAGTGTTGAATGTGATTTGCGAACGACTCCATTCTCTGTTGAGCCTTGCTGACTGAGGCTTGTATTGAGATCACGCCTATAGCGTCTTTAGCTCTAGCTAGAGGCTGTTGTTTGATCTTGGTTTTAAAAGCGGAACACCACCCTTGGTAATCGAGATATTTTTAAGACAGTTGCAAAAGAGAGGGGTCGTATTTTTGCGGGCTCTAGTGCCGTTATTAAATGATTACGAGAGATTGTTTCTTTATAATCTGTACCTGTCCCTTATTCTGAACGCTCAGGCAATCTACCGTTGTATTATCTTTTACTTTTAAAGCACTCGTACATTGATTCTTTAGAATTTAGATTTCCTTTTTAATGATCCAGTGCTTATTTTAAAATATTTCTATGTAACAATTGTTGGTAGCTTCTGTGGGATAAATGGGCACAGTTTCTCTCGTTCTGAGCGTCAACACCAGCATCTGATTTATAATTTATATCTGTTGTATAATTTTAATGTGTATCCTGTATGTGTTTCAGTCTCCTAACTGAACCAAGCAATCTTGTGTGTGTTTCAGCCTTTGAGCTGAACCAGTCAGCTGTTTTAAACGCAGCCTGAGCTAAAAGCGGTAACCTTAAAAGAGTAACCTTACAAGACAGCCTGGCTTAAATACTTTTACAATTTTTCTTTAAATTTCATTTGTGGCTATTCCGACACCTGTATTAAAAGCTCATTGTAGTTGTCTTTCGAAACTGTAAGGAAATGTCTGTGATTTTGGCGCCTTCGTTGATTGTCTGTTGTATGTACACTCCTGGAAATTGAAAGAAGAAAACCGTGAATTCATTGTCCCAGGAAGGGGAAACTTTATTGACACATTCCTGGCGTCAGACACATCACATGATCACACTGACAGAACCACAGGCACATAGACACAGGCAACAGAGCATGCACAATGTCGGCACTAGTACAGTGTATATCCACCTTTCACAGCAATGCAGGCTGCTATTCTCCCATGGAGACGATCGTAGAGATGCTGGATGTAGTCCTGTGGAACGGCTTGCCATGCCATTTCCACCTGGCGCCTCAGTTGGACCAGCGTTCGTGCTGGACGTGCAGACCTCGTGAGACGACACTTCATCCAGTCCCAAACATGCTCAATGGGGGACAGATCCGGAGATCTTGCTGGCCAGGGTAGTTGACTTACACCTTCTAGACCACGTTGGGTGGCACGGGATACATGCGGACGTGCATTGTCCTGTTGGAACAGCAAGTTCCCTTGCCGGTCTAGGAATGGTAGAACGATGGTTTCGATGACGGTTTGGATGTACCATGCACTATTCAGTGTCCCCTCGACGATCACCAGTGGTGTACGGCCAGTGTAGGAGATCGCTCCCCACACCATGATGCCGGGTGTTGGCCCTGTGTGCCTCGGTCGTATGCAGTCCTGATTGTGGCGCTCACCTGCACGGCGCCAAACACGCATACGACCATCATTGGCACCAAGGCAGAAGCGACTTTCATCGCTGAAGACGACACGTCTCCATTCGTCCCTCCATTCACGCCTGTCGCGACACCACTGGAGGCGGGCTGCACGATGTTGGGGCGTGAGCGGAAGACGGCCTAACGGTGTGCGGGACCGTAGCCCAGCTTCATGGAGACGGTTGCGAATGGTCCTCGCCGATACCCCAGGAGCAACAGTGTCCCTAATTTGCTGGGAAGTGGCGGTGCGGTCCCCTACGGCACTGCGTAGGATCCTACGGTCTTGGCGTGCATCCGTGCGTCGCTGCGGTCCGGTCCCAGGTCGACGGGCACGTGCACCTTCCGCCGACCACTGGCGACAACATCGATGTACTGTGGAGACCTCACGCCCCACGTGTTGAGCAATTCGGCTGTACGTCCACCCGGCCTCCCGCATGCCCACTATACGCCCTCGCTCAAAGTCCGTCAACTGCACATACGGTTCACGTCCACGCTGTCGCGGCATGCTACCAGTGTTAAAGACTGCGATGGAGCTCCGTAAGCCACGGCAAACTGGCTGACACTGACGGCGGCGGTGCACAAATGCTGCGCAGCTAGCGCCATTCGACGGCCAACACCGCGGTTCCTGGTGTGTCCGCTGTGCCGTGCGTGTGATCATTGCTTGTACAGCCCTTTCGCAGTGTCCGGAGCAAGTATGGTGGGTCTGACACACCGGTGTCAATGTGTTCTTTTTTCCATTTCCAGGAGTGTATATTCCCTTATATCTCTCTTGTATTACGTTGTCATTCAAAAGACAGTTATTTCTTAATCGTTGTTAATGGTCTGGATTGCTTCTGGGTTCAGGTTCTTATATGTTTAATACATATGAGAAATCACATTGTTAGAAATGAAAATAAAAGAATGATGATAAAAGTACCGTTTGAAATGTTTGTGTGCCCAGCACCTTACCATTCATATATGTAGGCTCACTATTATTTCAGTGTTAGTGACGGGTGATTCTAATAGTGTGTAGTGTTCTTACAAATAAGTAAACTTTTTGGTAGGGAATTGATTATTTTGTAGTGGTAGAGTGCACTGCTCGTTTTACTTATTTCAGGTGACTAAAGAGTGGTATCGGCCGTGGAGCGTGGAGCGTGCGTAGTGGGAATATCTTACTCGACCAGAAATCAGACTCATTATGAGCTGGTGATATGGGGTCTGCCCACGGTAAGCAGCATAACCGAGTTAATTCAATGCTGATCAGTGCATGGGACCGTCAATCCTGTGTCAGGGTGGACAACATTGGTGCATTAGGTGCCACCTGCGCTCTGTGCCGTACTTTACTTTCTGGAGTGCAGGTGACTACTGAATGCTGTAGGTCACATCCTCATTCCGTTTGCAGCCTTAGGATCAGGAACATTTAAATCACTTGTGTAACTGTTTTCCGGTTTTATGGGTAGTGAATAAGAACCCAACGCAAGTTCCCTCATTATTGAAATTCACTATAACGTCATTCATCGGCAGATAAATACCATTTTACTGAACAGGCAAGATACTACGAGGCAGGATAAGGTGGATGGTTCTAGAATGAAATTTTCACTCTACAGCGGAGTGTGCGCTGATATGAAACTTCCTGGCAGATTAAAACTGTGTGCCGGACCGAGACTCGAACTCGGGACCTTTGCCTTTCGCAGGCAAGTGCTCTACCGACTGAGCTACCCAAGCACGACTCACGCCCCGACCTCACAGCTTCACTTCTGCCAGTACCTCGCCTCCTACCTTCCAAACTTTACAGAAGCTCCTAACTTTGTTGTTCAGTGTCAGATGAACTTAAGTTTCATTGTGTTTATAATCATTCAGGTGAGGTCACATACAGTAAAATCTTTTCTTAACATTTGGATCTTATTGAGCAGCTTGTGTGCTATTTACGGGAAGCTGGCTTAACTGTGAAACTCTCGAAGGTTAATTTGATCTCTTTGGATCTTTTTCGCAAACATCGTCTAGACTGATGGAATAGAGAACGATAAGGATCCCTCGAAAGCTATCTATCAGTTACCTCTCCCCAAAGATAAAAAAGATGTGGCTGGATTTGTGGGTATGGTGAATAGTTCTAGGAAACTCATCCCCAGTTTTGACCAACTGGCTGCGCCTTTAAATTAATTATCTGACAATGGAGAAAAATTTTTGTGGACTAAATCTATCATTACGGATTTGATACTTTGAAAATGGACTTAAATAGCGCTTCCATCCTAGCCACTACTGAGTTTGAACACAAACCTGTCCTCCAAACTACTGCATCTCACTCCTGGATGGCCACTATGTAACGCCAGGAGTGTGCTGGTGAAGAAGAGCCAGTGACCTACGCTTACAAGGTCTTACCAATCCACTGGAATTAGATATACATTGTACGAGTTGGAGGTATTAGCTGTCTTATTCAGACTACAGAAATGTAAGTTGTAGCTCAGCTACGAACAATTCCAGCTAGGAACGGATAACCAACCTTTGACATGAGTATTGACCACCCCACGAAGCACAGGTAGGATTGCCCATTGTGCTGTTAGGATTTACTGCCTTTTATTTTTTTCAAGTTAGGCAAATCTCAGGTACCGACAACCAAATAACGCTGCCCTCAAACGTATGGTTAAGTGCAAGCCAGAAATAACTGAAACCACAAGTGATCCTGGAACGTTCGATGTGACCATTCTTATTCAGTGAGTTGAAGCAAAAGCGGAGTCAAGATACTGAGTTAAGCAACATTGAATGTCAATTCAATGATGGTCAACAGGTTTTGGCGTACTCTGTTAAGAACGGTTTTCTGTGTCATTATACCCGCTATGATGGAAAATGAAGATTTGTCTTCCTAAGAGACTAAGTCCAGCTGTTTTAAATGTTTGCATCAGCCCCTGTCTGGGGAGGATGGGGGGGGGGGTTGGGAACCTAAAAAACCACCATGAAAAATAAAAGAGCATCTAATTTGGGTGAATTTGAATTCAACGTAAGGAAGTTGGTCAGCCAGAGTGAGGATTGCAGTATGGTAACATTAAAATCTAGTGCCCTCCAGAGCTTTTTACATTCCAGTCTAGTGGAGAAGCCAGTTAATAAGCTGTTTATTGATTATGTGGGGCCTCCCCTATGGTAACGAATACATACCAGATAGTCCACGCAAGCCGTCCTCTGTAGTTTTATGTTTCGCGCATACGTTAGTGCAAGAGGGGTAGCCTCGTCATTGCTGGACAACAGGGAAGTGCACGTACAAGCGAACCTCCACCGAGCTGTCCCGCCATCTGCGTACGTTATCCTCACGATTCCTCTCTGATAAGGTCGGGTGCCTCCTTGGTTCTAGTTCGAATCAGGTCTTACTGATAAATAGGTAACAACTTCAATGTACTCCAGCGAAGACTACACCGGTAAGACACTGATCTATGGGGAGACGCACCACAATGCAGCTGATGCCGGAAGGCTGCATTCACAATGTTTTCCAACGCGACTTTCTACCTTCTGATCATGTTTTTAGATGTACAGAGATACGATTAAGAACCGAAGGAGCTTTCCAGATACAACGTGTCGTGGCAAGACGACTCTGCGACACAACAAATGTTGCCCGTAACGTTATTGAGTATTTTGGGGCACATCCCACAAATAGCTTAAACGAAAATAACGTGTATGTACAATGTAGTAAAAATGAAAGTGTTACCGTGCTATTGCATTTCAGTTTCAGTATTATTTGTACTTATATTAATACCCACAAAACCAGCATGGCAACATAGGCTACAGATCAGAATAGAAAAACTGAGAAAAGACATCGGACAGCTAACACAATTTATAAGAAATGAAATATCAGACAAAAAACGAAAAAAGTTAGGTAAAATCTCACAACAAGAAGCGATAGAGCAATTAGATGAAAAGAAGCAGAAATTACAAGCATTGGCCGAACGACATAGAACATACAAAAAAACTGAAAATAGAAGGAAACAAAACCAAACATTCAACACAAACCAAAAGAAATTTTACCAGACGATAGATAACACACACGTTAAAATAGACAGTCCACCAAACATAACAGACATGGAACACTTCTGGAGCAACATATGGTCAAACCTGGTACAACATAACAGACATGCACGGTGGATGCAAGCAGAAACAGACACATGCAAGATGATACCACAAATGCCTGAAGTGATAATTTTGCAACATGAAGTCACCCGAGCAATTAATTCTACGCACAATTGGAAAGCCCCTGGAAAAGATAAAATAGCAAATTTCTGGCTAAAGAAGTACACCTCAACACATTCACATCTAACTAAATTATTTAACAGTTACATTGCAGATCCATACACATTCCCTGATACACTTACACAAGGAATAACTTATCTGAAACCTAAAGATCAAGCAGACACAGCAAACCCATCAAAATATCACCCCATAACATGCCTACCAACAATATACAAAATATTAACTTCACACAGAAATTAATGACACATACAACACAGAACAAAATTATAAATGAAGAACAAAAAGGCTGTTGCAAAGGAGCACGAGGATGTAAAGAGCAACTGATAATAAATGCAGAGGTGACATATCAAGCTAAAACTAAACAAAGGTCGCTACACTACGCATACATTGATTACCAAAAAGCTTTTGATAGTGTAACCCACTCATGGTCACTACAAATATTGGAAATATACAAAGTAGATCCTAAATTGATACAGTTCCTAAACATAGTAATGAAAAATGGGAAAACCACACTTAATATCCAAACAAATTCAAATAATTTCACATCACAGCCAATACAGATTAAGAGTTGAATATACCAAGGAGACTCATTAAGTCCTTTCTGGTTCTGCCTTGCTCTGAACCCACTACCCAACATGCTAAATAATACAAATTATGGATATAATATTACTGGAACATACCAACACAAAATCACACATTTGCTATACATGGATGATCTAAAACCACTGGCAGCAACAAATCAACAACTCAATCAATTACTAAAGATAACAGAAGTATTCAGTAACGATATAAATATGGCTTTTGGAACAGACAAATGTAAGAAAAATAGCATAGTCAAGGGAAAACACACTAAACAAGAAGATTACATATTGGATAACCACAGCGACTGCATAGAAGCGATGGAAAAAACAGATGCCTATAAATATCTAGGATACAGGTAAAAAATAGGAATAGATTATACAAATATTGAAGAAGAACTAAAAGAAAAATATAGATAAAGACTAACAAAAATACTGAAAACAGAACTGACAGCAAGAAACAAGACAAAAGCTATAAATACTTATGCTATACCAATATTGACCTATTCATTTGGAGTAGTGAAATGGAGTAACACAGAACTAGAAGCACTTACACGATCACGATGCCACAAATATGGAATAAATCACATACATTCAGCAACAGAAAGATTCACATTAAGCAGAAATGAAGGAGGAAGAGGATTTATCGACATAAAAAATATACATTATGGACAGGTAGACAATTTAAGAAAATTCTTTATAGAACGAGCAGAAACTAGCAAAATACACAAAGCAATCACTCATATAAATACATCGGCTACACCATTGCAATTTCATAACCACTTCTACAGTCCTTTAGATCACATAACATCAACAGATACGAAGAAAGTAAATTGGAAAAAGAAAACAGTACATGGCAAGCACCCGTATCATCTAACACAGCCACACATCGATCAAGAAGCATCTAACACATGGCTAAGAAAAGGCAATATATACAGTGAGACGGAAGAATTCATGATTGCAATACAGAATCAAACAATAAACACCAGATATTACAGAAAGCATATTATTAAAGATCCCAATACCACAACAGATAAATGCAGACTTTGCAAACAACAAATAGAAACAGTAGATCACATCACAAGCGGATGTACAATACTAGCAAATACAGAATACCCCAGAAGACATGACAATGTAGCAATAATAATTCAACAACAACTTGCCATACAACATAAACTAATAAAACACGTTCTGTTCTGTGGTATCGGGGATTAACTAACGGCAGCGTAGGACGGCGTGCTTGTGCCGCCTGATATTTGTGGTGGATGGCGCACTTTATCGTTTTGTTTGTCTGCTTCCGAGTGAATCTGATGGCCAAGTTTAATGCACAGCACCTGGCAAGATATTTTCTACTTTTGTGGTACCTAAAGTCCTAATAAACGAAAACAGCCCTAACTTTAGCTGTAGGGAACTTATTATATTTTCTTTTAACAGTAAAGTTCCTCGCAACATGACCACACCTTGTCACCCATAGCCAACATTTGCAGAGCGAGTCAATCTTTACTTTAAGTCGGCCCTTATTATACTTCATGCCTTATTTCAGGCAATGCAAGACCATTCTATCCACTGGCTTAATTTTGCCTTTAATACGGCAGTGAATGAAACTAACAGGACACTACCCACTAAGTTGATGTTTTTGTATCAAATTAATTCGCTTATATTGAATCTGTTGTCAATAAACGAACTCCTTCCCGATATAGTTAAAATGATATCTTCAGTCAGCTTCTTGTACAAGATAGAGCTACACTACTGGCCATTAAAATTCCTACACCAAGAAGAAATGCAGATGATAAACGGGTATTCATTGGACAAATATATTATAGGAGAACTGACATGTGATTACATTTTCACGCAATTTGGGTGCATAGATCCTGAGAAATAAGTACCCAGAACAACCACCTCTGGCCGTAATAACGGCCTTGATACGCCTGGGCATTTAGTCAAACAGAGCTTGGATGGCATGTACAGGTACAGCTGCCCATGCAGCTTCAACACGATACCACAGTTCATCAAGACTAGTGACTGGCGTATTGTGACGAGCCAGTTGCTCGGCCACCATTGACCAGACGTTTTCAATTGGTGAGAGATCTGGAGAATGTGCCGGCCATGGCAGCAGTCGAACATTTTCTGTATCCTTAAAGGCCCGTACAGGACCTGCAACATGCGGTCGTGCATTATCCAGACCGTTTTAAAACGTCGTTTAAGTCGTCAACATCGTATGCACCAGGTTCTATTTCCACAGTTTCTTTTCCACCATTAAT
This sequence comes from Schistocerca cancellata, assembly GCF_023864275.1. Classification (NCBI taxonomy): domain Eukaryota; kingdom Metazoa; phylum Arthropoda; class Insecta; order Orthoptera; family Acrididae; genus Schistocerca; species Schistocerca cancellata. The sequence goes on from NC_064627.1 coordinate 203,398,569, forward strand.
ATCTAGATGAATTTTATTGCTAGCCTCTCTGATATGTGGAGTGCTGTTAACGTCTTCAGCCCATCACGTGCTTGACGACATCTGGCATGAGTTTTGCTCGGTTAGCCTAATGATAAACCGCCCGTCCGATTAGCGGGAAATCCAGGTTCGACTCACAGTCCGGCACGAATTTTCGCTGTCGTCAGTGCATTATCAACTGACGATTGTACGTAGTCGCAATTGCGAGTACATGTACTGTATCTTACAGAACTACGGAAACAGGTCGAGCAGGCGTGGCAAAAAGTATCCCCGTACCAATACGAGTGCTCTGGTACAGTTCGATACCTGGTGCCTCACAACTGCCTATGCTGTTGATCTGTAAACGTAATCATTTCGTGTACTCCATACGCACTGTTGCAACAGTAAATCTTGAGTGAATTCAAGTGGTTTAAATGGCTCTGAGCACTATAGGACTTAACATCTGAGGTCATCAGTCCCCTAGAACTTAGAGCTACTTAAACCTAACTAACCTAAGGACATCACACTCATCCATGCCCGAGGCAGGATTCGAACCAGCGACCGCAGCGGTCGTGCGGTTCCGGACTGAAGTGCCTATAACCTCGCGGCCACAGCGGCCGGCCCTACAGGGAATTGGAAACGTAAAAAAGGGTGCACAATTTTTTCCGACAGTGTATCGCAACATTAAAAATTAATTAATGTAGATTAATGAAATTTTGGGAATTTGTGTGGTAAGGTATGTAAGTGATTAACTATGAAAGATCATAGGTTAATGTAAGCGCAAGATAAGCCATTCCAAAAGTAAAATGCTGATACATTAAAACTGGTGTACCTCCAGAACGTTGAATAAATATTCATCGTGCATGAATTGTGTTGCACAGTTATCAGATGTAGGATGGACTTCCATAACGTTGCACTTGGTCGGTCTAGGACGGTTAATGCTGTTGTGGAAGCCGCTGGAGTTGTCGTCCGACGATATCCCATTGAAATATGTCAATACAAAGTCAAATTATAGTGTGCAAGGAAAACGTTAAGAAAAATGTTTTGTAAAATATATTTAAGTTCGTTGCATATCGATGGTGTCAGTGAAGTACCTCCACCAAGCTGTTTGTTGGCGGGAGAGCACGCTCATTGATACGTAGGGAGGGCAGCGAGAAGCGCCCAGCATTGTCGACAGAACACTCTTGATTCAACCTTTGTGCAGTGAAGTTGTGTGTAGAGACAGAGCGGTGTGCCTGTTCACCACTAGCTACATATTACTTGAAGAATACTATAATTATACAATTCGTAATTATTTCTTAATTATTAAAAGTCGACGTCATGAAGACATCAAAGGTATTTAAGCGCTAACTGCATTCTGTTACATTTTTAATCTGTTTTATGTAAACGATCCTCAAACTAAAGTTTTATAAATTGAATCATTAAAAAGAGCTAAAAATTTATATTCAATCATTTTCAGAATAGATCAGTTTATCTCAGTCAATTTCGTATTATTTTTCATTGAACCCAGTAACCACAAGCTTTAATTTCTGTTGAGTTCTCTCAACTTTTAGTTTAATAATGACATTGAATTTTTCACCAGTAACTTCAATCAAAAAAACATATAAATAATAAGTACAATTTTAACTCACGTATTTGCATTCCCAGTAAATGAATGCCAACTCAAATAATTATCAACAGTAGATCAGGGTGAGTATATTTAGACATGCAGTCGGATGACGTTATCCAGAGGCGACCCAGCAAAATAAAAGGTAAGGAAAATATGTAAGTATGTTTTCAGGTTCACTGCATAGACAACCAGTACTAAGGGCCACGGCGTAAGCTTATGTGTTCACGTCGAAATAATCTCCTTTTGATTAGTCACATTAATACTGAAACTTCCTGGCAGATTAAAACTGTATGCCGGACCGAGACTCGAACTCTGGACCTTTGCCTTTCGCGAGCAAGTGCTCTTCCAACTGAGCTACCCAAGCGAACAGGCACTCCGCTGCAGAGTGAAAATCTCATTCTGGCACATTAATACTGCTACCAATAAAGGCACAAGGCGTACAATAATTTGTGCAGATAGATTCTCTTTCTTTCTTTCATTAAACGAAGTAAGTTAAATTATTTCTTTTATTTATTCGACGGGAAGGTTTCACTTGGCGATATCCGAACGGTACGAATACTTACAGAATCTACTGTGAAAGTGTGGATATACTGACTCTGAAATATTTTCTTGTTAAGCTAATATTAAGTGGCGCAACGCATTTACTAATGCGTGTACATTTATTTACAGCGCGTCGGCAATTCTGTCTGCCATTTTGCTAATTCCGCTTTGTAAAGTGATTTATTGTGGTGCACAGTGTTAATTACCGACCATGCCGCGCAGAACCATCACTCGTACCTTGCGCTGCAGGAGCGTAGAAAATACAGGACAAAATTTTTTTTCAGCTGTTGTTAATAATCCTTCACGTAATGACCTCAGTAGTGAAATGTCAGAGAATTAGATGTTCGGGAGTTAAATAATTTCCAATCCAGTGACGAACATATGTATTTAGCTATGCCATCAGACAATGCGACAACAATGCAAAATGATATACATTCAAATCCTACAGAAGGTACACAGTTACTGAATCCGCGTAGCAGACATGACAGTCACAATAACAAAGACACCACAATGCAGTAAAACAATGTAACAGCAATGCACGATGCAACATGTAGAAATACAACAGATGGTACATAGCTACTGAATCCGCGTAGTAGACACGATAGTTGCTGTGACGAAAATTCCGAAATCACGGAACACGCGATGAATGAATCGGATACCAATGTAGCAACAGACGGTATCTCAGCAACAAATACACAGTTACATTCATCTAAAAGTGTTCAAATGGACACAGATGCATAACTTGCAACAACCAACATAGAAACATACACAGATCAATCCAAAGCGGACCTAATGATGGCAATTTTGCTACACCTTAAACTACAAATGGACAAGCAAGAAAACAGTCACAAGACACTAACCAAAAACTAGACAAAATGTCACAAGAGTCAAAAGACACAAAAAAGAAATTAAAGCAGAAATTAAAGCAGTCGCTAAAAAAAATGCTCACAGGCAAAAGAAGAATTACATGACAAGTTTGAGGAACTATCCAAAAAACAGGATGAACTCGCACTTAGTCTACGTGAGACAATGGTAAAAAAGCTTTACCAAACAAAACGCTCAGATTGACGAACGTTTTGATAATCACATAGATAATTGCTTGATATGTCACCGCAAAATGGTGCGATCACAAGCCAAAGAAAGGAAAGTATTATTACACACAATCACTACACAGAGACAGGAAGACAAAAGAAAACTGTTTGGCCAAGGTAAAACGTATGTAGATAATAAGACTGCATCAATTTCTGAAGAAATTGAAACGGTTGAAGAGAACACTAATCAGACACAAGAAACTCTCACTGAGATACAAACGAACACAAAAGAGGCGAAAACAAACACAGACACTGAAATACAGAATGTCATGGAAAAAACTGCAGATGGCATTCAAACATTTACTGACAGAATAGAGCAGATAGAAATTGTACAAGATCCAGAAACTTTTAAAGCACACTTAAAGAAAGTGGTTAAAAGAAATCGTAAGTTACAAAAAGAACTCACAGAGACAATTGATGAGCTCACTACGTGAATGGATATGTTTGACTCTAACAATGATACCGGATCAGACTACACTACATCAAATGATACTACACCAGTTCCACTTCAACACATTTGCGAAAGTCAGTGTGTGCAAAGTCAGAATGTGCAACAGACAATTTCAGATTCAGAATCATGTAACAACTTGTTACACAAAAAAAATGATTCATTACATCAAGTAATGAACCATGGACCTTGCCGTTGGTGGGGAGGCTTGCGTGCCTCAGCGATACAGATGGCCGTACCGTAGGTGCAACCACAACGGAGGGGTATCTGTTGAGAGGCCAGACAAACGTGTAGTTCCTGAAGAGGAGCAGCAGCCTTTTCAGTAGTTGCAGGGGCAACAGTCTGGATGATTGACTGATCTGGCCTTGCAACAATAACCAAAACGGCCTTGCTGTGCTGGTACTGCGAACGGCTGAAAGCAAGGGGAAACTACAGCCGTAATTTTTCCCGAGGGCATGCAGCTTTACTGTATGGTTAAATGATGATAGCATCCTCTTGGGTAAAATATTCCGGAGGTAAAATAGTCCCCCATTCGGATCTCCGGGCGGGAACTACTCAAGAGGACGTCGTTATCAGGAGAAAGAAAACTGGCGTTCTACGGATCGGAGCGTGGAATGTCACATCCCTTAATCGGGCAGGTAGGTTAGAAAATTTAAAAAGGGAATTGGATAGGTTAAAGTTAGATATAGTGGGAATTAGTGAAGTTCGGTGGCAGGAGGAACAAGACTTTTGGTCAGGTGAATACGAGGTTATAAATACAAAATCAAATAGGGGTAATGCTGGAGTAGGTTTAATAATGAATAAAAAATAGGAGTTCGGGTAGGCTACTACAAACAACATAGTGAGCGCATTATTGTGGCCAAGACAGACACAAAGCCCACGCCTACTACAGTAGTACAAGTTTATATGCCAGCTAGCTCTGCAGATGACGAAGAAATGGAAGAAATGTATGATGACATAAAACAAATTATTCAGATAGTGAAGGGAGACGTAAATTTAATAGTCATGGGTGACTGGAATTCGAGAGTAGGGAAAGGGAGAAAAGGAAACATAGTAGGTGAATATGGATTGGGGGTAAGAAGTGAAAGAGGAAGCTGTCTGGTAGAATTTTGCACAGAGCACAACTTAATCATAGCTAACACTTGGTTCAAGAATCATAAAAGGAGGTTGTATACATGGAAGAAGCCTGGAGATACTGACAGGTTTCAGATAGATTACATAATGGTAACACAGAGATTTAGGAACCAGGTTTTAAATTGTAAGACATTTCCAGGGGCAGATGTGGACTCTGACCACAATCTATCGGTTATGAACTGTAGATTAAAACTGAAGAAACTGCCAAAAGGTGGGAATTTGAGGAGATGGGACCTGGATAAACTGAAAGAACCAGAGGTTGTAGAGACTTTCTGGGAGAGCATAAGGGAACAATTGACAAGAATGGGGGAAAGAAATACAGTAGAAGAAGAATGGGTAGCTTTGAGAGACAAAATAGTGAAGGTAGCAGAGGATCAAGTACGTAAAAAGACGAGGGCTAGTAGAAATCCTTGGGTAACAGAAGAGATATTGAATTTAATTGGTGAAAGGAGAAAAATTAAAAATGCATTAAATGAAGCAGGCAAAAAGGAATACAAACGTCTCAAAAATGAGATCGACAGGAAGTGCAAAATGGCTAAGCAGGCATGGCTAGAGGGCAAATATAAGGATGTAGAGGCTTATCTCACTAGGGGTAAGGTAGATACTGCGTACAGGAAAATTAAAGAGACCTTTGGAGAAAAGAGAGCCACTTGTATGAATATCAAGAGCGCTGATGGAAACCCAGTTCTAAGCAAAGAAGGGAAAGCAGAAAGGTGGAAGGAGTATATAGAGGGTCTATACAAGGGCGATGTACTTGTGGATAATATTATGGAAATGGAAGAAGATGTAGATGAAGATGAAATGGGAGACACGATACTGCGTGAAGAGTTTGACAGAGCACTGATAGACCTGAGTCGAAACAAGGCCCCAGGAGTAGATAACATTCCACTGGAACTACTGACGGCCTTGGGAGAGCCAGTCCTGACAAAACTCTACCATCTGGTGAGCAAGATGTATGAGACAGGCGAAATACCCTCAGACTTTAAGAAGAATATAATAATTCCAATCCCAAAGAAATCAGGTGTGACAGATGTAAAATTACCGAACTACAGTTTAATAAGTCACAGCTGCAAAATACTAACGCGAATTCTGTACAGACGAATGAAAAACTGGTAGAAGCCGACCTCGGGGAAGATCAGTTTGGATTCCGCAGAAATATTGGAACACGTGAGGCAATACTGACCCTACGACTTATCTTAGAAAATAGATTAAGGAAAGGCAAACCTACATTTCTATCATTTGTAGACTTAGAGAAAGCTTTTGACAATGTTGACTGGAATACTCTCTTTCAAATTCTAAAGGTGGCAGGGGTAAAATACAGGGAGCGAAAGGCTATTTACAATTTGTACAGAAACCAGATGGCAGTTATAAGAGTCGAGGGGCATGAAAGGGAAGCAGCGGTTGGGAAGGTAGTGAAACACGGTTGTAGCCTCTCCCCGATGTTATTCAATCTATATATTGAGCAAGCAGTCAAGGAAACAAAAAAAATTCGGAGTAGGTATTAAAATCCATGGAGAAGAAATAAAAACGTTGAGGTTTGCGAATGACATTGTAAATCTGTCAGAGACAGCAAAGGACTTGGAAGAGCAGTTGATCGGGATGGACAGTCTCTTGAAAGGATGATATAAGACGAACATCAACAAAAGCAAAACGAGAATAATGGAATGTAGTCGAATTAAGTCGGATGATGCTGAGGGAATTACATTAGGAAATGAGACAATTAAATTAGTAAATGAGTTTTGCTATTTGGGGAGCAAAACAACTGATGATGGTGGAAGTAGAGAGGATGTAAAATGTAGACTGGCATTGGCAAGGGAATCACTTCTGAAGAAGATAAATTTGTTAACATCAAGTATAGATTTAAGTGTCAGGAAGTTGTTTCTGAACGTATTTGTATGGAGCGTAGCCATCTATGGAAGTGAAATATGGACGATAAATAGATTGGACAAGAAGAGAATAGAAGCTTTCGAAATGTGGTGCAACAGAAGAATGCTGAAGATTAGATGGGTAGATCAAATAACTAATGAGGAGGTATTGAATGGAAATGGGGAGAAGAGGAGTTTGTGGCACAACTTGACAAAAAGAAGGGACCGGTTGGTAGGACATGTTCTGAGGCATCAAGGGATCACAAATTTAGCATTGGAGGGCAGCGTGGAGGGTAAAAATCGTAGAGGGAGACCAAGAGATGACTACACTAAGCAGATTCAGAAGGATGTAGGTTGCAGTAGGTACTGGGAGATGAAGAAGCTTGCACAGGATAGAGTAGCATGGAGAGCTGCATCAAACCAGTCTCAGGACTGAAGACAACAACAACAACAACACGGCAAGTAATAGTTGAAACACATGAAATGGTTCCAAACCATCCGTACCAACAAAACGCACAGTATCATGATATGTCACAGGTGCACAAACCATACAATGTAGTTAGCCTGCAGAGAGTAAGGGTTTTTGATCACGAACAAAGACACACAAACCCATGCTCACACCAGTTACACATACAGAAATGATTGTTTCGACCACAAACATTTTATATCAGTTAGGAAATTCAAAACGTTCAAGAATGACAGAATACAAATACATCCCTTATACTGGATACAACAATTTAACGCTGCGTTCCTACCGTCATGGCCAGTACAACACAAATTGGAATTCTTTAGTAGTTTCCTTGAAGGTGAACCAGCAAGGAGAATTGCAAAGCAATGGTATTCACTAGAAACATTTCAAGAAGAATTTTTGTCGGCATATTGGTCAGACACAATCCAAAGCAGTATTAAAGATTAGTTAATGAGTCTGCCAGACTTTGAGAATTCCAACTTTCACACCATAACACAATTCTTTGAATACATGTTAGAGAAAAACCAGTATTTAAATGTACCGTACAGCCAGTTCACACTAATACAATTGTCCATTTCAAAACTTCCAAGATTATTGAAGGTTTCATTACTAACAGGCCAACAGAAAGATAGCATTTCCGCATTTAGGGGACTATTACAACTACTAGAAGTACACCAGTCTAATTATGCGTTTGCAAATAAAAATTTTACAAGACAAAACGCAAATCATCCAAACAAAGGTAATTTTGAACAGTTACGGTTTGTGAATAACAATCGTAAGAAACGCTTGCTCAGTGAAGGGGGATATTTTGTTTCAGATTACACACAGGGCTATAATGAAACGCAGTATAGTAACAATGTGAGTTTGAATACACAGCAGCAACGAAGCCAGGCGCGTAGCAAGGCAGAGATACAGCACAAGCTTTCAAATAGGGCTAATTTTCACCTGACTCAGCCGCCAACAAACGTGGAAATAATCTCCTTTTGATTAGTCACATTAATACTGCTACCAATAAAGGCATAAGGCGTACAACACTGTGTACGCTAAAGACTATCAGATCAGACACGTTGTCAAAAGCAAGTCCAGACAGGAAAGCTGCAAGGCACCAAAAGTTCAATTCTCTTCCTTTCTTTCATTAGATGAAAAGTAAGTCAAATTATTTTATTCTAGACGGGAAGGCTATCGTCTAAGCGCATTAAATTCAACCATTATTTAAATTATTTTATTCGACGGGAAGGTTTCACCATATGTGCTTGAGTGGAGGCAGATGCGGTGATAGAACAGGCCAAGGCAACATTCCGACACTATGTAGAACATATTGCGTTACAAAAACGGTATTTGGATGAAAGTTACACTGTTGAAAGCACCCCTTGGAACACTGTTCATGAACCGCAGGACAACAGGTGGGACAACCAGACGTACAAATTTGGAGCCAGGGTGTGTGAAATAACCACGAGAGAGCTCCCGCTGTCATACGTAATTGCACCCGAGACCATACCTCCACGTATAACTCCTATGTGTCTAGCAACCAAGCAGGTTATTCGCAGGTTCTTAGCTGGCCTCCTTCTAACCAACATACAGCGATCACTGGCACCGAGACAGGACCAGCTTTCATCAGAAAACACAACCTGCCTACCAATTAGCTCTCGCTTGACACCACTGAAGTCGAAAATGACGTTCGTTTGGGGTCAGTAGAAAGCACGGTATTGGCCGTCTAGCTCGGGGCTGTCCTTGAAGTAACTGATGTGTGACCGTTGTGTCACTGTTGTGCCAACTGCAGCTCATATTAATGCTTCAGATGCAGTACGATGTGCTAGAGCCACCCGCAGCAGAGCACAATGGTCTTCCCTGCAGGTAATACCACGTGGCCGTCAGGAGGCAGATCTTCTTGTGACTGAACATTCGCGTGTGCACCGCTGCCAGCAATCTTGTACAGTGGCCACATTCCTGCTAAGTGTTTCTGGAATATCGGAGAAGGAATGTCCACTTTCTCGTAGCCGTATTACACTACCTCGTTAAGGGGCTCCGGAAAGGCTCAAAATCATGAAAAGTTCAATTTTTACTTTTTTGCGTTTTCTGAATCTGCAGACTATTACCTTTTAATAGATATATAATTTATTCAATTCCGAAGACTACAACTATTTTTAAATTTTTTTTGAAATGTGTTCTACATGGGCGTGACCCACTGTGGCGCTGTTAAACTGCTGTCAAATGGTGTTATTATTACCGTCCGTGTTCATCAGGTACATTTTAGTGATGTGAGATAAAGTATGTGTTGTGGCTAACCTATTTTCAGAGACTTAGCAGCACCTGAACTGTTGAAAAAGTGTATTCACGGAAAAACTCAAAACCCCAATGAAAGTGTAAATAGTGTTATATGGTCGAGAATCCCCAAGACTGTATTTGTTGGAATAGAAACACTTCACTTTGGTGTGTACGATGCTGTTGCGACTTTCAATGATGGCAACATTGTAAGGAGCAAGGTATTTAGAAATATGGGAATGAAGATAGGTTCTAACATGGTACGAGCGATGCTTGCTTTAGACAAGGAACGCCTTCGGGCTGCAGACAGGGCTGTAAAGAGTCTAGAAATACAAGCAAGAGTAAACAGGAGGAGGAACAAGAGGAAGCTGGAGGAGGAGTTTGCAGAGGATGAAGATAATCCATCCTATGGACCTGGAATGCACTAAAAAGTTAATCCAATCTTTGTCGCTCGATTCCCAAAACTTTTATTTTCTCATACTAATTATATGTTTTCTAAGGATCTTCCAAACATATTTGTTTCAAACTTTCAGTAAATGTTACACAGTACCTTCTGCATAATTTAACACAGCCTTTTTCCAAAAAACTGTATATTTTTGAATATATAAATAAAAAATTGCAAAAAAATGTTGTGAATTTTCATTACAATTGAAAAAAAATCATCTTTAATAACTGAACTAAAATTTTGTAAAACCCCTGTGTTAAGTTGTAGCCCATATTCCAATAAATAATCTGTAAAAAGTTCAACTTCCTACCTCAAATACTTTGTGAGGAAAGATGTAATTTATAAGCGTTATTTTAACATTGCAAGTATAGGGCGTTCCGGAGCCCCTTAAGACTAAAGACGTGTTGAAAGCGGAACCTTTGTCGCCTTAAAGGCATTGTTGACTGGCATCAACTCACCACGTCCAGTATCAAAGATACCTAAGGCTCACGACCGTTACAGCATTTATTTACATTAAACCTGATCTGCATCCTCACTGACGCTACCAGGGCCACTCTTATGCGACTGGCGCGAAATTTGATAAGACTTCTTCTTTCAGATGTAGAAACACGCCCACCAACTTTCTCTTATGCCATACGACTCTTTCTTGGGAAAGCGACTTTTTCCGTCAGTGTATATGTGGGTTGCCAATACTATCAGTGAGGTGGCAGAATATGCACGCAATCTTCAACCGGTTTCCACGTTATGCAAACGGTTCCTACGTGTGCCGCAGTCGTGATTAGTTTATCTGCTACCGCCTTAATGTGGAACATTAGCATTGTGGCCAAGGAGCACTGCTGTCTGGTATTGTTTACTATCTCCTGTTCCACACTGGTGAGCTGGGGAGAGGGTAGGTCCACAGCTTCCTACGTGACATCTACCTCTATCTGTACTTGTTCTAACACTTAATTCATCTTTTCTAGTTCCTGTCCATCGCCTGTTCCGAAAACTGTTTCCAAGAGGTTATCAACCTCTTTTTTGTAGGGCTGACAGGCTATGTGGTCTGGCGTAACTGTCTCTGTAGCAGTGCAAAATCTGACCATAACGACTGATACTATCCCAGTATATCTATGAATCTAGTCTGATTATTCAGCATGAGCTATAATTTAATTCTCCATTGCCCAAGTATTACAATCCAACCCTAGGATCCACTGACGAGCGGCCCTTATTACGTCCCGTTACCAGGTAAAGAAGACACCACCAGTTACAGGAAGTACCTTGAAACCTTCTGTCACCCTACAGCAGGATAGCAGACGTGTTCCTTCTACATTTCGTCCAGGGCTCGATACCTGGCACTAGAACTGCTCCATCTTGTCCCAGGTTAGAACCATTTAGTACCCTAAAGGAATAGGAAATCCTGATGTCAGTTTATTACACTTGGTTTTGGCCTAAGTGTGTTGCGATGTGTCAGGATAACTGTATAATTGCCTTGCTGTTCTTGTCCAGACTTCCCCTTACACTGAGGTATTTCCGCCTCACCCACACCTCGCCCTTCCGAAGACGTTGCCAACACCTGGAGGCATTGCATCTATGGTTCCCGTAAAAGGATAAATGTGACTTAAGTGAACTATTGTAACACGAGTTTGAAGTGGCATTTTGACGTTGATTGGCAAGGTTATTTCCATCACTTGGAATGGACCCTGATAGTGTGTCACAAACACTTTGTTTTTAGTTACACCGGGTTTGGTCAAAAAACTCCATTCTCCTACATGATACCCTGGTAACAGCATTTTCCTACGGCAGGTTCTTACTTTCCATTCGAAAGCCTTCATGTTCACTCACCTTTTTTCACCTGGTACCAGATAGTTCTCAACATTTCAGAGAAATTTTTTATTCACTCTATAGCCTTCCCTGGGACTTATCTCAAAGGAGGAAGGAATCTTTTGGTTAAAAACAACCTTGTAAGGACTATTCATCGTGCTTTTATGGAATTTTGAATTGTATGTTGCTATAGCATACGAAAGAAGGGTGTCCATGTGATTGTGATGATAGCTAATGTAGTAACTTAACATACAGGCACATGAAGATACCTTACTCGATAAAGTTTTGACAGTTAGTGGTTTTAAGACAGGTCAGACCCGTTTCTGGCACTTGTTCCAAGTTACATAACGACTGTACCTATCTCTTTTTCATTTTAGTTACCGATTCACAGTTTTTTAATCAAGAATCAGTTTCCCACCCTTAATTTCATTCCTTCGCTTTTATTGACTCGACATTCATCATTGATTATGGTTCTACCAATTTAAAAAGGCTGAGAACTTTGCTTAGCCAGACCAACTGTTATTCTGTGGCATTCTGGCTCCCTATATCGTCTAAAAAAGCAGTGTAAGCAACCACCTTATGCTATGAAATTACATATCTTCAACTTTTACGAATAGGCCCGTTCTTCGTCGGATGTATGTGATCTACATCTAGTTTACTAACTACAAGTATTATTTGCTTTTCCTTTTTTAAGTCAGTTCACTCAATGTCTTAGATAACTTCACCATTATCAAAGTATTAATTTACAAAAAAAATTATATGGATATACATCAGAAGATGCAACTTCGAAGTTCCGAAACTGTTTGTTTCTGACACTGATCGACTTGAATAAATACAGCTACTGTGGGCTATAGGACGTTTCATTTTAATAGTTTAAATCCTTCTATGTAAACACCTGTTACACTAAATGAGTTGGTCAGTCAGTTATGTATTTTTGCAATGGTGAGATGGACACTTTCTCTGCTGGAAGATTTGCCTATAGTTTTAATGCATTGTCCTAAGTTCCTTAATGTGCAATAACTGGCATAACTGCTGCACCAATTCAGGCATAAGATTCATTCCTTAATATGTTATTGTTGTTTCCGGTGTTTTGAACTTTAGTGTCCATTGTTTAAACATCGTTTACGCCACTGTTCCTGCCCGTCTGGTTAGGTTTGACTATCATGAAAACGGAACTTAAAAAATGACCGATTATAGTGTCCCTGCTGGTGTCTAAGCACATGGTCTAAGTATACCCACGTCAGGAGTTTGAAAAAGTTCTTCTCTCTATGGTAACCTTCGCATGGTAATCTCCTAGTAAATGATTTCTGCTCTTTGTGCGGATGGGACCCAATTATTGACTGCGTGTCGTCCGCCAATAATTTTGCACATCTCTGCATTCTGCTGCCCTGTGACCCAAATGTTGGACTACAATTGAATCTCTGGCCTATCTCAACATCTCGTTTCGTAATTTCGCAGATACTACTATGTGCAAACGGCTGAAAGCAAGGGGAAACTACAGCCGTAATTTGTCCTAGGGGAAAATTAAAGAGACGTTTGGAGAAAAGAGAGCCACTTGTATGAATATCAAGAGCTCAGATGGAACTGACAAGAAGAAGAGACCGGTTGGTAGGACATGTTCTGAGGCATCAAGGGATCACAAATTTAGCGTTGGAGGGCAGCATGGAGGGTAAAAATCATAGAGGGAGACCAAAAGATGAATACACCAAGCAGATTCAGAAGGATGTAGGTTGCAGTATGTACTGGGAGATGAAGAAGCTTGCACATGATAGAGTAGCATGGAGAGCTGCATCAAACCAGCCTCAGGACTGAACACCACAACAACAACAACAACAACAACTATGTGCAATGCACATCTCTGTCTTCTGTGCTGAGCCGCGACTGACTGGCGAACCACTGGCAATCATCGGTTTGTACTTCCTTCTCTTTCTCCATATACACCAGAATATTACGTGAAGCGTATTTTGCGACTTCGACCATCTGCCCTTGCATGTGATCTACCTGGGCAGTGTATTACTTCGAACTGATTTCAGTCAGATGTAATGCCTATCTTCTACTAGTTGGATCTTTAAGTTCTAATAACTACATGAGTGCTGCATAATCATCGGTTATTACTTTGAAGCGTCATACATGTAAGTAACAGTGGAATAAGCCATATATTAGTACTGACATTTCTTTTTCAGCAGCGGACTAACTCTTTCCTGCTTTACTAAAGTGTGTAGATGTATAGGCTGTGGGATGTTCTTTTCCATCTATCTCCTGACTTAAAATGTGGCCTAAGGCAAAATTTATGGAGGCACATGGCAGTATACATTGATTCTGGTAACCTGTGAAAGTGACAACTGGACTGGAGGCCGATAAAACTTTTAGTTTTATGAATGCTTTATTCACAATCTGAGGACCATTAAAATTTTACTTCTTTTTAATACCTGGATGGAAATGCAATTTCAGGAAATTTTGATATGAATTTTCGATAAAAATTGGCTAAACCAAAATGCGACTGAAATTCTATTACTACATTGGACGTTGCAAAATTTTTGTTGACATCACAGAGTTGCAGATCGGTGCATACACCGTGTTAGTTTATAATACGGCCCAGGTAACACCCCACTAACAAAACGAAATGAGATTTTTCCAGGCTGAGAGTTAACTGTTCTGCACATAAACGGCCAAAAACTTCACACAGCTGCTCTATGTGGTACTGTGTAGCCGTGGACAATACGGTATCTGAAAAAATCATGCGTTGCTTCCGTTTTAATCCACGCACAATTCACCTAACAGTGGTCGAAAAGTACCTGACGCATTTTTCAATCCACAATGCAAGGATTCCCTTGAGGTTGAGAATGATGTTTTCGGACGATCTGCAGGTAAAACGTCTGATTGATTTGTAGGTCTACACTTGTGAAATAACGACACTGACCCATATTATCTAGGGTTTCAGTTATGTTTGGCACAGTGTAAGAACCTGACATTGTCACAATAGAACCTATATTCTTTGCCGCTGTCTGATGACTTCTTCAGGATAATCAGAACGGGTATAGACCTGGGGCTATTACTTGTTTCTGTGAACCCATCTTTAAATAGCTTGTTTATAAGTTCTTCCATGGTACGCTATAAATGCTGAGGGAGCCTACAGCGTTTGCTACAGAAATTTGCTTCATTCCCTGTGGAAATATGATGGGTTAGGGCATTGGTAGACAATGGTCTGGTAGGATCAAATAACCCTATCCATTCTTACATTCTCTTCATGTCCTCCTTATCCTATTCTTCTTGACATGCTAGTTTCTTCCCCAGTGTGTTCAAATTTACACAGTTCCGTGTTGCGTAACCTGATGTGAAATCCTTGTCCAGTTCATCCCCACCAAGTACTTCTAAATTACCACGTGACAGCTGTACCTCTTCAGGGCTAAAGTTATCAGTACTGTCAAGCACAACTCTGCATCCAACAGTTTCCCATTTGGAGGATAAACTACACAATGAAAAACATTGTACTTTAGCTAACTCTTCATTTTCAGACAGAAGCTCAACAACCGATAAAGAATTTACTGGCAGATCAACTGCTACAACACCTGAGATTAACTTTCCAATACCTACCGATATGATATACCACGAGTTAAACTTAATGGATCTTGTTTGCAGTCCACTCGACGTCTTTGGCGTTGTTTCGGAAGTAACGGTTTTCCAGGCATAAAACCAAGATAAAACTGTTTTCCATGCAGTTATACTATATGCTGTTCCAAGTCAACTTTGGTGTGATGCCCAACCAGAAAATTTAAACTGAATATAGCTTCGTAGTCACTCCTGACTATGGGGATAGCTACATTAACCCGAGAGTTACTCACCTCCTCAGTTGGAAACTTTGTACAGTTGAAGCCAGTAAATCTACAGAACACCACCTATGACCCATAATGACCAGTTTGGGATACCTGAGATCCAGTATCTAATAAAAATATACACAACTTGCCACTGAAAAAAGTTTGCCACAGATCCTGCACAGAGTAACCTATGTGACCCTTAGGGTCAACATTGTACAGTAAAAGCAACGCCCTCTGTTCAGTTTGGGTATAGGATCCACCCTGTGACCATCTTCCATGGCTCAGCGTATTTCTGTTATTACGGTCCCGTTTGGGATGTCAAAAATGCTTGCAAGCCCGACACTGCTGTTCTCTGCAACTTCTCTTCGTATGACATTAACCACAACATTTGAACAATGTCCGTATTAAATAGCATCTTTTTTTCTTCCATGTCTTGGTGATCCCTTCTGTCTCTGGAAGTGCTACTTCAGTTGCTATTGCTGCATTCCGCATCTCTGGAAATTCAGTACGAACTCTACACGATATATCTGAGGGTAATCCCAGTAAAAACACATCAGATACTGTCTGTTCGGCTTCCTGTAAAATGGTTGGTTGGTGTTATCATTCTCAGTGAGCTCATATGTATTGATATTAATTTCGCAAATACAGCCCAAAGAATTCTTTATTCATTCCCCATGTTTCTGAAATATTCTGTTGGCTACTCACGGTAGTATATCAATGTATTTTTTCCTGTATCTTTCTACCAACCCTTCTTGTAATTGGTCAAACTATTGTGCTTCCCTTAATCTCTCATGGGACATTACGTTCACCCTAGCTAGCGTCCCCCACTTGTTTTAGCTTGGCTACACCCAATAATTACTTTTCGCTCCAATTACCCGTACTATTTGGTGTATAAAAATTGTCAAACAACGCAAAGACATCCTTCCATAATTTTCCAAAAAGTGGGGTGACCAATGTAGCGGTATTAGTGCCATGGATGGGCGTACTAGCAAGAGAATGTTCCCTCCTGTCCTAATTCCGTCTACATTTGAACTGGTTGAACTATCAGATTCCTGCACACTGAGCTAAAACTTCTTGAGTCATATTGACTAATTACTACCAGTATACAAGTGTACTGTATACCCAAAAACAAAATGAAAAGGAAGTGGTAGGGAAACAACCGTAGATGCCCATAAAATCTTTACACTAGGCACGAAATCATGTTGCTGCGCAGCATTCCCTGCTGTAGAACCATGGACCCCACTGGTGTCTTCTGGTTGTCATCTATCTTCAGCAATACTTATGACACAAATACCAGAGGTAAAATGGATGGCGAGCTTCTGTAGGTGATAGTTAGCTTTCTTATCTGAGATGGAGTTGCGGGTGGCACTTGCAATGCACCACGAATTCCTCCGTCATTCATTCTTACAAACAAACACACACACGCACACACACACACACACACACACACACACACACACACACAAAATATAATTCTGCTTTCATCTTTTTTAAAAATAAAGGTGTTTCAAGAAAATTTTTGCATTCTACAGTTCAGTTAGGTTCTAAAGTGGGTGATGATATGGGGAGGGGATAAGGCAAGGGCACTAGCTAATGTCTGATTGCACTCTGGGGTAATGGTCTATAATGGTCTAACAAAGGCTGGGAACCACTGAAATACAGGATATTCAATGTCTTCTAGCCCATCTAGGAAATGTAAAACTGCATCTGCATGATTAATTGCTCAAATAGCCGATGTAATATGTTCCTGAATCCTTAATTTGGCACATCGTTAGTAACTCTTTCTGCTCAAATACTGCAACCAAGAACTGATTTCTTTTCACCTTTTCTATGAAATATTGGATTGGACTATGAAATTGTCATGTTGCATAAGACGCCATCATGAAAATTTCAAGCTACAAGCGCTCTTGCTTCTCTTGCTCCCAAAGCTCGCAAAAATGCCTGATTTAATTCCCCGCAAGTCCTCCATTTTGTCAAATCACTCTCTTTGTGGCACCTACCTCTTCCAAAAGAAGCTTGAAAATGGAACTGAATTTGTATCTGGCAGACCATGACCTCGGAAGTCCGTCTTGGAGCTGTTCGCTCCAAATCTTGGATGTAAACTTTTCCGTTTGTCCAGGAACAATGTGTACTACTGTACGGAAACGGTTTGTAATTTCGTTTTCTTCGACCTCTTCATATGCTATTCGTACAGCTATTGCTGTTTGTGTTGTACATTCACAGATGGTGGTATGGGGTTAATGCGCATATGGGAGAGTCTACCAGTTAACTGACGGGTTTATCCGGTGCCTTCCATCTCTCTTCTTCACTCATTCAAATCTCTCCGATTCTTGTACTGTTCCCTGAATCACTATGACACTTTCTTGAAGTAAATCTACCAGCACTTCTCAATTATGACAATTGACATGTGCTTGTATTTCCTTATATTAAAACGACACTCTTGTTTCCTCGTCATTCAAGCTTGCTGATATCGTCCGATCCGAACCTACATCACTAAGTAATGACAACCGCTCTACTCGCTTCTTCACCTGTATTAAGGTAATCTCTTACTTTACAGTGAAATGAATACCCTTAGCTGCATACAGTCAACGGGGACATTTGAAAATGTGCGCCCCGACCGGGACTCGAACCCAGGATCTCCTGCTTACCTGGCAAACGCTCTATCCATCTGAACCACCGCGGACACAGAGGATAGTGCGACTGCAGGGACTTATCTCTGGCACGCCTCCCGTGAGACCCACATTAGCAACTTATTGTCCCGCACTATATTCATAGTGCTCCTGTCCATCATACTCATTACTCGTGGCTTTACTACCGATTCCCGTAATGATTCGGGTACTGTTTGTACATCCGCACAGAAGAAGATGGTCAGATGACCGATGAGCCTTGACTGTATATATACGAAGATGGTATCTGTTCTTTCGGACATGTCTAAAAGAACAGATACCATCTTCACATATAATATTTTACTTCATCTTCCCACTCTTTAATAACATCAACATCCTTGCAAATTTCAACGGTCATGCCCATCACTTCACGAGATAAAACGCCTCACTTACTGTCGCAAATACTGACTTCATTCTCAGTTAACTGTTTCTTCTTGGCTTCGGATTCCTTAATTTCTTCCCGTGTCTTTTTGTGCATCCCTACCGTTTTTTCGTCAGGCCGTTGTGTGACACAATTATATGTGAAGTGTTAACAGCTGTTCTAACTTCTTCAAATGTTCAGTATGTTCCTTAAAATTGTACGTTTGAACCAGCCATCGTTCCTTTCATTTTGCTGTTTACTGGTTAATGGAGTACCACAAAGTTTTCCACTGTCTTTCTGAAAAACTCTTCAGTATTCTGTTAACCCTGCTTGTTTTCTTTTCACACTGATGCTTGTTTTACAATATCATCTCAATTGAAAAAGACTGGAGGTCAAAAGATGGCCGTGATGAAGGAGTTACTGAGTGATTAGTAACAGATTGCATCACTTCCTGCGACTGCAGGGACTTATCTCTGGCATGCCTCCCGTGAGACCCACTTTAGCAACTTATTGTCCCGCACTATATTCATAGTGCCCCTGTCCATCGTACTCATTACTCGTGGCTTTATTACCAATTTCCAGCAGCTACGGAGTTTTCTGTTGCCTGTGACATTGTCACGTCCTCCTCATCCAACGACTCAGCCTCAGAATGTTCACTGTGGATCAACATGTCATTTGACTAACCTGCTACTAGCGACCATTATCCTCACTACTTTCTCTAACTTCTATATGCAGTGATTTACTTTGGTAGACTTAAATATAAGGTTTGCATTTACAAATAGAACTTTCGCTGATTATTCAGTCTTTTTCTCGTACTCACCTCCCCCTTAGCAGTCCCCTTCCAGAGATCTAAGTTGGGGACTAGTTCCCAATCATTTCACAATGGAAAGATGGTCATGACACTTTTTCAGTTACAGGCCACATGTCCTCTGGATACACATTATGTGTCTTTAGTGCAGTTGTTCCCATTTCCTTCTGCACCCTCTTGTCGTTGCTCATTGCTGATTCTTCCAATTTTCATGGGCAATTTTCTAACCTACAATCTAGTGCTCCAACCAAAAGTGCAAAAAATGCCATTACCATTCATACATCATTTACTCCACATACCCCATACTCCAAGATTCAGTACAGTCTAACGAAAAGCAAAAATACATAGAAAAAACACTTTGTATGAGAGTGAATTGATGAATCTCCTGATATTTATCATCCAATATCCTTTATATTGACCTAACTATTAGTCATAGCACGAATAGTAATGTGTACATAGCTTGTGTGATGGAGACTTGTTCTACCTGTTGCTTTGCCTCCTTCTTACTATCTCCTCCGCATTTCTTTGGGAGTAGCTCCAGTAATGGTGGTGAATAGTCTGCTGTGAGCTCGAAGGGATAGATATGACTTACATTGATGTCACTGGTATGGGTGGGAAGTAATAGCTTTACTTTTATCAGTGAGACTATTTCAACTACTTAATACTGTCCCATATTTCTTTGCCTTTCCTTTTGAGGTGTATGCCCTTGTTAACATAACCTACTGTCCTATTTGACATTCAGGCACCTTTCAGTTTCTCTATCCCATCCATTCCTGACGTTCAACGGCTTTTGTATTAGCGTTTTGTAGTTGCTTGCACACTTGTCATAGGGTTCAAACAAAATTTACCACTGATTCCCTATTCACTCCTGCATTAGGCTTTACTGTCTCAAATGGTGATGCCATTTTCTGGCCATGCACTACAGTGCATGATGATAGACCTGTACTTTCGTGCAACTTAGAAATATATGCTGTGATAATGTATTTCAACAGAGTACACCATTTGTCGTTACTTGAAGACATGACATCTCCACTATTGTACAGTGGACTCATTCTGTACTCCCATTTTCCTGTGGATCAATGCAGTTCTCCATAACATGACAAAGCCATTTTGCCCCAATCTGCACTTAACATTTCAAAAACACCGTTCCCCGTGGTTTAAGCCACAATGTTGGCTTGATTTTTTGGAGTAGCTACTATTCATATTCCGACGATAAATGGACTGTTATTGTCAGCACAAAATTTTTTCCTACTTGTGTGCAATACACACGGCACACAGTTATTCACATAGTGTTTCACATTTACTTATATGTACATCACCAGTACTGTTGAGCTACATGCCCTTCCAGGATTTTCCATCACTTGTGTCCTGATAAAAAATGAGTGTATGTCTGACTCTAGAGTTTCTCATGCATCAAGGCTGGAGCAACCACAACACATACATGGCCTGAGTTTTGTCTTCTTACATAACACACAGTTGTGTGCAATGAGCTGCTACAACAATGCAAACAGTTTACTCTCCCTGTCAGCAGATTGTGCTGCCCTCCACTCAACAGTAGTATGGCAGTCTCTGTCTGTTCCTACTAGGGCCATCTGTATTGCCATAACATTTGCCAGATTGATGGACTATCTCGGACTCAAATTTGATAAGCTTCAGCGCCCAGTATAGTAATCTACTTGATAAATATTTTGGTACCAATAGCCACTTCATTATGGTGTGATGTGCTATTACCATAAATTTTCTGCCATATAAACTACAGAAGTACCTTAATCATAAATTAGGCTTAGCATTTCCATTTCCATGTTGGAAAAAGTTCCCTCTGCTTTATCTAACTGATATGATGCATAGACCACTGAACATCCCATTCCATCTACCTCTTGGCAAAATATGCAGCCAAGTGTATGATTTCGTGCATCAGAAGACAGTTTGATCTCTTTCTCATAATTTGGAAAAATTAACACTAGACCATTGGTCAACAATTTTTCTAATTCCCAAATACATCTCCATACGCTGATGTACTATGGAATTTTACTCCTTTAGACTTGGTCAGGGGAGTAAAGTGCAAAACTACAAATCCCAAGCTCTCGGGTTGGAACCGTAAACAATACTAAGATATTTATTTGTGACTTATCACTTCTTTCCCCGCTGGCTGTGTTTGCTGATGTTAGAAATCCAAGTTGCACCATGTTATGTAATCCATGTCTAATTATAGGTCCTCCTGTAACTGGCTGAATAAGTCAGTTCCAGGTCAGATAAAGGTAACTGCATACCACCTCCAGCAACACGATGCCCAGTAAAGCATTTTGGTGTTCAAAACAATTTTAGGGTTGATGACTGCTTTACTTTTACTTTTGTGTTAATCAATAAGTGAATGTATTATCATTCTATTTCTTCAAATTTCATTATAAATTTTCTATAGTAATTTACGAAAGGAAAATATGAGTGTAACATCTTTCCCATACAAGGTGCAGGGAAACCCTGTAAAGCTCACACTAATCTAAGATCTATCAGAACTCCATGATGACTATCACATGACCCAAATAACATCCTCCTCGTATTGCGAACTGCCACTTTTTTATACTTTGTGTTAAGTGTGCTGCACATAACCTCTTAAAAACTTCTTTAAATTGTTGTTGGTTCTTCTACATCCTCCCCAAAGACAAATATTTCATCCAAATGTACGATTCACTGTCTCAGTTTTAACCATCACAATACTCGATGTAATAAACGCTGATGTGTGGCTGGCGCATTTTTAAACCTAAAATGCATATGACAAATTTGGTGGTCTCCTAATGGAATTGAAAATTACATTTTTGGCCGATCCTATGGCACTGCTTCAGACTAATGATGAGCACTCTACAGATACATGGTTGAAAAGCATTTTCTCTGCCCTAAACTATTAAAAGTGTCTGTTACACCCAGTATCACAAAAGCCTTCATAACCATATTACTATCAAGTCACAGCAGAAACAATTAGCTTTGGTTTCATTGCACATCTTTTGGTGCAGTCACCACTGGGGATCAACAATGATTGGTACTGTTCTCTATAATGCCACTCCATAATTGATAGTTAATGAACTCTTCCATCAATGGCTGTAGATGTTGAAGTATGTGGTATGGCTTAGAATGTTTAATTTATCTATTGCATCACTGAGGTCTGTAGAAAAGCTCCATGAATATTAAAAAAGTTCTCAAACTCCACCACCAACTCCTGCATTGCTCATTTTTTAAGTCCTCAGAAATGTTTTACTTTCTTCCAAAATTCTTGTTACTGTTAGGGCTTGAATTTATCCTATCCACAACATTTTCTTCCAAATTCACGAAATTGGTGACCAATTTAGAGAATTCCACATTTTTTGTCTCAAAATTATCTGTTCAGTGCCCACTACCTGCTCACAGTCTATTGTCTGCATGCGTACAATACTGTTACATATAAAGCACTTGCTTTACCCAAGTTATCATTCTCTCTCAGTGGTTCAATGACAAATAACACATTTACCAGCAAATCAACTCCTACACTAACACCTGAATGTTACTCATACTTCGCGGTATTTTATTGCACACATTAAACCTTAGTGGCCTTGCACACAATCTAACTTATTCCCCTGGCCCCTGGAATAAACATTGCAGCAGTGAACGAATGACAAGAATTTCCCCGAGATGAAGTAACATCTCACGGATCTCACTATACTTTGTTGAAGGTCAATTTTAGCTTGATGCTCATATCACATAGTAACTATCGCCTAAATGGGGAAAGACTTCCATACATTCCTGGAAGTGTCTACATCCCATCTGTAACCTCAGTATCACCAATTCCAGGGAATACACTTCATTCTCACCAACATCATATCACGGTGGACCTACCTGCCTCTTCCCTGTGGGGTCTCAAATTAGCACTGTCATGTGTGTATCTGTGTCCAAACAAACTTGTGTTTACTTCCACTGAATAAGCCAACTAAGAAGGATTCCTCCTCATGCTAAAATTCAGCACAGTTTGACAGCACTGGAGCCCCCAATGTTCTTTAAAGGTGGCATACCAATTTCGTATGTATCTTCCTATTATGCCCTCTATTCTACCTTCAGTCCAATTCCCAATGTCCTACCCACCTACATTTCATACACTGAAGCTGATGGAAATCTCACCGTATCTTGATCCACCACATCAGTAACATTTGATGTCAGTGAAGAAAAACTCCTATCCATTGCAGGTTAAGGTCGCTGTGTCTATCGCTTCTAACAGAACTACTGTTTCTGTACACGTGCCTTCTTCTGAGTCTTTCAGAAGTTTTCATCATACATACATCAGTTGGAAGAACCAAGGTGGCAGTCCCTACAAGCATGAGTCTAACATCCTTTCCTGTGCTTCTTGCTGCCGGCCGCTGTGGCCAGCAGTTCTAGGCGCTTCAAAAAAACGATTCAAATGGCTCTGAGCACTATGGGACTTAACATCTGAGATCATCAGTCCTCTAGAACTTAGAACTACTTAAACCTAACTAGCCTAAGGACATCACACACATCCATGCCCGAGGCAGGATTCGAACCTGCGACCGTAGCGGTCGCGCGGTTCCAGACTGAAGCGCCTAGAACCGCTCGGCCACAACAGTCAGCCTAGGCGCTTCAGTCCGGAACAGCGCGACTGCTGCGGTCGCAGGTTCGAATCCTGCCTCGGGCATGGATGTGTGCGATGTCCTTAGGCTAGTTAGGTTTAAGTACTTCTAAGTTCTAGGGGACTGCTGACCTCAGATGTTGAGTCCCATAGTGCTCAGAGCCATTTTAACTATTTGGACCATTTGTGCTTCTTGCTGAAGGATTAGATTAGATTAGATGTACTTTTCATTCCAATTTATTCATAGGGAGGAAATCTTTCTCAATGTAGACTATGTCAAAAGCAAAAGAATACAGAATGAGTATTTACAATGAAAAACAAATACAAATATGGTAATGTACATTCTGCAGATCCCAAGGGGGCCTCTTTAACTGAACATTATTGGCTAATAAACTTTTTATGGTCAATGGCAAGTTATTGAAATGGGCGCCTTTTTGGGCCAAAGTAAGTGATTTTAAATCTTGGTGACGATTATTCTTATTTGTAGTCCTGATTCCATTAACTGAGCTATTGGTTTGAAAAAGAGTTATATTTTTAACGGAAAAAGGAATAAATACATTGGGAAGCAGTAGTTAAAAACCCTCGTTCCCAAATCAGGCCTCTGCAGGATGTTCTTCAATTCGTATAGCAACTAATTCTTATTACACTTTTTTCTACCCAGAAAAATTTAGTTTGGCTTGATGAGTTACTCCAAAAAATAAACCTATATGACAGTAGCGAATGAAAGTAAGCATAGCATGTCAGCATTTCATTTTTCATGTTTAGACCCCCTATTCTGACAACATACACACTGCAAATAGAGATTTGCTTAGGTGCTCAGCAGTTCTGTGGGTGCTGCCCTATGCTGTATTTATTATCAAGCTCTAATCCCAAAAATTTAACACTATCCACTTCTTCTACTGTTTGTCATCATATTATAGACATACACTGACGGCAAACCTCTTACTTACTTTGCATTGGATATAATGTGCTTTTTCAAACTTTAATGACAAGGAATTGACTAGGAACATTTATTAATGTCCATGAAAATTTCATTAACCGATTTTCTAAGACTACATTTGATTTGCTATTTATTCCAATATTTATAATATTTGCAAACAAAACAAGTTTGGCATCTGGTGATGGTCTGATGAAAGGTCAATGATATACATAAGAAGAAGCAAGGGCCCCATAATGGAACCTTGTGGGATGCCACATATAATTATTTCCCAGTTTCAAGATACCTGATAGCTTAATTCGTGCCTCTTTCCTAATGACACCCTTTGTTTCCTGTAAGAGATTTAGGAACTGAACCATTTTGCAGCTGTTATTCCATATTATTCCAATTAAATTAATGGAATATTGTAATTTACGCAGTCAAATGCCTCTGATAGATCACAAAATATACCAGTAGCCTGTAATTTATTGTCTAATGAATGAAGCACATTTTCATGGTATCTGTAGATAGCCTTCTCCAATTTAGAACCCCTTAGAAACTGAATATTAGACTTGGACAATATATTGTTTGTTATGAGGTGGTTAAGAAGCCAAGAGTTTATTACATTTTCTAAAATTTTTGAGAGTGAAATTGGATGGAACTTTGGCGATATTTCTTTATCTCCTTTCTTAAACAAAGGCTTAACTACAGCATATTTCAACCATTCAGGAAATGTTTCAGTGATAAACGACTGGTTACACCTATATCTTAGTGTTTTACTAAATTCAGAAGCCTACTTTTTAATGAACTTCGTCGATATTTTATCACAGACACAATATTTTTTATGAAATAAAAGATTTTATGATGGATATTGCGTCTGCTTGGGTAGTGAGGGTCATGTTCACGTTAGTGAAGTTATGTGTACTGTCAGGCCTGAGGTACTCCATGGCAGCCTGAAAACCTCATATACTCAGTGACAGTTACGAAATGTTTCTAAAAATTGGTTACCTTTTTTTGTGTTGATGTCCATATTACTAACTTTAATATTTTGCAATATATCTTGTAATGTGCTGTAGCATCAAGAACAGAGCTGTTTCTGGCTGACAGACATAGTTTTCTTTTTGTTTTACAGTTTAATTTCGTTCCTTGTGCAGTATATAGTGTCTTTGCAGACTTTGGTCTCATTTGGATTAGGTTTTGGGAAAAAGGTGCTCAAATAAGATTTGTACTTTATTAAAACCAGTTTTGTGTTTTTCATTCATGCTATTAGCGCTGTACACGTCGCCTCAGTTCATGTCTTTGAGGAGTGTCCTAAAATAATCCATTTTTGCTTCTTGACCAACCTCTTGAATTCCGATTTAATATATTATATATCCCGTTCAGTATTAACGTTTAACAAAATGAACTGCACCCCATAGTCTGAGAGGCCATTGACTATTGGGTTTGTAATATAACTTTCTTCATTAGACCTCTGTATCAAGATATCGTCAATGGTTGTTTGCGACCAATTAGTTAACCTAATTGGGAGGTATGTGGTAGGATTAAATCGAATGATAGTATTACTGGCTCTAGAAGGTGCTGGCTGGGAGATTTCTCAAGAAATTAAATTAAATTTTTGTGACTCTAATTCGTCAATGCAGATAATTAATTCATTAATTACAATTTTTAGTCTTCTGATTTGTTGATACAGTAGAAATAGCTGACTGAGATAAACTGGATCGAAATAAGACTTCTATGACTGCTGAAAATTTTTAACCAGTTGCTGTGCCTGTCATTATTTTCCGTTAACTCATATTGTTTAAATTAAGTTTTCTGACTACGAAATTCTCTGAGAACTCACCCTGTCTTTGTGACACACTGTTTAATTGCTCCCAGTGAGATCTACAGTCATTCATTGTCCTGAAACGCTGGAGTAAGCCTTCTAGCAGAACTTCAAATTCTAAGCTTTTCTTAATTCCTCATGATACATTACATACGTTTTCGCATCTCCTACTAGACGTAACTTAGCCACACGTAGCAACTATCCCTCAGACGAACAACCCAACGTAGCAACTACCCCTTTGATTAACAAGTTAACTTCGCATCTGTCCGTATATTGTCTGCAAATTCTAACAACTAAGACAGCGGCACTACTATAAAGGATGGGTACTGATGAACTAGAAAAGTTCTTAACCTTACCCTTACCCTTACCCCTACCTGCCCTCATCTGAGCCATTTGCTCTAGCAAGGACTGAACTACCAGGGTAGTTGTAACCCCTTGTTCCTGGTTTGCTCATTGTAAAACCTCTGTCTACAACGATAGGACAAAACAATAGGCCAAATACAGCGAAATATTTACTAATAATAAAACCGTTACCTAATTACATTCGCTGCTTAATCTTTACGCTGAGTGCTACGCTGAAAACTCTTTGCATTTTCTGGCGTAATGACCAGGCCTATTATATACTGATGGAAAAATTGGCAATTCCAAAAGTAATTGGGGTAATGAAATTTCTGGAATTTGTCTTAGTAACATGTTTCACCCCCCATGAACCATGGACCTTGCCGTTGGTGGGGAGGGTTGCGTGCCTCAACGAAGAGATAGCAGTACCGTAGGTGCAACCACAAAGGAGGGTTATCTGTTGAGAGGCTAGACAAAAGTGTGGTTGGTTCCTGAAGAGGGGCAGCAGCCCCGATAGCCGTACTGTAGGTGCCACCACAATGGAGGGGTATCTGTTGAGTGGCCAGACAAACGTGTGATTGGTTCCTGAAGAGAGGCAGCAGCCTTTCCAATAGTTGCAGGGGCAACAGTCTGGATGATTGACTGATCTGGCCTTGTAACACTAACCAAAACGGCCTTGCTGTGCTGGTACTGCGAACGGCTGAAAGTAAGGGGAAACTACAGCCGTAATTTTTTCCCGAGGGCCTGCAGCTTTACTGTATGGATAAATGATGATGGCGTCCTCTTGGGTAAAATATTCCGGAGGTAAAATAGTCCCCCATTCGGATCTCCGGGCGGGGACTACTCAGGAGGACGTCATTATCAGCAGAAAGAAAACTGGCATACTACGGATCGGAGCGTGGAATATCAGATCCCTTAATTGGGCAGGTAGGTTAGAAAATTTAAGAAGGGAAATAAATAGGTTAACGTTAGATATAGTGGGAATTAGTGAAGTTCGGTGGCAGGAGGAACAAGACTTCTGGTCAGATGAATACAGGGTTATAAATACAAAATCAAATAGGGGTAATGCAGGAGTAGGTTTAACAATGAATAAAAAAATAGAGTGCGGGTAAGCTACTACAAACAGCACAGTGAACGTATTATAGTGGCCAAGATAGACACGAAGCCCATGCCTACTACAGTAGTACAAGTCTATATGCCAACTAGCTCTGCAGATGACGAAGTAATTGAAGAAATGTATGATGAGATAAAAGAAATTATTCAGGTAGTGAAGGGAGACGAAAATTTAATAGTCATGGGTGACTGGAATTCGAGAGTACGAAAAGGGAGAGAAGGAAACACAGTAGGTGAATATGGATTGGGGGTAAGAAGTGAAAGAGGAAGCCGTCTGGTAGAATTTTGCACAGAGCATAACTTAATCATAGCTAACAATTGGTTCAAGAATCATAAAAGAAGGTTGTATACATGGAAGAATCCTGGAGATACTAGAAGGTATCAGATAGATTATATAATAGTAAGACAGAGATTTAAGAACCAGATTTTAAATTGTAAGACATTTCCAAGGGCAGATGTGGACTCTGACCACAATCTATTGGTTATGAACTGTAGATTAAAACTGAAGAAATTGCAAAAAGGTGGGAATTTAAGGAGATGGGACCTGGATAAACTGACTAAACCCGAGGTTGTACAGAGTTTCAGGGAGGGCATATGGGAACAATTTACAGGAATGGGGGAAAGAAATACAGTAGAAGAAGAATGGGTAGCTCTGAGGGATGAAGTAGTGAAGGCAGCAGAGAATCAAGTTGGTAAAAAGACGAGGGCTAGTAGAAATCCTTGGGTAACAGAAGAAATATTGAATTTAATTGATGAAAGGAGAAAATATAAAAACACAGTAAATGAAGCAGGCAAAAAAGAATACAAACGTCTCAAAAATGAGATCGACAGGAAGTGCAAAATGGCTAAGCAGGCATTGCTAGAGGGCAAATGTAAGGATGTAGAGGCTTATCTCACTAGGGGTAAGATAGATACTGCGTACAGGAAAATTAAAGAGACCTTTGGAGAAAAGAGAGCCACTTGTATGAATTACAAGAGCTCAGATGGAAACCCAGTTCTAAGCAAAGAAGGGAAAGCAGTAAGATGTAAGGAGTATATAGAGGGTCTATACAAGGGCGATATACTTGAGGACAATATTATGGAAATGGATGTAGATGAAGATGAAATGGGAGACACGATACTGCGTGAAGAGTTTGACAGAGCACTGATAGACCTGAGTCGAAACAAGGCCCCGGGAGTAGACAACATTCCATTAGAACTAGAGCCAATCCTGACAAAACTCTACCATCTTGTGAGCAAGATGTATGAGACAGGCGAAATACCCTCAGACTTCAAGAAGAACATAATAATTCCAATTCCAAAGAAAGCAGGTGTTGACAGATGTGAAAATTACTGAACTATCAGTTTAATAAGTCACAGCTACAAAATATTAACGCGAATTCTGTACAGACGAATGGAAAAACTGGTAGAAGTCGACCTCGGGGAAGATTAGTTTCGATTCCGTAGAAATGTTGGAACACGTGAGGCAATACTGGCCTTACGACTTGTCTTAGAAGAAAGATTAAGGAAAGGCAAACCTACGTTTCTAGCATTTGTAGACTTAGAGAAAGCTTTTGACAATGTTGACTGGAATACTCTCAAATTCTAAAGGTGGCAGGGGTAAAATACAGGGAGCGCAAGGCTATTTACAATTTGTACAGAAACCAGATGGCAGTTATAAGAGTCGAGGGGCATGAAAGGGAAGCAGAGGTTGGGAAGGGAGTGAGACAGGGTTGTAGCCTCCCCCTGATGTTATTCAATCTATATATTGAGCAAGCAGTGAAGGAAACAAAAGAAAAATTTGGAGTAGGTATTAAAATCCATGCAGAAGAAATAAAAACTTTGAGGTTTGCCGATGACATTGTAATTCTGTCAGAGACAGCAATGGACTTGGAAGAGCAGTTTAACGGAATGGACAGTGTCTTGAAAGGATGATATAAGATGAACATCAACAAAAGCAAATCGAGGATAATGGAATGTAGTCGAATTAAGTCGGGCGATGCTGAGGGAATTAGATTACGAAATGAGTCACTAAAATAGTAAAGGGTTTTGCTATTTGGGGAGCAAAATAACTGATGATAGTCGAAGTAGAGAGGATATAAAATGTAGACTGGCAATAGCAAGGAAAGCGTTTCCGAAGAAGAGAAATTTGTCAACATCGAGTATAGATTTAAGTGTCAGGAAGTATTTGTATAGAGTGTAGCCATGTATGGAAGTTAAACATGGACAATTAATGGTTTGGATAAGAAGAGAATAGAAGCTTTCCAAATGTGGTGCTACAGAAGAATATTGTAGATTAGGTGGGTAGATCACGTAACTAATGAGGAGGTATTGAATAAGATTGGAGAGAAGAGAAGTTTGTGGCACAACGTGACTAGAAGAAGGGATCGGTTGGTAGGACGTGTTCTGAGGCATCACGGGATCACAAATTTAGCATTGGAGAGCAGCGTGGAGGGTAAAAATCGAAGAGGGAGACCAAGAGATGACTACACTAAGCAGATTCAAAAGGATGTAGGTTGCAGTAGGTACTGGGAGATAAAGGAGGTTGCACAGGATAGAGTATCATGGAGAGCTGCATCAAACCAGTCTCAGGACTGAAGACCACAACAACAACAACAAACATGTTTTAGTAATTGAAATTGCAATATCACATTTTAATACAAGCGTGAGATAAGTCATACATTATTAACCGGTGTAACCACCAGGAAGTTGAATGCAAGAATGCAAACATGCATGCACTGCGCCGTACAAGTGCTGGACGTCAGTTTGTGGGATGGAAATCCATATCAGTTGCAGTTGGTCGGTCAATACAGGGACGGTTAAAACTGTTTGTGAATTACGCTGAGCTGCCGTCCAATGATGTCTCATATGTAAGACGGATCTAGTGATCAAGCGTTTTAAGACAACATGTCGACAGTCTGCAGAACATGTTGGTTACAGTAGCGGTATATGTGCGAGCATTATCCTGTTGGAAGGCACTCGCTGGAATGCTCTTCATGAATCGCAGCACAAGACGTCCAATCACCATATTGACAGATTTGGAGTCAGGATACGTGGGATAACCGCGAGGGCGCTACTGCCGGCATACGAAATCGAACGTCAGATCTTAGCTCCAGGTGTAAGTCCAATGTGTCTAGCACGCAGACAGTTTCGTTGCAGGTTCTCAACTGATCTCCTTCTAACCAACACACAATCATCAATGGCACCGAGGCAGAACCAGCTTTCACCAGGAAACTCGCAAGACCTTCGCTGTACCCTCCAATGAACTGAGCTCTCGCTTGACACCACTGAAGTCGTAAATGACGGAGATTTGCGGTCAGTGGAATGCACGCACCAGGGCGTCTGGCTCGGAGGTGTACTTGAAGTAACCGATTTTGAACAGTTCTGTGTGGCACCCTGGTGCTAACTGCTGCGCAGATTGCTGCTGCAGATACTGTGCGATTCGCCGGAGTAGCAACATCCCTGCCAAATCTGTCTCCATTTTCGCAGAAAGAGCAACCAGCTTTTTCTAGGCGTGTTACACGGCCGCGTTCAAAACCAGTCAGGTGTTGATAATGGTGTCTTTATCGCATTAAAGGCATCCTTCACTAACGTTAAGTCACCACGTCCAATTTCAAGAGTAGCTAATGCTTACGACCGTTTCAGCGTGCTTTTAAGGCATACCTGATTTGCATTCTCGTAGTGGTGCTACTAGCGCTATTCGTATGCGTCTGGCACGAAACGCGAAAAGCCAACATCTCTCAGATGTAGAAATACGCCTACCAACTTTAATTTATGTCTCAAAGTTCTTTGTTGGTGTTGCGATTTTTTTTAATCCATCAGTGTATTTAATACAGATCAGCGGTAAGGACTGAGAACACAGGGCGCCATGCTCCTGCAAATTATACTCTCCACATCTATTCTGGCGCAAACCACTATATGTTTTCCTATTGTTACCCCTAAATTCATTCAAATCAGTGCTCGCATGGTGGATTCAGTATGCCGCGGAGTACATAGGGCGCCTGATATCAGTTTCTCCGCGGTCGTGAAACGAAACGAAACTACAACCTTTGTTCTTCGAGAATCTCGTAAAATACTGCTGCCGGCAACTCGAAGAAGTTCGTTGGCCCGCAGGCAACCGTAGGTACCTCAGAAAATCGCAATGCAACGTGTATGTCTCACTTTGGGCGCAGATGTCAACGTGTGATGCTTGTGTCTGCTGCCCCAGCGATGAACAGCGGCAGGAAGCCTTACAGAGTCAAGACATGCGTCAGGCGCATAAGCAAGTGCTTGTGTAGAACAGCCGGCCGCTTCCGCGAACGATCAAGCTTGTCGTGTGCTAACCTCGAACCCCTGCACACGCCCACAGACCAGATGGAAACCCCTCGGAGGTGATTCCATCTGGATTGCGCTAGTTCAACCATAGGTCTAGTAGTGCCTATAGACCGGCAGCTAGAGGATATTGCGGCATGTAGTCGACGCTGGGTGTTCCACATTAGGTCTTCGGCTTTTCAGGAGTGTGTCTTTGTGTCTCTGTCGGCCGAAGACAACGGACAGTGTGGTCTGAGTGAGGAGTGTTTGTGGCGGATCTGCTGAGCTTTGTTATGAATGGGGCCCACCTTAGTCACATGGAGACCGAGACAATGCAACGACAGGCCACAGCCAAAGAAGTTTCAGCTCGCCGTTGAGGGAGACTGAGGTCTTGTACCATGGCGCTACAGCAATATTCCGGCCCTGGCAGCGTAATTTCACAGTAAACTAGTTGGCCCGCCTCATCGTGGACTGTGGAAATTGTTCGCCATCGTGTTGGCGCAACAAATCACTAACAGATGGTTCAGGAATCATGTAAAGTGGTTGTGTACGTGGAAGTAGCCTGGAGATACTATAAGGTTTCAGCTTGATTAAAAATGTTACGACACAGATTTAGAAATCAGACTTGAATCTGTGAGCTTTTTCCGAGGTAAGATGTGATTTGTGACCACAATTTATATGTTATGGACTGGAGATTAAAACTGAAGAAACTGCAAAAAGGCAAGACATAAAGGAAATGGGTCCTGGGTAAATTGAAACAAACAGAGGCTGTTCAGAGTTCCAGAGGCAGCATTAGAGAAAGATTTACTGAAGCACGAGAAAGGACAG
Source organism: Schistocerca cancellata (assembly GCF_023864275.1). Classification (NCBI taxonomy): domain Eukaryota; kingdom Metazoa; phylum Arthropoda; class Insecta; order Orthoptera; family Acrididae; genus Schistocerca; species Schistocerca cancellata. The sequence continues at coordinate 203,431,772 of NC_064627.1, forward strand.
CAATAAAAGAGCAATGAGTATCTCTGAAAGATGGAATAATGAGAGCAGCACAAGCTCACATAGGCAAACAGACAAGGTCCGGAAGATAGCCTTGGATAGTACAGGAAGTATGGAATTTAATGGACGAAAAGAGCAAATGTAAAAACATAGCAAATGAAGCAGTAGTAATAGAATACAGACGTCAGATAAACGAGACTGTTAGAGGGTGCACATCAGCCAAGCAGAAATGGCTTGAAGACTAATGACAGGCTGTAGAAACGTGATACCCAGGGAAAAGGTAGATGCCTCCTATAAACGAAATAAGGAGCTCTTGGGGAGAAGAAAAGCAGCTGTGTGAATATAAAGAGCTCATACGGCAAGCCAGTAGTTAGAAAAGAAAGGAGAGCTGAAAGACAGAAGGAATATATAGGTCTGTATAAGGGAAATGTTGGCCTCTGTAGCTAAGAGTTCTATGCGGCTGAAGGCGATGTGAAAGACGTAGGTTTAATTCTCGGCACTGCCAGGGATATTTCTACATCTACATCTACATCTACATACATACTCCGCAATCCACCATACGGTGCGTGGCAGAGGGTACCTCGTACCACAACTAGCATCTTCTCTCCCTGTTCCACACCCAAACAGAACGAGGGAAAAATGACTGCCTATATGCCTCTGTACGAGCCCTACTCTCTCTTATCTTATCTTTGTGGTCTTTCCGCGAAATATAAGTTGGCGGCAGTAAAATTGTTCTACAGTCAGACTCAAATGCTGGTTCTCTAAATTTCCTCATTAGCGATTCACGAAAAGAACGCCTCCTTTCCTCCAGAGCCTCCCACCCGAGTTCCTGGAGCATTTCCGTAACACTCGCGTGATGATCAAACCTACCAGTAACAAATCTAGCAACCCGCCTCTGAATTGCTTCTATGTCCTCCCTCAATCCGACCTGATAGTGATCCCAAACGCTCGACAAGTACTCAAGAATAGGTCGTATTAGTTTTTTATAAGCAGTCTCCTCTACAGATGAACCACATCTTCCCAAAATTCTACCAATGAACCGAAGACGACGGCCCCACAACTGCCATTACATGCTTGTCCCACTTCATATCGGTCTGCAATCTTACGCCCAAATACACTCCTGGAAATTGAAATAAGAACACCGTGAATTCATTGTCCCAGGAAGGGGAAACTTTATTGACACATTCCTGGGGTCAGATACATCACATGATCACACTGACAGAACCACAGGCGCATAGACACAGGCAACAGAGCATGCACAATGTCAGCGCTAGTACAGTGTATATCCACCTTTCGCAGCAATGCAGGCTGCTATTCTCCCATGGAGACGATCGTAGAGATGCTGGATGTAGTCCTGTGGAACGGCTTGCCATACCATTTCCACCTGGCGCCTCAGTTGGACCAGCGTTCGTGCTGGACGTGCAGACCGCGTGAGACGACGCTTCATCCAGTCCCAAACATGCTCAATGGGGGACAGATCCGGAGATCTTGCTGGCCAGGGTAGTTGACTTACTCCTTCTAGAGCACGTTGGGTGGCACGGGATACATGCGGACGTGCATTGTCCTGTTGGAACAGCAAGTTCCCTTGCCGGTCTAGGAATGGTAGAACTATGGGTTCGATGACGGTTTGGATGTACCGTGCACTATTCAGTGTCCCCTCGACGATCACCAGTGGTGTACGGCCAGTGTAGGAGATCGCTCCCCACACCATGATGCCGGGTGTTGGCCCTGTGTGCCTCGGTCGTATGCAGTCCTGATTGTGGCGCTCACCTGCACGGCGCCAAACACGCATACGACCATCATTGGCACCAAGGCAGAAGCGACTCTCATCGCTGAAGACGACACGTCTCCATTCGTCCCTCCATTCACGCCTGTCGCGACACCACTGGAGGCGGGCTGCACGATGTTGGGGCGTGAGCGGAAGACGGCCTAACGGTGTGCGGGACCGTAGCCCAGCTTCATGGAGACGGTTGCGAATGGTCCTCGCCGATACCCCAGGAGCAACAGTGTCCCTAATTTGCTGGGAAGTGGCGGTGCGGTCCCCTACGGCACTGCGTAGGATCCTACGGTCTTGGCGTGCATCCGTGCGTCGCTGCGGTGCGGTCCCAGGTCGACGGGCACGTGCACCTTCCGCCGACCACTGGCGACAACATCGATGTATTGTGGAGACCTCACGCCCCACGTGTTGAGCAATTCGGCGGTACGTCCACCCGGCCTCCCGCATGCCCACTATACGCCCTCGCTCAAAGTCCGTCAATTGCGCATACGGTTCACGTTCACGCTGTCGCGGCATGCTACCAGTGTTAAAGACTGCGATGGAGCTCCGTATGCCACGGCAAACTGGCTGACACTGACGGCGGCGGTGCACAAATGCTGCGCAGCTAGCGCCATTCGACGGCCAACACCGCGGTTCCTGGTGTGTCCGCTGTGCCGTGCGTGTGATCATTGCTTGTACAGCCCTCTCGCAGTGTCCGGAGCAAGTATGGTGCGTCTGACACACCGGTGTCAATGTGTTCTTTTTTCCATTTCCAGGAGTGTATTTAATCGATGTGACTGCGTCAAACGCTACCCTACTAATGGAGCATTCAAACATTACGGAATTCATTCTCCTATTCATCTGCATTAATTTACATTTGTCTATATTTAGAGTTAGCTGCCATTCTTTACATCAATCACAAATCCTGTCCAAGTCATCTTGGTAATACTTGTCACTCAAGAACGACACCTTCCCGTACACCACAGCATCATCATCAAACAGCCGCACATTGCTATCCACCCTATCCAAAAGATCATTTATGTAGATAGAAAACAACAGCGGACCTACCACACGTCTCCGGGGCACTCCAGATGATACCCTCACCTCCAATGAACACTCACCATCGAGGACAACGTACTGGGTTCTATTACTTAAGAAGTCTTCGAGACACTCACATATTTCGGAACAAGTCCCATATGCTCGTACCTTAGTTAGGAGTCTGCAGTGGGGCACCGAGTCAAACGCTTTCCGGAAGTCAAGGAATATGGCATCCGTCTGATTCCTTGGTGGAAAGACTGGTACGGGACGCAGTCAGCCTCGTCAGGCCAGTTGAGGAGCTGCTGAGTGACTAGTAGCGGCTCCAGGTCACGAAAGTTGGCAATGACTGCTAGAGCTTTGTTCTGACACCACGCCCCTTCATACAGCATCCAATGAAGCAGTCGGCACAGAAAGACAAGTCGGTCGGTCGCTACCGACGCCCCTCCCTCCTAGGGACTGTGGACGGAGTTTACGTATACAAGGGAACACTGTATCACAGAAAAACAGTGGAGCAAGTAGTAGCGGTATATCTTGGACGTTAGGATAATGGGTGGAACAGTTGGCTGAGCTTGGGGTTAAATCTTTAATAAAGCATTTATTAGAATAATTTCGAAATTTAACATTAACAGAAAATTCTTGATCACACTTTCATGGACTCAGTCCTCCTAAGGAAAAACGAACTTAAATCAAACTTTTAGCTGCTTTGTAGTAAATTTTACTTGCTTAAAAAGATGCATAATAAATCATTACTACGCCAGAGGCCCTGGCTAAACAAGAAATAACCAATGGCCTTAAAATACAATATCCCACGCAGATGTCTTCACCAGGAATACTTTTGGGAGAACATTAATTTTAGTCACTCGATGCCGGAGTACAGCCAACAGTGACGATTACATATCTGTTCCATTCCGTACGTAATAATGCATCACAGAGGTGCACCTAATTTTCTGAAAGAGATAAGGTTATGTGAGAATCTGAGTGCAACATTTGAAACACTAGTCACAATGGCACCAACCTGGAAACACCAACATCCCTCTAACATGGCTTCCCCAAAATGTCATTCTGTTGCTTACACCAAAAAACTGCGTACTAACAAGCAGAAAACTAGCCAGTAATCTTTAATATCAACTTATTAAGAAAACTAATTATTCATAATTATACAACATTACAACTATAACTTAAAATGCAGAAATTGAAAACCAGATCGGGGCAAAGTTTAAAACCTTTTCCAATCAACAGATGAAATTCCACCTTCGGAATATATAATGGTCGTACGAGCTGTTAGAGGTGCAGTACCTTTTGTAATACGCAGATCAAGTATGAAGCACATGTCAGATACAGCTTCCCTTATTAAGTGAGAACTGTGTCATGCTACACTGCTGCTCACGTGGGGTAGATTTTTAGTACATGGCACCTTCAATCTCAACTGCGTAATTAACAGTAACCTATTTCAGACTGTACTAATATGCAGAAATGACAGATATTATTATCAGGGGACTTCCTTTCTTCTGCTAGTTACGATAACAACAAAACAGGGTTGCGTTGGCGAATGTTATACAGTTGGAAAGCACCCCTTGCATTGATATTCATGGATGGCAGCACAACAGGTCGAATGACCCGACTGACGTACAAATTTTCTCTCAGAGTGCATGTGATAACCACGAGAGATCTGCTGTCATACGAAATCGCATCCCAGACGATAAGTCCAAGTGTAGGTCCAGAATGTCTAACAAGCGGGCAGGTTCTTCGCAGGTGCTCAACTAGTCTCCTTCTAACTAACAAACAGTTATACGGGCACCAAGACAAAAGAGTCTTTGAACAGAAAACGCAACAGACCTCCATCCCGCCCACCAGTTACCTCTCGCCTGACACCACTGAAGTCGAAAATGGCGGTGGTTTGGGGTCAATGAAATGCATGCTATTGGGCACCTGTCTCGGAGCTGTACTGGACGTAACTTATTTACATCGATTCACTGTGTCACTGCTGCGCCAACTGCAGCACGAATTGGTGCTTCAGATAGAGTACGATGTGCTAGAGCCAAATGTAAAGCACGATGGTCTTCCCCGAGAAAATGAGAACTGCACGAATGTTGTTTCACAGATCGAGGGCCACTGGCATTGTATTCCTTTTTTCAATAACTGGATGAGAATTCATGCAATTTCAGCATATTTTGGAACAAATTTTCGATAAAAATTTGCCAAACCAAATTGCAACTGGAATTCCTTTATTGCAGTGGATGTTGTAAATTTTTTGTTGGCATCAACGAGTCGCAGGTCGCTGCATACACCGTGTCAGTGGATAAATGACCCTGCTACCATACCACTTACAAAACGAAATGAGATTTTTCCTCCTTGAGAGTTAACGGTGCCCCACATAAATGGTCAAAACCTTCACGGAGATGCTCTGTGTGGTACTGGACGCTCTTGGAGAATGCATTATCTGAATAGGTGATGTATTGCATCGGTTTTAATCCTCGTAACATAGGTGATGTATTGCATCGGTTTTAGTCCTCGTAACAGATCAGCTAACAGCGGTCGGAAAGCACTAGGTACATTTTTCAGTCCATAAGGCATCGGATAGTGCTTATAATGACCAGACGGGTTGGGAATGCTATTTTATTACGGTATTCACGCGTTACGTCTGATTGATGGTACCCACTTCGTAAGCCTACAGTTGTGACATGACAACACAACCCCGTATTATCTAGGGTTTCAGTTATATTTGCCTGGGGTAGCTATCTGACATTGTCACAACAGGATCGATATTCTTTGCCACAATCGGATGACTTCTTTGGGATAATCACACCGGGCATTGACCTGGGGCCATTACCTGCTTCTACGATCGCACCTGTAAGTTGATTATTTAGAAATTCTTCCATTTTAGGCTCTGAACGTTGTGGGACTGTAAAGTGTTTCTCATAGGAAGGTGCTTCATTCCCTGCAGGAATATGTTGTCGGGGGTTAGTGCCGTGGCAGGCAATTGGCCATTAGGATCAAATAGCTCTATATAGTCTTCTGACATTCTCTCCATGTCCTCGTTGTCCACTTTCTTCCTCAATGTGGTCATACTGACAGACTGTGCCACGTTTGCATAATCTGATGTGAAATTCTCGTCCAGTTCATACTCACCTAGAACTTCTGCATCACCACATGATAGCTGTACCTATTCAGGGCTAAAGTTATCAATACTGCCAAGCACAACTCTGCTTCCATCAGTTTCCCATACGAGTGATGAACTACACAAAGAAAAACATTGTACTTTATCTAACTCTTCACTTTCAGACAATGTCTCAACAACAGACAAGAATTCAGTGGCAGATCAGCTCCTGCAACAGCTGAGATTAACTTTCAAATGTTTCTGAAATCCTAAGGGACCAAACTGCTGAGGTCATCGGTTCCTAGACTTACACACTACTTAAACTAACTTAAGCTAAGAACAACACACACACCCATGCCCGAGGGAGGACTCGAACCTCCGGCGGGAGGGGCCGCGCAATCCGTTACATGGCGCCTCAAACCGTGCGGCCACTCAGCGCGACAGATTAACTTCCCAATACGTTTCGGTATGATATACAGTGAGTTGCCATTAAGGGGATTTTGTTCGCAGTTTAGGCTGCCCACCCGATTTCTTGGGTGTTCCTTGTGACAATAATGGTTTTCCAGGCATAAAAAACGATGAAACGGCGCTCCATCCAGTTATACAATAAGCTGTTAGAAATCAACTTAGAGCCCAATCTCACTTCTGACAGCTTTATCCAAAATTCTTGAAAAAGTAAAGTATTCAAGAGTAGCACATATTTGTAAAAATGAAGTACTAACGAAATGTCAAATTGGTTTTCAGAAAGGCTTTTCAACAGAAAATGCTATATATGCTTTCACTGATCAAATATTAAATGCAATGAATAACCAAACATCACCCATTGGGATATTTTGTGATCTCTCAAAGGCTTTTGAAAGTGTGAGTCATAAAATTCTTCTAGATAAGCTTAAGTATTGTGGTATGAGTGGGGCAATGCACAAATGGTTCAAGTCATACTTAACTGGAAGAATGCAGAAGGTTGACAGTAACAGTACAGATAGTCTACAAAAACCAGCAGAGTCCTCTAACTGGCGAGGTATCAAGTATGGTGTCCCACAGGGTTCAGTCTAGGGCCCCTTATTGTTCTTAATATGTATTAACGACTTGCCACTCTATATTCATGAAGATGCAAAGTTGGTTCTTTTTGCTGTTGACACAAGTATAGTAATCACACCCAAGAAGCAAGAATCAGCTGAGGAAATTGCAAATAATGTCTTTCACAAAATTGTTTAGTGGTTATCTGCAAATGGACTCTCACTAAATTTTGAGAAAACACTGTTTATTCAATTCTGTACAGTAAATGGATAACACCATTGATGAATATAGACTATGAACGGAAGTCTATTGCTAAGGTAGAATACTCATAATTTCTGGGTGTGTGCATTGATGAGAAATTGAATTGGAAGAAACACATCGATGATCTGCTGAAACAGTTAGGTTCAGCTACTTATGCTATTAGGGTTATTGCAAATTTTGGTGATAAACATATCAGTAAATTAGCCTACTGCTTTCATATATCATCATGTTTTGGGGCAGTTCGTCATTAAGAGAGAAAGTATTCATTGCACAAAAGCGTGTAATCAGAATAATAACTGGAGCCCACCCAAGATCACCTTGCAGACATTTATTTACGTAACTCGGGATATTCACAGTACCTTCGCAACAGATTTATTTCCTTATGAAATTTATCATTAATAAGCCATCCCCATTCAAAAATAACAGCGAAGTGCATAGCTACAACACTAGAAGAAAGGATGATATCCACTATTCTGGATTAAATCTCACTTTGGCACAGTAATGGGTGAATTATGCTGCCACAAAAATCGTTGGTCATTTGCCAAATAGTATTAAAAGTCTGACAATAGCCAACCAAGATTTAAAAGCAAATTAAAAGAATTTCTGAATGACAACTCCTTCTAGTCAATAGATGAATTCTTAGATATGAAGTAGTAACTGTAAAAAAATTAATTAATTAATTTGTGTAAAGAAAACTTATGTTAAAGTGACACGTTCCACAACATTACGAAATGTCGTATTCATAATCTATGGAACAAGGATTAATGTATGTATGTATGTATGTATGTATGTACGTAATGCACAACCAGAAAATTTAAACTGAATATAGCTTCGTAGCCACTACTGACTATGTGGAGAACTGCATCAACCCGAACGTAGCTCACCTTCCCAGTTGGAAACTTATTGCGTTTGAACCGAGTGAATCCACACGACTCCCATCCATGCCTCTTAATGAACAGTTTGGCGGATTTGCTTCTACCTTAAAAAAATATGGTTTTATTGCCGTAGATACCTGAGATCCAGTATCTAATAAAAATATACACAACTTGCCATTGACACAACCGGTCAGAAAAGAATTTGCCACAGATCCTGCACAGAGTGACGTGTGCTAACCCTTAGTGTGAGCATTGTACAGTAAAAGCTACGCCCCATGCTCTAGTTGGATGTCGGATCCACCTGGTGATCATCTTCAATGGATTTGCGAATTTCTGTTATTACAGTTCCGTTTGGTATGTCCAAAATGCTTGCAAGCTCGACACTGTTGTTCTGTGCAGTTTCTCTTCAGATGATACTTACAACCACATTTGAAACACTTAAAGTCCGTATGAAGTGGCATCTTTTTCTTCCATGGCTTGGTGATCCGTTCTGTCTCAGGAAGTGCCACTTCGGTTTGCATTGCCACATTCCACAACCCCGGAAATTTCGTACCAACCTTCCATGGCATATCTGAGAGTAATCACATAAAAACATATCAAGTACTCTCTGTGCTGTAAAAAGGTTTGTTGGCGATATCATCCTCAGTGACCTCAAATCCATTGATATTAATTTTGCGGACATTTCTCACAAAACTCTCTATCCATACCCTGTGCTGCTGAAACATCCTATTGGCTACTCATAGAAATTTCTGAATGTATTTTTTTCTCCTGTTATCATTCTACTAACTCGACTTGTAATTCGTCAAACTACTGTACTTGCCTTAATCTCTGATGATGCATTACATTCATCCTAGCGTCCCCCACTTACTTTAGCTTGGTTACACTCATTAATTGCTCTTCACTCCAATTCTATGAACTACTGGTTGTACCCAAATTGTCAAGGAACACAAAGACATTCTTCCCTGGTTTCCCAGAAAGTGCGGCGAGCAATGAAGCGGTACTAGTGTCAAGGATAGGCGCACTACCAAATGACTGTTCCCTCCTATCCCCATTCCGTTAACAATTGGACCACATGAGCTGTCAGACGCGGAACTGCACTCTGAGCCAAAGTTTTTTGTGCCATATTGGCTAAATATTATCAATACAAGTGCACTTTATACCCAAAATTAAGATGAAAACGAATTGTTACGGAAACATCCATCCATTCCCACAAAAACTTTGCACTAGACACTAACTCATATTGCTGCATAGGATTCCCTGCTAAAGAACCACGGATCCGACTGCTGTCTTCTGATTGTCGCCCATCTTCATCTTCAGCGGAAGTTCTGACACCAATTACAGTGACAGAGTGGGTGGCCAGCTTCTGCACTGTCAGTTACTATGGGATTCCTATAACTGATAGTTGTTGACGATAGTTCTCTGCTGAAAAACGATGCTGTGTACAGCAGAAGAGATTGTCATTCAAATAACTCCGTTATTGCTGTTTGTGTACAATCAAGGGATTTCTAAACGGCATGTGGCAATGGCAGGCCCGGTGGATACTCCATTAAGCCATCCCCCAGCATACCAGCCTCTGGCTGCTGACCACGTGCTCCATTGCCACTGTATTGCGAGAGGCTCTCGTATTCCGTAGTTGAAGTATGAGCAGCCCATTGACGGTAGCTGCATGTATATCTGGCTGTATTTAACTGCAGTGTCTCAGAGTGAAGAAATCCTCCATTAAGACCTTGGTGCAGGTGGCGGAGCTGTGCCCTGATGTTCTTCTTCTGAGATGGCGGCAAATTGCTGAGTTGCCTGACCGTTCTGGTGCTCAGACAATGGGGAGGGATCCAAGGCCTGCCAAAGGTAGATTTGGCCACACCATCGGCATGGCTCTGACAATCACAGACGGACGTCGCACAGCGCAGCCCCAGATGATTGATGTTGATGGAGTGGTTCGGCCTGGATTAAATGCTCCTACTGCTTGCTGACAAAATGGTAGTAGTTTGTTTTTAAGTCACACGAAACGGTCTAGAACAAAGGCAATGACCAGGACGGCTGGCCGCGCGGGATTAGCCGAGCGGTCTCAGGCGCTGCAGTCATGGACTGTGCCGCTGGTCCCGGCGGAGGTTCGAGTCCTTCCTTGAGTATGGGTGTGTGTGTTTGTCCTTAGGATAATTTAGGTTAAGTAGTGTGTAAGCTTAGGGACTGATGACCTTAGCAGTTAAGTCCCATAAGATTTCACACACATTTGAACATTTTTGAACAGGACGGCTGATTGAATCACCAGTACGTCAGGCTGTAGAAATTTTTTGGACACTTGCCTGGGCATCGTCACGTGGAGGTATAACAATAGAGAGGTGGTTGCGCCCGCTGGTCACGTAGTTCAATGACAAATGGTGGCGGGCTTTGGCAGTGACCTGTTTCAGCTCAGATTCCATATTATGCTCGACATTCTGTTTCAGTTTTTTCACTTACACTAAAAGGTACAGAGGTAAAACAAAGTAAGTCACTTCTTGTTAGAAGCTCGTAAAATAGTTCATAGATGAAAGACATACTTGCCTTTGGTGCTGCAGAACGAAAACGAAGCTGTTTGAAACCATCACTAGTTTTCCAAACCAAAACAAACAACTACTACGTTGCAGATGTCAGAGCTCTACACTACAGAGTTACCAAAATGTACGACTGTGCCTAGTAAATACACAAAACATGAAAGAAATTTAAGAATTGTTAAGTACAAAGCACACAGGAAAAACAAAATCTTTAAGACCTCTTTGCTCAAGTCATCCTGTTGGCCTTGTAACTTAACTTAATTTCGCTTTTATCTAAGATCAACACCTTACAGAGTTTGAGAAAGCCGCAGCTGATTGTCGCCGTGACTATCAGGTTCGATACAATGAGAAAATTGACACTAAGCATGCGTGATTGACACATGAAGTCATGTCTGACGCCGACCGCTGTGGCCGAGCGGTTCTAGGCACTTCAGTCGCAAGTTAGAATTCTGCTCGGGCATGGATGTTGTGATGTCATTAGGTTAGTTAGGTCTAAGTAGTTCTAAGTCTAGATGACTGATGACCTCAGATGTTAAGTCCCATAGTGCTTATAGCCATTTGAACAATTTTTTCAGCTCTGACCTGCTCCTTTCCTGCAATGTACTTAGTGTGTACAGCACCACACACACTCACCCCTTGCATCCTAAACATTCTCTGCATCTTACCATACTCCACTTTCTGTACACGTGATTATCAAATATGAGACTTGGCCGCCTCAGTACAGAGTACGTACATGGTACTGTTGTATTTCCCTACCTCACATCAATTACAGGACACGCAATACCTTCTAGCTCTTCTAGCAAATGTAAAAACGCACTTACATCATTCTTTCCTCAAATGGGCAACATATTATCTTTCTCAACCCTTTGTTTGGCAAACCGTTATTAACTCTTTCTGCTCAGAACTGAGTTTTTTCACCTTTTGTTTGACATATTGAATTGGAGTACGAAATTGTGATCGTGCGTGGGACTCCATCATCAAAATTCGAAGCTTCAAGCGCTCTTGCTTCTCTTACTCCAAAAGCTCGCGAAAAATACCTGTTTAAATTCTTTTTAAGTCCTACATTTTGCCACAATGACTCACTTTGTAGCGGCTAGCTTTCCCAAAGAAGCGTGAAGATGGGACTAATTGTGTATTTGGCAGACCATGACCACGGAAGTCCATTTTGAACCTGTTCCATCCAAATATTTGGATGCAAACTTTTCGATCTGTCCAGGAATAATGCATACTTCTGTAAAGAAACAAAATGTTCTGTAATTTCTCTCTCTTCGATCTCGAATATCCTGTTCCTGCAGTTACTGCTGTTTGGGTAGTACATTCATAGATGGTAGTAAGGGATCATTACGCATACAATACAGTCTATCAATTAACTGATGAATTTCTCCTCTTCCTTCTACCTGTCTTCTTCACTCATTAAAGTCACTCCGATTCATGTACTGTTCCCTGAACCACTATGACAGTCTCTTTCCTTAAGTAAATCTACCAGCATTTCTTAGTTATGACGGTTGACATGTGCTTGTAGTTGCTTACATTGAAACAACACACTCGTTTCCTCCTGATCATTCAGGCTTACTCGTATCGTCCTAAATAATGACAACTGCTCTGCTTGTTTCTTCACCTATATTAAGGTAATCTTTTACTTCATCTTCCCACTCTTTAATATCATCAACATCCTTGCGCAATTCATCGTTCATGTCCTTTATTTCCCGAAATAAAACGCCTCACATATTTTTGGAAATACGGACTTATTTCTCAATTATCTGTTTCATCTTGTCAAAGGATTTCTTGATAACTTTCCCCATTTTTTGTCCGTTACTACCATCGTTTAGTCACACCCTTGTAAGTGAAGTGTTAATTGCTCGTCTAATTTCTTGAAGTGTTCACTACGTTCGTTAAATTTTGCCTTTTGATTCATCTATCGTTCCTTTCATCTTGCTGTTTACTGGTTACTGAAATGCAGCAAAGTATTCTTCTGCATTTCTGAAAAACTCTTGCGTCTTCTTATAAAGGTGGTCGTTTTTCTTCACACTGATGCTTGTTTTACAATACATTCTCAATTAAAAATGACTGGAGACCAAAAGTTGGCGATGATGAAGGAGTTTGTGCACGGTCAGTAACAGTCCGTGCCACTTCCTCACGTCTAACAGCTACAGAACTTAGGCACATCACAAAACACAATGACATCATACTAAAGAAAGCACAAACACTTTTAAATTGTCAGAATGAATCTTTCACTCTGGCATGGAATGTGTACTAATATGAAGTTTCCTGGCAGATTAGAACATTGTGACGGACCGAGACCCCAACTCAGGACCTTTCCGTTTCACGGGCACGACTCATCACATCTCTTCACACCTTTACTTCCGCCAGTATATCCACCAAAAGTGCAGCATGAAAACTCCGGACAATGATTGTATCTAATTTGCCTTCTTGCTGTAAGAGAAGTGCACATTAGCACTGCATAGGCAATTTGCATCTCACTTAAATTCTTGAAGTTCTTTTGTTACTGTAGTATTCGTGTATATTTTGCCAGATAAAATGTCATCAATAAGCAACTGAATCAAATAGTAGGCAACAAACATAAATAATGACATACTAAAATTACTACAAAAATCAGACAACTATAAGTGATCATAAAAGTTCTGGCTAATGGCTGGCCAAATCCTATTTGTTGATAGAAAAATTGACCACGTAAATCAGAATGTTACAGGCTTAAACAATCCTGGCTGAGGGCCGACAAATCCTAATCTGAGATGTGGGTTCAGCCGTTTAGCTTACCCCTAAGATGCTTCAACTATAATCCTTAGTGACTTACTGGAAGAAAGTTTCTCATAAGATCATGTAAATTCAAGAGAAACAATTTCACACAATGGTAATGTCTTAGTAAACGAAAATTCGAAACTTACTAGGGATAGACAATTAATGTAAAAGTATGAATACCAAAACAAAAATAGATATATTAATGAAAGGAGCCATGAAACTGAAAAAAGAAGCTAGTGATCACTATAACTATTATTTTTATTACCGTAAGACATCAAACAAAAAAATGAACGCACCGAATCAAGTATATAAACATTTAACGAGTGAAACTTCCTGGCAGATTAAAACTGTGTGCCGTACCGAGACTCGAACTCAGGACCTTTGCCTTTACAAGCAAGTGCTCTTTAATGAGTGGACAAGAGATGCAAATACGAACAGCACCCTTGGCACAGTTGGATGGATCCGTTAAAGCACAATATGAAACTGTGTCATAGATGTGGGCAACGACTGCGAAAAAAGGTTAGTGAAGGTTAGTGATTTGAAGTAACATTCCCAAAATACTAGAACAGACACCAGTTCTTTCACCAAAGTGCATGATGGGTGCAACTAGTTGGCTGTGAATATTAAATCTGCACAGTGAAACTCTGATGAAAATAACTGGGACTGGGTGCCCTTCGTCTTGGTGACTGCATTGATAGTGCATGCTTACCACTCTTAAGCTGTGCAGGGTCTCACAGATTTTGTCACGGGCAACCAATCAGCAACAGATTAACTTCCCACAGCAATAGTTCAGGAAAGAAGGCAGAAAATCTGTCTCACTACATGACAGATTTCCAGGAACAGGAAAAACCATTGCATATGTGTATGCAAGTTAAGCCTCCCCTTATGGCGAGATAATTACTGTAGACCCATATAAGGACTTGAGCAAACATTCCCGCACAGCGGTGCAGCGCTCAATGGCTGGTCACGCACTCTGAAGCTCTCTGTTTTGTCCTGGACTACAGACCCTATCTAACTAAAGAGGATTCTCTTTTGCTTCTCACTTAACATAGCTTTTTTTGGTAAACAGCCCAGCTTCACTGATGCTCCTGTTGCACGGATATGGCACGCTTCCATTCTCTGTTCTGTACCTGTCTGGAGATCGCTTTAGCGCCAAACAACTTTAGAACACTCCCGTCCTCGTAAGTCAACTCCACTGCCACAAGCCTGCTAAAAAGCCCAAGGCTGCCGAAATAACAGGTCTCCCTCAGCAAGTCGGGAGAAAAACGAGTTGAAGAAGAAATTGTCATACAATCATTGCCAATTGCGCATAGTGTTTGCAGTTTTCATGTAGAGTTAAAGTTTTGAATTTACTGACCATTGCGATCCGCATATTAAGTTAGAAAATAGGTTACATGACAATTTGGTCATACGCTGCCATGTAACGATTTCTCATCACCATCACCCTCAGCAGACCACTTTCTTAGAAAACATCTGAATCCAAACTACCGTGACAGTCGATGACAGGTATTATCTCTGAAAGTCACTTTCAATTTTAATAAAAAAAAATCAGCTGCATTGTGAGTAGCATTATGAAGGACATGCTTCTGCTTAATTTTCCAAGTCTCGAAACTTCAGTTCTCAAAAGCAAGGCAAATAGAATAACAATACTGTGTAACACTGTAGCTGCCATTATTGTGTACAGCGAAGGGTTTCTTGTGCTATCAAGATTAACAGTGTGGCAAGGAAAAGACTTGTGGCCTGATGTTTTCCGAAGTTTACTGATTCAAAATTAGGGATTACCTGCTTCAGTAAAAGTTTTCCAAACAGTTCTCTATCACAACTAAACATACTCATCTTCATGGAGTTACCACTATCGTTTCTTATAAAAAAAGATCCAGTTTCACTCTCAAGATCTCTTTCCTTTATTTCCCAAACAAATATGGAAAAAAAGGAAAGGGATCTGGAGACTGAATTTGGGTACTTTTTTCAGTTAGTACTTCTTGAGACTTCACGACTGCTTGTGTTCATGATACTGCTATCACAACAAAAGTACCATCAAAATGAAAATCTTGGGTTAAGGTAGACGACACTTTCACTCCTGATGGAATGCTCGTTCTGTGTCTAATACGCAAGAAGCAGAGGGGTGCTCTACCCGTCTTCAGCAACATACACATAATGGTGTCCATACAAAGATCTAAGCAATACAATCGTTTAACTACCAAATGTTGCCTACGCAGATGCAAAAGTCTCTAAGCCTACAAACGAATTTTTCTGCGGTACATTCTCAAATGTGTTTGCTGCTGTCATTCCATAGCACAGACTTCAACTATCTAAATATTGAGAGTTTTTACAAAGGTGTCATGGGAAACAGATTCCTGATGAATTGATTTTAAGGAAATAATATTTAGATTTTTGTCACCAGAAACCTCTGAAAAGTGTGCCGCGCTATAGAGTTAATCACAACATATGGATAGATGTCGACGAAACGACTGACGTTATTGTTTGATTTATTGGCAATCTCTCAGTTGGCAAACTCGTTGGAGAAGAACTCTCAAAGCCATTACTGATTTCCTGCGAAGTGTTGGTACGCAGAAATCATCAACAGTAGCTTGTTGTGTGAATGACAGTCTTCAATGTGGTGTGGCCTGAGGGAATTGAAGGAAAAAAGTTGATATTATGTATTCGGATACAGCAGCTGAAAGGCAGCTGTTGCTCGACGTGTGTTCAATCCGCCTCTAATCCATTTCACCTTTCTGGCCCATACACTACAACGTATCACCAAAAAAGTGCCAGCAACTACCCAATAGTAAATAAAATAATTTCAAAAATTAAGAAAGTGTTTCGGACAAGGGAACCTCCCCATCGCACCCCCCTCAGATTTAGTTATAAGCTGGCGCAGTAGATAGGCCTTGAAAAACTGAACACAGATAAATCGAGAAAACAGGAAGAAGTTGTGTGGAACTATGAAAAAAATAAGCAAAATATACAAACTGAGTAGTCCATGCGTAAGATAGGCAACATTAAGGACAGTGCGTGCTTAGGAGCGCCGTGGTCCCGTGGTTAGCGTGAGCAGCTGGAAACGAGAGGTCCCTGGTTAAAATATTCCCTTTATTCTCGCAAAGTTATGATCTGTCCGTTCGTTCATTGACGTCTCTGTTCACTGTAATAAGTTTAGTTTAGTGTCTGTGTTTTGCGGCCGCACCGCAAAACCGTGCGGTTAGTAGACGAAAGGACATGCCTCTCCAATGGGAACCGAAAACATTTGATCGCAAGGTCATAGGTCAACCGATTCCTCCACAGGAAAACACGTCTGATATATTCTATACGACAGTGGTGACGGATAATAATTGTCTGAAAATAAAAAATTAAATTTTTCACTCGAGGGCAGACTTGAACCAAGGACCTCTTGTTCCGCAGGTGCTCACGCTAATCACAGGACCACTGCGCAACTGAGCTCACATCGTCCATGATGTTGCCTATCTTGCACACGGACTACTCAGTTTGTATATTTTGCTTATTTTCTTCATAGTTCCACACAACTTCTTCCTGTTTTCTCGATTGATCTGTGCTCGGTTTTTCAAGGCCTAGCCACTGTGCCAACTTATAACTATATCTGAGGGGGGTGCGATGGGGAGGTTCCCTTGTGAGAGCCCTGCAAAGTATACTGTTCTATTGAGGACTCTGTCGAACCTAGAGATGCCAAATGAACCTACCCAAACGAATTTTGTATAAGGACTGAAGCTATCGGATTACTAATGAACATTTTCAAGCTGTGAGATCCACGACTGATTTATTTACGAAAGAATCTTCAGTTTCAGTGCCAGGGCATCGAAATTGCTCCAATCAACATCCATACCAATTTTAGCTTCCTTTCCAGCAGCATTAAAGTATTAGAACATCATGTTGCCTTTGAAAAAAAATCGTTAATAACTGTTGAGAAAGTGAAATGCAAGTTGACTAACATTAGAGGCCGGCCTGTGTGGCCGAACGGTTCTAGGCGCTTCAGTCTGGAACCGCGCGACCGCTACGGTCGCAGGTTCGAATACTGCCGCGGGCCTGGATGTCTGTGATGTTTTTAAGTTAGTTAGGTTTAAGTAGTTCTAAGTTCTAGGGGACTGATGACCTTAGAAGTTAAGTCTCATAGTGCTCCGAGCCATTTGAATCATTTTTGACTAACATTAGAGCTGATATTGGGCAGAGTTCAGTTTGACTCAGGTACGGCAACAAATCCTGACTATTGAACTGTTCCTACTGTCTGCAGTATCTTCAGCTGGGGAGAACAATGCACTCAACAGGACAGCTCTCCAGAACATTTCATTTCTAAAAATTTGCATTGTACTATGATGTGGAAAGATCTTTTCTTATGACAAAAAAATTCTTTCTGATCGGGGACATTTTATGACTGCAGAGAATTTTGTGAAGTATTTGGTTGTTAAAGGAAGTTACCGTACCAATTTCACTGATAAAGGATACTGTAGTAGACAGAGTGACTGAAATTAATTGTCTTTAATTAGCGCAAACTTTCAAAACAAAACAATAAGTAATATTAAATGTACCTTCTAAATGCACTTTTTTGTTTCTGTCACTTTAAATTGCATATTAAAATAGTGGTGTAACCTATGCTATAATTCAGAAGTTGATATCGGTTGGACATGTTATGTTATGTTAAATACTTGCTGTAATATTTCCATAATAATGCATATTTTCGACCATATTTAACCGATTTGCATTATGTAAATATTTAAATATTTTGTGTGTTTACTTTACATACAAATCAGGGCTCCATAAACACTAAATACACCTCAGCTCTTCCACCATTTCTAATGAATTCAGAAAAAACATTGCTTCTTACTAATACAACTGCAATGTTTCTTACACTTGTTCCTGCCCTCTGCCATAAGTGTCACTGCTGTGAGTGTTTCTTTTTCGTTTTTACTGTCTTGTTATATGGCATTTCCGGTTATCACAATCCTCTGTTAGACAGGGAACAGAATCAAAGGTAATTTTGGTGTAAGATCAGAGTTGTTTATCTACAAATATATGCTTGTGTAAGTACCATATGTGACAGCTTTGCGGCTTAGCAAAAATGGTTGGCTATGAGTGTATTTATGCTGTAGCATAATTTTATAAAGACTGCGACAAGCAAGAAGACACGCCACCACATTGCAATTCCCACTCTGAAACATCAAATCATTACAAGTGTCCCGTATATGTCCACACGTATATAGGATGATAAATGATTCTCAAACCTTAAAGCCACGGGAAACATTTAAAAGATTCTAGAGCATAACTGAAGACAGTGTCTCTGGTAACTGTGACAGCTATGACTATGACTAAAGAAACCTCCATCGTTGTCCAAACAAAACATAGCAATTGACTTTCACAGCATTTTCTTGTTTCTGCAGAGACCCATGTGGGACACAGAGACGCTGAAAACTGTAGAGTCTACTCTTATACCAAGTACCCTTAGTTAATTACACTACTGGCCATTAACATTGCTACACCAAGAAGATATGTAGATGATAAACGGGTATTCATTGGACAAATATATTATACTAGAACTGACATGTGATTACATTTTCACCCAATTTTGGTGCATAGATCCTGAGAAATCAGTACCCAGAACAACCACCTCTGGCAGTAATAACGGCCTTGATACGCTTGGGCATTGAGTCAAACAGAGCTTGGATGGCGTGTACAGGTACAGCTGCCAATGCAGATTCAACACGATACCACAGTTTATCAAGAGAAGGGACTGCCGTATTGTGACGAGCCAGTTGATCGGCCACCATTCACCAGACGTTTTCAATTGGTGAGAGATCTGTAGAATGTGCTGGCCAGGGCAGCAGTCGAACACTTTCTGTACAGGACCTGCAACATGCGGACGTGCATTATCCTGCTGAAATGTAGGGTTTCGCAGGGATCGAATGAAGGGTAGAGCCACGGGTCGTAACACATCTGAAATGTAACGCCCACTGTTCAAAGTGACGTCAATGCGAACAAGAGGTGACTGAGACGTGTAACCAATGGCACCCCATACCATCACGCCGGGTAATACGCCGGTATGGCGGTGACGAATACACGCTTCCAATGTGCGTTCACCGCGATGTCGCCAAACACGGATGCGACCATCATGATGCTGTAAACAGAACCTGGATTCATCCGAAAAAATGACGATTTGCCATTCGTGCACCCAGGTTCGTCGTTGAGTACACCATCGCAGGCGCTCATGTCTGTGATGCAGCGTCAAGGGTAACCGCAGCCATGGTCTCCGAGCTGATAGTCCATGCTGCTGAAAACGTCGTCGACCTGTGCGTGCAGATGGTTGTTGTCTTGCAAACGTCCCCATCTGTTGAGTCAGGGATCGAGACGTGGCTGCAAGATCCGTCACATCCATGCGGATACGACGTCTGCCATCTCGACTGCTAGTCATACGTGGCCGCTGGGATCCAGCACGGTGTTACGTATTACCCTCCTGAACCCACAGATTCCATTTTCTGCTAACAGTAATTGGATCTCGACCAACGCGAGCAGCAATGTCGCGATACGATAAACCGAAATCGCGATAGGCTACAATAGGACCTTTATAAAAGTCGGAAACGTAATGGTACGCAGTTCTCGTCCTTACAAGAGGCATCACAACAACGTTCTACCAGGCAACTCCGGTCAACTGCAGTTTGTATATGAGAAATCGGCTGGAAACTTTCCTCATGTCATCACGTTGTAGGTGTCGCCACCGGCGCCAACCTTGCGTGAATGCTCTGAAAAACTAATTATTTGCATATCCCAGCATCTTCTTCCTGTCGGTTAAATTTCGCGTCTGTACTACGTCATCTTCTTGGTGTAGCAATTTTAATGGCCAGTAGTGTAAATAAATCTGCTTTCATTCTGACGTTTAATTTCACTCTCCAAGGGCGACAAATCATGTTGTGTACTGATCAGACAGTACACTCCATTTAACATAGCCTGTAATTCTTCACTTCCACTCAGAATAGTAATGTTATCACGTAATCTTATCACTGATGACCTTTCACCTTGAATTTTGATAACACCTTTGCACCTTACTTTTATTTCCATTATTGTTTCTTTTATTTCCATCATTGCTTCGTCGATACCTAAATTGAAGATAGGGGCGAAAGACTACAACACTGTCTTACACTCTTTTTAATCAGAGAAATTCGTACTCAATTTTCCAGTCTTAATGTTCCCTCTTGGTTCTTGTACATAAAGCATATTACCCGTCTTTCCCTAAACCCCACCCGTATTTTTCTCAGACTTTAGAATTTCTTGCAAAAATTTTACACTTCTGTTATTCAACTGCTTCAAAACAAACTGGAGAATGTCGTGAACATTTGATTTAGGAATGTTGCTCGACTGTGATTTTTGAAACAACAGCCGGGGGGGTGTGGCCGAACGGCTCTAGGCGCTTTAGTCTGGCACCGCCCGACCGCTGCGGTCGCAGGTTCAAATCCCGCCTCAGTCATAGATGTGTGTCATGTCCTTAGGTTAGTTAGGTTTAAGTAGTTCTGAGTTCTAGGGGACTGATGACCTCAGATGTTAAGTGCCATAGTGCTCAGAGCCATTTGAACCATTTGAAATAACAACGTTGACAATACTACAGCCGCACGTCCGCCACATAGCACTGCTTGCTCACAACTGGCAGATCAAATGCTCAACTATTGTTTACAGTCGTTGGTTCAAGCTGCCATAATAGTTACTGCGCTGACGTCGCTTGTACGCCATGAATAAAATCAGTCTCGGAACCTCTCGGACGAACGCCGTACCTCGGCATCCTCACAAGGTGCAATAGGTTTGTAGCTGAGTTTCGCAAGGCATAATGATTCATCTCGGTGACATTTTAGTTTCTGCAGAGCATTTTGCTATAACTTTCATTTTTTACGGCTGAAATGATATTATGACGCTGGAGAAAGGTGACAGAAATAATACAAACATATATTCATTTTACAACAGGTTTTCAAGACAATATCCAGTCCGTCAACTGCTCTTGCATGTCCTTTCCCATCTTTGATAAAATTGCAATGTCATCGGCAGACATGAAAGTTATTATGTCTCCTTCTTGAACTTTAATCTCATTTCCCAATTTTTCTTTGGTTTCCCTTATTACACTGCGCAACAGAATTATAGGATCACATTTCCAAAACCCCGTAATTGTCACCCTTTGGGACGCATAAGTTTGAAATTTGGCTCATATGTGCGTACTTCCTCTCTCCAAAATGGAACGAAAGTGTGGCGCCCTATGACGTCGCCCTCGGGCAGAATGAGGCTTCAAACAGCAAGCTGTCGACACTTGCAGAGAAAACGCCGCACAGAAGTCTACCTGACGTGTAATGCAAGTTAATGATGTGCCACGTCATAGCCCCCTTTATCCCTATTTCAGCCCTTCTTTTGACATCTCTGTGATGGAGGTCATAACTAGGACGCCCAGCATTTAAATGACGCGGTTTTTTTATGATTAGCCGAAGGAGACTTTCGAGACACGCTACCACTCCGAATCGGAAAGAAAATGCCTCAGGGGCTGGTATGAAGAACTTCAATGGAACCGTGTCTTCCCGTGGGGCGTTGATTTCCATACATTTCGTGATCTAAAACGAGAGTTTGTTGTACCGTAACACAGCCTCGGACGTTTCAGCCCTTATCTAAGGATATTGTGAAGCTGCATCCACATGAAAGGTCTCAGTGTACTGCATCACTATAAACATACTTAAATTACCTACTTGTGCACATGCAAGCCCTATATTAGATTTACATTTGATATACTATTTCAGGCTACTAGATTTCCATCCTTCTCTTTACCGTCTGTGTGAAGGTGCATGAAAATGTATTTTTCGTGTTCCGATTGGTAGCTAGTACTATGGAACTTACTGCCCGCTGTGGTCAGTCTGGGCAACCTTAGGTGTTCAGTCAAAGCAAAGAGATTTATGCCTTCTAAGTCGTCTTTATCGACAGTTGGTAGGTTGATGCCGGAAGCGACTCCTATGGTCTGTTCTGGCAACCCGCGGAGATTCGTTGTTCTGGGGAGGTAAAGCACTTGACGGTGGGCAGTCGGTGAGTGTGGTCGGTAGCTTAAGACTGAGCTTAGAATGAGATGTGTAAGTCTTCAGGCTAGCTGAAGTAGTATAGTTCACTTTTTATTACAGCGAAAGGTTCATTATGTGATCAACAGTTTACGCAGGATAGACAATGGTGCAATTTACCAAATGGCTCTGAGCACTATGGGACTTAACATCTAGCAGTTTACCAATTTTAATAAGTGTCTTCTAGTACTTTCATTGTGCTACCAGAACTTGTAGTGTGCAAAGGCTTCCCATCTTGTTACATTAGATTTTCCTAAGTGTGTAGGCGTGCATGGATGCATTCTCGTGTAAATGTTTTCATTTATTGTTGCAGTTTGAATTCTTTCGGTTTCATCTGTGATTTGATAAATTTGTCTCTATGCTTTACACCACATGTCACTAACTTGCCTTCTGTGTTGTTCACCGGTAATCAATCGTGGCCGGCTGGAGTGGCCGAGAGGTTCTAGGCGCTACAGTCTGGAGCTGCGCAACCGCTACGGTCGCAGGTTCGTATCCTGCCTCGGGCATGGATGCATGTGATGTCCTTAGCTTAGTTAGGTTTAAGTAGTTCTAAGTTCTAGGGGACTGATGACCTCAGAATTTAAGTCCCATAGTGCTCAGAGCCATTCGAACCATTTGAATCAATCGTGTTCCCTAGAATTAATGTAGCTTGTGTTGACTTTTCTAGGTAGTTAATGGATTTTAGTGTATTTTACAGCGTGAAATTTCAAATGGATGGCGCGCTTGCTTAGTTAGTCTGAACAAGGTGTTTGGTAGCGCCAGTTGAGACCTCAGCTCTATGTCTCCATTGAGGGATGAATTTCTTGCAGTTCATTTTATCTTTATTTGCACGTCGTGAATGTAATTTAACCGTTTTGTGAAAATATTCAGTCACCCGGTAAATGTGCTACCTTTCTTAAAATCTAGTTTCCGCGTGATCCCCTGCCCCTTCCCCACCTTGTATCGATTTTATTTATGTGAGAATATTTTAAGCAGTTGCATTTGTCGAAAGATTACTACTTAGGAAGGCATGAATCTGTTTCCCTGACTGTTTGCTGAAGGCGTAATGTTTCTTGAACTTTGTTCTTTAGTACGGTTCTTGCTAAGTACGTGCATTTATCCCATTCTCTTCCCATAATTTTCACATACCTTCCCCTTCATATGGTCAATCAGCATTCAACTATTTGAAACAGTGTTACAGGTAACGGCAAGCACTATTACAATCTGTTTACTGTATAGTGTTTAACTTGTGTTTCTGGTTAAATAAATTGTGTTCATACTTCATGAGTGTCCATCAGGTCGGTGTGGTCGAGCGGTTCTAGGCGCTACAGTCTGGAAACGGCCGACCGCTACGGTCGCAGGTTTGAATCCTGCTTCGGGCGTGGATGTGTGTGATGTCCTTAGGTTAGTTAGGTTTAGACCCAGAAGAAGGCTGCTGCAATCGTGGTCGAAGCGTTGGCTTTTCTATAGCAGCAGTAGTTTTTTACATTACGACGCGGTACCAAACCCAGAAAACTTTTATGTCGAGTGACTCTGGCAGCGGAAGCCTACGCAGTTATATTAGGTTTAAATAGTTCTAAGTTCTAGGGAACTGATGACCTCAGAAGTTAAGTCCCATAGTGATCAGAGCCAGTGTCCATCAACGTAGCCACCCCTTCTGAAATCGATCTTAGTATTTCCAACCTGTCGTCACCAAAGTGCAATATTCTTGCAGGCCCAAAATCTGACTTTTAATTAGATTCTAAGAAATTATGTTTTAATTTATCTAACTGCTTTCATTCAGTATGATTACGCTTTTGAGTAAACTAATTTCAGCGTTCATTTGATGAGAATACTGACATCTTAATGGTTACTAAGCAACAAATTAAAAATTTCTTTAATTAATTGTAAATTATTTATTCCCAACTTCGTTGGGTGGCGACTCTATATAATTTACTATAAAAGAGAATATCAGAGCGCTTATTTGCATTAGAATTCCATAGTCCAATAAGTTGGAAAAGCCCCTCATACCGTTTCTGTAGAACCCATTTACCCATTAAAGGTGATCTGACCAAATTGGAGAGCACTGTGACTGTACTTTCATGTACAGGTTGGAAGCACTAGGGACCATTCGAAACCGTTCGACGAAATTTGAACATAAGCCACAGCAGTAAATGGTGCTTTTTCATCCTTCTTGTTTCGCGTCCTCCAAGTACGTGATCATTGCGGGCGCGGGGGGGGGGGGGGGGGGGGGGCGAGTGCGGAGGGGCCAAACGGGGCAAAGGGCCTTCTGACTACCCCAGTTCAGCAAAACCCTCGGTGCGAGCCACCCGCCTTGGTTGAGCACCTCAAAAAATTTACCTGTACAGACAGAACCCAGGCAGGCTACTTGCTGCTCTTGCACCTCATAGTAGGCATTCCGCAATGTGAGGTGAGATTGTCGAAGGAGTTGCCAGTCTGTAGAGCGACATACTGAAATATCTCAGAACGCGGGTGGATGCTACCGTTGGTTTTGCTGAACTGGGGGAGGGGGTATCATTCCCCATTTTATTCACACTGTTTCAATGTCGCATCCTCCCGTGATCACTCTACAGGAAAACACAAAGTGAACACTGGAAAAGCACAAGCACCCTTCGCTCCTTCGGATTATGTTTAAATTTCGTTGAATAGTTTTGAACGGGCCCTAGTGCTTCCAACGCGTACACTAGAGCAAAACTTGCAGTCGCACTGTACTCCAAACGTGTGCGATCACTTTCGATGGGGATGTTCTTAGAGAATTCCGAGAGTGTCAGCAGTGTCAAAGATTGCCAAGAATGTTGCTCACCACACTGCGAATTGTCGCTTTCGGCAGCTAAATGTGTGGGGATCAAAGTCCCAGGGAAAAGGATGATTTCATTGACGCCCTTTTCCCACCACCTGCGCCCTTTTCGTGCTGATTCTGAACTGCGGTGCGTCTGGAATGTTTTCCTCGGCCTCTCATGAACAAACTGCGTAACTTCAACGCTCGACGTCGCGATTCTGACCCCATCGCAGAATCGTCAAAAGAAGAGATGAAATAAGGATAAGAGAGGGTGTAACGACCTTTCCATCGTGTGACACGTCCACCGTCCCACTGGGAAGAACAGTGGTAAAATTTGGTACCAAAGAAGCATCAGCAACCCACATTACACGTCGCATGGACAGAGCTATAGTTCTTTTGTTTACCACGTGTCGATTGATGTCCGGGGCGTCATCGAGTCCGACTGTGACGTCCCCGGGAGTCACACTATTGTGCCATTACAGAGGAAGGTACCTTTCACCCAAATTTCAAACTTAAGTGTCGCAAGGGTGGCAATTACGGGCTTTCGAAAGAGTAATCCTTCAATTCCGCTACACAGACTGATTTACACAGAGGATAGGTTTCAATCCAGTCTCACTTGCTTCTGAACCAATAACTACTTCTCATATTCTTCACTCTTATAACTGTAGTCAGCCGGCCGGTGTGGTCGAGCGGTTCTAGGCGCTACAGTCTGGAAATGCGCGACCGCTAAGATCGCAGATCGCAGGTTCGAATCCTGCCTCGGGCATGGGTGTGTGTGATGTCCTTAGGTTAGTTAGGTTTAGGTAGTTCTAAGTTCTAGGGGACTGCTGACCTCAGAAGTTAAGTCCCATAGTGCTGAGAGCCATTTGAAGAATTTTTGAACTGTAGTCTGGTTTCTGTACAAGCTGTAAACAGAATGGCTCTCCCAGTATTTTAATCCTGTACCGCTCATAGTTTCAAAGAGTGCATTGGAGTAAAATTTTTCAAAAGCTTTTGAACCTACAAATGCTTCGCAGAAGTCGTTCTGCATACTTGTGGATGTAGCACTTCTTCCTGGAGTGCTAGTCCGACTAAGTGTGTGAAAGAAATGCTGTGAAGTTTGTGAGGTAGGAATCTACTGAGGTTCTACGCTTTATTCCCAGTCCGCCACCCAGTTTTAATCTGCCTGGGAATTCCAGACCAGCGCATATTCCGTTGCAGAGTGAAAATTTCTGTGTTATTTTGATATTTTTTAGCGGTATGTCTGACTTGTGTCTAACTGGATGTCTCACTGTTTTAATTTGACGCCGATTTACGCACTGGAAAAATCACGTCAGGTTACTCTTCGCACAAACTCTGCAAATGGTCTTGTAGTGTGAAGTGCCGTAATGGCAACTATTAGTGCTAGTTCCGATTTTGGTCACAGTTCGATTTCTCAGATAGTGGTGCCGAACATCTCGAGTCGGCAGACTTGGCTTAGCGAAGGCAAGATATGCAGAGTCACTGTCACGCGTATACCACTCCACATCTGCTATCGCGGAGCCGTTGAGTGAAGGATATGTCAGTAGCGTGTAAGCAGATTACGAGAAGCACATCTTTTAGCCTCGTGTGCGACATCCGGTCCAGCATGGCGCTCACCGTCTTCGGTAAGGAAAACAGTCTCTTCACTCTTGCACTAATATTTATTACGCATACAAAAGCTCGTTGTTTTTGTGTAGCACATGCCACCGGCTCAGATAAACATAGCGTGCAATAAACTAGAGCTACAGGCTATGTGAGTCACCTATCTCTCTATTCCACCGCTGTGCTTAACGCCTTCAAGTGCGAACAATCAGTGTGATTACATTTCACTCCTACACTTCACCCCTGTTGTACACAGATGTATATTGTTGTTAATGAATTGTTGCTCGCTGAACATCACACAGTTTTCGTATTCTTTTTGCAAATAAACATCCAGTTAATACTTAACTGGTAAATACGCTCTGATTGTAAACTTCACGTTTATTTCTTTCATTCTCGCTCCACTAGTTGTGTTTACCTATACAGTAACTCATAAGCTACTTCTGCGTGTTCACAATTAAACTGTACTGCATTCTCGTGATCTCTTAATTTTTCTCAGTGCGGTTTGTTAATAGTGTACTTTTGAGTCTTTTGCCGAGTTGCTATTTCCATTTCATGCTCAATGCTTCGACGACGGACCCAGTTGCCTTCTTCAGGTATTGCGAGTTTTACTGCTGCATGTACTCGCTGCTTGGGCTCTAACCTTTCTCTGAACTATAGTTGGGATCGCGCCGCTATTTAAAGCCCAGTTCGGTTCCCGGTGTCCTCTATGCTCTACCATGCCATTTTGATTTTCAAAGCTCGCACTGATATTCTGCGAAACTCCAATTCTCTGGTAGACGTGATGGTCGACAGTAATTTAATAATCTCAGTGCCAGACCTCAGGTGTTTTTTTATATTGATACCGACCTGTCGGTTCATTAGGTTTTCTGATATCTTTATTTCGATAGACTCCTTAGTTACGCTGTTCCAGAAACTTGACGTTTGCACCATGATACCACCTTCATCATGTTTCATTTCATGATTATATTTGAGGCAGTTCTCTGCGGCAGCTGTCTTGTTTGTTTGTTTTAGTCGGGTGTGTCGCTGATGTTTCTTGCATCTCTCCTCGACTGTCCTAGTGGTCAGCCCCACATAAAACCTGCCACGTTCGCATGGAATTCGATACGCACCCAGCTTTCGTGGTCGTATCTCGTCATTAACATCGCAAAGAATAGTTTTTATCTAAGTTGAAGAGAGCGAAATATACAGGGTGGCCAATGATCGTGACCGGGCCAAATATCTCACGAAATAAGCGTGGGAAGGGTGAAACCAGATGGCGCTATGGTTGGCCCGCTATATGGCGCTACCATAGGTCAAACGGATATCAACTGCGTTTTTTTAAATAGGGACCCCCCATTTTTATTACATATTCGTGTAGTACGTAAAGAAATATGAATGTTTTAGTTGGAACATTTTTTTCGCTTTGTGATAGATGGCGCTGTAATAGTCACAAACATATGGCTCACAATTTTAGACGAACAGTTGGTAACAGGTAGGTTTTTTAAATTAAAATACGCAACGTAGGTACGTTTAAACATTTTATTTCGGTTGTTCCAATGTGATACATGTACATTTCTGAACTTATCATTTCTGAGAACGCATACTGTTACAGCGTGATTACCTGTAAATACCACATTAATGCAATACATGCTCAAAATTATGTCCGACAACCTCAATGCATTTGACAATACGTGTAACGACATTCCTCTCAACAGCGAGTAGTTCGCCTTCCGTAATGTTCGCACATGCATTGACAATACGCTGACGCATGTTGTCAGACGTTGTCGGTGGATCACGATAGCAAATATCCTTCAACTTTCCCCACAGAAAGAAATCCGAGGAAATTAGATCCGGTGAACGTGCGGGCCATGGTACGGTGCTTCGACGGCCAATCTACCTGTCGTGAAATATGCTATTCAATACCGCTTTAACCGCACGCGAGCTATGTGCCGGACATCCATCATGTTGGAAGTACATCGCCATTCTATCATGCAGTGAAACATCTTGTAGTAACATCGGTAGAACTTTACGTAGGAAATCAGCATACATTGCACCATTTAGATTTCCATCGATAAAATGGGGGCCAATTATCCTTCCTCCCATAATGCCGCACCATACATTAACCCGCCAAGTTCGCTGATGTTCCACTTGTCGCAGCCATCGTGGATTATCAATTGCCCACTAGTGCATATTATGCCGGTTTACGTTACCGCTGTTGGTTAATGACGCTTCGTCGCTAATTAGAACGCGTGCAAAAAATTTGTTATCGTCCCGTAATTTCTCTTGTGTCCAGTGGCAGAAATGTACACGACGTTCAAAGTCGTTGCCATGCAATTCTTAGTGCATAGAAATATGGTACGGGTGCAATCGATGTTGATGTACCATTTTCAACACCGACGTTTTTGAGGTTCCCGATTCTCGCGCAATTTGTCTGCTACTGATGTGCGGATTAGCCGCGACAGCAGCTAAAACACCTACTTCGGCATCATCATTTGTTGCAGATCGTGGTTGACGTTTCAAATGTGGCTGAACACTTCCTGTTTCCTTAAATAACTAACTATCCGGCGAACGGTCCGGACTCTTGGATGACGTTCTCCAGGATACCGAGCAGCATACACAGCACACGCCAGTTGGGCATTTTGATCACAATAGCCATACATCAACACGATATCTACCTTTTCCGCAATTGTAAACGGTCCATTTTAACACGGGTAATGTAGCACGAAGCAAATACCGTCCGCACTGGCGGAATGTCACGAGATACCACGTAATTATACGTTTATGACTATTACAGCACCATCTATAACAAAGCGAAAAAAGTGGTCCAACTAAAACATTCATACACTCCTGGAAATTGAAATAAGAACACCGTGAATTCATTGTCCCAGGAAGGGGAAACTTTATTGACACATTCCTGGGGTCAGATACATCACATGATCACACTGACAGAACCACAGCCACATAGACACAGGCAACAGAGCATGCACAATGTCGGCACTAGTACAGTGTATATCCACCTTTCGCAGCAATGCAGGCTGCTATTCTCCCATGGAGACGATCGTAGAGATGCTGGATGTAGTCCTGTGGAACGGCTTGCCATGCCATTTCCACCTGGCGCCTCAGTTGGACCAGCGTTCGTGCTGACTTGCAGACCGCGTGAGACGACGCTTCATCCAGTCCCAAACATGCTCAATGGGGGACAGATCCGGAGATCTTGCTGGCCAGGGTAGTTGACTTACACCTTCTAGAGCACGTTGGGTGGCACGGGATACATGCGGACGTGCATTGTCCTGTTGGAACAGCAAGTTCCCTTGCCGGTCTAGGAATGGTAGAACGATGGGTTCGATGACGGTTTGGATGTACCGTGCACTATTCAGTGTCCCCTCGACGATCACCAGTGGTGTACGGCCAGTGTAGGAGATCGCTCCCCACACCATGATGCCGGGTGTTGGCCCTGTGTGCCTCGGTCGTATGCAGTCCTGATTGTGGCGCTCACCTGCACGGCGCCAAACACGCATACGATCATCATTGGCACCAAGGCAGAAGCGACTCTCATCGCTGAAGACGACACGTCTCCATTCGTCCCTCCATTCACGCCTGTCGCGACACCACTGGAGGCGGGCTGCACGATGTTGGGGCGTGAGCGGAAGACGGCCTAACGGTGTGCGGGACCGTAGCCCAGCTTCATGGAGACGGTTGCGAATGGTCCTCGCCGATACCCCAGGAGCAACAGTGTCCCTAATTTGCTGGGAAGTGGCGGTGCGGTCCCCTACGGCACTGCGTAGGATCCTACGGTCTTGGCGTGCATCCGTGCGTCGCTGCGGTCCGGTCCCAGGTCGACGGGCACGTGCACCTTCCGCCGACCACTGGCGACAACATCGATGTACTGTGGAGACCTCATGCCCCACGTGTTGAGCAATTCGGCGGTACGTCCACCCGGCCTCCCGCATGCCCACTATACGAACTCGCTCAAAGTCCGTCAACTGCACATACGGTTCACGTCCACGCTGTCGCGGCATGCTACCAGTGTTAAAGACTGCGATGGAGCTCCGTATGCCACGGCAAACTGGCTGACACTGACGGCGGTGGTGCACAAATGCTGCGCAGCTAGCGCCATTCGACGGCCAACACCGCGGTTCCTGGTGTGTCCGCTGTGCCGTGCATGTGATCATTGCTTGTACAGCCCTCTCGCAGTGTCCGGAGCAAGTATGGTGGGTCTGACACACCGGTGTCAATGTGTTCTTTTTTCCATTTCCAGGAGTGTATTTCCTTACGTACTACACGAATATGTATTAAAAATGGGGGTTCCTATTTTAAAAAACGCAGTTGATGTCCGTTTGACCTATGGCAGTACCATCTAGCGGGCCGACCATAGCGCCATCTGGTTTCCCCCTTCAAGGTAGACGAGTTTCGTTTTTTGTAGTTTTTTCGTTTGATGCTTATTTCGTGAGATATTTGGCCCGGTCACTATTAATGGACCACCCTGTATATCCGTAGGAGCCTACCGATCATTCCGGATATTGAGAAAACATAAGGTCGAGAAGCGATTTTTGATTGCTCTTCCTCGGTCTCAGTCTCAACCTCTTTCGGAGACGTTCTTGATTTTGACTGCAGTGCCCTTTAAATGTGATGACCCGTGTATCCACTCCTTTGGAACACTATTGGTGGGTGTTGTAACTCTTCGGCAAGACTGTCGAGTTGTATGGATTTGGGCACCGAATTTCTTTGTAACGAATGGTGATGGCACGGGACGTGGAGGTACATATTAGTGGGGGTATGGTTTTTTTATTAACGCCATAACCAACAGGTCGCTCCATTCTTCTCTTAAGTGGCACGTCGAGAAAAGATAGTTTTCCGTCTTTCCCATCGTGAATTACACATTACAATGAATGGAAAGTGAATTTTACCCGTAGTGGATGCTGTTGAACTCCATGGCTGTTCCTTTATAGGGCGTAAAAAAATTTCCGCTACCAGTCAGAATAAAATATTTATTCGTCACATGACTGCTTTTGGGCTTGTGCCCATCCGCAGGTGTACATGGACATATTTGTATTGCTGGAGATCACTGTTTGAAAGCAAAGAAAATTAGAAAAATATATGCTGATGACTAAACAGACACAAATGGAACTATTGCAAGTGGCAAGGCGGCATTTGTTGAAAATATATCTGTACTTATATAAAGATAAAGTATCCTTATTACAATCATGCTGTGGCGACAGTTTTTCCACTTAGTTGCACATTTGTTTCCATTTTCACGTCCAAGTTTCAGTTTTAAATTTAGCTTCACATTTCACTACTGTGTCGTGAACTCGTGATACACACTGTGTTTACATTCAGACATGCAAGTTATGGTCAAAGAACGTAGACGTAGGAGGTGCAAAGATGTTGCTCGTACAGAAACATGTAGGCTATGGTAAAAAAACTTAGACATCGGAAGTGCAAAGATGTTGTACAGATAGAAACATAAAAAGTTATTATAACTTGCGAAATTTTTGAACCACGTAATGATATATTTGATCCACATTTTCGACAGAGAACTTAGATCTAGGAAGTACAATGAGTTATACATATGAAATTACATGAAAATGACAATTAAGAATTGTGTTTACAATATGACTTTTACAAATTACGATAATTACAGTTGAACTGTTGTATGGTTGCTTCGTCGGATTTCCATAGCATATTACTTTGTTATTAGATATCAGAGGATAATGAGTTTTTGATTTGGAATATTTCATGAAATATGTGGAGATAAGATTTGTTTGCAAGCTCCACTTGTTCATTGAGAATAAGATGTGGTGAGTTAGAGCTGTGGACGTAAATTTCTAGCTCTTCGAGCAGATTAATTTTCTTTCCTTTGTTGACAGTGTGTAGTATTTGTAAGTTGTCTGTAATGGCTGTGTCTGAGTGACCACGGTTTCTTAGATGCATTGCAAAGGTGGGTTTCTCAAAGCTGTTTAGCCGGAAAGCATCCATATGCTGATGGTACCTTGCAGTGAAACTCCTTCCAGTTTGGCCTATGTAGAACTGTGGGCAAATGTCAGATAAAACTTTGTAAATACCTGATTTGTGGTGGCATTGTTTATTTGTCTTACTGTTGTGGATTTTGTGCTATTGTAGCTTGTTGTTAGTGCTGACAGAAATTTGAACACCAGTGTTCCGAAAGAAGTTGGCAATTTGGTGTGAAATTTTACCTATAAAGAGCATGCGCTCAAATGTGTTTTCTGCCTTCTTGTGAATCTGATTTAGGTGTGCATTGTTTCTTTTTGATTTTGTTGTTAGGTTTATCAATTGCATCTAGGTTTTATCCATTCCTATGTGCAATTTCTTTGATAATGTTAATTTCTTTTTTTACAAGATACCAAGAGCATATGGATGCCTTCCAGCTAAATAACTTTGTCAAATCCACCTTTGCAGTGCATCTAAAAGGCCATGGTCACTCAGCCACAGCCATTATAGGTAACTTACAAGTACTACACACTGTCAACAAAGGAAAGAAAATTAATCTCATCGAAGAGCTAGAAATTTGCATCCACAGTTCTAACTGACGACACCTTTGTCTCACCGAACAAGTGGAGCTTACATACAAATCTTATCTCCACATGCTTCATGAAATATTCAAAAACAAAAACTCATTATCCTCTGATATCTAATAACAAAGTAGTATGCTATGGAAATCCGACGAAGCAACCATACAACAGTTCAACTGTAAGTATCGTAATTTGTAAAAGTCATTTTGTAAACACAAGTCTTAGCTGTTATTTTCGTAACTTGTAACAGCTTTCAAAATTCATGTGTATAACATCATTACTTCCTATACCGGAGTTCTCTGACAACAGTGTCGCTCAAAACAGTTCTGTCATTTTCGTAATTCGTAGTAGCTCTCAGTAATTTCATATGTATAACATCATTGTACTTCCTCTAAAAAATGTGGATCAAAAATTTCATGATGTGGTTCAAAAACTTCGCAATTTATAATAGCTTTTTAAGTTTCTTTCTGTACAACGTCTTAGCACTTCCGATGTCTAGGTTTTTTTACCATAGCCTACATGTTTCTGTATGAGCAACATCTTTGCATCTCCTATATCTACGTACTTTGTCCATAACTTGCATGTTTGAATTTAAACGCAGTGTATGTCACGAGTTCACGACACAGTAGTGAAATAAGCAGCTAAATTTTAAAAACTGAAACATTGACGTGAAAATGGTAACAAATGTGCAGCTGAGTGGAGAAACTGTCGCCACAGCGTAATTATAATAAGGATACTTCATCTTTATATAAGTACAGATATATTTTCCACCAATGCCGCCTTGCCACTTATAATTGTTCCATTTGTGTCTGTTTAGTCATCAGCAAATAATTTTCTTCGTATTCAAACAGTGATCTCCAGCAACAGAAACATGTACATGAATGTATAAACACTTGAGGATGGGCACAAGCGGAAAACCGGCCGTGTGACAAATAAATAATATTGTGACTGGTAGTGGGAATTTTTCTACGCTCTGTAATGAATGGAGTTTAAATGTTCCAGGGACTCTTGAAACATTTCAGCTCCATGTGGCCGTACTCTAAATGTGTCGTCCAGGTAGCAATAGATATACACTGCCTGATAAAAGTACACTGTTTTAGGGGTTCCCAGTTCACTCAATATTTATTGTTGCAACAGTGTATAAGGAATACGTGGAATGATTACATTTACAGAGCCATAGCACAAGTGGTTTTGTGCTATCGACTCATGCTGAAACCCTTATTAGTACGTGTTGTAGCCACCATGGGTGGGAATACGGGCACTGTCTTTGGCATCCAGTCGATCGTATAGATGGCGAATACTGACCTGGGATGCGTTATTGCGCGCCTGCCCGACCTGTTCAATTCGTTCTGCAAGAGTTGATGGTTGACGAGTCACACAAGTCACTTCTCATTCCATCACATCCCACACTTGTTCGATTGGAGACAAGTCTAGGGACTGGGCTGCCCCGACAAGTTACTGCGCGTCTTGCAGAGCACGTTGAGTTTCACAAGCAGTATCCTGTTGAAACAACGTATCATCTTCCTGTTGCAAGAACCGCTAAATAACGGATCTAACAACGTTCTGCACATACTGAGCACTGGTTAGTGTCCTCTACCCCAGACGACTGGCCTTGAATGGGGCCAGTGTTTGTTCGTCGAATGCACTACGAGACAGCACTCACCAGGTATACATCGTTCGCGCAAATGACCCGTCACTTGCGTTCAGGCAGAAACTGCTTTCTGTTTTCCCTCTCTTAAGTGATACACTCAAGGCACCAGTCAAGCCGAGGACATGGATACTATGGCGTGAGTGGGAGACAGGCTAGAGGTTTACCCCGTAGTCCCACTGGTAATAACCGATTCGCAACAGTTTGTGTTGATACGTGTGATCTCACAGATCCTCTTATCTGTGCTCTGATAGTTGTACGATCTGCCCCTGCTACACTTACAATACGACGATCCTGGAGGGTGTGTATGTTGCGTGGTCGTCGAGAACCTCGTTACGGATGTCAGAATGTTCTCGTGACCACAACTGATAGAGCACGTCCAACTTGAGTGGCAAGGCCAAATTTAACCCTTTTTAAATTTGCCTGGTTGGCTGTAGGAAGCCCGAGTGCGTCTCCCTGGCATGGTTGCCTGCTTGCGCCACACGTTTCCACCACACTGAGCCTTCTGGCTGTGAGCATTCCCTAATAAAGGGTAGATACAGATGTCGCTCTCGTAGCTATGCCACTACTCAGTCAGCTGGCTGACAACGTTGAAACCATTATCAGTACATACACGAGGGTGAGTCAAATGAAAACCTTAAATATGTTTTTAAATATTATTTATTGTGCAGAAGTGGTACAAAGCTGTATCACTTTTTAATGTAATCTCCCCCCACGCTCAATGCAAGTCCTCCAGCGCTTACAAAGTGCATAAATTCCTTTAGAAAAAAATTTCTTTTGGTAGTCCGCGCAACCACTCATGCACTGTGTGGCGTACCTCTTCATCAGAACGGAACTTCTTTCCTCCCAATGCGTCTTTGAGTGGTCCAAACATATGGAAATCACTTGCGGCAAGGTCTGGTGAGTATGGTGGATGAGGAAGACAAATTTTAGGAGATAAATTGTAACAACTAATTAGTAACACACAGTATTTCTGTACTACATATAATGTTTGTAATCCTATTTGTATGTAATTTTATTTATTCCGTTTTAGATTAATCTGATGCAATAGCAAAGAGATATTTTACTGTACCCATATCGACTATACAGCAACTGTAAGTTAACATCCTTATGACTGTAAGCTCTTTGCAAATATTGTTCTCGTTTGTAATATGAAGCTGGGCCACGTTTTGTAAACGTTATTCGTGTGTGCTGCGTGTGTAATTAAGATGATGAGGTTGAAAGTGACGTCCATTGACTGGAATAGCACTCACAAGTGCATATTGAAAAGTGTATTAAGTTTGCGCTCGAAAACATATACGCACAAATATTTTGTCAGGCAGAACTACATAACCTGTAAGTACAATAACCTTGCACGTTTACTAAGTTTAAAACAGAAAACTATCCTCATGAGCAATTAGATTTTGTAAAAGAAGTAAATCTTTTGTAAAAATACCATTACCGATATGACAACAAAAATATTTCTTTTCTTTCCCAGTGCAGCAAACGAATAACAAAAACAAAACTAGGTCCAACTTAGAATGCTTGTAACTGCTATCTGAAGATGGATTTGTATAGAAAAATCATAAACCGGTCATGGTCTGAAGATACTAAACCTTCTTAAACCATACATGTGGCTGGTAGCTGTTTTTTATAAATTATAAACTGTTGTATGTTTGTGTACACCAGCAAGTGGTGTCACTGTTACTCTTTTCTTAGCCTCTAAATGACACTATGTGGCAAGACTGACTCACTGAGAAAAGCCATCTTCTTATCGATTTTATCAGTTGGATCGACATTTATCTGTCTGTATGCAGTGTCACACAAAAGATCGAAAATCATCTCATTGTAGTCCACACGAGACATTGGGACTGAAAGCTTCCCTTGTCGGCCGGCAGAACAGCACTTTCCTTGTCATCCTAAGGATTTCTTAGTTCTACTCGTTTGCCCTTGGAAATGATTTTAGCGTTAGCACCTTGGGAAGTACTAAACAGGTTTCGCGGCGAACCTCTTATGTTGCTTCCCGATCGAGACGAGCCACGACATGTTCCACGAGCTGATACAAGCTGCATTTTGGTTGGGGTGCGACATTTATCCATTTAGTAAGGACGTTCACTATATCCACTTTAAGATACTGATCAGTGAGATTAATTAGAATGCGGTTCCCTGTATCTCGTCTTGGCTTTTTGTGCGGGCTATCGAATTTTGCTTTCTGGCGTGCATACGTTTTCAGCTCCTTTAACTGTGATTGTGATCATGTTGTGTTGTCAAACCACTTGTGGGAATCAGCAGAGAGTTCAGCCGATACGTAAAATGTAAACAACTGGGCGGAAATCCCGCACGCAAATTATTACTACTTTCTTGCAATGTGTTGACTGTGATTTATTTTGTCTCAGTTTTAGGGCTACTTTCAATGTCGCTACATTTATTCCTTCCGTTCGTTGTTTTTGTTTCGTGCACAAGAGCAAAATAACAAACTAAGAATGGTTCAAATGGCTCTGAGCACTATGGGACGTAACTTCTGAGGTCATCAGCCCCCTAGAACTTAGAACTACTTAAACCTAACTAACCTAAGGACATCACACACACCCATGCCCGAGGCAGGATTCGAACCTGCGACCGTAGCAGCAGCGCGGCTCCGGACTGGAGCGCCTAGAACCGCACGGCCACCGCGGCCGGCCAAATGTTGTCATAATCTGCTCATTGTGAACCATGGTCTTATGTTCAAATTATCAAACAGACGTAATGTCCTTGAAGAAAAATCCACAGAGTAAAGATTTGATAACTCAATTGTTGCGTTCAGAAGCTCTACATCTGGAGGCAGCATAACTCAGATGCGCATTTATCCAGACTAAATTCATGCAGTATTGAAGAACGAGAGCACATAACGACTTACAACACCCTTAATACATAACTCACCAAATCTACGACCGATATGAACAGAGATTTGCCTTTCCTTAACCGACGATTGGGCGACCGGCGGTTCGTGGGTCACGTCCAGTCTGCTACTGGTTTCAATCTGGCCCGTGGAAGAAGTGCTGCATGAACATAAAGTGAATGTATTCTCAAAAAATCGTGTTTTGGGGCATAATTCGCTGTCGTGGCATGTCGGGGAAGGCGTGCCATTCATAACAGTGTGTTACCCCTTAAGCGCTATTGTTATGGACGCTATAGCTTTGACTTCATGCGCTAGAACTGTTGTCGTGTCACGTGACATGGCAGCTCGCGAGCTTAAGTGAGTATGTGAATCAGGCTCTCCGGCTCACCAAATGTGGCGCATGCCAGTCTAAACCTATCTTCAAAGTAGTAAAGACAATAATGCCTCACCTGTTCCAACATTTCTCCCAAACTGATCTTCCCTGATATCGGCTTCTGCCCGTTTTTCCATCCTAGTTTAAATCATGTCAGGATTTTGCGACCATTACTTATTAAATTGATAGTTCTGTAAAACTTCAGACCCGTCAGTACCAGCTTTCCTTGGAATTCAAATTATTACATTCTTTTTTAAATATTAGGCTATTTCGTCCATCTCAAAAACCTCCCAAACCAGATGGAATAGTTTAGTCAGGCTGACTCTCCCAGGGATATCAGCAGTTCTGAAGTAGTTCGGAGTAGGTCTTTCAGAGCTCTGTCAAATTCTTCAGGCACTATCATATCTCCCACTTCTGGCATTATATACTCATACCCTTGACAACACAAGTGGACTGAAATCTCTGATTTTTGCTGATTTGGCGTGAATTGTTTATATGTAACCTATTTCATGAGTTATATAGTTAAACATAGGACCAATAACTTTAATGTGTCGGAACGCTGAGAAATGCGACAGTAGTTGTGCATCTTTTCACTTCAGTGTCTCGCTTGTTCTACACAATGGTAAGGTGAAGTGAGCTACAGAGTGGCGTGGCAACTGTCATCGTAGGGAAGTTGAGCATGAGTTGAAATGGTTAGCGAACAAGTGAACAAAGTAAACAGAAGATTAACTTGTATTTTTTCAGGTGTACAAAGACTCATTACAAATAGTGCAGCAAAAAGAGTCCAGCTATCGCAGTGTCAACTAGGATGAGGCTTGCTGTACTAAGCGCGAATGATAGTAGTGTAGCAATGAGGTTCCAAGCGCAAGTGGGTTGAGGCGCTGCTGCTGGCCACCCCATATCGTGGCAGCAGAGGGCGCTCATGGTACAGAGCCACTGGAAGTGTGGCTCAGTGAGCATACACCATAGGATCCACCAGATCCCAGACGACCACTACAAGCAATTCCACTGCCAACACTGACGACCCTATGGCATCGATTTGTGATCCCTCGTCACTTACCTGTGTACCAACACTTATAAACTAATTTATGCATTCATACAAAACCCATTAACTACATAATACACTACTACCCATTAAAATTGCTACACCACAAAGATGACGTACTACAAACGCCAAATTTAACCAACAGGAAAAAGATGCAGTGATATGCCAATGATTAGCTTTTCAGAGCATTCACACAAGGTTGGCGACGGTGGCGACACCTACAACGTGCTGACATGAGGAAAGTTTCCAACCGATTTCTCATACACAAACAGCAGTTGACCGACGTTACGTGCTGAGACGTTGTTGTGATGCATCGTGTAAGGAGGAGAAATGCATACCATCAGGTTTCCGACTTTGATAAAGGTCCAATTGTAGCCTATTGCAATTACTGTTTATTGTATCGCAAAAGCGCTGTTTGCGTTGGTCGAGATCCAATGACTGGTAGCAGAATATGGAGTCGGTGGGTTCAGGAGGGTAATACGGAACGCCGTGCTGGATCCCAATGGCCTCGTATCACTAGCAGTCGCGATGACAGGAATCTTATCCGCATGCTGTAACGGATCGTGCAGCCGCGTCTCGATCCCTGAGTCAACAGATGGGGACGTTTGCAAGACAACAACCATCTGCACGAACAGTTCGACGACGTTTGCAGCAGCATGGACTATCAGCTTGGAGACCATAGCTGCGGTTACCCTTGACGCTGCATCACAGACAGGAGCGCCAGCGATGGGGTACTCAATGACGAACCTGGGTGCACGAATGGCAAAACGTCATTTTTTCGGATGAATCCAGGTTCTGTTTACAGCATCATGTGGTCGCATCCGTGCTTGGCAACATCGTGTTGAACGCACATTGGAAGTGTGTATTCGTCATCGCCATACTGGCGTATCACCCGGCGTGATGGTATGGGGTGCCGTTGGTTACACGTCTCGGTTATCTCTTGTTCGCATTGACGGCATTTTGAACAGTGGACGTTACATTTCAGACTTGTTACGACCCGTGGCTCTACCCTTCATTCGATCCCTGTGAAACCCTACAGTTCAGCAGGATAATGCACGACCATATGTTGCAGGTCCTCTACGGGCCTTTCTGGATACAGAAAATGTCCGACTGCTGCCCTGGCCAGCACATTCTCCAGATCTCTCACCAATTGCAAACGTCTGGTCAATGGTGGCCGAGCAACTGGCTCGTCACAATACGCCAGGCACCACTCTTGATGAACTCTGGTATTGTGTTGAAGCTGTATGGGCAGCTGTACCTGTACACGCCATCCAAGCTCTGTTTGACTCAATGCCCAGGCGTATCAAGGCCATTATTACGGCCAGAGGTGGTTGTTCTGGGTACTGATTTCTCAGTATTTATGCACCGAAATTGCGTGAAAGTTTAATCACTTGTAAGTTCTAGTATAATATATTTGCCCATTGAATACCTGTTTATCATCTGCATTTCTTCTTGATGTAGCAATTTTAATGGCCAGTAGGGTAGATTAGCAACTTATGTTTCGTGAAACAGACAAGAGAGTCTGTGCAGTTCTGGAGGATACAGACAGGGATGTGGAGCCATTCCATTTGTAGTGCCTTGGCCAACTGTGCTAGGAAATTGAAATTTGTGGTAAGTTGCTATGGGACCAAACTGCTAAGGTCACCAGTCCCTAGGCTTACACACTACTTAAACTAACTTACGCTAAGGACAACACACACACTCCCACACCCGAGGGAGGACTCGAACCTCCGATGGGGGTAGCCGCGCAGAGCTGTGCTAGGTTTCTCAGTTGAAGATCCATGGCGCGAACAGCCTGATTGTGGTGGGCCCACAGATACTCCATTGCGCTTAAATTTTGGTGGCCAGGGGAGTACAGCAGACTCATCCTGGTGCACCTCGAATCACAAACGTACACTGCTAGCTGTGTGACACGTTGAATTGTCCTGCTGGTAGATGCCATTGTGCCGAGGAAGAACTAACTGCATTTGAGGCTGGACATGGTACCCAAGGATAGACGTATACCAGTGCCAATACATTGTATCTTCCAGAACGACGACATCACACGGAGAATTCCCCAGATGCTAGCGCTCCCTTCTCCAGCCTGGACTCTGACGATTGTTGCAAGGTGCTTGCTTTGAGATATTTGACAGCTATGTAGCACATCACGTGATTCATCTGAAAAGGCCACCTATCAGCACTCAGTGGACGTCCACTACGGTATTAGCATACAAATCCCAGTCTTCATCGCCAATGAACGGCAGTCCACACTGGTGCGTAAAGCAGTTGCCTGCTGCAGAGGCCCATCCGCAGTAACATTAGTTGAAATGTCGTTGCGGAAACACTGTTGGTAGCCTCTTGGTTCTTCTGGATAGTCAGCTGCTCTACAGTCGCACATCTATCCGTCGTTCGCATCTCCACGGTGGCACTCGACCGGTACACAAAGCTGACCTTCAAGCTTCCCCCCCCCCCCCTAGAATCGCTAGCTGCCGTTTCTGAGAAGAAATATACATCTACAATAACGGACAATATGACTTCTTCAACTTTTGTAGTCCTGTCTTCCTCAGTTGCGTGTAATATTACGGTATATTGATAATTTTTACTTATGGACCGTCTGACAGCAACTGAATAAAACACAATTTTAGTGCCATACGCGTTTCGCCTTTATTTTCTGCAAGGCATCATCAGTGGCCTGGAATATGTACATATGTTAGCTATTTTATTTACATTTTGTCACTGTGCCTATAGGTTATAAACAGTTCTGGTGGTTGGTATTTTGTATTAAGTAGTAATATTTTGAACTGTACTTACAGGTTGCGTGGACAATTTCTTACATATTACGCTCCTGTTGCATTGTTCTTCTTCTTATGATCGCCAATTTGCGTTTTTTTCGACATTCCACAGCACTATGCACTGAACGCTTGTTTTAATGCAATGTTTTGGTTTCTGTTGTCGACTGTCAAATGTTTTTGCGAAAGATCGAATGTTATTGCCAAACTTATGAGTGTAACTATTGAAGTATCTGTGGTCTGTTCGTGTATCCATTTGCGTGTGCGTTTGTGTATGTGTGTGTGTTTTGATGTGATATATATTATTTGTGCTGTGTGTGTCTGTATTTTCGTATGGTACGATTTTTTTTTTTGCTGTGTATCGGTGTGTCCAGATGGTGTGGGGAAGAGTTTTTTTGTTTTGTGTTATCATTTCCTTTATTAAGTGTAGCAGGGAGCCTGTGCTGATGTGTGTTTGTTCATTTATCACATGTTTGTTTTATGTTATCATTTCCTTTATTAAGTGTAGCGGGGAGCCTGTGCTGATGTGTGTTTGTTCATTTATCACATGTTTGTTTTCTGCTATGGTATTCTGGATGTGGAAGGGCTTTCTGGATGTGGAAGTTTTCTTGAGTTTGTATAAGATGTTTGTCATGTTTGCTTATTCTCATTAGTTTCATTTCTTGTTCCATGTTTGATGGTTGTAGTGTTTGAAATGCTCTGCAAGTGTAGAGTAGTTTGATCACATGTTTGTTTTCTGCTATGGCATTCTGGATGTGGAAGGGCTTTCTGGATGTGGAAGTTTTCTTGAGTTTGTATAAGATGTTTGTCATGTTTGCTTATTCTCATTAGTTTCATTTCTTGTTCCATGTTTGATGGTTGTAGTGTTTGAAATGCTCTGCAAGTGTAGAGTAGTTTGATCACATGTTTGTTTTCTGCTA
Organism: Schistocerca cancellata; assembly: GCF_023864275.1. Classification (NCBI taxonomy): domain Eukaryota; kingdom Metazoa; phylum Arthropoda; class Insecta; order Orthoptera; family Acrididae; genus Schistocerca; species Schistocerca cancellata. The sequence continues at coordinate 203,474,661 of NC_064627.1, forward strand.
TGGCATTCTGGATGTGGAAGGGCTTTCTGGATGTGGAAGTTTTCTTGAGTTTGTATAAGATGTTTGTCATGTTTGCTTATTCTCATTAGTTTCATTTCTTGTTCCATGTTTGATGGTTGTAGTGTTTGAAATGCTCTGCAAGTGTAGAGTAGTTTGATCACATGTTTGTTTTCTGCTATGGCATTCTGGATGTGGAAGGGCTTTCTGGATGTGGAAGTTTTCTTGAGTTTGTATAAGATGTTTGTCATGTTTGCTTATTCTCATTAGTTTCATTTCTTGTTCCATGTTTGATGGTTGTAGTGTTTGAAATGCTCTGCAAGTGTAGAGTAGTTTGATCACATGTTTGTTTTCTGCTATGGCATTCTGGATGTGGAAGTTTTCTTGAGTTTGTATAAGATGTTTGTCATGTTTGCTTATTCTCATTAGTTTCATTTCTTGTTCCATGTTTGATGGTTGTAGTGTTTGAAATGCTCTGCAAGTGTAGAGTAGTTTGATTCATGCTTCCAGCATCTGGTGGCTTGCTGGCTTAGGTGTGATTGGCTTCCAGCATCTGGTGGCTGGTGTGATTGAGGGGTTTGCCCAGGCTTACATGCTATTTTATTTGTTTTTATCTTTAATGGACTTGTAGTCCGGGGTGATATGTTACGGTACAGCATCACCGGTCTATTACGGTCTAACTGTGTTGGTGAGGCGGTGAGTTTCCACAGGGCAGTGAGTCACTGCAATTCACTTTGGAGGTGTGGCGGTGGGATTATATTTTTTTTTTTATTTTAAAAAAAAGGACTTGTAGTCCGGGGTGATATGTTACAATACAGCATCACCGGTCCCTGTCTCTTTATGACTGGTCGCAAGTTTGTTTCACCTGTGAGAGAGTGTGGCAGAGATGGTGAAAGAAGCGACTGTCAGACGTTTGAAGACAGACATAACCATTCTGAGGAAGCCTGCTTACAAAATTTAAAGAACATGCATTAAATGATGACTCTAGGAATATACTACAATCCCCTGCGTATCGCTCACATAGGAATCGTAAGGACAAGATCAGGCTAATTACAGCACGCACAGAGGCACTTTAGCATTCTTCCTGTGCTCCGTAATGAAAGGAACAGGATACAATGTTACGTACCGTCTTACATGCATTTCGCGGTTTGCGGAGTACGGATGTGCATATAGATATAGATGTGTTTGTAGCGGACACGACAGCATGTCGTGAGTTAACCAATTTTGAACGTAGGATGATAATCGATGCAAGATGCATGAGTCAAGCATTCAAAGATAACGCAAGTTTTCCAGTTTGCTAGTTTCATAGTGTGTAGGACGGGCCTTCAGCACGGGAGAAACACTGTTTTTGTGTGATTTGACAGCTGAACAGGCAACCTCAGATGTTTGAAGGAGTGAAGTCACTTCATCTCCGCAGTGCTATTCCGAACCATCGGCGGTGTACGCCGAGTCAGATCGCCACCGATTTGAATCTGGGGAACCTCTTTTCTATCAGGACTACACGAGGTCAAATGCACCCATAAGATTTCAGTATCTGAAGACTGAACATCACATCAAGTGTCTTCCCATGAACTATGGCCACTCAGAGTACTTTTTCTCTTAGTGCAGTGCGTAGCTCAGAGAAACAGATTGACAACACAAGTGGACTGAAATCTCTGATTTTTGCTGATTTGGCGTGAATTGTTTATATGTAACCTATTTTATGAGTTAATAGTTAAACATAGGACCAATAACTTTAATGTGTTGGAATGCTGAGAAATGCGACAGTTGTGCATCTTTTCACTTCAGTGTCTCGCTTGTTGTACACAATGGTAAGGTGAAGTGAGCTACAGAGTGGCGTGGCAACTGTCATCGTAGGGAAGTTGAGCATGAGTTGAAATGGTTAGCGAACAAGTGAACAAAGTAAACAGAGATTAACTTGTATTTTTTCAGGTGTACAAAGACTCATTACAAATAGTGCAGCAAAAAGAGTCCAGCTATCGCAGTGTCAACTAGGATGAGGCTTGCTGTACTAAGCAATGATAGTAGTGTAGCAATGAGGTTCCAAGCGCAAGTGGGTTGAGGCGCTGCTGCTGGCCACCCCATATCGTGGCAGCAGAGGGCGCTCATGGTACAGAGCCACTGGAAGTGTGGCTCAGTGAGCATACACCATAGGATCCACCAGATCCCAGACGACCACTACAAGCAATTCCACTGCCAACACTGACGACCCTATGGCATCGATTTGTGATCCCTCGTCACTTACCTGTGTACCAACACTTACAAAGTAATTTATGCATTCATACAAAACCCATTAACTACATAATACACTACTACCCATTAAAATTGCTACACCACAAAGATGACGTACTACAAACGCCAAATTTAACCAACAGGAAAAAGATGCAGTGATATGCCAATGATTAGCTTTTCAGAGCATTCACACAAGGTTGGCGCCGGTGGCGACACCTACAACGTGCTGACATGAGGAAAGTTTCCAACCGATTTCTCATACACAAACAGCAGTTGACCGACGTTACGTGCTGAGACGTTGTTGTGATGCATCGTGTAAGGAGGAGAAATGCGTACCATCAGGTTTCCGACTTTGATAAAGGTCCAATTGTAGACTATTGCAATTGCTGTTTATCGTATCGCAAAATCGCTGCTCGCGTTGGTCGAGATCCAATGACTGGTAGCAGAATATGGAGTCGGTGGGTTCAGGAGGGTAATACGGAACGCCGTGCTGGATCCCAATGGCCTCGTATCACTAGCAGTCGCGATGACAGGCATCTTATCCGCATGGCTGTAACGGATCGTGCAGCCACGTCTCGATCCCTGAGTCAACAGATGGGGACATTTGCAAGACAACAACCATCTGCACGAACAGTTCGAAGACGTTTGCAGCAGCATGGACTATCAGCTCGGAGACCATGGCTGCGGTTACCCTTGACAATGCATCACAGACAGGAGCACCTGCGATGGTGTACTCAATGACGAACCTGGGTGCACGAATGGCAAATCGTCATTTTTTCGGATGAATCCAGGTTCTGTTTACAGCATCATGTGGTCGCATCCGTGCTTGGCAACATCGTGTTGAACGCACATTGGAAGTGTGTATTCGTCAACGCCATACTGGCGTATCACCCGGCGTGATGGTATGGGGTGCCGTTGGTTACACGTCTCGGTTACCTCTTGTTCGCATTGACGGCATTTTGAACAGTGGACGTTACATTTCAGACGTGTTACGACCCGTGGCTCTACCCTTCATTCGATCCCTGTGAAACCCTACAGTTCAGCAGGATAATGCACGACCATAAGTTGCAGGTCCTCTACGGGCCTTTCTGGATACAGAAAATGTCCGACTGCTGCCCTGGCCAGCACATTCTCCAGATCTCTCACCAATTGCAAACGTCTGGTCAATGGTGGCCGAGCAACTGGCTCGTCACAATACGCCAGGCACCACTCTTGATGAACTCTGGTATTGTGTTGAAGCTGTATACGCAGCTGTACCTGTACACGCCATCCAAGCTCTGTTTGACTCAATGCCCAGGCGTATCAAGGCCATTATTACGGTCAGAGGTGGTTGTTCTGGGTACTGATTTCTCAGTATTTATGCACCGAAATTGCGTGAAAATTTAATCACTTGTAAGTTCTAGTATAATATATTTGTCCAATGAATACCTGTTTATCATCTGCATTTCTTCTTGATGTAGCAATTTTAATGGCCAGTAGGGTAGATTAGCAACTTATGTTTCGTGAAACAGACAAGAGAGTCTGTGCAGTTCTGGAGGATACAGACAGGGATGTGGAGCCATTCCATTTGTAGTGCCTTGGCCAACTGTGCTAGGAAATTGAAATTTGTGGTAAGTTGCTATGGGACCAAACTGCTAAGGTCACCAGTCCCTAGGCTTACACACTACTTAAACTAACTTACGCTAAGGACAACACACACACTCCCACGCCCGAGGGAGGACTCGAACCTCCGATGGGGGTAGCCGCGCAGAGCTGTGCTAGGTTTCTCAGTTGAAGATCCATGGCGCGAACAGCCTGATTGTGGTGGGCCCACAGATACTCCATTGCGCTTAAATTTTGGTGGCCAGGGGAGTACAGCAGACTCATCCTGGTGCACCTCGAATCACAAACGTACACTGCTAGCTGTGTGACACGTTGAATTGTCCTGCTGGTAGATGCCATTGTGCCGAGGAAGAACTAACTGCATTTGAGGCTGGACATGGTACCCAAGGATAGACGTATACCAGTGCCAATACATTGTATCTTCCAGAACGACGACATCACACGGAGAATTCCCCAGATGCTAGCGCTCCCTTCTCCAGCCTGGACTCTGACGATTGTTGCAAGGTGCTTGCTTTGAGATATTTGACAGCTATGTAGCACATCACGTGATTCATCTGAAAAGGCCACCTATCAGCACTCAGTGGACGTCCACTACGGTATTAGCATACAAATCCCAGTCTTCATCGCCAATGAACGGCAGTCCACACTGGTGCGTAAAGCAGTTGCCTGCTGCAGAGGCCCATCCGCAGTAACATTAGTTGAAATGTCGTTGCGGAAACACTGTTGGTAGCCTCTTGGTTCTTCTGGATAGTCAGCTGCTCTACAGTCGCACATCTATCCGTCGTTCGCATCTCCACGGTGGCACTCGACCGGTACACAAAGCTGACCTTCAAGCTTTCCCCCCCCCCCCCCCCTAGAATCGCTAGCTGCCGTTTCTGAGAAGAAATATACATCTACAATAACGGACAATATGACTTCTTCAACTTTTGTAGTCCTGTCTTCCTCAGTTGCGTGTAATATTACGGTATATTGATAATTTTTACTTATGGACCGTCTGACAGCAACTGAATAAAACACAATTTTAGTGCCATACGCGTTTCGCCTTTATTTTCTGCAAGGCATCATCAGTGGCCTGGAATATGTACATATGTTAGCTATTTTATTTACATTTTGTCACTGTGCCTATAGGTTATAAACAGTTCTGGTGGTTGGTATTTTGTATTAAGTAGTAATATTTTGAACTGTACTTACAGGTTGCGTGGACAATTTCTTACATATTACGCTCCTGTTGCATTGTTCTTCTTCTTATGATCGCCAATTTGCGTTTTTTTCGACATTCCACAGCACTATGCACTGAACGCTTGTTTTAATGCAATGTTTTGGTTTCTGTTGTCGACTGTCAAATGTTTTTGCGAAAGATCGAATGTTATTGCCAAACTTATGAGTGTAACTATTGAAGTATCTGTGGTCTGTTCGTGTATCCATTTGCGTGTGCGTTTGTGTATGTGTGTGTGTTTTGGTGTGATATATATTATTTGTGCTGTGTGTGTCTGTATTTTCGTATGGTACGATTTTTTTTTGCTGTGTATCGGTGTGTCCAGATGGTGTGGGGAAGAGTTTTTTTGTTTTGTGTTATCATTTCCTTTATTAAGTGTAGCAGGGAGCCTGTGCTGATGTGTGTTTGTTCATTTATCACATGTTTGTTTTATGTTATCATTTCCTTTATTAAGTGTAGCGGGGAGCCTGTGCTGATGTGTGTTTGTTCATTTATCACATGTTTGTTTTCTGCTATGGCATTCTGGATGTGGAAGGGCTTTCTGGATGTGGAAGTTTTCTTGAGTTTGTATAAGATGTTTGTCATGTTTGCTTATTCTCATTAGTTTCATTTCTTGTTCCATGTTTGATGGTTGTAGTGTTTGAAATGCTCTGCAAGTGTAGAGTAGTTTGATCACATGTTTGTTTTCTGCTATGGCATTCTGGATGTGGAAGGGCTTTCTGGATGTGGAAGTTTTCTTGAGTTTGTATAAGATGTTTGTCATGTTTGCTTATTCTCATTAGTTTCATTTCTTGTTCCATGTTTGATGGTTGTAGTGTTTGAAATGCTCTGCAAGTGTAGAGTAGTTTGATCACATGTTTGTTTTCTGCTATGGCATTCTGGATGTGGAAGTTTTCTTGAGTTTGTATAAGATGTTTGTCATGTTTGCTTATTCTCATTAGTTTCATTTCTTGTTCCATGTTTGATGGTTGTAGTGTTTGAAATGCTCTGCAAGTGTAGAGTAGTTTGATTCATGCTTCCAGCATCTGGTGGCTTGCTGGCTTAGGTGTGATTGGCTTCCAGCATCTGGTGGCTGGTGTGATTGAGGGGTTTGCCCAGGCTTACATGCTATTTTATTTGTTTTTATCTTTAATGGACTTGTAGTCCGGGGTGATATGTTACAGTACAGCATCACCGGTCTATTACGGTCTAACTGTGTTGGTGAGGCGGTGAGTTTCCACAGGGCAGTGAGTCACTGCAATTCACTTTGGAGGTGTGGCGGTGGGATTATATATATTTTTTTTTTAATTTTTAAAAAAGGACTTGTAGTCCAGGGTGATATGTTACAATACAGCATCACCGGTCCCTGTCTCTTTATGACTGGTCGCAAGTTTGTTTCACCTGTGAGAGAGTGTGGCAGAGATGGTGAAAGAAGCGACTGTCAGACGTTTGAAGACAGACATAACCATTCTGAGGAAGCCTGCTTACAAAATTTAAAGAACATGCATTAAATGATGACTCTAGGAATATACTACAATCCCTTGCGTATCGCTCTCATAGGAATAGTAAGGACAAGATCAGGCTAATTACTGCACGCACAGAGGCACTTTAGCATTCTTCCTGTGCTCCGTAATGAAAGGAACAGGATACAATGTTACGTACCGTCTTACATGCATTTCGCGGTTTGCGGAGTATGGATGTGCATATAGATATAGATGTGTTTGTAGCGGACACGACAGCATGTCGTGAGTTAACCAATTTTGAACGTAGGATGATAATCGATGCAAGATGCATGAGTCAAGCATTCAAAGATAACGCAAGTTTTCCAGTTTGCTAGTTTCATATTGTGTAGGACGGGCCTTCAGCACGGGAGAAACACTGTTTTTGTGTGATTTGACAGCTGAACAGGCAACCTCAGATGTTTGAAGGAGTGAAGTCACTTCATCTCCGCAGTGCTATTCCGAACCATCGGCGGTGTACGCCGAGTCAGATCGCCACCGATTTGAATCTGGGGAACCTCTTTTCTATCAGGACTACACGAGGTCAAATGCACCCATAAGATTTCAGTATCTGAAGACTGAACATCACATCAAGTGTCTTCCCATGAACTATGGCCACTCAGAGTACTTTTTCTCTTAGTGCAGTGCGTAGCTCAGAGAAACAGATTGACAACACAAGTGGACTGAAATCTCTGATTTTTGCTGATTTGGCGTGAATTGTTTATATGTAACCTATTTTATGAGTTAATAGTTAAACATAGGACCAATAACTTTAATGTGTTGGAATGCTGAGAAATGCGACAGTTGTTGTGCATCTTTTCACTTCAGTGTCTCGCTTGTTGTACACAATGGTAAGGTGAAGTGAGCTACAGAGTGGCGTGGCAACTGTCATCGTAGGGAAGTTGAGCATGAGTTGAAATGGTTAGCGAACAAGTGAACAAAGTAAACAGAGATTAACTTGTATTTTTTCAGGTGTACAAAGACTCATTACAAATAGTGCAGCAATAAGAGTCCAGCTATCGCAGTGTCAACTAGGATGAGGCTTGCTGTACTAAGCAATGATAGTAGTGTAGCAATGAGGTTCCAAGCGCAAGTGGGTTGAGGCGCTGCTGCTGGCCACCCCATATCGTGGCAGCAGAGGGCGCTCATGGTACAGAGCCACTGGAAGTGTGGCTCAGTGAGCATACACCATAGGATCCACCAGATCCCAGACGACCACTACAAGCAATTCCACTGCCAACACTGACGACCCTATGGCATCGATTTGTGATCCCTCGTCACTTACCTGTGTACCAACACTTACAAAGTAATTTATGCATTCATACAAAACCCATTAACTACATAATACACTACTACCCATTAAAATTGCTACACCACAAAGATGACGTACTACAAACGCCAAATTTAACCAACAGGAAAAAGATGCAGTGATATGCCAATGATTAGCTTTTCAGAGCATTCACACAAGGTTGGCGCCGGTGGCGACACCTACAACGTGCTGACATGAGGAAAGTTTCCAACCGATTTCTCATACACAAACAGCAGTTGACCGACGTTACGTGCTGAGACGTTGTTGTGATGCATCGTGTAAGGAGGAGAAATGCGTACCATCAGGTTTCCGACTTTGATAAAGGTCCAATTGTAGACTATTGCAATTGCTGTTTATCGTATCGCAAAATCGCTGCTCGCGTTGGTCGAGATCCAATGACTGGTAGCAGAATATGGAGTCGGTGGGTTCAGGAGGGTAATACGGAACGCCGTGCTGGATCCCAATGGCCTCGTATCACTAGCAGTCGCGATGACAGGCATCTTATCCGCATGGCTGTAACGGATCGTGCAGCCACGTCTCGATCCCTGAGTCAACAGATGGGGACATTTGCAAGACAACAACCATCTGCACGAACAGTTCGAAGACGTTTGCAGCAGCATGGACTATCAGCTCGGAGACCATGGCTGCGGTTACCCTTGACAATGCATCACAGACAGGAGCACCTGCGATGGTGTACTCAATGACGAACCTGGGTGCACGAATGGCAAATCGTCATTTTTTCGGATGAATCCAGGTTCTGTTTACAGCATCATGTGGTCGCATCCGTGCTTGGCAACATCGTGTTGAACGCACATTGGAAGTGTGTATTCGTCAACGCCATACTGGCGTATCACCCGGCGTGATGGTATGGGGTGCCGTTGGTTACACGTCTCGGTTACCTCTTGTTCGCATTGACGGCATTTTGAACAGTGGACGTTACATTTCAGACGTGTTACGACCCGTGGCTCTACCCTTCATTCGATCCCTGTGAAACCCTACAGTTCAGCAGGATAATGCACGACCATAAGTTGCAGGTCCTCTACGGGCCTTTCTGGATACAGAAAATGTCCGACTGCTGCCCTGGCCAGCACATTCTCCAGATCTCTCACCAATTGCAAACGTCTGGTCAATGGTGGCCGAGCAACTGGCTCGTCACAATACGCCAGGCACCACTCTTGATGAACTCTGGTATTGTGTTGAAGCTGTATACGCAGCTGTACCTGTACACGCCATCCAAGCTCTGTTTGACTCAATGCCCAGGCGTATCAAGGCCATTATTACGGTCAGAGGTGGTTGTTCTGGGTACTGATTTCTCAGTATTTATGCACCGAAATTGCGTGAAAATTTAATCACTTGTAAGTTCTAGTATAATATATTTGTCCAATGAATACCTGTTTATCATCTGCATTTCTTCTTGATGTAGCAATTTTAATGGCCAGTAGGGTAGATTAGCAACTTATGTTTCGTGAAACAGACAAGAGAGTCTGTGCAGTTCTGGAGGATACAGACAGGGATGTGGAGCCATTCCATTTGTAGTGCCTTGGCCAACTGTGCTAGGAAATTGAAATTTGTGGTAAGTTGCTATGGGACCAAACTGCTAAGGTCACCAGTCCCTAGGCTTACACACTACTTAAACTAACTTACGCTAAGGACAACACACACACTCCCACGCCCGAGGGAGGACTCGAACCTCCGATGGGGGTAGCCGCGCAGAGCTGTGCTAGGTTTCTCAGTTGAAGATCCATGGCGCGAACAGCCTGATTGTGGTGGGCCCACAGATACTCCATTGCGCTTAAATTTTGGTGGCCAGGGGAGTACAGCAGACTCATCCTGGTGCACCTCGAATCACAAACGTACACTGCTAGCTGTGTGACACGTTGAATTGTCCTGCTGGTAGATGCCATTGTGCCGAGGAAGAACTAACTGCATTTGAGGCTGGACATGGTACCCAAGGATAGACGTATACCAGTGCCAATACATTGTATCTTCCAGAACGACGACATCACACAGAGAATTCCCCAGATGCTAGCGCTCCCTTCTCCAGCCTGGACTCTGACGATTGTTGCAAGGTGCTTGCTTTGAGATATTTGACAGCTATGTAGCACATCACGTGATTCATCTGAAAAGGCCACCTATCAGCACTCAGTGGACGTCCACTACGGTATTAGCATACAAATCCCAGTCTTCATCGCCAATGAACGGCAGTCCACACTGGTGCGTAAAGCAGTTGCCTGCTGCAGAGGCCCATCCGCAGTAACATTAGTTGAAATGTCGTTGCGGAAACACTGTTGGTAGCCTCTTGGTTCTTCTGGATAGTCAGCTGCTCTACAGTCGCACATCTATCCGTCGTTCGCATCTCCACGGTGGCACTCGACCGGTACACAAAGCTGACCTTCAAGCTTTCCCCCCCCCCCCCCCCCTAGAATCGCTAGCTGCCGTTTCTGAGAAGAAATATACATCTACAATAACGGACAATATGACTTCTTCAACTTTTGTAGTCCTGTCTTCCTCAGTTGCGTGTAATATTACGGTATATTGATAATTTTTACTTATGGACCGTCTGACAGCAACTGAATAAAACACAATTTTAGTGCCATACGCGTTTCGCCTTTATTTTCTGCAAGGCATCATCAGTGGCCTGGAATATGTACATATGTTAGCTATTTTATTTACATTTTGTCACTGTGCCTATAGGTTATAAACAGTTCTGGTGGTTGGTATTTTGTATTAAGTAGTAATATTTTGAACTGTACTTACAGGTTGCGTGGACAATTTCTTACATATTACGCTCCTGTTGCATTGTTCTTCTTCTTATGATCGCCAATTTGCGTTTTTTTCGACATTCCACAGCACTATGCACTGAACGCTTGTTTTAATAAAATGTTTTGGTTTCTGTTGTCGACTGTCAAATGTTTTTGCGAAAGATCGAATGTTATTGCCAAACTTATGAGTGTAACTATTGAAGTATCTGTGGTCTGTTCGTGTATCCATTTGCGTGTGCGTTTGTGTATGTGTGTGTGTTTTGGTGTGATATATATTATTTGTGCTGTGTGTGTCTGTATTTTCGTATGGTACGATTTTTTTTTGCTGTGTATCGGTGTGTCCAGATGGTGTGGGGAAGAGTTTTTTTGTTTTGTGTTATCATTTCCTTTATTAAGTGTAGCAGGGAGCCTGTGCTGATGTGTGTTTGTTCATTTATCACATGTTTGTTTTATGTTATCATTTCCTTTATTAAGTGTAGCGGGGAGCCTGTGCTGATGTGTGTTTGTTCATTTATCACATGTTTGTTTTCTGCTATGGCATTCTGGATGTGGAAGGGCTTTCTCGATGTGGAAGTTTTCTTGAGTTTGTATAAGATGTTTGTCATGTTTGCTTATTCTCATTAGTTTCATTTCTTGTTCCATGTTTGATGGTTGTAGTGTTTGAAATGCTCTGCAAGTGTAGAGTAGTTTGATCACATGTTTGTTTTCTGCTATGGCATTCTGGATGTGGAAGGGCTTTCTGGATGTGGAAGTTTTCTTGAGTTTGTATAAGATGTTTGTCATGTTTGCTTATTCTCATTAGTTTCATTTCTTGTTCCATGTTTGATGGTTGTAGTGTTTGAAATGCTCTGCAAGTGTAGAGTAGTTTGATCACATGTTTGTTTTCTGCTATGGCATTCTGGATGTGGAAGTTTTCTTGAGTTTGTATAAGATGTTTGTCATGTTTGCTTATTCTCATTAGTTTCATTTCTTGTTCCATGTTTGATGGTTGTAGTGTTTGAAATGCTCTGCAAGTGTAGAGTAGTTTGATTCATGCTTCCAGCATCTGGTGGCTTGCTGGCTTAGGTGTGATTGGCCTCCAGCATCTGGTGGCTGGTGTGATTGAGGGGTTTGCCCAGGCTTACATGCTATTTTATTTGTTTTTATCTTTAATGGACTTGTAGTCCGGGGTGATATGTTACAGTACAGCATCACCGGTCTATTATGGTCTAACTGTGTTGGTGAGTCGGTGAGTTTCCACAGGGCAGTGAGTCACTGCAATTCACATTAGTTTCATTTCTTGTTCCATGTTTGATGGTTGTAGTGTTTGAAATGCTCTGCAAGTGTAGAGTAATTTGATTCATGCTTCCAGCATCTGGTGGCTTGCTGGCTTAGGTGTGATTGGCCTCCAGCATCTGGTGGCTGGTGTGATTGAGGGGTTTGCCCAGGCTTACATGCTATTTTATTTGTTTTTATCTTTAATGGACTTGTAGTCCGGGGTGATAGGTTACAATACAGCATCACCGGTCTATAGCGGTCTAACTGTGTTGGTGAGCCAGTAAATTTCCACTGTGCAGTGACTGCAGTCACTGCAATTCACTTTGGAGGTGTGGCGGTGGGACTTGTAGTCCCGTACCACCCTCTGACGGTGATAGTACTACATGAGTCAGGCAGAATTTATTGCCTAACATGGGCAGGTGCGATTATATTGAAGCCCTGTCTCGTTATGACTGGTCGCAAGTTTGTTTCACCTGTGAGAGAGTGTGGCAGAGATGGTGAAAGAAGCGACTGTCAGACGTTTGAAGACAGACATAACCATTCTGAGGAAGCCTGCTTACAAAATTTAAAGAACATGCATTAAATGATGACTCTAGGAATATACTACAATCCCCTGCGTATCGCTCACATAGGAATCGTAAGGACAAGATCAGGCTAATTACAGCACGCACAGAGGCACTTTAGCATTCTTCCTGTGCTCCGTAATGAAAGGAACAGGATACAATGTTACGTACCGTCTTACATGCATTTCGCGGTTTGCGGAGTACGGATGTGCATATAGATATAGATGTGTTTGTAGCGGACACGACAGCATGTCGTGAGTTAACCAATTTTGAACGTAGGATGATAATCGATGCAAGATGCATGAGTCAAGCATTCAAAGATAACGCAAGTTTTCCAGTTTGCTAGTTTCATATTGTGTAGGACGGGCCTTCAGCACGGGAGAAACACTGTTTTTGTGTGATTTGACAGCTGAACAGGCAACCTCAGATGTTTGAAGGAGTGAAGTCACTTCATCTCCGCAGTGCTATTCCGAACCATCGGCGGTGTACGCCGAGTCAGATCGCCACCGATTTGAATCTGGGGAACCTCTTTTCTATCAGGACTACACGAGGTCAAATGCACCCATAAGATTTCAGTATCTGAAGACTGAACATCACATCAAGTGTCTTCCCATGAACTATGGCCACTCAGAGTACTTTTTCTCTTAGTGCAGTGCGTAGCTCAGAGAAACAGATTGACAACACAAGTGGACTGAAATCTCTGATTTTTGCTGATTTGGCGTGAATTGTTTATATGTAACCTTTTTTATGAGTTAATAGTTAAACATAGGACCAATAACTTTAATGTGTCGGAATGCTGAGAAATGCGACAGTTGTTGTGCATCTTTTCACTTCAGTGTCTCGCTTGTTGTACACAATGGTAAGGTGAAGTGAGCTACAGAGTGGCGTGGCAACTGTCATCGTAGGGAAGTTGAGCATGAGTTGAAATGGTTAGCGAACAAGTGAACAAAGTAAACAGAAGATTAACTTGTATTTTTTCAGGTGTACAAAGACTCATTACAAATAGTGCAGCAATAAGAGTCCAGCTATCGCAGTGTCAACTAGGATGAGGCTTGCTGTACTAAGCGCGAATGATAGTAGTGTAGCAATGAGGTTCCAAGAGCAAGTGGGTTGAGGCGCTGCTGCTGGCCACCCCATATCGTGGCAGCAGAGGGCGCTCATGGTACAGAGCCACTGGAAGTGTGGCTCAGTGAGCATACACCATAGGATCCACCAGATCCCAGACGACCACTACAAGCAATTCCACTGCCAACACTGACGACCCTATGGCATCGATTTGTGATCCCTCGTCACTTACCTGTGTACCAACACTTATAAACTAATTTATGCATTCATACAAAACCCATTAACTACATAATACACTACTACCCATTAAAATTGCTACACCACAAAGATGACGTACTACAAACGCCAAATTTAACCAACAGGAAAAAGATGCAGTGATATGCCAATGATTAGCTTTTCAGAGCATTCACACAAGGTTGGCGCCGGTGGCGACACCTACAACGTTCTGACATGAGGAAAGTTTCCAACCGATTTCTCATACACAAACAGCAGTTGACCGACGTTACGTGCTGAGACGTTGTTGTGATGCATCGTGTAAGGAGGAGAAATGCATACCATCAGGTTTCCGACTTTGATAAAGGTCCAATTGTAGCCTATTGCAATTACTGTTTATCGTATCGCAAAAGCGCTGTTCGCGTTGGTCGAGATCCAATGACTGGTAGCAGAATATGGAGTCGGTGGGTTCAGGAGGGTAATACGGAACGCCGTGCTGGATCCAAATGGCCTCGTATCACTAGCAGTCGCGATGACAGGAATCTTATCCGCATGGCTGTAACAGATCGTGCAGCCACGTCTCGATCCCTGAGTTAACAGATGGGGACGTTTGCAAGACAACAACCATCTGCACGAACAGTTCGAAGACGTTTGCAGCAGCATGGACTATCAGCTCGGAGACCATAGCTGCGGTTACCCTTGACGCTGCATCACAGACAGGAGCGCCAGCGATGGGGTACTCAATGACGAACCTGGGTGCACGAATGGCAAATCGTCATTTTTTCGGATGAATCCAGGTTCTGTTTACAGCATCATGTGGTCGCATCCGTGCTTGGCAACATCGTGTTGAACGCACATTGGAAGTGTGTATTCGTCATCGCCATACTGGCGTATCACCCGGCGTGATGGTATGGGGTGCCGTTGGTTACACGTCTCGGTTACCTCTTGTTCGCATTGACGGCATTTTGAACAGTGGACGTTACATTTCAGACGTGTTACGACCCGTGGCTCTACCCTTCATTCGATCCCTGTGAAACCCTACAGTTCAGCAGGATAATGCACGACCATAAGTTGCAGGTCCTCTACGGGCCTTTCTGGATACAGAAAATGTCCGACTGCTGCCCTGGCCAGCACATTCTCCAGATCTCTCACCAATTGCAAACGTCTGGTCAATGGTGGCTGAGCAACTGGCTCGTCACAGTACGCCAGGCACTACTCTTGATGAACTCTGCTATTGTGTTGAAGCTGTGTACGCAGCTGTACCTGTACACGCCATCCAAGCTCTGTTTGACTCAATGCCCAGGCGTATCAAGGCCATTATTACGGCCAGAGGTGGTTGTTCTGGGTACTGATTTCTCAGTATTTATGCACCGAAATTGCGTGAAAATTTAATCACTTGTAAGTTCTAGTATAATATATTTGTCCAATGAATACCCGTTTATCATCTGCATTTCTTCTTGGTGTAGCAATTTTAATGGCCAGTAGGGTAGATTAGCAACTTATGTTTCGTGAAACAGACAAGAGAGTCTGTGCAGTTCTGGAGGATACAGACAGGGATGTGGAGCCATTCCATTTGTAGTGCCTTGGCCAACTGTGCTAGGAAATTGAAATTTGTGGTAAGTTGCTATGGGACCAAACTGCTAAGGTCACCAGTCCCTAGGCTTACACACTACTTAAACTAACTTACGCTAAGGACAACACACACACTCCCACGCCCGAGGGAGGACTCGAACCTCCGATGGGGGTAGCCGCGCAGAGCTGTGCTAGGTTTCTCAGTTGAAGATCCATGGCGCGAACAGCCTGATTGTGGTGGGCCCACAGATACTCCATTGCGCTTAAATTTTGGTGGCCAGGGGAGTACAGCAGACTCATCCTGGTGCACCTCGAATCACAAACGTACACTGCTAGCTGTGTGACACGTTGAATTGTCCTGCTGGTAGATGCCATTGTGCCGAGGAAGAACTAACTGCATTTGAGGCTGGACATGGTACCCAAGGATAGACGTATACCAGTGCCAATACATTGTATCTTCCAGAACGACGACATCACACGGAGAATTCCCCAGATGCTAGCGCTCCCTTCTCCAGCCTGGACTCTGACGATTGTTGCAAGGTGCTTGCTTTGAGATATTTGACAGCTATGTAGCACATCACGTGATTCATCTGAAAAGGCCACCTATCAGCACTCAGTGGACGTCCACTACGGTATTAGCATACAAATCCCAGTCTTCATCGCCAATGAACGGCAGTCCACACTGGTGCGTAAAGCAGTTGCCTGCTGCAGAGGCCCATCCGCAGTAACATTAGTTGAAATGTCGTTGCGGAAACACTGTTGGTAGCCTCTTGGTTCTTCTGGATAGTCAGCTGCTCTACAGTCGCACATCTATCCGTCGTTCGCATCTCCACGGTGGCACTCGACCGGTACACAAAGCTGACCTTCAAGCTTCCCCCCCCCCCCCCCTAGAATCGCTAGCTGCCGTTTCTGAGAAGAAATATACATCTACAATAACGGACAATATGACTTCTTCAACTTTTGTAGTCCTGTCTTCCTCAGTTGCGTGTAATATTACGGTATATTGATAATTTTTACTTATGGACCGTCTGACAGCAACTGAATAAAACACAATTTTAGTGCCATACGCGTTTCGCCTTTATTTTCTGCAAGGCATCATCAGTGGCCTGGAATATGTACATATGTTAGCTATTTTATTTACATTTTGTCACTGTGCCTATAGGTTATAAACAGTTCTGGTGGTTGGTATTTTGTATTAAGTAGTAATATTTTGAACTGTACTTACAGGTTGCGTGGACAATTTCTTACATATTACGCTCCTGTTGCATTGTTCTTCTTCTTATGATCGCCAATTTGCGTTTTTTTCGACATTCCACAGCACTATGCACTGAACGCTTGTTTTAATAAAATGTTTTGGTTTCTGTTGTCGACTGTCAAATGTTTTTGCGAAAGATCGAATGTTATTGCCAAACTTATGAGTGTAACTATTGAAGTATCTGTGGTCTGTTCGTGTATCCATTTGCGTGTGCGTTTGTGTATGTGTGTGTGTTTTGGTGTGATATATATTATTTGTGCTGTGTGTGTCTGTATTTTCGTATGGTACGACTTTTTTTTGCTGTGTATCGGTGTGTCCAGATGGTGTGGGGAAGAGTTTTTTTGTTTTGTGTTATCATTTCCTTTATTAAGTGTAGCAGGGAGCCTGTGCTGATGTGTGTTTGTTCATTTATCACATGTTTGTTTTATGTTATCATTTCCTTTATTAAGTGTAGCGGGGAGCCTGTGCTGATGTGTGTTTGTTCATTTATCACATGTTTGTTTTCTGCTATGGCATTCTGGATGTGGAAGGGCTTTCTCGATGTGGAAGTTTTCTTGAGTTTGTATAAGATGTTTGTCATGTTTGCTTATTCTCATTAGTTTCATTTCTTGTTCCATGTTTGATGGTTGTAGTGTTTGAAATGCTCTGCAAGTGTAGAGTAGTTTGATCACATGTTTGTTTTCTGCTATGGCATTCTGGATGTGGAAGGGCTTTCTGGATGTGGAAGTTTTCTTGAGTTTGTATAAGATGTTTGTCATGTTTGCTTATTCTCATTAGTTTCATTTCTTGTTCCATGTTTGATGGTTGTAGTGTTTGAAATGCTCTGCAAGTGTAGAGTAGTTTGATCACATGTTTGTTTTCTGCTATGGCATTCTGGATGTGGAAGTTTTCTTGAGTTTGTATAAGATGTTTGTCATGTTTGCTTATTCTCATTAGTTTCATTTCTTGTTCCATGTTTGATGGTTGTAGTGTTTGAAATGCTCTGCAAGTGTAGAGTAGTTTGATTCATGCTTCCAGCATCTGGTGGCTTGCTGGCTTGGGTGTGATTGGCCTCCAGCATCTGGTGGCTGGTGTGATTGAGGGGTTTGCCCAGGCTTACATGCTATTTTATTTGTTTTTATCTTTAATGGACTTGTAGTCCGGGGTGATATGTTACAGTACAGCATCACCGGTCTATTACGGTCTAACTGTGTTGGTGAGGCGGTGAGTTTCCACAGGGCAGTGAGTCACTGCAATTCACTTTGGAGGTGTGGCGGTGCGATTATAATTTTTTTTTTTTAATGGACTTGTAGTCCGGGGTGATAGGTTACAATACAGCATCACCGGTCTATAGCGGTCTAACTGTGTTGGTGAGCCAGTAAATTTCCACTGTGCAGTGACTGCAGTCACAGTACTACATGAGTCAGGCAGAATTAATTGCCTAACATGGGCAGGTGCGATTATATTGAAGCCCTGTCTCTTTATGACTGGTCGCAAGTTTGTTTCACCTGTGAGAGAGTGTGGCAGAGATGGTGAAAGAAGCGACTGTCAGACGTTTGAAGACAGACATAACCATTCTGAGGAAGCCTGCTTACAAAATTTAAAGAACATGCATTAAATGATGACTCTAGGAATATACTACAATCCCCTGCGTATCGCTCACATAGGAATCGTAAGGACAAGATCAGGCTAATTACAGCACGCACAGAGGCACTTTAGCATTCTTCCTGTGCTCCGTAATGAAAGGAACAGGATACAATGTTACGTACCGTCTTACATGCATTTCGCGGTTTGCGGAGTACGGATGTGCATATAGATATAGATGTGTTTGTAGCGGACACGACAGCATGTCGTGAGTTAACCAATTTTGAACGTAGGATGATAATCGATGCAAGATGCATGAGTCAAGCATTCAAAGATAACGCAAGTTTTCCAGTTTGCTAGTTTCATATTGTGTAGGACGGGCCTTCAGCACGGGAGAAACACTGTTTTTGTGTGATTTGACAGCTGAACAGGCAACCTCAGATGTTTGAAGGAGTGAAGTCACTTCATCTCCGCAGTGCTATTCCGAACCATCGGCGGTGTACGCCGAGTCAGATCGCCACCGATTTGAATCTGGGGAACCTCTTTTCTATCAGGACTACACGAGGTCAAATGCACCCATAAGATTTCAGTATCTGAAGACTGAACATCACATCAAGTGTCTTCCCATGAACTATGGCCACTCAGAGTACTTTTTCTCTTAGTGCAGTGCGTAGCTCAGAGAAACAGATGTCCGGAAGCGTCATCAGAAAGTAGAAGTTACTGAAAACAACGCCGAGCGCTGGTCCACCTTTTGTGCAGCAAACATTTGCTTGTACGCCCCTCTGCCCTGTTCAGAAAGGCGTGGACTAATTCCAGGCGGTGTAACGTCCCTAATTCCGACACGCCTGTTGCATAGGGTTCTGGCTGCACTGCGACACAGGCCAGTTCACGTTTGCTGCCTCTAACCTCGACACTATAGCGTCGTTGAATGTCTTTTGCCGCATCAGCTAGTGCCATTAAGTTCTGCCTCAAGACACCGCCTACAAATCTTAAGAGGTCCAACATAGTATTTTTGTTACACCATACATATCGCTATATAAATTGTCGTTCTGTAATGATCTCTGACGAGATTAATAAATTTCTAAAGGTGACGAATCTATTGTAGATGTGTCTGTTTTGCTGCAATTTTGCTCACGCTGTAAACTTCTATTTAATTGTTTCAGAGAACAAACTTTTCCTGTTCGTTGCTTTGACGTCGCTGATAAATGGATGCGTCACCTCCAAGATATTGGTGGTTGTTCCAGCGCCTTCCATCAGCCACCAAAAGCCGTTCCATATCTTGACAAAAGCTCTGCTGCAAAGGGGACACCAAGTAACTCTATTCACTGCAAATCTTATGAATGTGAGTTTTAGAAAAACTGATAAATAGTCGAATCGAATAGAAACATTAATACTTGGTCTTATTGTATTGTTCACGATAAAGGATGACAGCCAAAACAGTTGCAGGATAAAAATTTATTGAAATTCTTGACCAAGGTTTCGGTATATATAAATATACCTTCATCACAAGTAAAAAATCTGAAATTACATCATGCAGTGGAGGTTAATAAAACAATTGTGCCAAAGGCGTCGTCAATAATTAAGATAGGCGAAGTACTGGTGCTAAACTGTTCGCATTGACCCTGTGCACATAGTCATGTTGTAAAAATGAAGATGTCTTAATTATTGACGACGACTTTGGCATAATTGTTTTATTAATCTCCATTGCATGATGTAATTTTAGATTTTTTACTTCTGATGAAGGTATATTTATATATACCGAAACCTTGGTCAAGAATTTTAATAAATTTTTATCCTGCAACTGTTTTGGCTGTCATCCTTTATCGTGAAGAATTTCAACTGTTGCTGTTGCAGCCATGTTTAAAATCTTGAAATTATTGTATTGTTAACTGATAGAGCTAACGAAAATTGTCCCACCGGTACAAAAACAAATTCTCGTTGAGAGGGCTTGGCGATTACATTCTATTATTCCAGAGGGGCAGCCGCCTCAGTTGACTTTTTCTTGCCAGCCTGAACACTTTGAAATGTGTTCATACCGGTTGGCTGTAATTGAAGTGCAGATGCTCACTGAGGTCCAATGTGGGCTGTAATTATCGTACGGCAGCGAAACTTGGTAGATATGCTAATGCGTTAATGCAGAACCGATATACGTTGAAAAAAACAAAACAGTATTTTCAATTTTGGCGCTGTACAGCAGACGTCTCGAGTGCTCGTGCTGAACAAATTATGTAAGCGGAGGTTGATGATAAAATCAACATTATACCTTTCTCACTTGTTTGACCTTTCCTGTCCATGTCCCATTCCTAAACCACTGTATCTGTAATTAGTTAAATATGTCTTACTTTTGGCCGGCCGTAGTGGCCGAGCGGTTAAAGGCGCTACAGTCTGGAACCGCACGACCGCTACGGTCGCAGGTTCGAATCCTGCCTCGGGCATGGATGTGTGTGATGTCCTTAGGATAGTTAGGTTTAAGTACAGTAGTTCTAAGTTCTAGGGGACTTCTGACCACAGCAGTTGAGTCCCACAGTGCTCAGAGCCATTTGAACCATTTGAAACATGTCTTAGTTTTGTTCACAGAGCCAAATTAGCACCTGGTGGCCAAAACTGGAACTAATTTTTTTCCAGCGTAAATCGGTTTCGCACTAACGCGTTACAATATCTACAAAGTTTCGCAGCTGTGCGGTAATTACAGCTCAGACTGGACCAATGTGAGTAGCTGTACTTAAATTATAACCACCTGGTGCAGGGAGAAATGTTTGTGAAAGATGTATATATATTATGAAAAATGTCGGTTTGTTTGGTATGTATGACCGAGTATTTGGAATATTTACCACTTTGAGCATCTTTGCATGCCGAACATAAGAGTGATATGTTTTCTTTGCCTTCCGGAAGTTGTAGTATTATTGACTAAACATATGGCGAAGGAGTCGGAAACAGCTGTCTGTCAGAGAGGGAGAGAGTGTTGTGTCATGGCAGGGAAAGGCGTGGGTGACGGAAGTGCCGATCCTCTTCGTATGCAGGGTGAATTCTTAGTCGTGTATTCAGTATTCTCATTCGTTTCCTCTACCACGATTAATTTAAAGAGATTTTATTACGAATCTAAACGAGTAATGTTCACGTTATTTTAAAAAGTGTTAAAAGTATTCAGTATGGTGCATGAGAATGTTGACAAAGATAATGTTGAGAAAGAGAAAGAGTTCATGTTAGTTCGTATTTTTCTGCGTTATTAAAAGGTTTCAGTCTAATTGGAAAATACCCTCTTACTGATTATGAAATATTTCACAGAAGTTTATCCTCAATGATTAAGTGATAAACGTGTTTGGCAAAAGGCTGCACTTTTATACTGTTACACCTTGTACCATTGCGTGAAGAGTGTTTAGTATTTTTCAAAAAGGACAAAAAGAAGCCATTTGTTACAGTAGGTAGTGATTTATTACGGCTTGTCGTTCAGTACATAATTTTTGCAGTGCATTTCAAGCAGAGTCGAATTATCTTTTGCTAAGATAAGAAACAGTTGTAGGGTCTAAACAAACCTCTTGTGAGAATATTAGACTTATTTTACATCGTCAGAATTTCATGTAAATGTAACACATGCGTTTTTTTAACTGGGCACAGTTTTTCTTACGCACCCACCATTGTGTGTGCTTGTTCACGAGAAAGTAATTTAGAGTATTACTGAGACCCATTGTATACATTCCTTTACAGCTAGTCACATGCAGCTAATTATGTTTGTGTTTCAGAGTAAGGTAGCAATGGCGACTATAGATCAGACACTGTAGTCGTAATTTAAAAGTACTTCCTTTCACGTTGCTACCAAGAAGTTGTGGCACACACAGTATGTCCAGTTATTAAAAGTAAAAGAATATTAGTTTCAGGTGTTCCCATTCTTATATGTTTAACATATAGCATGACACCGAAGTCTTTGCATTCAAAAAGTGCAGGGGCAGTTGTGCATATATCTGTGTATTGTCTCATCAGTCTTCTGATTGGTTTGACGTGGCCTGCCATAAATTCCTCTCCTGTGCAGATCTCCTCCATTTCTGAGTAGCACACACACACACACACACACACATACGCATGCACGCATGCCCATCGCCGACATTTATATCTTGGTTATAACCCAGTCTCTGCCTTCCCCTACAATTTTTACCATCTTCAAACTCTCAAGTACTATCAGAGCTATTCCTAGACATCTTAGCACAGCCTATATTCCTCTCCCTTTTAGTCAGATTTTTTCACAGGTTCCTCTCGTTGCTGATTATTACCTTACCAATCCACCTAACTTTCAACATCCTCCTACAACACCACATCTCGAACGTTACAAATCTCTTTGTTCTGGTTTTCCCACAGTCGATAATCGCCCCCATACACTGCTGTGCTGCAAACGTCCATTCTCAAAAATTTCTTTCTTAAATTAAGGCGCATTATGTGCAATGTCATTATCTTTTTTGAGGGGAAGATAAACAGGAAACAGAAATCTCATTGAAAACTGTGTTTGAGAGGGTTACAATAACCGCTAGTTATTCCAATCACTCAATAAAGATAACAGAAAATGAGAGAAAATAGTAGCTACACGTACTTCCCAAGGTTTCATTACTTGGGAAAGACATGAAGATACAGGAGAAAATTGCGTGTTTAGGTAGTATTGCCAAACAGATTAACATTGGACTGATATAAAATTTCTTCATGGCACACTTTATATTGTCAGTACCATAGTAAATAACACTGTCCACTAAAATACATAATTATGTTACCCTTTTTCTTTTATGACGTTTCCAACTGACAGTTTGTGGTAGTTCTTGTTTTACTTTGTTTGATCCTTTCCTTAAACGAATGTTTCTTTCTCAGGCATCTAGTGATGAACTATTGAATGTCAATGTCTGTGTCTGTCAAATTTCTGTTGCTGTATAAAACACTGGTAGCACGTTTTGTGCAAATACATCAAGGCTTCACGTTTCTTTGGACTTCCCAATACACACTTGGAGTATGGAGGGGGGGAGGGGGGAGCGGGGGTAGTTTATGTGTTCCAGAAGCGTATGATATCAAAAAGAATTATTGGTTCTTTTTCCCATTTTTTGTCCTGGGACGACCGTATCTTTTGATGATGCTAATGATTTTATTGGCAACATCTTGAACTTGGCACCCATGTCATCGGTGTTGTAATTTTGCTCCTTAGTGGAACTTTGGGCGTCATATTCAAACTCTGTTTTGAAAACAACAACCAATTCTGGGTTTCCAGATAACTTTTCTCCCTATACATTCAACTGAAGAATGCTGTAGTTAACGACCCAGAACTTGAAGAAGAATTTTTTCCTCACCTAAAAACTCAATTAACATTTTAGCTTTTTCGTGTCGTATCTAACCAGTCACAGGCATGCCTTTTTCTCTTGTTGGGTGGACCAAAGATAAAGAGTTTTGTCTATTTTTTTTTGAAGTCGGATGTTTCCATCATTTTTCTACGAAGATTATTCACAGTTAGCTCTAGAAATTTAAATTCCGACTTCACCCTCCTCTGCAATGGTAGAAAAACCAGGTCCCCAATTGGCCACAGCAGTTTTCAATAAACTTCCTTTTTGAACTTCATTGATAGCACCTAATTTACCAGTGCAAGTAATTACAACACGTTTCCACTTAGGCCCGTTTCACACTGGGACACTGGTGACGGTCGCCAGTGACGGTCACCGGTAATTGTTGTGAACACTCCTGGATCACCGGTGTCCGACACCGCAGGTATTGCCAACTGATCAGTTAGTGAGATGGACTTGAGCGAGGAGGAACTTTTGTTGGTAGTTCTAAGCAGGAGGAGGAGAATGAAGACAAAACGATTATTACACATACATCCACTGCTACATGATCGGCTGGAGAAAGGATTGTTTTATACTCTTTATGTAATTTGAGGATACATTAACTATTGAGTGATTGCAGGGCATGTCACCTTGTTTAGTCTGCTGGTTGGTTGCATCGGTTCCAAAAGAGACATTCAATTTCATCTGTACAAATTTGTGGTGAAGCAAATAAAGTTGATGAAGAAAGTGCGAACAACTGGTTGCAGGAATTGAACCGAGTGAGGGGAGGTATGCCTCGTGTGATGTGTTTAGCATGGATGAAACTGGATTTTTCTACAATCTTTTTCCATATCACACCCTAGGGATAAAAGGTGATAAGTGTCACGGTGGAGCACGAAGCAAACAACGTGTGACCGTTGTACTGTGCTGTAATGCCGATTGCAGTAAGGAGTTTCGTCCCTGGGCTATCGGTAAATCCGAGAAACCACGTTATTTTAAAAATATAAATATGGACACTTTACCTTGCATTTACTCTCACCACAAGAAAGCTCGGATCGATAGCACATCATTTCGCAAGTGGCTTCTTCCTTTTAACAGTCGAATGGTTGCTCAAAATAGACAAGTTGTTCTTACATTGGACAGAAGTTCTGCTCATAACGTTCATGATCTGAACCTATCCAACATAAAGGTTCAGTTTTTTCCACCCAACGCCACAAGCCGCCTTCAGCCTTTGGACCAAGGCATAATCCCTCTCATAAAGAGAGCTTACAGTAAGTGACTTGTAAGAGCTGCAATTCGTGCTGCTGAAAACAATAGTGCAATCCCAAATTGGAATCTGCTTGACGCAATAAAAGCCATCACAGCAGCCTGGAACTCAGTATCGCCACATCACATAGGGAAGTGCTTTAGCAGAACTTGGAGACATAGCAACACTGAAGATGTCCACGAGTTAGAAGATGCCACTTCACCTGATGAATGGACAGTTCTGCAGGACGTTGAGCAGCCTGGGATTAGTTTCGAAGAATTCATTAGTGTAGACGACGATGTTGCCGTATGTGCTTCTGTGGAATCGGATGTGCCGAAAACTGTGACGAGGTGCAAGAAGGGCCATCAGAAGAAAGTGACGAGGAAGAGAATACAGATACCATTCCACCTACCCATCAGGAGATGTTTACAGCCTTGGACTGTATAGAACTGTTCGCTTCAACATCCGACGTCACTGCTGCGTTTACGTTCCCAAGAACGTCAGCGAACCATGACCGAATTTTTTTCCAAGAAAGTAACGTACATAATTTGTGAGTACTTGGATTTTACAGTCACTTTATACTGTTGTAAGTCTACAATAACGTAACTGATAGTGTAGTGTATTACACATTAGTGTACTGCTGTACGTGTATACTTATTAAAATCTGTGTTTTTCACTTAATACGAATTTTTTTAACACGAACTCCTGATTTTTCGGTCCCTTCGGATTCCTGTTAACGATGTTTTACTGTATATCGACTGGGTTATAGATGATGGTACATTGAGAAGGATCACAAACAGTAGTAGATGATCTGCTGATTTGGGTCGTAAGAAATGTACACTAGCGTTTCAGATCTATAGTACTACGCTTTCGGTAGAAATGTTGTCTGGGATTTGGAAACAAATCTTTCCATTCAAACACATATCTGCGTTGGATCCTGTAAAGAAGTCCTTCAATGATTACAGCCACTAGTGAATCATATTTCTGGCATTCACGTGTTCTGTATGTGATTTAGCGCACTGTCTGCTTGCGATCGTTAATGGTAAACCTGCCGGTCATCAAAGGACTCCCATCTCATGTGTGATGAAACGTGACACATTCCTCTAAATGAACCATAATTTATGCTATGTGCTCCATCCCCCTGTCGCATCTTGGTGTAAAATTGAGACTTAAGCTTCATAACTAAGGTGATTCTAAGTTAGTGATAGGTGTTTGTGAGGCACTGCAATCTCTGTGTATACATTTGCCTGACAGATGTGCTGTTCACAGAATTAGTGGCGGAAAGACTTGTAGTTTCACATGTCTGACGCTGCTGCTATAGTCCCAGCGGTGGGAGCTTATGTGTAGGTTTTAGAAATGACAGATGTTTCCATGCATTGTGTAATGCATCTTTAATACAGAGCATTTATTTGCAGGACTGTATTCTTCTTCTTCATATGTTTAAGCATTAATACTCGCTTCCATTCTTCATGCAGTGAGCTGTGAATGCACTCCTCAGCTGAATGAGTGCATGTAATACAGCTTTAAAGACTCCCTGTGTCAGGCATCAGCATTTCCTCATGGTCCTTCCACACTGACAGCTCAACAAGCAGTGATATCTCAGCCTCTTGTGGTGGTAACACCAAAGTAAGCCAATTATGCTGTAGGTACATAATAAATGAAACAAATTTAAATAAATTTATACAAATTTAAAACAATTTTGCAAAATTTACACAAATTTAAATAAATTATATTCCAATTGAATGACATCATGAGCAGGCTCTAGTGGAGGCAACACCATACTAACTCCCCTCAGCTGCAGAAGTAAGCTCTCAGAGCAAAATTCCCTCCAAAATTCGAAATTCTTGCAAATTTTCCAAGAGGACGACGCATGATTACGCAAAAAGTCGGAAAGGGGACTTGTAGAAGCACATAATTCAATTTCCCGCAAAAAATTCGAACTTCCCACCAGGGGTGGGTGGCACGGGGTTGTGGCACTTTCCTACCAATTCCGCCATCTTATATAACGGTACTCGCGTCATCAGTAGACGTCATGGCCGCCATCTTGGATGACGTCAGTGGGGCGGCACCAGTGGGGGTCTTGGATAACGGTACTCGCATCATCAGCTCACGTCACGGTCGCCATCTTTGACAATGGTACTCGTGTCATCAGCTGACGTCACGACCACCATCTTGCATGACGTCACTGGGGCTAAACTGGCCGCCATCATGGATAACGGTACTCGCGTCATCAGCCGACGTCACGTGACATTACTGCCGCCATCTTGGATCATGTCAGTGGGGCCACACCCCCCCTTGTTATACTACTACTGGCAACATTCATCCACTATGCGTTTTTCATGAAAAAGTAGCATATAGGTCTAATACTGTATCAGATGCCAGTTGAAGATACGCTGTACTACACTTTAGTGGAGCGTGTGGGTGCCGGTGGACACCTGATGGCAGGTGTGAGGCACTGCTGTGCCCGCCATAGGGCTGCTGATAATATATCGATACATCGATATTTTGCTGTAAGTGTCTGAGAATATCGGAGATATGCTTTTTACCGATATATCGATAGCAAAAAGACAATATCGAATGCCGATATTTTGATTTTATATCTTTTCGTAGTTTACGTTAAATATTTGAAATTGTAATAGAACATAATTGTAGTTTCACTGTGTGAAGGACTCTTACTACTTTTTGAGCTTTCACCAGTCCAGGCTTTCTCTTTGACTGTGCAAAGCAAATACGAGCACAAATGTGTGACACAAGGAAGACGTCCGATTGTACTGGGTGGGGGAGGGAGGGGGGAGGGTTGGCTGTGTGAATGGAATAAGACGTTTTCCGATGTGAAGAAATAGCACACCATTTACGTTAAAAAAATTAACGCAATTACTGTACTATTTCTGAACATCAACGTTCTTCAAAAACAATTGCTGAAACCGAAAAACAAAAATCTAAATGGCAAGAGTGATGGTTGCAGTGGGCGGAGACGTGTGATTGGAAAAGCTGATGTAATCGGTGCTCGGCGCTACCAACAAAAACTTCTCCGTTTAATTTCACCAGGCAGTTTTGAGACTAAAACTGCTAGGTCGATGGCGTGTGCAGAAAGGAAAAAACAGAGAAGTGGACATAAAGTGTTCAGGACAAATTCGATATGTGACGGAACCGAAAGACAGACGCATTGGACATCTTTTATTGTGGAACTTGCATGAAGTTACCATCACTGTCACTATCACCAAACGTAAATGTGCATCGTTTTCCTTTCAGTTCTTGCTCTAAGGGAGATAAGTGGGCAGCTAGCTTGTTCATGTACGGAATATCTGATAATAAATAAATACTTAAAAATACAGTTTTAACATCGGCAGTATATTTACAATGTGCAGGCGATATTTTTATAGCCCAGAACGTCGGTATCTTCTCCATCGATATATCCAAAACTTCGATAATTTTTCTCGATATATGGAACACTGACAATGATATTTTTTAAATATCGATGTTCTGGATTCCCGATATTTTAAAAATATTAGCAGTCGTAATCTGCCAACGGACTCTTGGCAGTGAATGAGAGTATAAACTCTTACGCAAACAAACTTTGAAACTGTTGAAACGTCCCAGCAGACAAATTTCTGTGGTTACGTGTGTCGCGTGAGCAGTGGCGGATACAGAAAAACCTCAAGGATGGGGCGCAAGAGATATCTTGAGCTACCTTTACTTTTACCGCAATAAAAAATAATCAAGTCACATGCAAAGTTTTATTTAAACTGAACATACACATTTACAAGACAATGCCAAGTTATCGCGTCAGTGGCAGCTTTCAACTGACTACGTGGCAGCGACTCTGTTTCGAGAACAAGCACTGCCAGAATGTTCGCTTCCAAACTTTTATGGAGTGTGAATAAATACCTGCTGTGAAAGAGACAAGCTAATATGTACCTTACGGCGAGTAATATAAGGGCGAGTTTCCAATGATGATGTCATCCGGCTATTTATGTGTGTGGAAATTTTACTGTCGATTCCGTTCCATTCTAGTACATTCAATAGGGAGCCTATACAGTAACAATGCGTTTTTAGAAATCTTCTCGGAAGTCACTATTACCAGAGATGTACGCATCAATAGTATTACGAATTAGGTATGGGAAATTATTGTTACTAGTAAAAATATTGTTAAGATACTTGTAACAATATTTTTGCTGAGAAATTACTATGAATTACTATTATCAGTACTTCGAAATCAACTAATCACTATAACTCTTGACTAATTTTCACATTTGCACTCGCTACAACTAGAAAGTTTTACTTATTCATTGCCGCGCTGGATAGCCGCGTGGTCCGACGCCTTCTCACAGTCCGTGCGGCTCCCTCCGTCGGAGGTTCGAGTACCTAGGGCATGGGTGTGTGTGTTGTCCATAGCGTAAGTTAGTTTAAGTTAGATTAAGTAGTGTGTAGGCTTAGGGACCGATGACCTCAGCAGTTTGGTCCCACAAGACCTCACCATAAATTTTCAAATTTTACTTATTCATCCTTCAGTCTTAATATTTCTGCTTCTGAATGTAAACTGTCTTCCTATTCGGTGAATAGTCCGTATTTGTAACGCTACGTATCGAAGGTTCTCCGTACAAGAGAACAGTAGAATACTCGCGACTTTTCTCGAACAAATTCGAGACAGAATAATGTATTGAGATCACTAGAACGGCGGCGACTTTTCTCGTAGGTATGTTAGCTACCTATGTGCCAGACAGAAACGTATAAAATACGATGACGCGGACGCGCCTACTACACAGGAAAGTACAACTACTCGATAACTCGATTCAGCCGAGTCAACTGACGAAAGAAACGAAGGAATAGCATGCGGGCTGAATGGCAGGGGCGGCGCAGGTGTTAACGCGGGTGTCCCCTTGGGGGTGGGTAGGGAGGGGGGGGGGCGCCCTGCGCTTGACAGACATAAGAAGGATAGTGCGAGCTTTTCCTGTTCAGAGTGAGGTAACAAAGGACTGGTGATTATTTGGCCGTGCTTGATATACTGTGTTGACGCGGGTGATAGGATTTTTTTTTAACAGCTAGCTTGCTGATCCACAGTGCACAGTTCATTTCCCAGCTGTGAATGGCTTCAGGTGGCAATTGGTAAAGCTCCTTGCACGCCCCTTGGCAGAGAGGGAGAGGGGGGGAGGGGATGCGGGGATGGGAGAGGGAGTTTAGCCTGACAGGAAGTGAAGTGTACTGTATCGGACACAAAGAGGTATGCACTCTGAACTCTACTGTACTGTACACCAAGCTTCATTCATCAGGCTAAGTGTCAATCAGAGGCACACTTCCTATAATTTTCCTAATTCAACGTATCTCAGAGAGGAAGTTGTGTTAAAACTGCGTAAATTTCTTAGTCTTATCTTCTTTAGTCCCTTATGGGGGCCGGCCGTGGTGGGCAAGCGGTTAAAGGCGCTACAGTCTGGAACCGCGCGGCCGCTACGGTCGCAGGTTCGAATCCTGCCTCGGGCATGGATGTGTGTGATGTCCTTAGGTTAGTTAGGTTTAAGTAGTTCTAAGTTCTAGGGGACTGATGACCTTAGAAGTTAAGTCCCATAGTGCTCAGAGCCATTTGAACCAACCCTTATGGGGTGAAGTCCGTGAGTTGTAAGCTCTGATACACCCAGCATCGTAGCTGTATCTGTGCATTTTTTTTTTCACCCAACAATCTTCTGACTGGTTTGATGCAACCCCCACGAATACCTCTCCTCTGTCAACTTCTTCATCTCAGAAGAGCAATGGCAACATAGGTCCTCAATTATTTGCTGGATGTATTCCAGTCTGTCTCCCTCTAAAGTTTATGCTCTCTACACCTCCCTCAAGTACCATGGAAGACATTCCCTGATTTCTCAATAGATGTCCTACCATCCTCTTCCTTTTCCTTGTCAATGTTTCCCATATACACTCCTGGAAATGGAAAAAAGAAAACATTGACACCGGTGTGTCAGACCCACCATACTTGCTCCGGACACTGCGAGAGGGCTGTACAAGCAATGATCACACGCACGGCACAGCGGACACCCCATTAACCGCGGTGTTGGCCGTCGAATGGCGCTAGCTGCGCAGCATTTGTGCACCGCCGCCGTCAGTGTCAGCCACTTTGCCATGGCATACGGAGCTCCATCGCAGTCTTTAACACTGGTAGCATGCCGCGACAGCGTGGACGTGAACCGTATGTGCAGTTGACGGACTTTGAGCGAGGGCGTATAGTGGGCATGCGGGAGGCCGGGTGGACGTACCGCCGAATTGCTCAACACGTGGGGCGTGAGGTCTCCACAGTACATCGATGTTGTCGCCAGTGGTCGGCGGAAGGTGCACGTGCCCGTCGACCTGGGACCGGACCGCAGCGTCGCACGGATGCACGCCAAGACCGTAGGATCCTACGCAGTGCCGTAGGGGACCGCACCGCCACATCCCAGCAAATTAGGGACACTGTTGCTCCTGGGGTATCGGCGAGGACCATTCGCAACCGTCTCCATGAAGCTGGGCTACGGTCCCGCACACCGTTAGGCCGTCTTCCGCTCACGCCCCAACATCGTGCAGCCCGCCTCCAGTGGTGTCGCGACAGGCGTGAATGGAGGGACGAATGGAGACGTGTCGTCTTCAGCGATGAGAGTCGCTTCTGCCTTGGTGCCAATGATGGTCGTATGCGTGTTTGGCGCCGTGCAGGTGAGCGCCACAATCAGGACTGCATACGACCGAGGCACACAGGGCCAACACCCGGCATCATGGTGTGGGGAGCGATCTCCTACACTGGCCGTACACCACTGGTGATCGTCGAGGGGACACTGAATAGTGCACGGTACATCCAAACCGTCATCGAACCCATCGTTCTACCATTCCTAGACCGGCAAGGGAACTTGCTGTTCCAACAGGACAATGCACGTCCGCATGTATCCCGTGCCACCCAACGTGCTCTAGAAGGTGTAAGTCAACTGCCATGGCCAGCAAGATCTCCGGATCTGTCCCCCATTGAGCATGTTTGGGACTGGATGAAGCGTCGTCTCACGCGGTCTGCACGTCCAGCACGAACGCTGGTCCAACTGAGGCGCCAGGTGGAAATGGCATGGCAAGCCGTTCCACAGGACTACATCCAGCATCTCTACGATCGTCTCCATGGGAGAATAGCAGCCTGCATTGCTGCGAAAGGTGGATATACACTGTACTAGTGCCGACATTGTGCATGCTCTGTTGCCTGTGTCTATGTGCCTGTGGTTCTGTCAGTGTGATCATGTGATGTATCTGACCCCAGGAATGTGTCAATAAAGTTTCCCCTTCCTGGGACAATGAATTCACGGTGTTCTTACTTCAATTTCCAGGAGTGTATTTATTTCATCTCCGATTTTGAGCAAAACCTCCTCATTCCTTACCCTATGAGTCCACTTACTGTCTGTAGCACCGCATCTCAAATGCTTCGATTCTCACCTGTTCTGGTTGTTCTTCTGTCGAAGTTTCACTATCATACAATGGTGTGCTCCAAACGTATATTCTCAAAATTTCTTCCTCAAATTTAGGCCTATGTTCTATTGGTCAGGAATGCCCTTTTTGACAGTTCTTTTGATGTGCTCCTTGCTCCGTCCATCACTGCTGCCTAGGTAGCAGAATTCCTTAGCTTCATCTACTTCGATACCATCAATCCTGATGTTAAGTCTCTCGCTGTTCACATTTCTGTTGCTTCTCATTGCTTTCGTCTTTCTTGGATTTAGTCTCAGTCCATATTCTGTAGTCACTGGACTGTTCATTCCATCCATCAGATCCTGTGAGAACAACGTCACTTTCACTTATGATAGCAATGTCATCAGCGAATCGTATCATTGATATCCCTCCACCTTGAATTTTAATTCCTCTCCTGAACGTTTCTTTTATTTCCATCGTGTCATCTTCGATGTACAGATTGAACAGTAGGGCCGAAAGACTACATCCCTGTCTTACACCCTTTTTAACCCGAGCACTTCTTTCTTGGTCGTCCGCTCTTACTATTCCCTCTTGGCTGTTATACATA
The DNA here is from genome assembly GCF_023864275.1 of Schistocerca cancellata. Lineage (NCBI taxonomy): Eukaryota > Metazoa > Arthropoda > Insecta > Orthoptera > Acrididae > Schistocerca > Schistocerca cancellata. The sequence goes on from NC_064627.1 coordinate 203,507,284, forward strand.
TCGTATATTACCCATCTCTCCCTATAGCTTAACCGTATTTTTCTTAGAATTTCGAAGGTCTTGCACCATTTTACATTGTCTAACGCTTTTTCCAGGTCGACAAATCCTATGAACGTGTCTTCATTTTTCTTTAGTCCCGTCTCCATTATCAACCGCAACGTCGGTGCGTAACACAAAGTATTTCTCCATCTCCTTCTCAAATTGAGACATACGTCTCTAAAACTAACTATCCAATAAACCAGAGGTGCGCCAGAAAAACCTGATTGGTTTTAAACGTTCATTCGCAAGACAGGCACCACGCGGTTCCGTAATACAGCGCACCATTGCAGGCAGTGTTCTCTGAAGTTTAGCTGTTGACACCACGTTGCGGCAGTAGAGGAATTTACAAAAACAGTGTATCACAACTGCACGAAGCACAAGTTTCGACCCAGGTTTGGCCGACGTGATGCCGCTAGCCGCAATACACTGATGCTACGGGTATAGAAATGGCGTCAAGATGGAACTGTGAAGGACAGTGAATCTGCAGGCAGTCTTCGTTCGGTACGTACACCGGAAAATGCGAACAGTGTACGGGACGTGACCTTGCACAGTCCTCAGCGGTCAGCACGGCAGCAAGCTATTGCTCTTGGAGTGGCGGATACCAGGGTTCGCCGTATCGTGAACAAAGATCTTCACTACCATGCGCACGAGCTCCTTGTTGTTCACTACCTTACTGAAAGTGGCAAGATGACGAGATTTCAATTTTGTAAAGAGCTCTTGGAACTTCTGCTAGTTGTAGAGACCATTGTGAACACTATATGTAGAGTAAAGGGTACCATTGCTGTCAGCTGCAGCGGAACATTACGCGGTATCAGTGGCGACGAGTGTACCGGATCGGGATTCGAAGCCGGGATCTCCTGCTGACTAGGCTGGTGCGTTAACCGCTGCGCCATCCGGAACACAGCGTCATCGTAACTGCGTAGACTACCGCAGCACTCCTCACGACTGCATTCCCATTCAGCGTCACCTATCCACTGTCCATGTCCATTGAGTCCATACTACTACTCTGTGGTTCCCACAGCAGATGGGACGTATTTGTGCATCCGCACTGAAGAAGGTGGTTACACTTCCCAGCTAGGCGTATCATATATAATTCAGTTAATCATTTAAAGAGCGAACAATGCCAGAACCTTGGCAACGTTCAGATCAGAATAAACAGTTAATCTGGTGCCCATCCAAATGTATTACAGAGCCTCGCTAGAAGCCTACTGGTGGAACAGCCCATGAATGTGTAGGGAAAGCGGCAATTATTTCAAATTAAGCGCGCAAAGAAATTTTACGTAAGGGAGCTACTGCATAAATCACTACACGGTTAGCATTACGCTCTCACACAAGACAACACGCTGCAAGAAGTATCTTAAAACACCAGGAAGGCACAGTAATCCTTTCAAAACTTAAGAAAACAAGACGTACTCAGTCAAACGCAGGTGTTAAACACGGGTGAATGCCCCTCCCATAGAAGATTAGCACAACACGATGCCAAATAACAAGATCATACAGATGTTGATTAATTTTTTCAACGGGGTAAGCCCAGTACTCTTTGCCAAGTCAAACATTCCTAGAAAAATACTAGAGAAAATAGATGAATTCCTAATGGAACTTGCAATCTTTAATGCTGGCATAACAGCAACGAACACAGTGTAATGGTTCGCTTAGAACTTTAAAAGAGTCCAATAAATATTTCTTACAGAAGAGTCTAAAGGCGGCAGAGATGATAAACAGGCAGTGACAATTAGTTCGGGCTCCAGCGTGATTAAATAGAACTCGTGCAGACAATTGTAACGCACCGTCAGGATAGAAGCATGTTTACGAAGCTCATTAGCAAAGGAATAAACTACTTGCAAAATTTGGTTCAAATGGTTCAAATTGCTCTGAGCACTATGGGACTTAACTGCTGAGGTCATCAGTCCCCTAGAACTTAGAACTACTTAAACCTAACTAACCTAAGGACATCACACACACCCATGCCCGAGGCAGGAATCGAACCTACGACCGTAGCGGTCGCGCGGTTCCAGACAGTAGCGCCTAGAACCGCTCGGCCACTTCGGCCGGCTGCAAAATTTCTTCAAGACCTAAAGCATTAAGGATACACACCTTAAAACAGTGAAAAATTTACACGCGCACACAGGCTTTTACACGCTGGAGACGAATAACTAACAGCGAAGAAAGTTCTCAAAGGTACTCATCCGACTTAGTGCAGAAACGTCAAGGCGGGAATGAAAAAGTCAGCACCTCCGGCGTCCTGCACGCGTGTAATGGATCTGCACCCCAGTGGAATGTCTGACGGAAGAATTCCACGGAGAGACTAAAGGCCAATATCTGCCTGCCGGCCGGACAGTTTCGCCTAGTTCCGTTTACGTGGCCTTTGCTAACCGTCACCGAAGCACACCCCACGTGCTCGGGCTACACACACGGTAGCGAGCCTCACAATCCACAGATCTAGACCACGCGACCACAATACAGCAAACTGACCGGCTCCCCATTGCATTTTATGGCGGGAGAATCCCATGGATACTAACGAGTAATGTCTTACTGACGACCAGACGGTTTCACCTTGATCCGTTTACATTGCCTTTGCTGTCACCGAAGCACGATTCACCTGCTTGGATTACACTCATGGCAGTGAACTTCGGAATCCATAGAATGGGCGCACGCGACAACAACACAGACCGACCCAACACTTACTCTCTGCTATCGTTCCCCTCTCCCCACTCCAAGCACTCCAATTCCAAGTCGCTCCCCGCCATCTTCACAGACTATGCCTAGCGCGCGCTTCCTTTAGCCGAAGCAAACTATTTCCAGAGCGTGGCGGGAGGAATCGAAACGCGGTATGGCTCACGGTTCCCGATGTTCCAGGATGCCTACGCCTTACTTTAAGTCAGGCTCGTCCAAACTGTGCCCTGGGGCGCTAATGCCCGCGATCGCCCTCGGCCAGCGCCCCGGGCGAATTCGTATGTTCTCGCAGTGGCCGAGCCGTGTCGCTTAGCTGGCCGTGCAGACCACCCGCCGAGCCTCGTCATGCCGCTGTACGCAAATATTGCAATAGATAAAAATTTATTTTGCGACCACACATCGCTGTCCTTTCCAGCGGAACTGGGGGAAATCGAATCTAAAACCAATCTTTTCTGTTATGTTTTTATTTGAGTTTCAATGAATGAAACAATTAATTGTTAAAGTGATAAACGTGTTTTAAAAACAGGATTGTACAAAATTAATGGTATGTTCTTCTTTGGCGTGGTACGAGCAGGAAACAGGTGGGCAAAGTTTGTGCGCAACTTACAAATGATCGCTGAGAATTGGGAAAGCGGGGAAACCCTTTGCTGCTAGGAATCTCATCAAGGATTGCCTGGTCGACTCGGCGGCTTGTATTTGTCCACCAGACCTCACGGAAAAATTTGAAAAAATAGCTCTTTCGCTTCAAACTGTTGCTCACAGAATCGAAGATATGGTCTCAGATATGGAGCAGCAATTAATGGAGAGAGCGGCAAACTTCATTTCACTTTCTATCGCTCTTGACGAGTCCGCGGACGTTGCGGACATGTCTCAGCTCGTCATATACATTCGCGGCGTCGACGACAATCTGCGTGTCACAGAAGAATTCCTCGATCTTCTGCTATTAAAAGACACAACCACGGGTTTGAGTATTTTTCTAGCCGTGGAAAACGTGTTAGAGTCAATGGGTTTAAAATGGGAACGCCTGACCAGTGTAACAAGGGATGGAGCCCCTGCGCTACGAGGGATACGCACTGGATTTCTGAGTTACGTGAAGTCAAAAATGGCTGAAGTTGGCTGTTTCTTATTCGCGGCAGTCCATTGTCTGATACACCAGGAGGCACTTTGTGCGAAGATTGTCAACATAAAAAAATGTTATGGACACAGTTATTCGAACGCTTAATTATCTTCACTCGCATGGACTCACACATCGCCAATTTAAAGAATTTCCGGCTGAGATCAAAGCGGAATACCCGGACATCCTCTACCACGCCGAAGTAAGATGGCTGTGCGGAGGACAGGTGCTTCATCGGTTTTTCTCCTCGAGGGGTGAAATAAATACCTTTTGGGAAATGAAAGGACGTCCAGAAGAATTACTTTGTGATCCTAAGTAGGTGGCGAATTTGGCTTTTTTGAGCGACTCTGCTGGTCATTTAAACACTTTGAACATTTCACTCCAACGCGAAAATCACTATATCGTTGATTTAGTGCAGACGACTCAAGCTTTTTTTTAAAAAAAAATGGTGGGAAAAACAATTGCGTGAGGAGAATTGTGGACACTTGCTTGCACTAGATAGCGTTAAAGAAGATGTGGATTTTTCAGATTATGTTGCAATCATTTGCGAATTACAAGAACGGTTTGAAAACAGATTTTTGGAGATAAGTGAGCTTCAATCGGCCTTAGATATATTTGTTCACCCGTTTTCCCTTCGGCATAGGACGTCTCACATGTGCTTCAGCTAGAGCTGATTGACCTGCAGTGTGATATCCGCCTGAAGGACCGCTTTCTCTTGTGTAAGACTTTGGATGACTTTTACAGCTGTCTTCCACGAGAGAAATATCCTCTTTTGCACAAGCACGCGGCCTAAGTTATCTCAATGTTTGGTTCCACGTATATCTCTGAGCGCTTTTTCTCTCTTTTAAAGCTTGCTAAAACTAAGAACCGTCCATTACTTGGCGATAAAAATTTGACTATTTCTTTGAGGTTATCAGTCTCAGGGAATATTGTACCAAACATTGACAAAACCGTTTCCTCGAAAAGAAAAAAGTTTAAAATGTTAATTGTCTTCTACAATAATGTTGACTGTAAGAATTAAAGAGCTTTATAACCTTAATTCTATTTTTTAATAAGATTTCAAACTTGGTCAGTTAAAATTATTACGTACAAAACAGCAAACTAAGGATCCGATTTCTAAACTCTGATAAGAGATACAAAGAAATGTAGCACGAAGTACAACAAAAAATATTTACTTGTAACTGCTAACAGTAAGAATGAGACTCTATATCCCTTACATAAAGTTATTTCTAAAATAGAATATTTATGACTCTAGTTCATTTAAGAAACTGATATAATTTTCAGAAGATGCATATTGTGCATATGACGAGTGTGCATGTGTAGTACTAATAGAATGAGCCTCTGGGTGGGAAACAACTGAGATGTTCTTCGATTCTTGTTTTGGATATTGTTGTCTAAAGCTTTGGGTAGTAATTGTGACACACGAACACTAGTTGTTACCTGAACGGTAAATGGTTTGCTTGATTTACCGCTCATCGGCCTCTTTTACAGAGGTGCGCTTCCTCTGTTATTTTGTTTGCGTTGACTCTTGACTGTGGGATAGTCCACTGCAGAGCAGTGTTGTGCGGTCTCACTCGCTCCGCAGCTCTCTCTCTCTCTCTCTCTCTCTCTCTCTCTCTCTCCCCTATGGCGACACTAGCGACACACGGTCGCGGACGGGGCGCTGAACTACACTGCCTGGCGCGCGCGGGGCGCAATTCTTGGATGAGCCTGCTTTAAATTGTACCATAAATTGCTTTTCTCTGCTGTGTACCTGGTACAACAGTCTTTTAGCCATTCTGTGGAAGCTTGGTGGCAAAAGCACTGCGAAAGCCAGTCAGTTGGTGGGCATGGTATGTTGACATGGTGCTTGCAGCAACGAAGTTGCTTCTTTATTCTGAGACTGGCCAGGGTGCACACTGCATTCCTGGAGGCACCGCAGAAAGGTGTTGCCTTGTCATACCGAGTCAGGTAATTAGTGTACCTTCAGGCCATGGAATTGTTGTGCTGTACATGATTCGGAGCGTTACCACATCACTACTGACTTATACATCAACTCACCAAATTAATTGAAAGTAAGAGCAGTACGGTAGTGCCTGGTGGGGAGGGGGGGGGCACTCTGGGTGACGAGGGGACTTGACCACCCAGCAGCTGCTATGAGTTTGGGCCTTCACTATGTCAGTGTCATCTCCTGGAACTGATCCCTCTCCTTGGGCGATACTGTAATAGGATGACCGGAGCGGGTGACGTGGTCGGGGTTGTAGGACATGGCTGGGTAGAAGAAGGTGGCTATTTTTGGCAATCTTCCCCTTTATTGTTCGTTCTCCCAATACATTTTCCGGTAGCTCAGCCCCACCGCTCGTGCCGTGGTGGAGACCTGCTGATGCAGGCAGCCCAGGGAACGCGACGCCACGCTCGGTCAGTGGCTGCGCAGGTGGTAGGAGGTTAGCAGCACAAGGCCCAGCCCAGCACGCCTCCTGCAGATGCTGCAGCTTGTGACGACGCCGGGAGTCGCCGGTGCAGCAGCGGGCAACGCCTTCTGCCGGCCGGTCCTCGGGGACAGTGACACTGATGACGACGACGTGACAGTGACCGAACGCCCAATCGGTCGAAACAAATGCCGATGCCCACCTCTGATGCCCTTAAATAGTGCAGACCACTGCTGAATCCGCCAGTTATGCGGCGGCGTGTTTATTCGAATGTTCTCGATGAGTTGGCTAACGCAACAGCGCCACACGCAGCCCGCACCTGCATAATTCTGCTAATCCTGCATTCTGGCTGTTGATGGCTGCCGTGCACGTACAAACATACTGACGCTCTTTGCAAAACTGTGTCACCTGCATAACACGCCGGCGAGCCTTCGTCCGCCGTCTGCCACGAGGCTGGCGCATCTTGCACTGAAACACACTAACTCACAATTTCGCACCATACTTCCTAAAAGTAACCCCTTGTCCTCTACAATACCACTGAGGAGGCTTCTTCTTGGTCCACTGCGGCATTAGCAGATTCCTGCCCAAGGGGCTGTGTGTCAGCCCATGGTCAGTGCAACTGCATATCTCACCCCTCTGGTGCGGGAGCTGTGGCTTCTCACCACATTCGTACGGAACTTCTCACTGAGAGGCCGGCTTTCCCTGCCAACGTTCCGGCCACCAGCAGCCCTGCCGATACTGTCAGTCTGTCACGCAGCTTGCCATACTGGGTCGCTGATGGCTAAGATGGACAGTGGTGTCAGCAATACTTGGTGCACGTTACCGCCACAAACAGGGTAGCTGCTGACAACGCCACATATGTAGTGAGCGGCCACTTGCCGAGAGGGGCATGGCCGCTGCACCGTGTCTTCCATTTGCAGGTACATGAGTCATCACAAAGAACTTTCCTTGTTACTACTGTTTCACTGAAGCCTCCACTGGCCAGCATCCTCGCCTCGACCTCGACCCACCGTCCATTCCAGTGCACAAGAAGACCAAAACCCATAGGTCAACTTTACCTTCTTTAAAATCATCTTTAAATTGTACTCAACAGTTTCGATATGTTGTGTGAAAGATCTTTTTGGTGGTATTAGAAGCTAATTATAAATAACACTTTATCCTGCTGTGACTGATTACGACATAACACCGTCAGCTGGCGTAGAATATTACTAGAATGAATCTCTCCAATTTCATGTGTGATTTTAGAGCGCTCCGTATAATGCTTTCTGGAATGGTGACATTTGTACGAACTTAAAACCAGAGAAGAGTCTGCGGATCAAAAAGTGTGTACACGTTCGTAGCGTTTTTGTTTCGCATGTTGCTATTCCGATTGTCATTTTTTATTTGTAGTTTATTGTTCCTATTAGAGTTTACATATTATCAAAAAAAAATGGTTCAAATGGCTCTGAGCACTATGGGACTCAACTGCTGTGGTCATAAGTCCCCTAGAACTTAGAATTACTTAAAACGAACTAACCTAAGGACATCACACACATCCAAGCCCGAGGCAGGATTCGAACCTGCGACCGTAGCGGTCGTGCGGTTCCAGACTGTAGCGCCTTTAACCGCTCGGCCACTCCGGCCGGCTTTACATATTATCATTATGTCATTTTAAGATAGTGACTAGAGCTGTGTACGCTAGTAAATGGAGTGCCAAGTGGGGAAATCTGGCAATTTCCGACATATTCTTCCGTTTGACTTCAGTACAGGGGTGACAGCAGCGGAAGCAGCCGAAAAGATTTACACCGTGTATGGTGATAATGCCATTCGACAGAGCAAAGCAATAAAATGGTTTTCTCGTTTTAAGGAAGATCGTTTTCAAATTAATGACTCTCCACGTTCAGGAGGACCTTCCGGGTTTGACGAACATTGTTTAAACGCATTAAGGCACAATTGGCTACGTCGCTGTTCTCGAGAACCGGCAAATGTCATGAAACATGACCATATCACCATCGTGCGACGTTTGCTTGCAGTGGGGAAGGTTCAAAAATCGGGTGTAGGGGTACCGCATGCTCCAAGCCAAAATCAGAAAAATCAGTGGATGGTCATATAAACATCTCTGCTTGCTCGTCATCAGTTGGTTCGTGAACAACACCGACCATTCCTATCCTGTATCGTTAGTGGTGACGAGAAATGGTGTTTTGTGCTAGCAAAACGAAAAGAAAGGAATGGTTGTGTCCAAGCAAAGCAGCATCTCCCCGTACGAATGCCTGCGCGGCCACAAAATAATGTTATGTATCTGGTAGAACAGCGATGTTGTGATGTACTACGAATTGGTTCCCGGAGGTGTGACCATCACTGCTGTCACCTATTGCCGACAACTGATACGTCTTACAGACCCAACACAATAACAAAGACCAGGAAGACTGCGTGAAATGGTGTTACTCCACGATAACGGCCGCCCGCATTCTGCTAGAGCGACGGGTCTTGGGTTGGGAAGTCACTCCGCACCCAGCTTATTCGCTTGGTCTTGCGCCCTCAGATTTTCACCTTTTCTGCTCTCTATCGAATAACCTCCAAGGAACTTATAATGCGTTCCGAACATGGCTCGACGAGTTCTTCGCCTGAAAACCACATGATTTCTACATTCGGAGGACAGGAAAGTTATCCCATCGTTGGCAGACTGTTGTAGACAGTGAAGGTGAATACTTTATTGATGACTCAAGTCTATTATATGTATCTGTTGTGTTCATGGTACTTACTAAAACGCTGCGAACTTATTCAGCAGCCCAATAATTTTTTTATATTGTCCTTTTAGTAGTAACCTTTTAACATTTCCAGTATTTTTTCCCCTAAATCTAATTTTAGCATTTTTTTCTTTTTTACATTTTCTTCCGTTTCATTCACAGATGTTGCACGAAAACCTGACGGAGATCGACCTATCTGTAGGCTACAAGATATTCAAGGAAGTGGACCTGGTACAGGCGGCTAGGCAGACGCCTGTGGAGTCCCTCCCACTCATTCGAGAGCCTGCAAGAACTTTTGTTCGTTGGCAGCTTAGCGAACCCGCTGTACAAGACTTCATCAAGTGAGTATTTGCCATAATTTACATTAACAGAGACGCTTACTTACATTAGCGCCGTAACTCCACACGTAGCTTGGTCTGCATCTCGCTTTTCTACGCTTTTCCTGTTGGGGCTCCTCGGAAAAAGTCAGTTTGCTCCTACATTCTTTAGTACGGCAAAAGGCTGGTTGTTGAGAATTACAAGATGATAATTTATATATTACAGCGAAATGTATCTTTTACTGAAGCTGCTATTTTTAATTGTTTCACTTAAATTATCTTTTGACACTTAAAAAACGGCAGTGACCTGTTTTTGCCTCGATAAATAGCAAGGAAGGGAATCAAACAATAATGACCAGTGTATTTCTGCAAACCCATCTGCCACCGAAATGACGTATGAAATTTATTTTTTTCCGATACAGTCATACAGCCTACCAGCAAGAACCTTCCCAGTATCTGAGCTGGACACGGACGTGCTGCCAGTCAATGTCCATGGCATATTATTTTTCTCCAAAATGATACTGAAGTGATCTGAAATCTCACCTTCCAGAATGCGGCTTAACCAAACGCGTGAAAGGACTGGGCAACGGTTTTAAGTACTCATCACTCACCATTTGACGAATTTTATTATCATTAAAAAACACTCTATATACCAAGATAAACAATTTCTGGCCCAACTAAAACATTCATATTTCTTTACGTACTACACGAATATGTAATAAAACTGGGCGTTCCTATTTTAAAAGAAACGCAGTTTATATCCGTTTTACCTATGGCAGCGCAATCTAGCGGGGCAACCATAGCGCCATCTGGTTTCCCCCCTTCAAGGTAGTCGACTTTCGTTCTTTATAGTTTTTTCGTTTGATGCTTATTTCGTGAGATATTTGCCCCGGGCACTATCAGTAGACCACCCTGTATACCGCGGCTGCGAATTAATGCGGAACAGGCGCGGAATTTGTGAAAGAAAAAAAGCCGACACGGCTCAGATAGCTCTGTTTGGTAAGGTAGATAAGAGTTCAGTTTGAGAAGTTTCTCTTTTCTAGTTGTAGGGTTGGGGTGCGAGATGAGGAACAAATGTCATCCTCTGCCTTTGCTAGGTACGTCCTTTCATACAAATTTTTGAATAGCAATTGTCACTGTAAAAAATTCGCTATTTTACCTACATCGTACATGTGTAAAAATTAATTTGAAATGTTTATTTTTCCGTCATTTTTGCATAAGTGGAATCACGTCCCTAAATAGGTTTCTCCCAGGTTAGAAATTTGTCATTGCCTGCGACCCTATGGAGGATTTGAATGAAATTCTAAGGATTTCATTCATTCGTTCTTTCATTCACGCACCATGTTCCGCAGATCCCAGCAAGAAGCAGAGCCTTCAGAGTTGTATAACGAGTAAAGGTACACATTAAAATTAGAAAAGGTATCTTAGAAATCTCATCTGTGTACTGTATTAACAATAGACTATTACTATACTGCCTAATGCTTTGACATTTAATCGAGTAAGTTAATAAGGAACTGATATTCTGGGTAAAGAAAGCTAGCCCTCTAGTTTTACTACAGCTTAGAGCTACTGTATTTGTTGTTAGTAGACGTTTAGTCAGTTAGTTAGTTACAAGTACCATAGAGCAACTGAAACATTGTTTTATCGAAATGATGTGGCACAAGTCAATTAACATGACTTACGATGGTTGGAACCTTAATAGTGGCAACTATTTATTTACAGCTCGTACAAAATAGAGACGTGTTTCAAAGTTTTACTGACCTTCAAAGTAGTCACCAGCGTTGTGTATAACCCGTTGCCAACGATGTGGAAGTCGTAGGATACTCTTAGCAGTGCCAGTTGTGTTGACAGTTCGAGCGGCGCGGTCTATTGCCGGACGAATTTGTAGCAGTTCTGAATCGCACGCCATGAAGTGTTTTCCTTCAGTTTAGAAATCGAGTTGAACTCACGAGGGCTTAATTCAGGGGAGTATAGTAGGTGGTATAGCACTTAGCTGCCCCATCAGTCAAACAAATCAGTAACAGCTTGCATTGTTACGTGCTTGAGCATTGTCCTGCGAAATGATGGTCAGGTCCTGCAGAGAGTGGCATCACTTCTGTCTCTAAGCTGGTCGTAGGTTGTGCTCCAAAAATGAACAGCATGGAGACAGAAGTGATGACACCTTCTGCAAGATCTTACCATCATTTCGCAGGACAATGCTCAAGCATGTACAGTGGAAGCTGTTACTGATTTGTTTGAGTGATGAGGCAGCTAAGTGCTATACCACCTACTATACTCCCCTGAATTAAGCCCTCGTGAGTTCAACTCGATTTCTAAACTGAAGGAAACACTTCATGGCGTTCGATTCAGAACTGCTACAAATTCGTCCGGCAATAGACCGCGCCGCTCGAACTGTCAACCCAACTGGCACTTCTAAGAGTATCCTACGACTTCCACATCGCTGGCAACGGGTTATACAAAACGCTGGTGACTACTTTGAAGGTCAGTAAATCTTTGAAACACGTCTCTACTTTGTACGAGCTGTAAATAAATAGTTGCCACTATTAAAGTTCCAACCCTCGTATGTACATGTTTAGCGTCGACATCAGTGAACACAGTAGCTTTTAGACCAACACGTGCACTCCAGAAAATTTTGTAACTGAGTCACGATGAATAACACTGCTTTAGCTATACGCTAAATCTTTATTTCTGATCCAACTAGTTTCGCAGCGTTAGAGCCACGTCTTCAGGGATACAGATTTATTTCATAATTTATTCCAAATGGTAAGTTGTAGATGACCCAACATTCTTTGTCCTTTTGTGATAAAACTTTTTAACCGTCAAGAGGTCGTGAGTCCAATTTAAAACAGAGCGAATGCAGGGAAAATCATCTCGATACCGAAAAACTAAGGCCTAAACGAACTAATTGGTCACTGCGGACCTCATGTTGTCACACCGATGTCAAGCCTTAGTTTTCCTGTATTGGGATGAAGTTCCCTGTACTCTATTCTGTTTTAAATTGGGCTACCGATCTCTTGACGGTTAAACAGTTTTATCGCAACTGGGTTATCTGCTGCTTATCACTTGGGATAGATTATGAAATAAATCTTTATCCCTGAAGCCGTGGCTCTGACGCTGCGAAACTAGTTGGATCAGAGATAAGGGCTTATCATGCAGCTGAAGTGGTCTTGTTTATTGGTTCATTCAATTGAAATTAAAAACTAGTTTTTTTAAATATTTACTTGATTACAATCAAATTACTCAAGGAAAGTATTTTTAAATCTTTAAATACTGCGCCCTATTTGTAGTAGGGCAGAGTGTTCTACCAAAACGATAGTGCACCTAGGAACATGTAATTTCCCAGTCGAAGTTTCGGTCTAGAAACCGTTTACAGAATCACATGTTGTATAGCGTACTAGAGACCACCATAAGCAGTTTCTAGTTCTTCTACCGTTTTTTCTGTTGTGATACACGAGGTATTATGCAAAGACCATATCGTGGCGGTTGTAGGTGGGGAGTGGTTCGGTGTATGGTTGTATAAGATACCCGTAGAGGTCGGACCTGAACTACCACTCCCAACCACAGCAAACAATTGCGCTGTAGCCACTACCAAATTCTGTGAGTTCTCCAATTTACTTTGCGATATGGATTGCTTGTTTTATTTTCTTATTTTAAAGTGAGTGATGTACTAAGTGTTGTGTCGGCAGATTAGCCAACACAAGGCACACTAATTTAGAGGAGGCCGAAATGCAGTCGTCAACTCACGCAGGCTGGCGTTAGGTCTGAAACAGGATACGTAATGAATGCTATAAAGAAACGTACGTAGCTGCTGGAATACTTAACTTTGATCCATCATTTGTATACAGCGTTCTTGATGATACAAGTGAGATTCTCTCTAGAAATGGTCAATGGCGCCTTGCTAGGTCGTAGCCATGGACTTAGCTGAAGGCTATTCTAACTATCTCTCGGCAAATGAGAGAAAGGCTTCGTCAGTGTAGTCGCTAGCAAAGTCGTCCGTACAACTGGGGCGAGTGCTAGTACGTCTCTCTAGACCTGCCGTGTGGTGGCGCTCGGTCTGCAATTACTGACAGTGGCGACACGCGGGTCCGACATGTACTAATGGACCGCGGCCGATTTAAAGCTACCACCTAGCAAGTGTGGTGTCTGGCGGTGACACCACACTAAGCCTGGTTCTTAAACGAATTTCTATGCGACTCTCACCACAACAAAAGGAGTCACTGATCCGTAATGACAGTCAGGTCTGCTTTCGTGGAATCACACAACACGGACGTAGGATGGTAGCCCTTCGTGAGGGAGACGGGGCTTATTCACCCGCACCACATCATCTCCCTTGGATTAGCCTTAAGTTCTCGTTTGTTTGCGGTCCCTGACATCTGCCACGATATGTTGCCCACATAATAGTGTTTTACGCAGCGTTTATAAATATTGTGAGGTCTAGATACGTAATTGCTGTATAATATATTAAATCTATTTGGAGGCTATTGTTAATTCTTTAGTTACAGACTTTTACCATGAGTAATATGCTGTATCTTTTTAACGTTACATAACGTGTGGACGGTTAAGCGAAACTTTGTCGGTCGTGCAACATCTCGTACCTTGAAACGGAAGAAGACTTATACCACGGAATACGAGATAATTTCAAATGAACTGTTTCTTTAACGTCTTAAGAATTTTCCCTGACTTTAAAATGGAAATTTGTGTTATGTTATGTCAACCGGGGACCTAGAAACGACGGACAGGCTCCATCCGCGCCGCAGCCCCAGTGGTCCGCAACCCCACGACGACTACCGCAGTTCACTTCACCCTCCACCGCCCCACACTGAACCCAGGGTTATTGTGTGGTTCGGCCCCCCGGTGGACCCCCCAGGGAACGTCTCACACCAGACGAGTGAAACCCCTATGTTTGCGTGGTAGAGTAATGGTCGTGTACGCTTACGTGTAGAACTTGTTTGCGTAGCAATCGCCGACATAGTGTAGCTGAGGCGGAATAAGGGGAACCAGCCCGCAGTTGCCGAGGCAGATGGAAAACCACCTAAAAGCCATCCACAGACTGGACGGCTAATCGGACCTCGATACTAATCCGCCGGCGGATTCGTGCCGGGGACCAGGCGCTCCTTCCCGCCCGGAAAGCCGTGCGTTAGATCGCGCGGCCAACAGGGCGAGCCAAATTTGTGTTACTTACCGATACCTCTGGTTTCAAAATGTTTTCATCTTGTAAATGGTTTTTGATGATAATTTTTCTTAATTTGATTTTTCCTTATTCAGTGTTGGTGTGAATAGATTAATAATGTAACACACAGACTGTTAAATACACTATTGACAAGATTATCTCGATTCCAGAACTTATAATGGTTCCACTGTTTAGCTGTATTCCAAATATTTTGATACTGTTTCTTTTAACACAAATATATGACCAGTGACGGATCGGTTCTTCATAAATCCCACTTTTTTCTGATCTTTTACCTCTTTTAGATGTGATTCGAAACTTTCCTGGGGAATCTTGGAGAACAGTTTATAGGCTGTACTGAATAAAATGCTCTCGGTTTTCCAGCCGCGTCAATTCGAATAAAATGCTCGAGCTTTCGATGACCATCTCCGTAATCGTCGTGATGAGTTCACTGACTGCCGGGGCTGCTACGGTTCAAATCAAATGGCTCTGAGCACTATGGGACTTAACATCTGAGGTCATCAGTCCCCTAGAACTTAGAACTACTTAAACCTAGCTAACCTAGGACATCACACACATCCATGCCCGAGGCAGACCGCAGCGGTCGCGCGGTTACAGACTGAAGCGCCTACAACCGCTCGGCCACCCCGACCGGTCCAGAACTTATAAATTTGAGTGGAATACACTGGGGTGACGAAAGTTATGGGATACCTGATAACATCAAGACGAATCTCATTTTGCGCCGTTTAGTGCAGCAACTCGACGTCTCATGGACTTAACAAATCGTTGCAAGTCCCCTACAGAAATATCGAGCCATGCCGCCTCTATAGGCGTCCATAATTGCGCAAGTGTTGCCGATGCACGATTTTGTGCACGAACTGACCTCTACATTACGTCTCATAGATGTTCGATGTGATTCATGTTGGAAGAATTGACCGGAATGTTCTTCATACCAATCGCGACCAATTGTTGCCTTGGTGACATGTTTCGGAACAAGAAATCTATGAATGGCTGCAAATGGTCTCCAAGTAGCCGAAGATAACTCCATTAGACCCAGAAGAAGGCCGCTGCAATCGTGGCCGAAACGTTGGTTTTTCTCCAGCAGCAGTAGTTTGTACATTATGACGCGGTACCAAACCCAGAAAACTTTTATGTCGACTATTTCCAGTCAGTGATCGGTTCAATTGGACCAGAGGACCAAGTCCATTCCACATAAACACAGCCATCATGTAGCCATCAGCAGCTAGAACAGTGCCTTGTTGACAGCTTGGGTCCACTGTTTCGTGGGGTCTATGTCACAATCGAACCTTACCATCGGCTCTTACCAACTGAAATCGGAACTCATCTGACCAGGCCAGAGATTTCCAGTCGTCTAGGGTTCAACGGGTGTATTCATGAGAGCCGGAAAGGCGCTGCAGGCGATGTAGTATTTTCAGGAAAGGCACTCGCGTTGGTCGTCTGCTACCATACCCCATTAAAGCCAAATTTCACCGCACTGTCTTCAGGGATACGTTCATCGTACATCCCACACTGATTTCAAGCAGTGTTGCAACTCTAACCAAATACCACTGCTCTCGGTCATTAAGTGAACACTGTCGGCCACCGAAATGTCCGTAGTGACAGGCAATGCCTCAAATCTGGCGTTCTCGGCACACTCTTGACACAGTGGATCTCAGAATATTGAATTGCCTAACGATTTACAAAATGGAATGTCCCATGCGTGTAGCTCCAACTACCATTCCGCGTTCAAAGTCTGTTACTTCCCTAAACCTTTTCACATGAATTAACTGAGAACAAATGAGAGCCCCGTCAATGAACTGCCCTTTTATACCCTGTCTATGCGATCTACCGTCATTTTTATATGTGAGTATCGCTACCCTGTGACTTTTGACACCTCATTGTACGTTTTCCTACATACACGACTATGTTGAACCTTGAAACATTTTTTCACATTTAAAAAAACCTTACTTTTCTGGGGTCATTATCATCATCATCATCATCATCGAACAGCTTCCACCCTGGTACGGATCTACTTGGAGCATAAATCTCGTCATCTAATCCTGTTTTCCCACTATCTTTCTGCTTCACTCTGGTGCAGTCGTTACCTCTTTTTTGAACACACTCCTCCACACCTTTCAGGCATCTATTCCTTGGTATTCCTCATGGTCGTTTTCTTCGGATCTCCATTTCATGTATCTTCTTGGGCATCCTCTTGATTTTCATTGACTTTAAGTGCCCATACCATATCAGTCTTGATGGTTCCATCTTGCTCTGCAAGAATTCCTCTTTCACTATGTCTCTTACTCTTTCATTCCTCATCCTATTTCTCCTTTTTACTCCTATCCTACTTTTGAGGAACCACATTTCACATGTATGTAATCTCCTTATATCTCCTTTTTTCATTACCTTTTTCCAGATGCATCTGTCGACATTGGGATGCAGTAACTTCTTTGTATTAGTTCTTTGCTTTTTTGTGGGAGATCTTTGTTCCAAAAATATGAAAAGTAACATGCTCCTACCACTTCGTAGGAATGCTTCTGCCTGTCTGCCACTTTCACTGATCTCTTTCCCATTTCTTCTACTTTCCTCTATCACACTTCCAAGTACCTGATACTTTCCACCTAGTTCAATTGTCCACCTCCAATCCTTATTCCCCTAGTTGGCCTGTTTTTATTTCTAACTGTAACCAAGATATCACATTTGTTGACATTAAATTTCATTTCACACTGTCTCACAGTTACTTCCTAAGCACTGAGCTGTTCCTAAATCTCCTCCTTCCTGTTACTCCATTGTTTTCATTTTGTCTTCTGAAGTTTCTAGAGTTTCTGGAGTATTATTTTTTTTTAATTTCAAAAAACGACTGCTGCAAACAAATTGAATACTGTCATTTAAAAATGAAATAAAAAATTATATTAAACTTCTGTTACGGCGATGGCTAGAGGCGAATGTCTGAAAAGTGTTGTAAGGTACAACAACACTCTCCCTACGTTATTATGTTTCATACAGTTTTATAAGAAACACTGCTACTGACCACAAGAGCAATTTTCTGCCCTTGAATCTAGATACTGAGATAATCTGTAGAAAGACTGGATAGTGAAATATGTTTTAATTTTCTTTTGAACTGATAGGGACTCCGATGTTCTTACTTTATATTGAGGCGATCTTCTACAATTACCATGATAGTATATAACTCCATTCAGAACCCTAGACGATGAAGCAAAGTCTATATCAAGATTTAGCTTGTTGACATTGTCAACCAGGAGATACGCGATATGTTGTAAATTTATTTATATGAGAGACTGGACAACCATGAAGGCAAGATAGCACAAGAAATTTTCTTTATTTAGATTGATGTTTCGGCTAACAGTATATCCATCTTAAGATCATAAAACATTCTTGATTAGTGTTGGAGCTATTACGGCTTCACACATCATTAAAATCTATCTTCAAAATGGTTCAAATGGCTCTGAGCACTATGGGACTTAACATCTGAGGTCATCAGTCCCCTAGAACTTAGAACTACTTAAACCTAACTAACCTAAGGACGACACACACATCCATACCCGAGGCAGGATTCGAACCTGCGACCGCAACGGTCACGCGGTTCCAGACTGAAGCGCCTAGAACCGCTCGGACGCTCTGGCCGGCAAAATCTATCTTAAAATGACAACAACCATATATGACGTAATGAAAAACAGCTTTTCATCGTTCGTGACCAGTGAAATTGAACGATGATCTTAAAATAAAGGCGTTACGTCGTTACAACTTAGTAATTGACATAATCTGTGTTTACATCATTTCGTGATATCATCACATGCACTGATCACCCATAACATTATGACAACCGACATTCTATCGATATAAACCCGTCCAGACGATAGCAGGAATGACTGCTATTCAGACACACACACGGTACATGTAGTATCAGTGAGCGTGCTGTGCGTGTGTAGAATGGGGAAGGCGAGCGATCCATCTGAGTTTGACTGATTGTGACGGACCCGAAGGCTCGGCAAGAGCATTTCGGAAACTGCACGACTTGTCGGGTGTTCGAGGAGTCCTGGGGTGAGTGTTATCAACAGGTGGCAAAACAAAGGAGAAACTATGTCCAGAAGTCGTGGGACTGGGCAGCCACCTCTCGTGATGGATGCTGTGGTCTTCGGATGGTCAGACTAGTAAGACACGACAGGCGGGCAACAGTGACGGAACTAACATTAGACTTCAATGCTGTGCAAAGTGCAAGTGTTCCTGAACACACAGTGCACCGAACACTCCTAACTATGGGCCTCCATGCATGTTCCGAAGTTCACACCACGACATCGGCAACTACGACTGAAATGAGCACGTGACTATCGGCCCTGGCTATAGGCGCAATGGCAGAGCGTTGTACGGTTTAATGAGTCCCAACTCTTCTTCATCATGCCGATAGGAGGGCGTGAATCTGTTGTCTTTCAGGGTAAGAGCTCCTTGACACATGTAGTGTGGGAAAGAGGCAAGGTGGTGGAAGCTCCATTATGCCCTGGGAAACATTCAAGCGGTTATCCATGCGTCCAGTGGAGCTACTGCAAGGACCCATGGCGGTCTAGGAGTATCGTGCATTGGTTGCAGACCACTTACACCCCTTCAGTAGTATCACGATTCCCGACGGCAGTAGCATGTTTCAACAAAATTATGCGCCATATCACAAGCCCAGAAGTGTGATGGAATGGTTCGAGAAACACAGTGGCGAGTTCCAATTGATTTTCTGGCCCCCCAGCTTGCCAGATCTAAACCCAATCAATCTGGGATGTGATTGAACGTAGCGTCAGATCTCACCACACTTCTTCCCGGAATTAACTCGAATCAGGTGACTTGTGTGTGCAGATGTGGTGTCAACTCCCTCTAGCCACTTTCCAAAGCCTCATTGCTTCCGTGCCATGACCCGTCGCCTCTGTTATCCGTGCCAAAGGTGGACACCTCGGCTATTATGTAGGTGATCATAAAGTCCTGGCTGACCAGTAATAAATCAACTCTGACTGTAAATATCACAGTCCAGTTGAAAATAGTTTTTATTATCGGCAACAAAACCCACTGAGAAGTAAATGTATTTCAGAGTGACTGTAGAATTCCAAGATCCTTAAAAAGTCATCTGCAAAATGTATGATTATCTGCTTTACACAATATTGGTACTGTTCGCTACTGCTGAACAAACACTTTATTTACTTTAGGTACACTGCTCCAGTATAAAATTCCCTAAGACAATAGGAACTGGAAACACACGACGTAAGGCACCACTTTTGTGTTTAATTCTAGGCAGTGGGAAATGCTTCTACAGCATAACACGGTGAGCTGACCTTCATAATTATTTTGACCACGTGTTGACTCCATTTCGACTTGTTGTGCAATTGGACACCATAGAATTTTACACACTGTACCCCTTTCACTGTATGACCATTAATGTCTTCTTCTGCTATAAAAGGTCATTCTTGTTTGTTTCAAATTGCGTAAGATGACTCTTAGTGAGATTAAGACTTGACGTCTACTGGCCTCTTCATCTAACATTTGAGCTGTGTCTGATAGGGTGGAGTTTGGATTCTTGCAACGAGAGGTGCCGGAATTTGTTCCTTGTAGAAGAATTATTACGTTGTCAGTTCACTGCTAACTGAGAAATCGTTTTTAAGTTCCTTCGATTTTACGAAGGCAGAATTGCTGATAATTATGTCAATTTACCGACAACGTCAACAATAATTAATGAGTAGTTTCTAAGATATAAACACAGTATGTATGCAACAATCATTCTCGCTGCTGCTATTTCATTGTATTACAAAATGTATCGTAATAGTCGTAGTTTAACATTAATGGCTATTCTGGACGTAAATAACGCAGTGTGTCAACAAAATGGAAAAGCTAGCCTATTACAATTTCGGCCGCAACCGTCGAGATGTATATGCGTTGTGTTTTGCGTGCGTCTTTCGGTATCGCTAAAACAGCGGTCTAATTGTGTGTAACTGTACTTCTTCAAGCGAAACCTAGCTCGCATTATTCTCTCTCATTACATAATGAAAGCTTTGAATTAGGACCGTTAGGGAGATGCAGCATTTCTTGATATCTCAAAAGCGTTTGACTCAGTAGCACATCAACACATATTAACGAAATTATGATTATATGGGGAATCAATCAAACTGGTGCCTTGTTTTAAATGTCCAGAGATGTAAAATACTGCGTATGAAAACGTACTATCCCATGACTACAACATCATTAATGACTAACATCTGAAATCAGTCAAGCCATACACACGGCTACATGACTACAACATCATTAATGACTAACATCTGAAATCAGTCAAGCCATACACACGGCTACAACAATTTGTAGAGATATGGAATGGAATGTCGAAGGTAACGCATGTAACAGACTTATGTTCACTGACAGAATATTGGGTAATCCAAGCATTCTACAAAAGGACTTTGTTATAAAACAATCGTGCAACGCGCCAGAAATATTACTCAAGCGTGGGGGACCATTCCCAACAAGACTAACAGGTGAAGTGGGGATATTGAAAGTATACAACGAAGTGCAGCACACGATAGTTTGACTCATGGGAAAGCGAAACTGATGAGCCGAAGAACCGGAACTGGCAGTCGCTTCGAGACAGATGTTAACTATCCAGCGAAGGCCACCTGACGATGTTTCAAGAACCAGTATGAAGAGTATGAAGTGGGGAATCAATGGTGACGACACGTGCTTCCGAAGAATCACTTCCGCAGCGACCGCGGAGACAAGATTAGACTAATTACAACAAGCAAACACGCGTTTAAGCAAACATTCTTCCCGGACTCCTAGCTCGAGTGGAACGGTAAGAAACTGAATACGTGGTTCACGGTAATTGCCCTCAGCCATGCGCTTCATCGTCGTTTGCACATATGTAGGTGTGCACATCAGAAACTGTCCAAATTCATCAAAAAATGCAACATATTCTGAGAAGAAAGGAACACTAAATAGTATGAACTACTGCACTACTGGCCATTAAAATTGCTACACCACGAAGTTGATGTGCTACAGACGCGAAATTTAACCGACAGAAAGAAGATGCTGTGATATGCAAATGATTAGCTTTTCAGAGCATTCACTCAAGGTTGGCGCCGGTGGCGACACCTACAACGTGCTGACATGAGGAAAGTTTCCAACTGATTTCTCATACACAAACAGCAGTTGACCGGCGTTGCCTGGTGAAACGTTGTTGTGATGGCTCGTGTAAGGAGGAGAAATGCGTACCATCACGTTTCCGACTCTGATAAAGGTCGGATTGTAGCCTATCGCGGTTACGGTTTATCGTATCGCGACATTGCTGCTCGCGTTGGTCGAAATTCAATGACTTTTAGCAGAATACGGAATCGGTGGGTTCAGGAGCGTAATACGGAACGCCGTGTTGGATCCCAACGGCCTCGTATCACTAGCAGTCGAGATGACAGGCATCTTAGCCGCATGGCTGTAACGGATCGTGCAGTCACGTCTCGATCCCTGAGTCAACAGACGGGGACTTTGCAAAACAACAACCATCTGCACGAACAGTTCGACGACGTTTGCAGCAGCATGGACTATCAGCTCGGAGACCATGGCTGTGGTTACCCTTGACGCTTCATCACAGACAGGAGCACCTGCGATGGTGTACTCAACGACGAACATGGGTGCATGGATGGCAAAACGTCATTTTTTCGGATGAATCCAGGTTCTGTTTACAGCATCATGATGGTCGCACCCATGTTTGGTGACATCGCGGTGAACGCACATTGGAAGCGCGTATTCGTCATCGCCATACCGGCGTATCACCCGGCGTGATGGTGTGGGGTGCCATTGGTTACACGTCTCGGTCACCTCTTGTTCGCATTGACGGCACTTTGAACTGTGGACGTTACATTTCAGATGTGTTACGACCCGTAGCTCTACCCTTCATTTGATCCCTGCGAAACCCTACATTTCAGCAGGATAATGCACGACCACATGTTGCAGGTCCTGTACGAGCTTTTCTGGATACAGTAAACGTTCGACTGCTGCCGTGGCCAGCACATTCTCCAGATCTCTCACCAACTGAAAACGTTTGGTCAATGGTGGCCGAGCAACTGGCTCGTCACACTACGCCAGTCACTATTGTTGATGAACTGTGGTATCGTGTTGAAGCTGCATGGGCAGCTGTACCTGTACACGCCATCCAAGCTCTGTTTGACGCAATGCCCAGGCGTATGAAGGCCGTTATTACGGCCAGAGGTGGTTGTTCTGGGTACTGATTTCTCAATATCTATGCACCCAAATTGCGTGAAAATGTAATCACATGTCAGTTCTAGTATAATATATTTGTCCACTGAATAACCGTTTATCATCTGCATTTCTTCTTGGTGTAGCTGTTTTAATGGCCAGTAGTGTAATTAACTTCTTTGTTCTGGCACTCGGCTGTAGTGCAACAGGAACAGTTAGGTGGACGCGCCTAGTAGTGTATTATCCAACGGCTTCCCTCAGATTTACGGCGTGTATAGTACGGAATTGGGGAAAATTTTGAGATCTTTTATCGAAGAACTTCCCCCACGCCCCCCCCCCTTTTTTTTTTTTTTTTTTTTTTTTTTAAGTCGTCAGTCTTCTAACTGGTTTGATGCAGCCGTCCACGAATTCCTCTCTTTCTGGCCACCTTTCATCCTTGACAAGAAACCCCTTGAGCGTGCCAATGATATCTGCGGTTTACGGAGTTCGACACCCCACATATTGCCTACCATGCAACCACAATACTGGCTGCTAGTGGCAACAGGGGGCGAGACTCGAGGAATCCAATGGTGAGCACAGTATGAGGTTACGGAGGGTGGCTGAACTGCTTAGTCGACGAGTAACAACAGTGCGATAGTGTTAGTGGCGTTGACACAAAGCAGAGCAATGGCAATGATAAACAACGCAAACAACATTGCACTGTATTCTCAACAGCAGTGGACAAAATTGACATTTCGTCAGAAAGGAAACAAAGGAATTTACGAAAGAAGTGGCAAATGGAATATTAGCGTTTCTGCAAGATGAATCAGTGAATGCATATGCTCGACCATGCTGACAATGTACATGGGAAGTAAAATGGTGACAAGTTCAAATGGTTCAAATGGCTCTGAGCACTATGCGACTTAACTTCTGAGGTCATCAGTCGCCTAGAACTTAGAACTAATTAAACCTAACTAACCTAAGGACATCACACAGATCCATGCCCGAGGCAGGATTCGAACCTGCGACCGCAGCGGTCACGCGGTTCCAGACTGAAGCGCCTTTAACCGCACGGCCACACCGGCCGGCTGGTGACAAGTGAAAGTTATAATGAAACAGGTGTCGAAGCATGTAGTTCATCATCCATGTTGGACAGGGTGCCACAAATCGCATCTCCAGTGAAGTAGTGAAGGACAATCGTTATACAAGCAGCTAATACTAAACGTAATTACGTACGTAGAAGATAATCCGTAGCATAGTAAAAAAACAGTTATGAACAGATTTCGAATAAGTCCGCAGCAACATGAACAGGCCACGGTACTTACCAGCCACCGTGTCATTTTCAGCTCATAGGCGTTACTGGATGCGGATATGGAGTGGCATGTGGTCAGCACACCGCTCTCCCAGCCGTATATCAGTTTCCGAGACCGGAGCCGCTACTTCTCAATCAAGTAGCTCCTCAGTTAATATAACCGTGTAGCGCATACGAAAA
Source organism: Schistocerca cancellata (assembly GCF_023864275.1). Lineage (NCBI taxonomy): Eukaryota > Metazoa > Arthropoda > Insecta > Orthoptera > Acrididae > Schistocerca > Schistocerca cancellata. The sequence continues at coordinate 203,531,428 of NC_064627.1, forward strand.
ACTAGGGACATTCAAAAATGACAAGGCTAGATTGCTACAAATACTGGTATTTTCGCGTGTGCAGTTAATGATGCAGCAATCAGTCTTCATTCTCCTATCTCTCAGGCCGTTTGCATCGCAGAACTACTTACCTGTGACAAGCTGACTACAGGGAATAAATTCCTAATTCACAATTCCATGAGTGCCAAAGAAATATAAGCATTGCGGCAGAGGCCTTCTTGCCTTCATTTAGGCATTATTCAAAGGGAGTGCATTTGCTGAAGTCACGTGGCAACTGCTACACTGAAAGCGGATGTCCATGGCAGCAGCCAACATAGAGTCATTCTCAACGTCCTCAGTTTTTGGCAAGACAAGTAAGCGGAATCAAGGGAGTCTCCTTGGACCCCATTATATGCTGTGGCATAGATAATATTAAAACATCATCTAAAAAGGTATATGAATTTTATCACATAATACGAGGATGAGTCAAATGAAAACCTTAAATTTGCAATAACAAATCGACATTTCGGGCCGTTATCCTGTAAGTTGGTAAGTGAGCTACAAATAGCGTGCAGAATGGCCTGTAGGTGGCAACACAGTGCAGATGCACACATACCGTCGCAGTAGCAGTATAAAGATGGCCGCCCCACTTGCGACTTGCACCAGGGAAGAACAGCATTCTGTTGTTCGGTTTTTGCGTAGTGAAGGTGTGAAATCTATTGAAATTCATCGACGAAATAAGGTTCAGTACGGTGTTGCATGTTTGTCACAGCAGCACGTCTACGAATAGAGTAGGAAGTTCGCAAATGGTTTAACTTCAGTGGAAGATGCTCCTCGTCTAGGTCAGGCACAACGAGTTGTGACTCCACGGAACATTGCAGCAGTTGAAGCCATAGTGAAGGAAAACCGCCGAGTGACACTGAATGACACTGCAACTTCTTTATAGATTAGTCATGGGTCAGCACACCACATTGTACCCCAGTTTCACTAAGTGTCTGCAAGATGGGTGCCACGGCAGCTGACTCGTGATACGAGAGAATGACGTGTTGATGCTTGTGAAGAACTTCTTCGGCTCTTTGAACGAGAAGGTGATGGCTTCCTTGCAAGAATCGTTACTGGTGACGAAACCTGGGTTTATTTTCACCAACCGGAAACGAGTGTCTTCCTCATCCACCATGCTCACCAGACCTTGCCCCAAGTGATTTCCATATGTTTGCACCACTCAAAGACGCAATGGGAGGAAAGAAGTTCCATTCTGATTAGTAGGTACGCCACGCGGTGCATGAGTGGTTGTGCGGACTACCAAAAGAATTTTTTTCTAATGGAATTTATGCACTTTGTAAGCGCTGGAGAGCGTGGGGGAGATTATGTTGAAAAGTGATACAGCTCTGTACCACTTCTGCACAATTAATAAAGTTTTAAAAATATTTAAGGTTTTCATTTGACCCACCATCGTATATGTGTTATATGTACATTGCTTTGGAGTCTTACTTTTATAAGGGGGTTCAGTATGTACCACCCGCCCACTCCCACCTCGCTTCAATATGATAGCCTTGTACACGTGGCACGTATGCAACAGCTTTTTTGCAGCAGCGGGTGAGTACCAGGCAAGGTCACATAGTCCTGGCTATGCGTTTTTGGGCCACGGAGAGTTTCTTCCACTGCAATGATTCCTTTATTGTTTCAGAGTCATAATCATAGACTCATGAGTCAACAGCAGTTATGACCAAGGGCAGAAAATCTAGATCATTTCCAATTATCGTTTGTAACTCAGAGCATCCCTGATCCCAATGGCCTCTTTGATCGGCGTTCAAAAACCGACGAACGTCGCCACGTGTCTAATCCATGAGTTAGAATGTGATGACATGTCCGATATGAAATTCCAGCAATTTCACAAAGAAAGTGTGTAATGTCTCTTGCAGCGGTCTCTCCGCGATATTTTCAGAAATTTTATAAATTATATAACTCAGTACATATCTCGAAATATCTCTTCTTATCTTACCGATTATCAATGCAAAGTAGTTTCAAGCCCAAGTATTCCTTGGAGCGTCCATTTACTCCACGGAATAGCTTCTCTGCTATCTATGTTTTCTCTTGGGAAAAGAATGAAGGACTTCTTGCCAATTAGTCGTGAAAGAAGGAGGATCTATATGTATGTATTGTTGAGCTAGTCGCCATCTTGATGAGATTCTGTATGAGAAGGAATTTAATACATGAACTAAACTAAAGTAAGTGTGTTTGCGTATTATTTAACTGATTATTATTGACAGTGTCTGCTTACTACGCTGCGTTGCACGAGATCAGTGGGGAACGTCTGATTTACACTGGACCAACCTGCCGTTTTGTATGCTCAAGATATCCAGTTACTTCAAATAAATAGGCTAACACGGTCTTACCAGCAGGTCTCCGGTCTTCTCCATGTGATCACCGAAAGTTAATAATTATTACAAATGTTTCCAGGAGATCGACTAACAATTTTCAACGCACCGAGACTTCTAAATTGCTTCACTGCCTTATGGAATTTAAGTTAAGCTCAATTTAATCAGGATAGAACAGTATTGAACTGCGTGAATGTGATAAGCCTGCTTTGTGAATGAAAATTCCCTTAACATACGCATGTTTTTACTATCCTGATCAGTGAAGCTAAATCAGGCAGGTGTGAGAGAGGTTTTAAAATTTTTAGATAAAAAAAAATATTAAAAGTGGATTGTCTCGTGGATCACTTAAAGCACTCCTTCGAACGCTGTGCATTACGAAGATCGATCGGAATGTTTCTCATACTGCCCACAACTCCAGCCATCTCTAAATTGCTTAAATCATTCAAATGTTGTTGCTTGGCTCTAGCTTTGTTCATCAAAACCCTCGCTTAGTCTACGGTGGATTTTACCTGCAGTTTTACGGGACTTCAAATAAAACTTAACACAGATCCTTTGCTCCTTCAAGTCATTCATTTCGAAATTCTCATCCACAGAAGCGCACGGTGTAAAGAGACCAACAACTACGTTCACACCGATGCACTCACAATTGCTCCAGCAGAGGGATACAACTAGAGGTTCCCAATCGGCGGACATTTGTACTGCTGATTGTTTTGACGTCATATTCATATTCTTCGAAATCTTCGTAAATTCATGCTGATATACCGAAATGACCATTCCAACCATTGAATTGTTTGCTGTTAGCGATATTTATCTGTATTGTCTCGTATTCAAATGTAACAAAAACGGAGTTTTCCAGTTAGCAGGTCGATGAACTGAAGCCATGTGTTTCAGGGGGAACCACACGTTTGACCTGGTCATCATGGAGCTCATGCCGTTCCAGGCGTTCTACGGCCTGGTCCACAAAGTGGGATCTCCACCGTTGGTCGGAATGATTACGCTGTCTGCTTTCGCGCCCAATTACCTCTCCCTGGGAAACCCAATGAACCCAGCATACGTGCCAGACGTCTGGGTCGGCTACTCGGACCACATGAACTTCTGGCAGCGCCTTTACAACACATACTTCTACCTCGTGTTCTATTACACGTGGTACTTCGATATACTGCCGAACCAGGAGGCCATCCGGAGGGAATATTTTGGACCAGATGGACCGTCAGTGTACGAAACAAACCGGAACTTCAGCCTCTTCATCCTCAACAACCACTTCGCTACGGAATACCCCCGTCCGCATCTACCGAGCGTCGTAGAGATAACTGGAATTCACGTTGAGCCGCAGGCCACGCCACTGCCTAAGGTAACTGTTACATTGTTCTCTATTTAGTTACTCAGCAACACCACTAGAATAGGAAACTATAGCACAGATACGGCTTCTGTGTACATTCTGGGCACATCATTTGATCTTTTCCGCTTAGGCCATGTAAGCAAAACTTCTTCAATATTTCTGGGCTCGGATGATCTCGCCCGCCGGAGTGGTTCAAAATGGCTCTGAGCACTATGGGACTTAACATCTATGGTCATCAGTCCCCTATAACTTAGAACTACTTAAACCTAACTAACCTAAGGACAGCACACAACTCCCAGTCATCACGAGGCAGAGAAAATCCCTGACCCCGCCGGGAATCGAACCCGGGAACCCGGACGTGGGAAGCGAGAACGCTACCGCACGACCACGAGCTGCGAACCGGCCGGAGTGGCCGAGCGATTCTAGGCGCTACAGTCTGGAACCGCGCGACCGCTCCGGTCGCAGGTTCGAATCCTGCATCGGGCATGGATGTGTGTGATGTCCTTATGTTAGTTAGGTTTTAGCAGTTCTAAGTTCTAGGGGACTGATGACCTCAGTTGTTTAGTCCCATAGTGCTCAGAGCCATTTGAACCATTTGATCTCGCCCGCTTAGTTTTTTAAGAATGTGTTCTAAAAGACGCTGTATTCTCTGTGTCCCTCCAAATTATGGAAACCTTTGAGTGCGAGACACACTATTCTTAGCGATGCTGTCATTTGCTTTCTCATCCTCTAATCGCCATATTATGTGTGACTCCTCTTCGGTATTATATACTTTCTTTAAGACGATGCTTCCATTGACTGTTTAACACACATACGGTACCGATTTGAAACCAAAAATCTACAGAAAACAGGCGCCTGGAAATAAGTGTCTAAGTGTTGTCAGTAATCCCCAAATACATAACAAACAGAAATAAACATTGAAAGTTATACCCAATATATTTCTCCGAATATGTAACAAAAAAAAACGTTGTTTTATACAGTAAGTCGCAATAAACGATGTCGTAGTAAGCCACGTTTTTTAAAAAAATATAGCGTTTACATAGGATTTAGACGGGACCGTCAGATTTCACTGTTATAGTCAATATGTCGTTAAAAACGATGTCGCTGTAAATGGTATCGACTGTACTTCCTATGTACTGTTAGTGTTGCACTCATCTGAGTATTTTTCATTTCCTTTGTCGCCTCAGACGTTTAATATATTTTTTTGTGGTAAGTATCGTAAACTGCCTACTCACAGCTTTAAATGAATGATTAATTTATAAATTAATTATAGAAACAAGTTTCTTCCATACCTCTTCTTTTATTTCATATTAGTTTCCTTGAATATACCATTTTCCCACAGAGGTGAAGTCTGATAAATATAATAGTGCATACCCAACACACTTCCGTTTCATGTGCTGCGTGCAGTGTCAGTAAGTTTCTAATAAGTCTATATGTGATCTATCAAGATGACAAAGTCATTGTGTTACGACAAAGCAGTTACACATGCAAAATAAAATTATAGCCAGTGTAGAAAACTAGAATGGAAGAGAATCGCGTAGTTCGCAATTGGAACATATTTATTTCAGTCTTGCACGTTAGTGTGCGTATTTTGCAAGTATTTCGCCAGAGGGCATTACTTTCCGTGGCTCGGGAACACCAACACCGTGCGGTTCAACTCTGTGGCTGGGCTAGTGTTGCCGACATCTCCTAACAAGCTCGCCCGCATCCCTGACTTTAGAGGCTGCGCACAGCGCATGAAACTGACGCGTTGCTCTGCCCCTTCAATCGGTGTCGTCCGCACTATTAATCATATACGATCCGCTTACGGCAGAAAGAAAACGTGTCTATATTTACTACTCCTAAATGAGAGACAAAGAGCTGAATTAAATTAGTTTCAAAATGGCTCTGAGCACTATGCGACTTAAATTCTGAGGTCATCAGTCGCCTAGAACTTAGAACTAATTAAACCTAACTAACCTAAGGACATCACGCACATCCATGCCCGAGGCAGGATTCAAACCTGCGACCGTAGCGGTCGCTCGGCTCCAAACTGCAGCGCCTAGAACGGCACGGCCACTCCGGCCGGCCCAAATTAGTTTAATGCAATTTATTTCCTTAAATATAATTCTCATTCCTTGATGTTGGTATATGTCATGTATGACGTAAGGGGTAGGAGGGAAACGGCTTAGTTGGTGTTCGACATGTTTTCTTCCTGCCGTACACAGGATTCACAAATTAATTTTAGAGTTAAGTTACTTGTTTTAAAACAGAACTGCACGTATAAATCTCTTTTATTTTAATAAAAGTTGTCTGCTACATATTTCCGAATGAAATTGACGTTTTGCATTGTTTCACTAGTCAGTTATCTTCACTCGTACATCACGAATGCAGTTGTTCTCGGCCATGATGTGAATGACTTCCAGTGCTGCAGCTTGTCTTGAGGGATACAGACCAAAGATTTATCGGTTTCATGTATTTTATTGTTATTTATTGCCAGTACTGAGACGTATATTTTCTGTCAATAGAGTTCTAAAAGTTGTACAGACTTTCTCCTCATCAAAGAGTCCATCATCAAACCAGCGGTATTTATGTTGCACGTAACACTACGATGATTTTAAGCAGAAAAGTCATCTCGTGGTGTTTTGAAATAGTGAGGCCCCTTTTAAGATGTCTAGGAACGATTTTAGCATACGAATCATCACGCAGGCAGGTTCGTTTGTAGAATGTAGGCCACCAGTAGTCAATAAAAGAATCCACCTCGTTATTGCTTTTTAAGGAATAATTTGCAAGTTCAGTAGCGTCATCAACTGTAAGGTATCCTTCCTCTTTGTTCACCTTGCTCCTAATTATAGCACGCCACCAGCATCATGTCCAGACAAGCTCCCTATTTGCAATAAACAGAAAATTAACAGCGTTGCGTGACCCATATTATCGTGCAAACAGGTTTCTGTAATGTGGTAGACAAAGCATTTTTCCTCTCAGAACCATAATCGTCAAAGAGCGGAAATTTACATATTTCAGACTTGTTGCCCTTCTGCAGTAAGCGATTTATGCCTTTCAGATTAGTTACGCACGATTAAACTTAGCATGTCTTCTATCTGTTTTCACAGATCCGAAGATTTTCGGTACATGAACGAAACCGGAAATCGTTATAAGGACAAATCTGACAAGAAACCATAGTAAGAGATGTCAGGACAATTATTTACTTGTCGCCGTCTTACACTGACAATGAGCTGACAAAAGTCGTGGCAAACCTCCTAATGTCGTGTCGGACCAGCTGTTGCACTGCGTAGTGCAGAAACTCGAGCGTAGCAGGGGCTCAACAAGTCGCTGGAAGTGCCCTGCAGAAATATTGAGTCATTCTGCCTCTATAGCAGTCCAAAATTGCGAAAGTGCTGCCGCTGCAGGATTTTGTGCACGAACCGACCTCTCGTTTGTGCACCATAAATGTCCGATGGAATTCATGTGAGGTGGTATGAGTGGCAAAATCTTTCGCTCTAATTGTCCAGAATGCTCTTCAAACAAATCGCGAACAATTGTGCCAGCTGACATAGCGCACTCTCATCCGTAAAAATTCCATTGTTATTTGGGAACATGAAGTCCATGGTCTCCAAGTAGCCGAACACACAACCATTTCCAGTCAATGATCCGTTTCACTCCATGGAAACCCAGCCCAGACCATTATGGAGCCATCACCAGCTTGGCCGGCCGGTGTGGCCGTGCGGTTCTAGGCGCTTCAGTCTGGAACCGCGTGACTGCTACGGTCGCAGGTTCGAATCATGCCTCGGGTATAGATTTGTGTGATGTCCTTAGGTTAGTTAGGTTTAAGTAGTTCTAAGTTCTAGGGGACTGATGACCACAGATGTTAAGTCCCATAGTGCTCAGAGCCATTTTTTCACCAGCTGGCAGAGAATCTTCTTGATAACTTGTGTCCATGGTTTCGTGGGGTCTGCGCCACACTAGAACCTTACCGTCAGCTCTTACCAACTGAAATCGGGACTCATCGGACCAGGTCAACGTTTCCCAACGTCTAGGGTCCAGCCAATATGGTCACGAACACAGGAGAAGCGCAGCAGTCGATGTCCTGCCGCAAGCAAATTTACTGGCGTCGTTCGTCTACTACCGCAGCGCATCAACGCCAAATTTCGCCGCACTTTCCTAACGTATGTCCCAAACTGATTTGTGCGGTTATTTCACCCATTATTATATGTATTTCAGTATTAAAAACTCTAGGCAAACGCCGCTGCTCTCGGTCGTTAAGTGAAGGCCATCGGCCACTGCTTTGCCGGTGGTAAGATGTAATGCTTGAAGTTTGGCGTTCTCGGCACACTCTTGATACTGCAGATTTCGGATTATTGAATTCTCTAACGATTTCCGAAATGGAATGTCGCATGCGTCTACCTCCAACTACCATTCCCTGTTCAAAGTCTGTTAATTGTCATCGTGCGGTCATAATGTTAACTATAATCCGTCTTGATTTATGTGAATAAACAGTATGCAATCAAGACGGATTATAATTAACATTATATAAAAAGTGATTGCGGTATCCTTGCAGACATTATGTCTGTTTTTGCAAAATTTCACATGAATCACTTGAAACGACAGCTCCGCGAATGTACTGCCCTTTTATACCTTGTGTACATGATACTACTGCCATCTGGATATATGCACATCGCTATCGCATAACTTATGTCACCTCAGTGTATCTCCACTTGACATCATGTCAAGCTCAAAGAAAATAGTGCTTCTCAGCTAATGGACAACAGCTTGGTTTCGGAATAACAAAGTAACTTCACCATAGAACAAGAGAGAGAATGCCATCAATTAAAACAGTACGAGAATAGTAGTTAGTCAGTAGTGCAGAATTACCGAAGTATTGAGTGTACATATTGATGGAAATTTGTACTAGCAGCTAAGCTAAGCAGGTTCAGCCCCTGACATAGTTCCTGATCTGAAAAAAAGCAAATAAACAGATTAAATGTAGTATGATTCCGTCCCTTAATGTCTCATAGCGTCATGGTCGAAGATAAGTTGATTAGTAAGAAAATACTGGTGCTCAAGAGTGAGTAAGGCATTAATATATTATATAATTTCGGTTTCACATCGTCGGGTCGGCGCCTCTTCAAGTCGTTAAGCATCACTCCTGCAACATTTACAGATGTTAGAGAAATGAAATATTACCATATTGTTGGTTTAATAAGTTATGAATTACTGACAAGAATTATTTACACAAGAATGGAAAAAAATGGTTCAAATGGCTCTGAGCACTATGGGACTTAACTTCTAAGCTCATCAGTTCCCTAGAACTTAGAACTACTTAAACCTAACTAACCTAAGGACATCACACACATCCATGCCCGAGGCAGGATTCGAACCTGCGACCTTAGCGGTCTCGCGGTTCCAGACCGTAGCGCCTAGAACCGCACGGCCACCCCGGCCGGCCAAGAATGGATGACCTGGAAGAAGTCTATCACGGGGGAAATCAGAAAAACAGTTTGTATTCTGGAGAAATGTAGGAGTACGCGAGGCTGTATTGACACTACGACATATCTTACAAGCTACTTTAAAGAACGGCAAACCTATATTTATATCATTTGCAGATTTAGAGGAAGCTTTTGATAATATTAAGTGGTATACGTAGAAAAATAGGCCAAGAGGGAGCAAAATGTTATTTGCAGCTTCTACAAAAACAAGACGGCAGATACGAGGATGAGTCAAATGAAAACCTTAAATAATTTTTTAAATATTATTCATTGTGCAGAAGTGGTACAAATCTGTATCACTTTTCAACATAATCTCCCCCACGCTCAATGCAAGTCCTCCAGCGCTTACAAAGTGCATAAATTCCTTTAGAAAAAAATTCTTTTGGTAGTCCGCGCAACCACTCATGCACTGTGTGGCGTACCTCTTCATCAGAACGGAACTTCTTTCCTCCCAATGCGTCTTTGAGTGGTCCAAACATATGGAAATCACTTGGGGCAAGGTCTGGTGAGTATGATGGATGAGGAAGCCACTCAAAATTGTGATTGTTGCATCTGTTGTACGGGCAGTGTTGGGACTTGCATTGTCATGTTGCAAAAGGACACCTGCTGACAGCAATGCACGTCGCTTTGATTTGATTGCAGGCCGCAGATGACTTTTTTAATAGATCTGTGTATGATTCACTGGTGACAGTGGTCCCTCTAGGCATGTAATGCTCCAAAATGACGCCTTTTCCATCCCAAAAGAGAGTCAGCATAACCTTCCCTGCTGATGGTTCTGTTCGAAACTTCTTTGGTTTTGGTGATGAGGAATGTCGCCATGCCTTGCTCGCTCTCTTCGTTTCCAGTTGGTGGAAGTGAACCCAGGATTCGTCTCCAGAAACGAATCTTGCAAGGAAGCCATCACCTTCTCGTTCAAAGCGCCGAAGACGTTCTTCACAAGCATCAACACGTAGTTCTTTCATTTAAGGAGTCAGCTGCCGTGGCACCCATTTTCCAGACACTTAGTAAAACTGGAGTACAGTGTGAGGTGCTGACCCATGACTAATCTGTAAACAAGTTGTAATGTCATTCAGTGTCACTCGGCGGTTTTCCTCACTATGGCTTCAACTGCTGCAATGTTCAGTGGAGTCACATCTCGTTGTGCCTGACCCAGACGAGGAGCATCTTCCACTGAAGTCCCACCATTTGCGATCTTCCTACTCCATTCGTAGACTTGCTGCTGTGACAAACATGCAACACCGTACTGAACCTTCATTCGTCGATGAATTTCAATAGGTTTCACACCTTCACTATGCAAAAACCGAATAACAGAACGCTGTTCTTCCCTGGTACAAGTCACAAGTGGGGCGGCCATCTTTATACTGCTACTGCGACGGTATGTGTGTATCTGCACTATGCTGCCACCTACAGGCCATTCTGAATTTGACTCACCCTCGTATAAGATGAAATGTATTCACAGTTTCGCATACGAACAACTATCAGCTGTGCAAGGGAATGACAACGATGAAAATTTATGGCGGACCAGGACTAGAACCACGTTCTCCGTCTTTCGCGATCAGTCATCTTAACTACTCTGTCTATCCGTGCATGACACGCAGCCAGACCCAAACTTTTGTATCTCCCGGTTCTTGCATCATAACCTGTCTTTGTGCACACATTATGTAGTGCCCATACAGTGAACACCGCATCGTTCTTAACAACACAGGTGCTGCAATATCGCAGTTATAAGAGTCGACGGACTTGAGACGGAAGCCGTAGTGGAGTATGGAGTGAGGTCGGATTTTAGCCTAGCCCCGATGTTATTCGGTCTGTTCTGAGCAAACAGTAAAGGAAAACAAGCAGATATTTGGAGAGGAAATTAAAGTTCAGGGATAAGAAATAAAAACTTTGAGCTTTGCTGATGATACCGTAAATCGGTCAAAGACAGCAAACGACTTCGAAGAGTAGTCGAATGGAATGGACAATATCTTGAAAAGAGATTACAAGATGAACATTAAGAAAAGTAAAATAATTATACTGAAATGTAGATGTATTAAATCAGGTGATGCAGAAGGCATTAGGTTAAGAAATCAGACATTAAAATAGTAGACGAATTTTTTTATTTGGACAGCAAAACAACTTGTGATGAAAGTGGACATAAAGTTCACACTGGTAACAGTAAAAGCGTTTACCTGCATAAGTAGATGCGCGCAGTAGCACGCCGTTTCCGAGATTTATTGAGTCGCGCCAGCCCCGGATCGAATACACTGAGCGTATTGACGATGCTTAGATGTAGTCTTTAAGTGGTTTCCCTCATCCAGATAGGTGAATACCGGGCTGGTACTCATATCACGCCTCAGTTACACCATTCGCTAACACGTGGAACACGTCTCACCCTTTCACGTGGGATAACAGTAGACGCAGACAGATGGGGTACACATGTTCTGTCCAGGGGAGAAGGGGTGGCAACGGGAAGGGCAACCGGCCACCATCTACCACCAACACTGCGACTCCCAATCACGCCGAACCCCTGAAGATACGGGTTAAGGCCAAGAGAAAAAAAGAAGAACAGCGAGAGAAGCATTTCTGAAAGAGATAACCTTGTTAACATCGAATATATACTTAAGTATCAGTAAACGTCTCCTTACGGTGTTATCGGAAAATTTAGACATATTCGGAAGTGAAACGTGGTCGATAAATACACTGCCGGGAAAAAAAAAAAATTAGTACGCCCTTTTAGAGGTTTCCAGTTCACTCAAGTTTTATTGCTGTTTTAACAGTGTGTGTGGAGTACATGAAGTGATTACCTTTACAGATCAATAGCACAAGTGGTTCTGAGGTGCCAGGTATCGATCCATAACGAAACACCAATATTAGTACGTGGTGCAGCCTCCACAGGCGGCAAAGCAGGCACCGACTGTGGCATCCAGTCGATTTTACAGATAACGAATACTGTGCTGGGATACATTATTGTGCGCCTGTTCGACCTGTTCACGTAGTTCTGTGAGAGTTGTTGGTCGACGGGTCGCACAAGTCACTTCTCGTTCCGTCATATCCCACACGTGCTCGACTGGAGACAAGTCTGAAGATGGTGCTGGCTAGGGAAGTTGTTGCGCGTCTTGCAGAGCACCTTAAGTTTCACGGACAGTGTCTGGGTGAGCATTATCCTGTCGGAATAATACATCACCTCCCTGTTGCAAGATCGGCAAAAGAACGGATCTAACAACATTCTGCACGTACCGAGCGCTGGGTAGCGTCCTCTCCAGAAACAACAAAGGTGAGCGAGAGATAAAGCTTATTGCAGCCTAGACCATAAGGCCTGGGGTGACGCCAACGTGTCTTGGACGAATGGGCTCTACGAGGCTGCACTCAACGGGGCCACGTCGTAGTTGCAACTACCGTCGCTTGCGTGCAGGCAGAGTCTGCTTTCATCGGTGAAGATCGCGACGCGCTGTTTCATCTTCCAAGTGATCGTCTAACGGCAACAGTCAAGTTGTGCACCTCGATGCTGTGGCGTGCATGGCAAACGGGCTAGATAGAGGTGAGCGTGCCCAAAGTCCCGCCGGCCGTGGTGGCCAAGCGGTTAAAGGCGCTACAGTCTGGAACCGCGCGACCGCTACGGTCGCAGGTTCGAATCCTGCCTCGGGCATGGATGTGTGTGATGTCCTTAGGTTAGTTAGGTTTAATTAGTTCTAAGTTCTAGGCGACTGATGACCTTAGAAGTTAAGTCGCATAGTGCTCAGAGCCATTTGAACCATTTTTGAACCCAAAGTCCCACTGCTAAATAACCACTTCGCAGTAGTGTGTATTGACACAGCTGTGTTCACGAGCCCTCTTGCGTGTACGATCTGCCACTGCTGCCCTTACAATACAATAGGGGCGTCTGTACTGCGTGGACGTCCAGTACCTCCCCTACAGGTGTGAGAATGTTGATGTGATCACGGACACCAGCGTCGTTGCTCAAGTGGCGCAACACGTTTAACTTGTGTGGCAGTTCTCCGAAGGGGCCATACCGCCCCCAGGAAGGCTACAATTTGACCCCTTTCGAAGTTGCTGAGTTGGCTGTAGGAATCACGAGTGCATCACTGTGACATGGTTGCCTGCTTCCTTCACACATTTGCACCACACTGAGCCTTCTGATTGCCAGTATTCCCTATAAAAGGGCAGACACAGATGGCGCTCTGGTAGCTATCCCACTATTCTATGTGTTGGCGCACGACGTTGAAACCATTATCGGTACATCTACTATCACCCAGATGGCATACACTGTCATCGAATCAAAATCGACGTCTTATTTCAACATGTACTACTTTTTTCTGGCAGTGTAGTTCAGACAAGATGAGAATAGAAACTTTTGAACTGTGGTGCGGAGAAGAATACTGAAGATTAGGTAGTAGTTAGAATAACTAATAAATAGATACTGAAACGAACTGAAGGAGAAAGAAAATTATAGCATAACTTGATCAAAAGAAGAGATTGGTGAATAAGAAACATCTTGTGCTAGCAATGAATCGTCTTTTTGGTAATGGAAGGAAGTGCAGAAGAAACATTGTACAGTGAGACCAATGCATGAATACTGTAAGCAGGTTCAAATGGGTGTAGGATGCAGCAGTTAATCGGAGGTGAAGAGTCTTGCACAGGATAGAGTGGAGAGCTGCAAAAAACCTGTATTCGGACTCAAGACCACACCACCACCACCAACAACAACAACAGCAACAACAATGAATAAATAATTTATCAATAATCCACTGAAACTTGTACAGAGTAATACTTTCCATCCTAGAAGAAATTATCTTCATTATTCATTCCTAATGCTATGACTGACTCAGAAAAGAACCCAATATCTAGTCTCAAAAATATTTTTATCTCTTTCCCAGTAACATCGAATGTCTGACAGACAGCAAAGCAGTTTTTCAATCTAACCTGAAATCATGTCTTCTGGAAATCCCTCAGGTTAGTTTGGTTTTATATTACATATTGTTTCACTTTTAATATGAATAGTAACAATGACTAACATTTTCACATATATTAAATTGAAGCTATTGCACTAGCAAGTAATCTTTAAACGACAAGAAAACAATCTTACTCACAGACAATTCATATATACATAGCATTTAAAGATACTTGTTGCGCGTCATTTTGTTAGAAATCATGCAAATGATGTATGGAACATGTAAGTAACTGCAATGATACGTAGCAGCCATGTAGTTTTAATTATTGAGGTGCCGGACTATGAATAAGCACAATTTCCGCACAGAATTTTACTAGCTTGGTCTTCTGCAAAGGTTTTGTTTCACAATACTTGTGAAACTGATAGGCAATGTAGACGTTCGAGTGACTAGTTGAATTATGGTTCAAATGGCTCTGAGCACTGTGGGACTTAACATCTATGGTCATCAGTCCCCTACTAGTTGAATTAATAAAATAACATTTACTTCAGCGCTTGAGCGCAATTAAAGAGATATACTCCTGAAATAATTCACTACACAGGCGTTGACTTAACAAACCCACTGGAGTCTTTGGAGAGTAGTAAGAATTAGTCAGGATAAGAAATGATGCAGAACTATTACAGGGAGAGAGTTAAAAATGGCATTTACATCGTTAAAATACCAGTTCAAACGGCTAGTAGGGTTTGGCTTAAAAAAAAAGAAAAGGAAGATGCCAACTTTACTTGTTCAAATAACCATAGGTGTAATAAGCCAGATATGCTCTGAAACTTTTAAAAGGTTACAGCAGAATATAAATGAAAGTTAGTTGTAGTTAAGCGCTGCTAAAACTATGTTCTGCTTCGAAACTCCCTAAATCTTCACAGAAACTTAATAAAAACAATAGTTACAAAATGTCTCACAGCTGAATTAATACATTAAAAACATTAAACACTGTACTTATCACTTAGCAACCGACCCAGAGGAAGATAAGGTGTATATTACAAATATCGGTAATCGATGTCACCCACCGAACTTCAAATGAAGTTGATAAACGCACAATTAAATTATTAACCATGGGAAGCAGAAAAGGTAAACGTTCTGTGCCAAATTTCGTGAAAGATCCGAAGCGATGACAGCAACAAGTTTAACAAAGTACTCACCGAATAATTTTCCTCTGTGATCCTTCTGGAACTAGTATTTCATAGCCTTTGATGTCATGCGCCCGACTTAATACACTCAGAACCGCTTCCCTCACCAGAGAGTTCGCAAGTTACCAATCAGGCCTGAACTGCAGGAAACACACCAGAAATAGAAAGGCGCCAAGAAGAACTTGGTATTTTGGTAGCAACATAGAGCAATGTCCCAATGTACCACGCCTAGCCTATCACCAGAGATCGTGAGGCTGAGAAGGTTATGCGGACGAATCAACAGTGTTTTAGAAAGTATTCCTCGCGCGAAACTCCGCTTGCCGTTTTCTCGCATAATGTACTGCGAACTACGGATGAAGGGCAAGTGGGAGACTCCACATTTCATTTCCGGAAAGCAATTTGACACGGAGCCCCATTCCAGACTGTTAACAAACATATGAGCATATGGAATCGGTTCCCAGTTATGTGAGTGGCTCGAATACTGTTTAAATAATACAACCCAGTACGCTGTCCTCGACAGGAAGTGCTCATCAGAGACAAGGATATAGCCAGCGGTGCCCCAGTGAAGTGTCGTAGACCGCCATTACTTTCTGTATACATAAATAATGTGACGGACAGGGTGGGCAGCAATCTGCGGTTGTTTGCTGATGATGCTGTGGTGTATGGTGTAACGTCTACGCTCTGGCGTACGTTAACTCTTTAAAGCCTGTACTATGGTAAGTTGACGGGCTTCACCTTATAAGAAAGGATTTTAGTAAATATGTTGACCGCGTGTACCTGAATGGAGGCAAAATCAGACTTACGCCCACTCAGTAATAACAATGGTACGTCAAGCAAGTCTAAAGTGCAACTACACATTAGTACGGGCAAGAAACATACACAGCAGATGCTACCTATTGTTAATAATACGGTCGCCAGCCTAATTAGGCATTAACTGAGTTTTTTTCCTGTACAAGTGGATGTACGTGCAAGCATAACAACACGTAGTAATACTGCATTATATGGTAAATTTTAGAATCAGAAAAATCTACTGAACTAATATTTTCACTTTCTGTACTAATTTGGACAAGCTATAAATACACAACATTACACTATAATGTTTACTACAAACTGCGTTTTGTCTATTGATCCGACTGAAATCGGGCATAGGTTACCCTAGAAATAGCACTTTTGAAACACACATACAATGTCAATTTTAAGAAGGGTAAAACTCTGATAAATTTAGGTTTTATATTGACTTTAACTTTGCTGGTCAAATCAGTTCAGTACACTTCAGAATTCAAATGAATAGAAAAGAAAAAAGGGGGGGGGACCCTGAAACTATTATGATCACTGTAGTGAAAGTTTGATTATTGAGAGAATTAAGCATTCAAGATTTCCAAAATATGATTTACCGCTCTTTTTGTCTTATTTCCTGCTCATTTAACTACCGTTATTTTTGTCTCAATTTAAATAAACTTCATTACTAAACCAATTTCAACATTATCTTCCAACTTGGTCAGACCTATATTATTCGTCCAGTATTTCATTAACAACAAAGTTCTTTAAACATCATTCTAACATAGATAGGTCTGCAGGTAATTATTATTAACATAAACTTTAAATCTTCATCTTGGGACACTCGGATTGCACAACATGTGGAAAGGACCCTGTCTAGGTTAGTTGTGAGGATAATTAATTGATAGGACAGTTCTGGTAAAATTTAAGTTGTTATTGAACAGTATGTAGCAAAAGTAACACTGGTCCACACGAATACAGTACTAAAAGTTTCAACCTGTTCGTATCGATGAGGCGGTCGGCAGGCGGCGAGATGGCGAGGCACAAAGCACACGTGCAATTACAGCAATGGCTCATGAAATATCGGCACTTTACTTCTTCATGGCGTCGCAATGCTTTTCCATTTAGTGCCTATGGAATATTGTCATGCAGTATAGACGTCGGAAACAGCGCATCCGAGGCTCAACGAAACCACTTTTTCCAGGAGAGCCTCCTCGATCCAGCACGTGTTTCTCAGATCGATGCCCAACTCCGACTAACTCTGCTGAGCCCGTTGTGTCGTACCGTGCCCCTGTGCATTTTCCCGCGCTCGCCTGCCTCAACCTTTTACCGCTCCCCTACAGACAGGGTATTCACCAAAGGTTTTACATTCCACATATTGCCTACGTATGGACCAGGCGTACAAATACAACTTTCACATCTTACAATAGTTTCAACATTAAGTACACTTCCCTTCGATTACAACATTACTTGAAATTTGACATAAATATTAAAATTTACATCGAAAATTGTTTACAGTTTCTTTAACATAATGGCATGAAACAAAAAAGAAACGAAATCAGAATATCGATTATACTAATTTATTGAAATTCAGAAGAAAAAAATTTATTACATATACAGTAGGATAACGTTAGTGTTGTTACAATGGGAACGTGTCAAACTTGACTGACTGTATAAGGACAGAAGATGACTTAGAGAAACATTTCTTGTTGGTGTGATGAATGGCAGCTAGCTCTAAATGTAGAAACATGTAAGTTACTGAAAATGAGTAGGAAAAACAAATCACATGTTCGGATACTGTATTATTAGGACTGATGACCATAGATGTTAAGTCCCATAGTGCTCAGAGCCATTTGAACCATTTGTATTATTAGTGTCCTGCTTTACACACTCGCGTCGTTTAAATATCTGGGCGTAACGTTGCAAAGCGATATGAAATGGAACGAGCATGTGAGAACTGTGGTAGGGAGAAATTTGCAAACGTGTGGTTCATCTGTAAAGGAGACCGCAAGTAGGAGGCTAGTGTGGCCTATTCTTGAATATCGCTCGAGTTTTTCATGTCCGTACCGGATAGGATTTAAGGCAGACATCGAAGAAATTCAGAGCCAGGCCGCTAGATTTGTTACCAGTTGGTTCGAACAACATGAAATTGTCACGGAGATGTTTTGGGAGCTCGAATGGAACTACCGGGAGGGTCGGCTGAGTTCGTTTCGAGGAACGCTATTGAGAAAATTTATAGGGCCGACATTTGAAGCTGAAGGGGCTGAAAGATTCTACTGCCGCCAACACACGTTTCGCTTGAGAACCACGAAAATAAAACACGAGAAACTAGGGCTCATACGGAGGCATATAGACAGTGGTTTCCCCTCGCATTATTTGCAAATGGAACAGGGAAAGAAATGACTATTAATGGTACAGAGTACTCTCCGCCATGCACCACACGGTGTCTTGGGGAGTATGTGTATTGTTTCAAGTTATTGGCTTCCGGGCAGTGCCCATTCAGATATTTCAATAGTAATATCAGTGATGATGATGCGAATGTAAGGACAACACAACGTCCCGTACCTAAGCGGAGCAAATATTCGACCCGGCCGGGAATCGAACCCAAGCCATTTTTCTTAGCAACCTACCGCTCTGACTGAGGGTTAGTGTTTAGATGTAGATATAGACTCACTGCTGTACGTGACACTTCAAGCGTGTTTGACCGATCCGCTTAAGTCGGCGTTGTGCTGGCTGCCCCCTGTAGACGCAGAATGTAAACGCGGTCTCGCCAGTTAGGAAAAGATTTACTGACATATACTATCGATCCTGCGCATTTTCACAGGTCAAGCAACTTTCGCATAAAAATCTCAGTTCCCCAATACCATACAGATAAACTGAGGCCTTCAATTTGCTTTGACCATAACAAAGACAAAATGACTGGTCTACTCCATCTCATCATACACTGTTACTCTAAAATGTACCTGATTTGACTGATTCCAGCTGTGACTAATATATCTGATGTCAGGGACTACAACATTCCAAGCCAAGGCACGTAACTGTCTCCGTCTCCTCAAACTCCTCTCTGGTCGGACATGGGGATTAGACCCTTCCACTGTCCTAGAAACCTGTAAGTCCCTCATCTGCACCGTCCTATGTTATGCTCACCCCACCTGGATCACCGCCCCCCCCCCCCCCCACATACATCAAATCCCTCCAAATCCTTGAGCACCATGCACTCTGCCTTGCTTCTCACATCTGTCTCCCGTCCCCCACACCAATCCTTTATGATCTGATTCCCTTCCCCCATCTCCTCCTGTTCCTTGAACGCATATGGATCCTATACATCTCCCGCAAACTGGATGCGCCCCTTCCTTTGGTTTCCCCCATCCTCTCCAACCCTAGCCCGCTGCCACACCTGTACCACACTGTCCTGCCTGATCTCCATCTCCACATGCTCCATACCCTCACTCAAGGTGGCTTCCACCAACTCCCCCTCCTAGATGTTGTCCTCGTGCCTTCCATCTAGCCCTCCGACCAGATCTAATCCCTCCTTCTTCTCCCCCCCCCCTTTCCTCAGGGCTTCCTCTCTCCCTCCCTCTCCCACTTCCCTTCTTCCTCCTTTTCTCCTGCCGAACACCTTCTTTCTCCTTTTCACCTGTCCTCAGGCTTCTGGCTCCTTTCCTTCTCTCTTTCCCCCTACCGTCTCTCCCCCCTTTTCTTTACCCCTCTCCTCCCTTCACCCAGAGGTAGGTCCCCTTCAGTGCAGTGATATTTAACGTTTTCGTGGTGGTGTCAGTGTTTCTCCAGTGCTGTGTACAGTGCTACGTTCCACCAGCACCAACAGTGTCGCCAGCATCATTCATTTGTGTTCCCACTGTGGTGTTTCTTTGCTTTCGTGTTGACTCACAGTATTCATTCTCCACATGTGTGTGTGGCTCTCGTCTATGTTGTTTTTAAATCTACCATTTATACTTATATATTTTTGTTCTTGTTTATTCGTCACTTTATACCATTCTAAGTTATGTGTTCTTTTTCTCATTTCTTCTGTAACTCTCTTGGCTGAAGAGCAGCGTATTGTGCCGCTGCCAGCCCATCCCATTTTGGGGAGTGAAATAACAATAAAAAAACTACAAAATTTTGCCTTTCACTTAATTCACAAACTCACATATCTATACGTCAAGTGCTAATTCCCTGTGTTTTAGTGTATGGACTTCCTTATAGACAGTCGCATTGGCTTCCAAAAGATAAATATTGGAAATAACTGCTAACACTGCCAGATAAGGCACTAAATGAGGATGTTCATAAAAAACGCGCACAGTATTTAAAAGTCATACCAAATCCACAATTTTCAAGATACGGCAATGAAATTTTGTACCATGCATTATATGAAATTAATACATTTACTGTTCCTTGAACTACATATAACTTCTTTTACAGAATTTCAAAATTTTATTTTGGAATAGTATATGTACCTTTTACCCAGAAACTACTGAAGAGATTTCTATAAAATTTTCTCTATTTAATCTCTTTGTATATAGTAAGCTTCTCTCATGAGGTTTTGTAATATATCGAATAGGAGAATTTTTTATAATTTTCTAATCATAATTCTGTAAGTACAATATAAAATTCATGCAAAATTCCAAGAACTTTGGCCCACATCTCTGCTTACACTCAGAATTTTAAAAGATAATATATATACTTAGAAGATAATACTTATATGGTTTATAGAAATAAATGTACGAAATTTTGTAACCCTAGCCTTCATAGTTTCTGAGAAAAGGTACGTAAACCTAAAAAAGCATAATTTTCAGGAAGTACAACTTAAAGTTCAACCTAAAGTTTTTTTTTCTGATGCCACCTTTTAGAAGGCCCCAGATTTGTACTACAGGTCCACTTTCCCCTCAAGGATTCTCCTCTGGTTTACTGTTTTCTGCCTTATTTTCTTCACCAAGTCTTCAACTAACTTTTCAGTTGCAGAGAGGCCCTGTAAATTTATTTTTGTAGTGATTTCTTGAGTGAAAGTTCTTAGCTTAAAACCCTTTCTCTCCAATACCTTCATCCTCCCTACATTCCCATCATTAAATACAAGAACTGCATTATAAAGTTTTTAACATGTCTTCGTTGACAGCGACCGCTTACAAGGCAAAATTAAAGCTATGAGAGCTCTCGGTCGCAAAAATGAAGTCTTTTGACCGAGGTGTCGACACTACTAAGAGTGTCTCCATCAGAAGTAAAACACTGAAATTGGCATGTCACGTATAAAACAAATATCAAGGAATGTAATTCTACCGTAGCTCTACACGTGTGAGCAGCCCATAGTGGCTTGCCTTCTACGTTTTCTACTTTGAAATGTTGTGACTAGAGCTTTATCGCTTGATATTTATTTTATACCTGACATGCCAGTTTGAGAGTTTTACTTCTCATGAAGGCACTCTTAGTAGTGCTTAGACCTAGGTCAAAAGACTTCATTTTTGCGACCGAGGGCTGTTATTGCTTTAATTTTTCTGCATTATAAGTTGCAATTCTAACAACTGTAGCAGATTAAAATGTGGCAAAACAAGGATTGCTTCCTCATAAACAAAGCGCAGGTTTGTTATTGCTCCTAAGATATGGTACGGTGTCACAGATAATGTATAAAAGTAAAGAATATATTTCACAACCTTCTAGATGCATCCCGTGCAAGAATGCTGGAAAGAAATCCACGGAATTGTTGTTCACCTAGCTAGTATTGAAATGTTGCTCCAAATAGCGAACGTGGCAGGAAGGTCGCGTCATAGTTTAATTATTTTTGGCTTACTTCGGGTGCGATTTAATTACTGAAGCATCGGGAACTTATTGTCCGTGAGTTATTCTTATAAATGAAAAAGAAATTGAAAGTTGACATTCCCGGTCACTTTCATGAACGTCCCCCCCCCCCCCTTAACATGAGGAGTAATGGCTTTCTAGGGACACAACTATGTTTGCGACAGCCTCTCTATTCAGGCTGCCTCTGACTGGCAAAATGCTTTAAGTCCAGCCGAAAACCAAGCGATATGTCGTGGAAAAATTTTTTTTCTTTTGTAAACATCAGTGTGACACGGCATCGAAAGTTTATTTCAGCGTCTAGAAACACTGAATCTAGTGGGTTGCTCTGTCACTGGCTCTTAGGCAGAATTAAATGTAAAATCTTTGGCGCCAGTCCGTGGTCGTGCTACTGGCCAAACTTCAGGTGGAGTGCACATTCTCATCGCTGCAGCACTAGCAGAGGAGGAGGGTGGCACCTAAGCCCGGTAGCATTTTACCCCAAAGAAACGATTACAGTACCCATTTGATAATAGGAAAAGTGAACCTGTGACCATTCTGGAGGAACTGGAACGAAGGATAATTCGTCTCCTATGCAGGTTGAACCCGTGGCCTCCCAAGCCAGAGTCTATTGTTCTATCCACTAGACCACCACGGCCACAACACTAGCTTTTAGCGTATCATATGTGAACACGTGAATTGGATTTAACATGACCGATGTATTCGGAATCCATGTTGCTTACTGTTGTGAGGGTCCATTATGTTCGAACACAGAGTAAGTTCTTGATCTCCAAATATACGCGAGTATTATAGGACACATATATGCTCCGATAGTGTTGTTATAAATGTTATCTACGTTATTAATACTGTTGGAAAACCGGAAAAGAAGCGAAATGTTTGGTATATGCCAAAGGACGTTGAAAATTAGGTGAACTGATCAGAAATGAGGGGGCGGTCTGCCGAATCGGCGAGGAAAGAAACATGTGCAAAGAACTGAGAAGAAGTTAGGATAGATTCAGAGGACTTCTGTTAAGACGTAAGGGAATAACTCTCATGCTACTGGAGGGAGTAGTAAAGGGTAAAATCTGTAGGGGAAGTCAGAGATTGCAATACAACCAACAAATAATTGAGCACTTTCAGTGCAAATGCTACTCGGAGGTCATAGGTGATGATGTTGGTGTAAGATGGGGGGGGAGTTGCATATAAACCCAGTCAGTACTATTATGGGAAGAAAGGAAGCACCCATAAGACAGAAGAATATAATATGAAACTTCATGCGCTGAGAGGATGATTGTAGTGATAGCAAGATCGACTCAAATTTACAAAGAAAGTGGCAGTAGCAGCCCACATACCAGTATGAGGTTACACCCTTCTGGCCTGGATACTTTTACTGATTTGGTTAGGAAGTTTATCATTAAGGAGTTGTCTCCTCTCCTGAGGCAAGTTGACCAACAGCCTTTGTAACTGGTCCTTGAAATCTTGGATACTGGCAATGGGACAGAGTTGACGTGCAAACTGGTCCTATAAATGTTCCTTCGGGGACAGATCTAGGGATCTTGCTGACCACGGATTAACTGAAGATAACGCTGACAATTAATGTACACACGTGCCATATGTGGACGAGCATTATCTTTTGTGCGAGAGTTAACACAA
This sequence comes from Schistocerca cancellata, assembly GCF_023864275.1. Taxonomy (NCBI): domain Eukaryota; kingdom Metazoa; phylum Arthropoda; class Insecta; order Orthoptera; family Acrididae; genus Schistocerca; species Schistocerca cancellata. Next base: position 203,554,837 of record NC_064627.1, read on the forward strand.
GAGGGCACAAAATGCCCATGACTTACTATTCTCTCAATCACTACCAGCCTTGACCTTAAGTTCTGACAGATGGCTCTGCTCACCATGTCACCAGAAGTTGCATGTTCTGCCTCACCAAAACAACGGTCACTGCCGCACTCACCAACAATAGTCATGTGCAGAACCACAATTCATTGCTGTTATCAATTCAACGCCATTCATTACCATTCCATGCTTATAGATCGTGAGACTACTCCAAATGCAGCCTTTAGTGGAGTGATGTTAACAGTAGCCTACACTTGGAATGGTACTTCCCTAGTCTGGTCTCAGAACAGTGGTGTAAGATGACACCGAATGTTTCAGAGAGTCCATTATTACTTCTTGGATGTCAAATGCTGAAGTGAAGAGGTTACGATGTGCTTTGTGCACAATACGGCGATCCTCTCTTGTGGTGGTCAGACGTGGTTGACCACAAGTTTGACGAGGAATATGGCTGTCCTAACGTTTGGACGCAGTCCAATATCCGGCCACTATCGTATCCTAATCCCCCGAAAATCTGAATGCAGCACGATTCGATTAGCGGGCTAAACGGAGACTCACAGTGAGCCCCTTTCAAACTCAGCTGCCAATAACGTTGTCTCAAGTGGGTAAGTGGTGTCTTCGTGTCCTTCACAGTGATCACTCAACATTTATCACTTTTCACGCCCTTTATATATCCTTCGGGGCATGGTAACAACATTAAACAGGAAAAACACTATTGCGGACGATCTACTTGTCATAGAGAATTGCAGAATACCCGCTGATGGTGTACGGATTTACAATGACGTCTGACCATGTCCCCTCCTTTTGACAGGTAGCGTAGTACACTCCTGGAAATGGAAAAAAGAACACATTGACACCGGTGTGTCAGACCCACCATACTTGCTCCGGACACTGCGAGAGGGCTGTACAAGCAATGATCACACGCACGGCACAGCGGACACACCAGGAACCGCGGTGTTGGCCGTCGAATGGCGCTAGCTGCGCAGCATTTGTGCACCGCCGCCGTCAGTGTCAGCCAGTTTGCCGTGGCATACGGAGCTCCATCGCAGTCTTTAACACTGGTAGCATGCCGCGACAGCGTGGACGTGAACCGTATGTGCAGTTGACGGACTTTGAGCGAGGGCGTATAGTGGGCATGCGGGAGGCCGGGTGGACGTACCATTGAATTGCTCAACACGTGGGGCGTGAGGTCTCCACAGTACATCGATGTTGTCGCCAGTGGTCGGCGGAAGGTGCACGTGCCCGTCGACCTGGGACCGGACCGCAGCGACGCACGGATGCACGCCAAGATCGTAGGATCCTACGCAGTGCCGTAGGGGACCGCACCGCCACTTCCCAGCAAATTAGGGACACTGTTGCTCCTGGGGTATCGGCGAGGACCATTCGCAACCGTCTCCATGAAGCTGGGCTACGGTCCCGCACACCGTTAGTAAGTCAAGGTGGAAATGGCATGGCAAGCCGTTCCACAGGACTACATCCAGCATCTCTACGATCGTCTCCATGGGAGAATAGCAGCCTGCATTGCTGCGAAAGGTGGATATACACTGTACTAGTGCCGACATTGTGCATGCTCTGTTGCCTGTGTCTATGTGCCCGTGGTTCTGTCAGTGTGATCATGTGATGTATCTGACCCCAGGAATGTGTCAATAAAGTTTCCCCTTCCTGGGACAATGAATTCACGGTGTTCTTATTTCAATTTCCAGGAGTGTATAAAGTTATCGGGTTTCAAGCACCACGTTTCGAAGACTATCACTCCTGTCAACTTGTGGTGAAGCGTCTTTTCGTAGGTAATCCAACTTCTCCGCGCACTACACGGCAATTGGGAATTGTGACAGGGTCTGCACTCGAGACTTAGAATGTTCCATCATACTCTACATCGGGTGCCGTCTGGATGCCACTATCCTTGGGGATCTAGCTTCCAAATGTAACCTGTAACTGGTACCAAACACATTTCAGTTGGGAACAACCGTCTCTGTTTGGGAGGCCATCATTCCTGTTAATTCCGAAGTCTTCCTTTAGTATGTCCCAAAATCAAATGGCCGTGCACAGTACTTTGTCCCGTTCCCAATCGAACATATGGCCTGCTGTCCAAGCTAAAATCAGCAGCTCCCGAGTTATGTATGCCGGACAAAAAGTTACTCACCTGCAGGAGACATCAAAACATCGTCAAAATCTTTGATGACAGCCTCATTTCGCGAGGAAGAGAATCTTCTTTTTGCATGTTCTATCCAGTTGAAGCCACTCATTGATGATTAGGTCAGCAAAGCTATGAAGCTACAGTGACGTTAGCAACGTTTACCCCGTGTTTTCTATAGCATTAAGAAAGGGCGAATTAGTAGAACACTCTAGATAAGAGAGAGAGTGCCCGCTTATTCGTCAAAGCAAAACAGTACGTCAGGAGGCCTGTGAACAAAACTGTCGTCATCTTCGAAGACAGGGGCGTCCACAGTACACACATATTTAAGATGTAGAAGCAACGCCAACATTTGATCACAGATAACGTAGAAATAATCCATGTTCAGCGTAATCTGAATGAGTGAGTCGAGGACATGGTACAAAAAATAGTAAACACAACTCACTTAGGACACCCTGCTGTGACAGCCACTTGTTGATCATAACATTATCTGGTTGTGCAGGCAACGAGTCGTTCTCCCATTTCCAAAGGAAATATATTGCAGTTTCAATGCCGCAATTACACTGAACGCCTATCATATGAAAAGCAACAACAACGTGATTCCTCAAACAATAGACACGACTGAATCTTCCTGGCAGATTAGACACGCCTGCATTCATTTACCATCCAGTCTCGAAGTTTCTTGACCCACTGAAGACGTGCAAATTCGCGTGCCACGTTTTGCGAGATGCCGACCTGAAAATACATTGCATTCAGGTTTGTTCACAGATCGGTTTCTGGTTGAGACGCATCTTTGTGAACTGACAGCAGCAATTCGTGTCGGGTTTGTAATCGATTAGCACTGAAAAAGGGATCCCACGAGGGGAACCGGCTGCTAGGGGATAAAATTGCTCTTTCCCAAAAATTTTAAATTTTGAATGACGTGGTAATTACACAAACAGATAAAATATAACTATTCTTAAGACTGTTTATGATCTTTAAATTTTTCAAATGCTTTTACACAACTGCTATGGGATAGCAATATGCACATATACACATGCTGATAGTCTCGCGTACGCGAGGTATAAAAGGGCATCGCTTTGGTGGAGTTGGTATTTGTACTCATGAGATTCATGTGAAAAGGTTTCCGAAATGACGGGAATTGACAGACTTCGAACGCGGAATGGTATTGGAGCAAAACGCACGGGACATTTCATTTTGGAAATTGTTAAGGAATTCAATATTCCGGTGTCCACAGTGTTAAGAGTGTGCCGAGAACACCATATTTCAGGCATTACCTCTTACACGAGTAACGCAGTGACCAACAGAATTAACATAACGACCTAAAGTTATCAGTGCTAACAGGCAAGCAACACTGCATGAAATAATCGCAGAAATCAATGTGGAACGTACGACGAACGTATCGATTAGAACAATGTTGCAAATTCTGGAGCGAATGGGCTATGGCAGTAGACGACCGACGCGAGTGCGTTTGCTAACGGCACAACATCGTCTGCTGTGTCTCTCCTGCGCTCGTGACCATATCGGTTGGAGCCTAGACGACTGGTCAGATGAGTCTCGATTTCAGTTGGTAAGAGCTGATGATAGGGTTCGACTGTGGTGCTCACCTCACAAAGCCATGGATCGAAGTTGTCAACAAGGCACTGTGCAAGCTGGTGGTGGCTCTATAATGGTGTGGGCTGTGTTTATGTGACGTGAACCGTGTCCTCTGGTCCAACGGAACCGATCTTTGATTGGGAATTGTCATACTCGGTTACTTGGAGACCATTTGCAGCCATTCGTAAACTTCATGTTCCCAAACAACGATGGAATTTTTATGGGTCAATGTGCCATGTTACTAGGCCACAATTGTTCGCGACTTGTTTTAAGAACATTCTGGACAGTTCGAGCGAATGATTTGGCTACCCATATCGCCCGAGTTAAATCTCACTGAATATTCAGTGGACATAATCGTAAGCACCGGCAACACTTTCGCATTTGTGGGTGGCTTCAGTGGCAGCATGGGTTAATATATCTGCAGGGGACGTCCAATGACTTGTTGAGTCCATGCCACGTCAATTTGCTGCACTAAGCCACGAAAAAGGAGGACGGACACGACAGTAGGAGGTAGCTCATGACTTTTGTCATCTCTGTGTTATCATGGATGACGATGTTGATGCTGTTATGATGTAATGATTGTGCTGCTGACGCATCAAAAAGGTCATGCCCATGATTCAGTTGGAATAATGAGTAGACCCTACTACGATGGAGCTCGGTGGAGCCATAGGAAACCACTAACATAATTTGAGAGGGAGGAAGGAAGAGGGACAAAACCGAAGAATGGGGTGAACAGGAGCGTTGGTGATGAAGGCAAGGAGGGTATGTCTTGGAGCGGATTTCATCTCTTGGTAGTGGATATTGGTCGAACGTTCGGTGGGAGAGAATGAATAAGGCATGAAGGTGCGTGGAAGGTAAGATATTAGCATTATGGCGCAACGAGGTACCTGAATAGGGGATTGGTGGGTAGCAAATTGATTGTTTTGACTTTTTTCAGTTAAAGTGATGGATTCTAATGTATTCCAAGAAAAGAAGGTGTGTGAAATGGAGAGGTAGTGTGGGAATAGAACTTATTAACGTAGGTAGTTCCGGGACGTGAAGCGATTGTATGTCTTTCTAGGATTTAAAGGGATTCCCAGAACTTAGGGAGACGAAGTTGTAGACAGCATTGTCATAAGCTTGGATTGGGAAGATGATAGGTTTTTCGCCAAGGATAATGATAGAATGATGTAGATTCCAGGTCTTGCCTGTTGGTAGCTTAAGCCTGTATAGGGTTTCGTGTACGATGTTGAGAAGGTGTGCTTTCCATATTAGTTTTCTGTCGAAGGTTAGTCTAAAATATTTTCTTTACTTTCTTTGTTAGTTAGAGTGATGAACTAGTTGTAGATGGAGAGTTGGAAATCTGCAAGGAAGCAATTGTAGAGTGATGTGGCCAAGGATTGTGGCTTTGTTTCTCTATTGATTTGCTTGAAGGTCCCACTTGTTACACCACTCGATGAAGAGAGACATTCGGACGAAAGGCAACGAGATTGTAATTATTCAGCTGTTGTGTTATTTCCACTATTGCAGGACATCCAGGATTTCATGGACGGGGCGCAACACGGAGTGATCTACTTCAGTCTCGGCTCCAACGTCAAGAGTAATGCGTTGCCTTGGGAGAAGATACAGGCCTTCCTGGATGCGTTTCGAGAGCTGCCACAGCGAGTCCTTTGGAAATGGGAGAACGACTCGTTGCCTGGACAACCAGATAATGTTATGATCAACAAGTGGCTGCCACAGCAGGGTGTCCTAAGTGAGTTGTGTTTACTATTTTTGTTTTTGTACGTCCAGTCTTCTGACTGAAGGTTTGAGGGACTTGGGCCATTCACTTATGTAAAAATGAAATGGAAAACTGCAGCCGTCCTTCCGATGTTATTTATTATATAGCTACCAGTTCCGGTGATTCAGTACACCATCTTTAGGCCTTAACTGTATACACAGTCCTATCTGTGGCTAACATCCATGAGCTGGTTTCCGTAGACTATAACAACGATGTTGTGACTCTAGCCACCAGGCAGGTACTGCGATCTATCTACATAACAAAAGAAGGAACTCCCATATATTTAGTGAATTAAAGATTCTTCCAAAATGCTTTTTTATTCCAGTCTCTGATCACAAATGAATTCTTTAGACGATGACCATCTTCAGAACTAAAATATATACATCTAGTGAGCAGTGTGTCTTTTAACATAAAACAGCAATCTGTATCACAATATACTGTCATACACCAGGGAAATGTACAGATAAATTATGGTATAACGTACCTTTTTTACACTATGTCCTAAAGTGATACGGCCATAATGGCATCGTCAAAACATATAAATATAATCAGCATAGCATCGTCACAAGGATTTAAAATATGGTGTAGACTAGGCCACATCGTCCACATAGTGATTATTGCCAACTAGCTACTGAGGTGCAGTAGCATCCAGAACCCTGTTTACCTACACCCTCCCTAGGTGTCTCTACTGTGGGCTTGCTTATATGTAGTCATCATTTACGCAAAAACATAATCTGATAAAAGCACATTAGATAAAATGCATGTAGCAGACTTATTAAAATTGATGACTATCATAGAAACCAACTGTGATACATTAAAAGATGAATGCAGTTATCCATGTAAAATTATTAAAAGAAAATATATGAAGAGTATAGATCCTGCCCTTATTTTTTATGGTGAATTTACGGTCAACAATTCATATAGCGTAATACACTGCCTGTGGCAACCTATAAATTACTTAAGAAAGATAAAATGTCTATATGACGGCTGAAAAAGAGACAGATCAATGAACAGCGCCCTCTGTTGGGTCGACCGCTAGGATCTTACGTAGGCGCGCACCGATCGTAAGAACTTAACCAATAGAGGGCTTCACATACATCGTGACATGTCTCCCACAGAAAACTTTTAAACAACGTATAAGCATTCAATAAATAAAACTATATAGTTTGGCTATACATTCCACGAGTAGGTAGGAGATAATCAGTTACAATATTAGAGCGACTACTGTGCGGAAGTAAGGGAACTGCCTTCTGTCATCAACATAACTCATCAAGTAAGGCCAGGTATACATACGCGATGCTTTATTTGGTTATTGTAATATGTTATCAAACGAAGCAAAGCAGGCGTGGGGTACCCTAGGGGGTTCATGCCTTTTGGCTTTGTAAATTTTTAACTTGAACAAGTCGAGAGCGCGACCCTTCTCTGCCCTGTGTAAAATACGCATACAACTCTCGCTATTTCTTCCAAAACTTCAAAGACGATTTTCTCTAGAATTTGTGAGAGCTGGATCGACATGCTTCGGTTGATTGATATTCGAGCTATGAACTTCACGTACCGTAAAAAGAAAAAATTATCATGTAGGCTTGTCGTTAGCACCTCGCGAAGGCAGTCAGGCGAGTCGATGTCTGCATGTTGCAGCGGTAGCCGGCGGTGCAGCCTTCTCCGGCTGCCGCTCGGAGGGCTCCCGCCGCTCTCGCTAGCGACCGTCCGCCTTCTCCCGAACAAGACGCCCTGTCTGGTGTCTCCTACACCACTGTGCCCCACAGAGAGCCTTTCTGACTGTCCCTCACATTTCTCTTTATAAATGTCGTGTGGCTAGGGCCTGCCGTCGGATAGACCGTTCGCCGGGTGCAGATCTTTCGATTTGACGCCACTTCGGTGACTTCTGCGTCGATGGGGATGATATGTGATGATTAGGACAACACAACACCCAGTCCCTAAGCAGGGAAAATCTCCGACCCACCCAGGAATCGAACCCGGGCTCTTACGATGACACTTTGTCGCACTGACCATTTTTTTTTAATCTCATTTTGTTCGTTTTTGGTCGTTGTATTTGTTCTGGAAGGATGTCCCTTCACACTTGTTCAAGTTCGTCATTCACCCATTCACTCAGTTATTTTGTTACAGAGGGCAGCTATCCCTCCCACCGAACACGCTGAGCTACCGTGCCGGCTATTACACATTAATGTGACAAACGCCTGTGTTCTATGTCGACATGCAATAACAGACGGTAGGTGGCAGCACTAGCAATGGAAGATCTACAGGGTGTAAATTTTAAGTTGGCAAACCAGAATAACTCAAAAAATAAGCTTCACACGAAAAAATGCGTAGATTCCAAAGTTGATTATTTTCGAGGGGGACATCTGCTGGTGCTAAAATTAGCCCGCCACCCCAGCCCCCTGAGGATTGGGTGGGAGGCAACTTTAAAATTTCAAATGGGAACACCCATTTTTTATTGCAGAATCAGATTCTACATAAAAAGACTACGTCCATTTTGTCTTAAACATTTGTTTTGATTCTTGGTAGTTTGCGCTGTAATTCAAGAAAATCCATGTTCTCATTTTTGCGAGGAACATGGTTACGGATAAATAAAAAATAATTATTTACTTCGTAAACTTTGATTCGTTGAAACTGAAACTCTCCTTCTCTCCCCATAGGGTGTAGCGTTATGGAAATCAGGCGTCGAGAATGGCGTTATCCAAATCAGGCGTCGAGAATGGCCTTATCCAAATCTGGCGTCGAGAATGGCGTTATCCAAATCAGCCGCCATGGCAACTGTGGTGCACTATGGGCCATAGATGACAGGGGAGAATGACGGCTGCAGAATGGGTGTGCTACTGGTCAGCAACTGAAAGCCCAGACAAACGACGGCGCTAACAACAGCGTTTCCTCTACGGCTGACCAGCGAACGTTCCTCCGTGTGGTGCTCTGCAGGAGGTGCGTCGTTCATGCACACATGCTGACTGCCGTTCATCGGCGACGAAGGCTAGCATTTGCACTTCAGTACCGTGAGTAGACTTCTACTGAATGGCGCCAGAAGGCCATTTGAGATGAATCAAATTTCATGCTTCGTTGGACAGATGGCCGTTCGGTTGTACGGCTTAAAAACCTCACAGCAAATACTGAAGCCGGAGGAGGGGCCGTTATGGTTTGGGGAATGTTTTCGTAGCGTTCCCAGTGTGACAGCGTCATTATCGAAAACACAGTGGATCAACACAAGAATGTTTCTGTCCTTGCCGACCATGTCCACGCGTATATTCACTTTTGTTTCTCCGCGGCACGACAGCATATACACCACTGGCCATTAAAATTGCTATACCGAGAGGAAATGCAGATGATAAACGGGTATTCACTGGACACATATATTTTACTAGAACTGACATATGATTACATTTTCACGCAATTTGGGTGCATAGATCCTGAGAAATCAGTACCCAGAACAACCACCTCTGGCCGTAATTACGGCCTTGATACGCCTGGGCATTAAGTCAAACAGAGCTTGGAACGCGTGTACAGGTACAGCTGATCGTGCAGCTTCAACACGATACCACAGTTCATCAAGAGTAGTGACTGGCGTATTGTGACGGGCAAGTTGTTCGGTCACCATTGACCAGACGTTTTCAATTGGTGAGATATCTGGAGAATGCGCTGGCCAGGGCAGCAGTCGAACACAAAGGCCCGTACAGGACCTGCAACATGCGGTCGTGCATTATCCTGCTGAACTGTGGGGTTTCGCAGGCATCGAATGAAGGGTCGAACCACGGGTCGTAACATATCTGAAATGTAACGTCCACTGTTCAAAGTGCCGTCAATGCGAGCAACAGGTGACGGAGACGTGTAGCCTATGGCACCACAAACCATCACGCCGGGTGATACGCCAGTATGGCGATGACGAATACACGCTTCCAATGTGCGTTCACCGCGATGTCGCCAAACACTGATGTGATCATCATGATGCTGTAAACAGAACCTGGATTCATCCGAAAAAATGACGTTTTGCCATTCGTGCACCCAGGTTCGTCGTTGGGTACACCATCTCAGGCGCTGTCTGTGAAGCAGCGTCGAGGGTAATCACAGCCATGGTCTCTGAGCTGATAGTCCATGCTGCTGCAAACGTCGTCGAACTGTTCGTGCAGATGGTTGTTGTCTTGCAGACGTCCCCATCTGTTGACTCAGGGATCGTGACGTGGCTGCACCATCGGTAACAGCCATGCGGATAAGATGCCTGTCATCTCGACTGCTAGTGATACGAGGCCCTTGGGATCCAGCACGGCGTTCCGTATTACCTTCCTGAACTCACCGATTCCATAATCTGCTAACAGTCATTTGATCTTGACCAACGCGAGCAGCAATGTCACGATACGATAATCCGCAATCGCGATAGGCTACAGTCCGACCTTCATCAAAGCCGGAAACGTGATGGTACGCATTTCTCCTCCTTACACGAGGCATCACAGCAACGTTTCACCAGCCAACGCCGGTTAACTGCTTGTTTGTGTATGAGAAATCGGTTGGAAACTTTCCTCATGTCAGCACGTTGTAGGTGTCGGGTGTCGCCACCGGCGCCAACCTTGTGTGAATGCTCTGAAAAGCTAATCATTTGCATATCACAGCATCTTCTTCCTGTCGGTTAAATTTCGAGTCTGTAGCACGTCATCTTCGTGGTGTAGCAATTTTAATGGCCTGTAGGGTACCAGCAGGACAATGAAACGTGTCGCGCAGCACGCACTGTTAGTGTGTAGTTCGAAGAGCCTCAAGATGGGTTTACCGTACTCACGTGGCCACCAAACTTACCGCTTTCACACACAATCGACAATCCGTGGGACCACGTCGATCGGGCTGTTTCTCAATCGAGACACATAGAAAGCGCAGCTGGCTACGGCCCTGGCGTCGCCATGGATCCACATCCCTGTCGACATCTTCCAGAACCTCACCAAATGTCTTCCTGTATGTCTCGCAGCGGTCCAAGCTGCAAAAGGTGGTTATTAAGGCTTTTGACACGTGGTCACGTTAATGTGACTTGCCAGTGTGGTCACTCTCCGCGTGTTTTAGAAAAAAATAGTCAGGTTTTTCTTTACAAAAGATAGTAATGACGTTCTTAATTGTTTATAATTATCAGTAGTTTGAAAGTTTAACACCGTAAATTAAGTATTGCAGTTTCAATTTACCTTCTATGGTTTCCAGCAATGCTGGTGGATGTCGTCGTAGTGTTCCTGTGTCGGCTGTACAGAACACTTGAACACGTACGTCCATCTTGGTAAACGTACGCTACGGAAATTGTTGAAAACTTTTTGGATCTCATCTTCGCTGAACTGTTACACACTGAATACTGACGATTATCAACACAGTAGGATCAGTTTTTCTAGTTTTAATCAGCTCTATATACTGAAAGAATGTTGTTGTTGTTGTGGTCTTCAGTCCTGAGACACTGGTTTGATGCAGCTCTCAATGCTACTCTATCCTGTGCAAGCTTCTTCACCTCCCAGTACCTACTGCAGCCTACATCCTTCTGAATCTGCTTAGTGTATTCATATCTTGGTCTCCCTCTACGATTTTTACCCTCCACGCTGCCCTCCAATACTAAATTGGTGATCACTCGATGTCTCAGAACATGTCCTACCAACCGATCCCTTCTTCTAGTCAAGTTGTGCCACAAGCTCCTTTTCTCCCCAATTCTATTCAATACCTCCTCATTAGTTATGTGATCTACCCATCTAATCTTCAGCTTTCTTCTGTACCACCACATTTCGAAAGCTTCTATTCTCTTCTTGTCTATACTATTCATCGTCCACGTTTCACTTCCATACATGGCTACACTCCATACAAATACTTTCAGAAATGACTTCCTGACATTTAAGTCTATACTCGATGTTAACAAATTTTTCTTCTTCAGAAACGCTTTCCTTGCCATTGCCAGTCTACATTCTATATCCTCTCCACTTTGACCATCATCAGTTATTTTGCTTCCCAAATAATAAAACTCCTTTACTACTTTAAGTGTCTCATTTCCTAATCTAATTCCCTCAGCATCACCCTACTTAATTCGAGAACATTCCATTATCCTCGTTTTGCTTTTGTTGATGTTCATCTTACACCCTCCTTTCAAGACACCGTCCATTCCGTTCAACTGCTCTTCCAAGTCCTTTGCTGTCTCTGACAGAATTACAATGTCATCGGCGAACCTCAAGTTTTTATTTCTTCTCCATGGATTTTAATGCCTACTCCGAACTTTTCTTTTGTTTCCTTTACTGCTTGCTCAATATACAGATTGAATAACATCGGGGAGAGGCTACAACCCTGTCTCACTATCTTCCCGACCACTGCTTCCCTTTCATACCCCTCGACTCTTATAACTGCCATCTGGTTTCTGTACAAATTGTAAATACCCCTGCCACCATCAGAATTTGAAAGAGAGTATTCTAGTGAACATTGTCAAAAGCTTTCTCTAAGTCTACAAATGCTAGAAACGTAGATTTGCCTTTCCTTAATCTTTCTCCTAAGATAAGTCGTAGGGTCAGTACTGCCTCACGTGTCCCAACATTTCTACGGAATCCAAACTGATCTTCCCCGACGTCGGCTTCTATCAGTTTTTCCATTCGTCTGTAAAGAATTCGCGTTAGTATTTTGCAGCTGTGACTTATTAAACTGATAGTTCGGTAATTTTCACATCTGTCAACACCTGCTTTTTTTTTTGGGATTGGAATTATTATATTCTTCTTGAAGTCTGAGGGTATTTCGCCTGTCTCATACATCTTGCTCACCAGATTACCTGAAAGAATATGGGCGTCATTTTTAGGGGTCTGTACCTCAGTCGATAAAAAGGGAACCCTTACAGGATTGCTTCGTCGTCCACATTTCTGTCCGTCTGTCTCCAAGACCCACTGTTAAGAACGCTTTCTCCCAGGAAAGGGAAAAGATATGACGCTGAATTAATGTTAGGTACTAAGGAACGATCCTTCGGGGCTGTGAAAAGTTTAAGCTCCTAAATCATTGCTGTGAAAAAATATGGTAATTTATGTCACATATTTCGATACTCACACATCAAAACCTGTACGGTATTCTTGTTGACCTAGCAACATGAAATTTGACGAGCAGCAAGGTTTCGACATACAAGTAAAAGAAAAATCCGAGAATTGTTAATTTCTAATTACATCAGTTTTTAATTTTTGCTGTTTGTTGTCCATCTGTCCGTCCGTCTGTTAGGACCGCCTTTTTCCAGGAATTTGTAGAGGTTGAAATTTCTATATTTAAATGAGTGCGACTGCACTTAAATTGCAGAATGACTCAGAAGATGAAACTTCTACGTTATTTGAGTCTGAAACAGCTGAGTAAAACTGAATGTACTGCGCCTACTTCCTCTTTACTTTTTCGTATCATGTCAACACTGACCCACAATATTCCAGCGCAGCGCAATCTGACTGTTCACAAAAATTGCAACCTGGATTCAAATAATTAATTCAACAGAATGGCCCTGACTAAAAAGATACCTTAACAATAACCTATACATTTCAATAAGCACTTTCCTCACAAAAATATTCATTACCCGAACTGCTGAAATACAGCGAGCGTCAGTACTGCCAGCTAAATAAAAGATTCTAACCACTAAAGCCACTAACTACTATTAGGCATGTGGCTAGCAGAGGAAAGATTTTGTTGCAAACCAAATAATGTAATTATTTTACCTTAATAATGTGACATCCAGTTCAGACACGAATATACATCGTCATTGACATCTAGTTCAAAAGTATATAATCATGAATAATATTCAATCTCCAAGTCGAACATGAACAGGTCGTTAGCCTATGCTAACACTTCAGACCTCCACCCTCCATCAATGCTAACTTCTCACATCTAACATCCATCACTCTTGGCTGTTCACTTCCAACTGCCTAACAGTACTTCCATCACTGCTGGCGACTAACTTCCAACTGCCGAACACTGCTGGCGATTAACTTCCAACGAGTCCTATAAGCCACAGAGTCTCTTACAAAGAGCCGGCCGCTGTGGCTGAGCTGTTCTAGGCGCTTCAGTCCGGAATCGCGCTGCTGATACGTCGCAGGTTCGAATCTAGCCTTGGGAATGGATGTGTGTGAAGTCCTTAGGTTAGTTAGGTTTAAGTAGTTCTAAGCCTAGGGGACTGATGACCTCAGATGTTAAGTCCCCTAGTGTTACAGCTATTTGAACCATTTTTTTCTTACAAACAAAGCGCAGTCAGACATCCAATTCAAAGCGCTACACAGCGCTGCCAACACAGAAGCAGCCCACTTACAAGGAGTACAGTTGAAATTTACCCCATATACTAAGGTCTACGGTCCCTTGTCGGTGTAATAAATTTAAGCTTCTAACTCAACGCAATGAAAAGATACGGCCAAGTACGCCACATATTTTGAGACTCGGAAACTCAATGATCAAAACCAGTCCATGAACTATTTACACTCCTGGAAATGGAAAAAAGAACACATTGACACCGGTGTGTCAGACCCACCATACTTGCTCCGGACACTGCGAGAGGGCTGTACAAGCAATGATCACACGCACGGCACAGCGGACACACCAGGAACCGCGGTGTTGGCCGTCGAATGGCGCTAGCTGCGCAGCATTTGTGCGCCGCCGCCGTCAGTGTGAGCCAGTTTGCCGTGGCATACGGAGCTCCATCGCAGTCTTTAACACTGGTAGCATGCCGCGACAGCGTGGACGTGAACCGTATGTGCAGTTGACGGACTTTGAGCGAGGGCGTATAGTGGGCATGCGGGAGGCCGGGTGGACGTACCGCCGAATTGCTCAACACGTGGGGTGTGAGGTCTCCACAGTACATCGATGTTGTCGCCAGTGGTCGGCGGAAGGTGCACGTGCCCGTCGACCTGGGACCGGACCGCAGCGACGCACGGATGCACGCCAAGACCGTAGGATCCTACGCAGTGCCGTAGGGGACCGCACCGCCAATTCCCAGCAAATTAGGGACACTGTTGCTCCTGGGGTATCGGCGAGGACCATTCGCAACCGTCTCCATGAAGCTGGGCTACGGTCCCGCACACCGTTAGGCCGTCTTCCGCTCACGCCCCAACATCGTGCAGCCCGCCTCCAGTGGTGTCGCGACAGGCGTGAATGGAGGGACGAATGGAGACGTGTCGTCTTCAGCGATGAGAGTCGCTTCTGCCTTGGTGCCAATGATGGTCGTATGCGTGTTTGGCGCCGTGCAGGTGAGCGCCACAATCAGGACTGCATACGACCGAGGCACACAGGGCGAACACCCGGCATCATGGTGTGGGGAGCGATCTCCTACACTGCCCGTACACCACTGGTGATCGTCGAGGGGACACTGAATAGTGCACGGTACATCCAAACCGTCATCGAACCCATCGTTCTACCATTCCTAGACCGGCAAGGGAACTTGCTGTTCCAACAGGACAATGCACGTCCGCATGTATCCCGTGCCACCCAACGTGCTCTAGAAGGTGTAAGTCAACTACCCTGGCCAGCAAGATCTCCGGATCTGTCCCCCATTGAGCATGTTTGGGACTAGATGAAGCGTCGTCTCACGCGGTCTGCACGTCCAGCACGAACGCTGGTCCAACTGAGGCGCCAGGTGGAAATGGCATGGCAAGCCGTTCCACAGGACTACATCCAGCATCTCTACGATCGTCTCCATGGGAGAATAGCAGCCTGCATTGCTGCGAAAGGTGGATATACACTGTATAGTGCCGACATTGTGCATGCTCTGTTGCCTGTGTCTATGTGCCTGTGGTTCTGTCAGTGTGATCATGTGATGTATCTGACCCCAGGAATGTGTCAATAAAGTTTCCCCTTCCTGGGACAATGAATTCACGGTGTTGTTATTTCAATTTCCAGGAGTGTATATACATGTCGTGCCTGGTGGTCTAGCGGTAAAACTTGTGCACGGAAAAATGGAGGGTGTTGGAAGTCCCCAGCAACAACAATAGGTGGTTCGGATTCCACCTACATTTTCCCGAGTTGGCTGACTGGGGTGGGTTGGGGACACGCTAATCGGCGAAGGGGCGTCCAGGCAGGCGGCTGAACGACACGAAATTATCATCATTATGTACAAATTGAACCCTCAAAGCGCCAATCATACTCGTACCTAACCTGTTTCTTATACACCCTGTGTATGGGTTTCCGTACTACTCTTGCACAGTGCCAAAGAGGCCGCCAGCTTAATGTCCCCCTACAGGGATGATTCCACGTCAACAGTCCCTAGATTGCCCAACTCCATGATACACTAAAAAGGTGCTTACGGCTCTCCTGGATCATCAGCAACTGTTACAACAGTACCTGCTGATGTTGCTGATCAAATACATTTGAGGAAAATGTCTTCCATTTCAAACTGGACATCTCTCGGAATAGGACTACTACACGAGCGACGTCAGCGATTTTAGATACGGATGGGAATGTTCTGTAAAACTGCGGTTTCAGAAAACTACATGCCATACAGGCAAGTGACACTTTACAGTGCATAGAGCATCTTCCCAAGTTTCGATTCATAGTACGCCCCCGTGATGTAGTTGTAGTGCGCTCTACTAGCAGCAGGCGTGTCAGAGCATAGCAGATAATGGAAAGATGAGTGCGTTTTGTGTCCCTGAAATCGCTAAATGTGAATTAATTCTGACGGTTCAGCGACGATTTCACACCAAATATCAGGTAAAAGCTCTAACAGGTGAAACAGTTCGTGGGTAGTACGCAAGGCTCCGTGGGACAGGCTGACCTACGTGATGCGAAGGAAACGGGCCGGCCGGGAGAGTCAGCAGAGACGCTGGAGTGTGTGGGAATCAGTAACTGGCGCGGTCTACACAAACGGCTGTGTGTGAAACACAATGACTTGCAGCGGCTACTGAAGGCAGATGGTTTTTCACAGAAGCTGGTTTTCAGTGACGAAGCTACGTTTCATTTGTCTGGAAAGGTGAATAGACATAATGCGCCTGTTTGTGGCACAGAACACCCACACAAGATTCTGGAACATCTTCATGGCTTTCATAGAGACAACACCTTTCGTGCTACGTCCTCTTCGAAAGGGAAACTTACTAGACATACTGCAGTAGTCGCCCGCTGCTTCGCTCGTCTAGACTGTAAGGCCCGCACAGGTATTTTTTCTTTTGTTTGGCTTTAATGGAATCTTAATATTGTTCAGAAATTACAACACTTAACACTTCAGGCTAATTAAGGCTTCTGACCACAAAACTATTCTGCTAGCTCTCCCTTAAAGCTGTCTTTTGAGTTCTTGTGATGATATTTCCATAGAAACTTTCATCCTCTAACACATTTCTTTATTTCTAGCCAAGAAGTGAAATTCCAATTTTCATAGACTTAGCTTTCAAAATTTTTTAATGCAATCATATATTTTCTTAAAAATGTTGATCCCTTTAACAGCTGAATTTCGAAAAATACTGAAACACGCATTTTTTTTTATTTCTAACACAGAAGTCAAATACCAATTTCCATAAATGTAGCTTCAAAAATGCTTTGCTAGTTCTTTGATAATGATTGATTTAAGAAAGTGTTCACTCAGTGTACATCTCCTTAGTGGTCGAATTTCCAAATAAGGCTGAAAAATGTATTTTTTTTTAATTTTTGACTGGGAAACCAAATAGCAATTTTCTGCCTTCAAAATTGCATTAAGAGCAACGTATTCCAAATAGCCTTTCATTTTCTGTTTTAACACCTTTAGGGGTGTAATTTCGAACAGTTCCTTCTTAAACGATGCCTACAGTCTGGGCTGGGCTATGATGACAGTTAGTCAGTCAGGACATTTTCTTTTATTTATAGATATTACAGCGATACAGTAGATACTTTATTTTATAACAAGACGGTGCTCCGGCACACATTCTTTCAGACGCCCTTGATTACCTTGATGCCGGATTGCCTCAGCTTTGACATGGATGTTCTTCCCATCTTGGCTCTTCTTTTCAGTAGCGCCCATGGCCATCTAAATTTACTTCATATGATTTCTTATTGTGGGCTTATGTCAAACATCTTGTATTCCTCCATCCACTGCCGTTTAAGCTGGAAGATCTGTAAGTCGCCGATATCAGCCATGACGTGTTCGGGGGTATACAGCAAGAGTTTTACTATCGTATTTACGTTTGCCATGTTACAGTCACAGCCCATACTAATCATATGTAACGTGTGCTAAATCTTAGAGAGATGATCTATCCACTGATATGTCTCTATTCCCTGTACATCTTCTAGTATCAGGTACCCTGGGAAACTACTTATGAATAAGTCCGTATTAGTCTGGCTACTCCGTGTCCTGATAACACATACGAAGCGTTCAAGACTAACTAGTGTACAGAAGGCACTCTGTCCAGTTTCACTGTTGATTATCAGAGAAAATCGTAAGGATGAACTTTATTATATGGGGTGTCATGATTTCTGTCTACAGGTCATCCGAAGGTCCGCCTCTTCATCATGCAGGGAGGTCTTCAGAGCATGAACGAAGCAACGTACCACGCAGTGCCTTTCCTAGTCATCCCATTCTTCGCTGACCAGGCGCACAATGCAGCCAAGATTGTGCAGGCGCAGCTGGGAGTCAGGCTGGAGTTCGAGGACGTCACCAAAGAAACAGTGCTGCGCAGTTCGCGTTCAGTTCTGGAGGATCCAAAGTAGGTATTCCTCCCTGTTTTCACTCACGCTTTGAAATGTAACTTCTGGAAGAGTGTAAAGTATCTGTTCCTTCCTGCCTCGATTTCTTTCTCATGTTGCTCTAGAAACTTACGGGAATGCAGCCTTCGACAACTACCGACATATCAACAGGTGTACACCCTGTCATTTTCAAGGCACAAATGCAACCAGAGATCGCTGTGCAAGGGGATTTAAAACCTCGGTATGCGAGGCATATGCCGACGCAAAACACACACACACACACACACACACATATATATATATATATATATATATATATATATATATATATATACTGTAAACACTAGTGCAACCACACAATGAAAGATGGCTTGTTCCGTGTCAATAGTGAATACTGATAACCAGTGAGTGAGGTAGCATTACCTCCGTGTCCCTCTATTGTTTGACCAGCAATAAAGCCAGATTCGAAGCATCTCTGTTTATATTACTTGCTAAAATTCTAATTTACATTGTTTCCTTAACATTGTCACAAAAGCTGGAAGTTAAATGCTGGGATCTCCATGTTGTTATATTCCTCAGGATCACCGGTGGAAAGGCAATGTTCTATAGCAGCAGATTTGTTCGGCTGTTTGCAAGCGTTTGTGACTCTTAAGCTTGACACCCCGTTAGTTCGGGATACTGGTAGTCCGACCAGTGCATAACATGTGGACATCTTATAAAGTAGCTATACTCACCAGTGTATAAAAAGGTATCCTGTGACACGTGTGCCTTACGTACCGTAATTAATGGAAACAAGGTGTCGAATCCGAAGATAAATGCTTATCAACAGAATCTAGACAGCCACAACCTGATCGTTATCGCACGAGTGTTTACAGTGAACAATAACGATCCAAATGTAAAAAAATAACATTAACAAATAAATGATAATAAGTTTCCCTGTAGTTAGCCAAATCTTGTATAAGAAAATTGTCGGAATGAATTTAGGTTCCAGAATAAAGACGGTCGCCAGTCCCAAAGCGAGCAAAGGTTAAATTGTGTAAATGATTGTAATGGCTTCAAAATCAAGCAAATACTAGGCAGGAATGATAATGGGGAACTAATCAAAATGCACTCGCACGATCTTAGATGTAGAAAAAGCGTGTAAAATGAAGGCTAAAGACGTTAATTGGGAGTACAATGATGTCAATTATAACTGCGAAAATCAGTAACGTGGAATGAGTAGCAACACTTAATGGAAACTGAACTGTACTACGGAACTCACGGTAATGCTGTTAGGATGTTTGCATGATCGTGACCAAATTTAAAAAACACTTAATGGAAACTGAACTGTACTACGGAACTCACGGTAATGCTGTTAGGATGTTTGCATGATCATGACCAAATTTAATTAGTGCTCTTGACTGATTACTGTTCATATGTTGTCGTAAAAACTTCCATTCATAGCAACAACTACTTATCAGTACTATTGATAAGTAGACTTACGCACACAACTTCATTTACAGAAAACAACATATATCCATAAAATTACTTTGACTACAAGAAAGCCAGCATACTTTTGTCATATAAATATAAATTGTCTTTACATATTTTTTAGTTTGAACTGATAGTCTGCAGTAGTAGTGAAATACTGTGTGGTCAACTATAGTTACTACTGCTTTTTACTACACCAGTTACTTGATTGAAAATGAACTGTAAATATTGCTGAATCTGTTTTCTTTTAACTACATTGGTGTCCAAAATTAAAGAAACAAATGGAAATTTTGCAAGAATGCTTTTATTTTGCCAGAAAACAGTGCAAACAGGTGAAAGTAAAGTAGAAACAATCTAAAAAATACAGAACGTAATCAGCTGCAACATGCATAACAATAGACAAAAATGTTCTTCGTTTCTTTCCAACTTAACGGATTTGCACACACATTCTGACAACTTGTTAATGTGCATAGTATGGAGTGTAGCCACATCTAGCAACAATACAGGCCTGACAACGACGGGACATGCTGTGAATGACGTTATAAATGTCATGTTGAGGCAGTAACACCCATTTTTCCTGCAGAGCTGCTCGCATTCTTGGAGAGTGTTGTTGCTGGATGCTGAAGTGACACTATCCGTCTCCCTAGCGCATCCCAGACACGCTCTATGGAATTAAAATGGGGAGAGTGAGCAGACCACGCCATGCGTTCAACATCTTCCGTTTCCAAGAAAACATCGACCACCCGTGCTCTATGACATCGAGCATTCTCGTCAATGAGTATGTGTCTGTGCCCTCAGAACGTCACAACAACCGCAAATGAGGTCCAAAGACTCCTCACGGTACATAACCGCAGTTAAACCTCGCCGATTCATCCGTACAATTTCATGAAGAGGTCAACATAATAGCTGCCCACACCATTAGGCATACTCATCGATATTAGTCTCTTTCCCGAAATCGTCTTCCACGTTCCTTCGAGATGTGAATGCATGGAGAATCACTCTCTGAACCAAATCGAGACTTATCTGTGAAAAGAACATTGACCCACCGTTCGACATCCAGGTGGTATGTTGACGATTCCGCTCTAGACGTTCCCTTCTGTGAAGACTCATCAGAGGTACACATATAGCAGGCCATGACAATAAAGGCCCCTCTGCCGAAACCTTCTGTACACCATTTGTCTCGATACAACACGTACAGTGGATGTTGCGAGGTCAAATGCCAGTTACCGTGCAGTACTAAGTCGGTACCGTAGTGCCCTTACAGCCAAATAACGTTCCTCTCTTTCTGATGTCACACATGTTGGGCCATGGTCTGGTATTCGGGATACTGTTTCGGTCTCTATAAATTCTCACCATATACGAGAAACAACAAAACGATTCACATTAAGCCATCGGGCCACATCATTTTGCGAGTTTCCTGCTTCCATTCTTGCTATGGCCGTCCACAGCAGAGAATCTGTAGGCGTCTTCTCTATGCCATACTGCACTGTCTGTGATTGTGTGCATAACGATTGTGGACGTAGGACTACCCTACAAACAATATCCTGCTAGATAGGCGCCCTGACGTCATCATTGCCTTGGTTGTCGGTGGACCGGAATGCCATCTTCCGTGCAGAACACGATCGCAGTTGACAGTTTGTAGGATTATATCGTGATTTAGACGCAGGACGGGGGAAGTAGCAGTTTGTTGCTTTAATTTTGGGCACCATGGAATTTCATTCACTCATGACGTGCTCAGAAATTATGGTGAGGAGGAGAGGATCCTGTTGATGATTAACGAGTTAGGACAAAGTTCCACTCGCAAAGTTTATGCTTTTACTAAACACACACTAATGTTCCAAAAAAGTTATTATAACACTGGCATGCTTATTCCACAGCTCCAAAATACTGGTTGGGCCTTACTTTACGATGAGCTGCTTGTGGTGCGATGTAAAATTACTACGCAATTCGTTATTGGCAATAGGCTCTTCTTAATTAACGAGCAACTTGAATAAATTTGAACCACACAATATTCTTCATTAATTCCAAAACCTTCTTGCGACCAGGTACTG
The DNA here is from genome assembly GCF_023864275.1 of Schistocerca cancellata. NCBI lineage: Eukaryota > Metazoa > Arthropoda > Insecta > Orthoptera > Acrididae > Schistocerca > Schistocerca cancellata. Next base: position 203,576,462 of record NC_064627.1, read on the forward strand.
TGACCATAAACATGCTTGTTAACTTACATTTTGCCTTGCCACGCGTTACAACACCATTTCCAGTAAAATCTCTGCTTGATATTTGCGCGCCAATACACACCTCTGTACCACACCATAGATGCTTCGCAACTTCACTCTGCCCTCATTTCAACTGCTCGCACTCGCGCCAACTGTGTTATTGTTACTTTTTTGATCAGGAAATTGAAATCGTCAATAGATGAGCAAAATAGTCCAGAGCAAATTATTCCAGAGATGAGTCGACGGACGACAGTTAACGGCACATGTGCAGAGACGAGAAAGCCGCAGATGAAAGTGCGAACGCAACAGTTCCTCCCGGGAAAACCGGAACTTTGGTTCGCGATGCTTGAACTGGCATTCGAGCAAAATGAAATAACTGATGAACATACGAGGTTTGCGGTGGCCGTAAACACATTAGAGGCGAAAGCTGCTACTATTACCGCGGGCGTAATACTTCAGCCCACAAAGGAACTGCGATACACAATTTTAGAGAAGTTACTGATCGACAGAATGTCTAAACCACTTGAGGAACGCATACAACATGTGCTGAAGAATGAACGAACAGATGGGCGACAGGACCTCCTCCTAGTACTGGCGACACCTGCGAGGCATCGTCGGAGAAGAAGGCTTACCAAACGTGACACTGCGGCACATTTGGCTGGGACAGATACCCGGTGCAGTCAAGAAGGCGGTAGTTACCTGCGCAAAAGATGATGTCCAGACATTGTTAACGATAGCAGACAATGTTTACGCGACAATGGACAATACTCAAACGGCATGTATGACAGTTGTTGCGGAAGGTTGAGCACAACAAGAGATCGCAGCTTTACGGAAGAACGAGCCTGGGGATTTCGCCGGATAACTGCAGGACCCTATGGATAAAGCTGACGCGTTACAACGATAAGAGTCCCAGTTTTTGCTGTATAGGAAGAGCTCAACTGGTCAGAAGAAAGATAACAACTAGATTAACAGCGACAGCTAGCAGGAGAAGATGTGTTGGTACTACCGGCAATTTGGCGACAAGGCAATGAGATGGGATAGACCGTGTACGTAGGCACGGCCGGCAGCAGGCACAGCAGGCTGCGGGAACTAACAGCAGGGAGGTGAGCACGTCAAGGGGTACGGGATGGTAATTTTCCAACGTTATCCACCCCTTCACAGAGGTTTATGCTAAAGACGTGACACTGTGTCGCTACTATATGACTGACTCGCGGTCAAATGTCAGTGCACTGCCATTCAAGGATTATCAGACTACCACCCCAACCTCACAGGTGCATCTCACGGCGGCAATTTGCGTCACCGATAACGACTTATGGCGCCTACGACATGGAGGTGGATTTAGGATATAGACAGAGATCATTTGGAACTTTGCGCTACCGCAGGTGTCAGAGTCGAAATTAGGTGCCGACTTCCTCTGTAATGTGGGAATCGAGATGACCATCATTGCTGAATACACTCCTGGAAATTGAAATAAGAACACCGTGAATTCATTGTCCCAGGAAGGGGATACTTTATTGACACATTCCTGGGGTCAGATACATCACATGATCACACTGACAGAACCACAGGCACATAGACACAGGCAACAGAGCATGCACAATGTCGGCACTAGTACAGTGTATATCCACCTTTCGCAGCAATGCAGGCTGCTATTCTCCCATGGAGACGATCGTAGAGATGCTGGATGTAGTCCTATGGAACGGCTTGCCATGCCATTTCCACCTGGCGCCTCAGTTGGACCAGCGTTCGTGCTGGACGTGCAGACCGCGTGAGACGACGCTTCATCCAGTCCCAAACATGCTCAATGGGGGACAGATCCGGAGATCTTGCTGGCCAGGGTAGTTGACTTACACCTTCTAGAGCACGTTGGGTGGCACGGGATACATGCGGACGTGCATTGTCCTGTTGGAACAGCAAGTTCCCTTGCCGGTCTAGGAATGGTAGAACGATGGGTTCGATGACGGTTTGGATGTACCGTGCACTATTCAGTGTCCCCTCGACGATCACCAGTGGTGTACGGCCAGTGTAGGAGATCGCTCCCCACACCATGATGCCGGGTGTTCGCCCTGTGTGCCTCGGTCGTATGCAGTCCTGATTGTGGCGCTCACCTGCACGGCGCCAAATACGCATACGACCATCATTGGCACCAAGGCAGAAGCGACTCTCATCGCTGAAGACGACACGTCTCCATTCGTCCCTCCATTCACGCCTGTCGCGACACCACTGGAGGCGGGCTGCACGATGTTGGGGCGTGAGCGGAAGACGGCCTAACGGTGTGCGGGACCGTAGCCCAGCTTCATGGAGACGGTTGCGAATGGTCCTCGCCGATACCCCAGGAGCAACAGTGTCCCTAATTTGCTGGGAAGTGGCGGTGTGGTCCCCTACGGCACTGCGTAGGATCCTACGGTCTTGGCGTGCATCCGTGCGTCGCTGCGGTCCGGTCCCAGGTTGACGGGCACGTGCACCTTCCGCCGACCACTGGCGACAACATCGATGTACTGTGGAGACCTCACGCCCCACGTGTTGAGCAATTCGGCGGTACGTCCACCCGGCCTCCCGCATGCCCACTATACGCCCTCGCTCAAAGTCCGTCAACTGCACATACGGTTCACGTCCACGCTGTCGCGGCATGCTACCAGTGTTAAAGACTGCGATGGAGCTCCGTATGCCACGGCAAACTGGCTGACACTGACGGCGGCGGTGCACAAATGCTGCGCAGCTAGCGCCATTCGACGGCCAACACCGCGGTTCCTGGTGTGTCCGCTGTGCCGTGCGTGTGATCATTGCTTGTACAGCCCTCTCGCAGTGTCCGGAGCAAGTATGGTGGATCTGACACACCGGTGTCAATGTGTTCTTTTTTCCATTTCCAGGAGTGTAGATTCAGAGAGCTGGTACGCTTGTACGAAAGATACGTCGCACGGCAGGTTGCATGCACAAAGGGGTGGCACAGTGCTAATATGGCAGCACAAGGGCACTTCATTCAACGGTGACGCGTAACACAGTGCAAAACATTAGAACCACGACGGGTCAGCCAGTATCACAACGAGCAAGAAGCTTAGCCTCAAATCGCTTTATAGCGGCGAAGGCCGAATCCGAGGGTTTATTAAAAGCGAGTGTGATAAGTACGAGGGTTGACGGAAAAGTAATGCCTCCACATTCGTAACTCTTGAACAGTTGGCAGCATTGGTATGCGGCAGGTACTGGCTTGTTCCATGGCCTCTTCTCTACAGCTCCAGTTGACGGGAAGCCTTAACATTGATCGGTTGTGTCGTTACGGTGTAAAGTATAGAACAATGCGCAGACGGTCGGTCAGTGCGATTTAAGCAACGTGCAGTAATTGAATTCTTGACAGCAGAAATTGTCACCCCAAATGAGATTCATCAGAGAATGAAAGCAGTTTATGGTGACTGTGTTGATGTGAGTAGTGTGAGTCGTTGGGCGAGTAAGTTTAAAGATATTGAGCCGGGAACATCTGACCTGCGTGACAAAGAGTTGGACGTCCTGTGACAGCAACGACCGAGTTTCACAGGCAAATTGTTGACAGATTGATTCAGGACGATCGTCGTATTACTCAAATAGAACCTACAAGCACAATCGGCATTTCACAAGAACGTGTGGGTAACATTATTGCTTTCATTGGCTGTCGGAAGATCCGTGCACGATGGGTATCCCGGATGCTGACTCCTGAAATGGAAGTGCACAAACTTGAAATTTGCCAGGAACTCCCCTCGCGTTATGAGAATGAAGGTGACGCCTTTCTCCATTCAATTGTGACAGGGGACGAAATGTGGGTACACCATTACGACCCAGAGACTGTCAGTCTATAGAATATAGACGCAAATATTCTCCCCAGAAAAAGAAATTGAAGACGCAGCCCTCAGCTGGAAAAATCATGGCCACAGTGTTCTGGGACGCAGATGATGTTATCCATGTTGATTTCCTCGGTCGCGGAACAACAATAAATTGAGAGCGTTACATCACAACGCTGCGAACTCTGAAACGACGGCTAACAAGGGTCCGAAAGGAAAAGTGAAATGTTGTGCTGCAGCATGACAATGCCAAACCACATACTTCACGTGCCACAACAGCAGAGACTGAATCTCACCACTGTACGGCATCCTCCATACAGTCCAGATTTAGCACCGTCTGACTTCCATCTGTTCCCGATAATGAAAGACGATCTGCGGGGACAGCATTATTGAGAGAACTGAGAGACTGTGGTTGCGGAAACAGAGTGTCGACTTCTTCCGTGAGGGCTTCAGAAAACTTGTTCATTGTTGGCAGAAATGTATCCAACTGGCTGGTGATTATGTGGAAAAGTGAATATTGGTAATTAAAGGTCACATTCTTAGGATTATTTCTGTGTTTGATTTATCAAAATATTCCCATCCGAACCTAATTAACGAAGGTGGAGGCATTACTTTCCATTCAACCCTCGTACATCCGATAGCCCATGGGCATCGCCGTTACATCATCTAAAAAAGGAGGACAGCACTTGGAGACCTTGAGGTGACTATCGCAACATAAACGCCCGCAGAGTTTCCGACAGTTACCCGACACCCAACCTCAGATTATACTACTGTTCTCGCAGTATCGCAAACAATGCCATACGTATAACCTTCTGAAGAAGGGCAGTAAGTGCCCGAAACCGGTCAAGAAATTACATTTTTTATGTGTGTCTGGCTCCATTTTATTTCAGTATACCTTTCGGGTTATTCGAGTACGTCCGAAAGCCTTTCTACATCTACATCTACAAGGATACTCTGCAAATCACATTTAAGTGCCTTTCAGAGGGTTCATCGAACCACCTTCACAATTCTCGATTATTCCAATCTCGTATACCACGAGGAAAGAACGAACACCTATATGTTTTCGTACGAACTCTGATTTCCCTTATTTTATCGTGGTGATCGTTTTTCACTATGTAGGTCGGTGTCAACATAATATTTTCGCATTATGAGGAGAAAGTTGGTGATTGAAACTTCGTGAGAAGATTCCGTCGCAACGAAAATCGCCTTTCTTTTAATGATTTCCAGCCCAAATCCTGTATCATTTCAGTGACACCCTCTCCCGTATTTCGCGATAATACAACACGTGCTACCCTTCTTTGAACTTTTTCGATGTACTCTGTCAGTCCTATCTGGTAAGGATCCCACAACGCGGAATAGTATTCTAAAAGAGGACGGACGAGCGTAGTGTAGGCAGTCTCTTTAGTAGATCAGTTACATTTTCTAAGCGTCCTGCCAATAAAACGCAGTCTTTGGTTAGCCTTCCCAACACCATTTTCTATGTGTTCCTTGCAATTTAAGTTTCGGACTTCAAAACGCTGTGCAGAGGTTTGTGGGCTAGGTACTACTGGGTTTAAAGTGTTGTTCCGCGTACACAGATGATATATTGGTGTACTCAGAGACAAAAGAGTTGCATGAACTACACCTAAGGTCCGTTTTCGAAAAAATTAAGCAATTTGGAATGGTTGTGCTCGTAAAGGAGGAAAACCGCACCTTCCGACAGCAGCAGGTGACATTTTTGGATCACATGATGTCGGCATACGTAATATACCTCCTGGCGGATAAAATAGCGGCCTATTTACAAGGACTTAGACGATTTTCAGGGGCAGTAAATTTCTTCCGTCACTCCTGCTACGCGGAACCGAGTTTCAGATACCATTGACAGTGGCGCAGCACTTGAAGTGGACCCTAGACATACAAAAGGTATTCCGCCAAGTGAAAGCAGATGTGAAGAAAGCGGTTCTCTTGGCACACCCGATACTACATGCACCATTGGCCTTAGTGGTGTACGCAAGTCAAAGGGCAATAGGAGCAGCCCTCTATCAAATTGTAGAAACCCCCGACAGCCTCTGGGTTTCTTTTCACGCAAACTCACAGCATCACAGGTCAAACAGAGCGCGTACGATCGAGAACATCTGGCAATGTGCGAAGCCGTAAAGTATTTCCGTCCCTACATTGAGACCAGAGCATTCACTATTTATACGGATCACAAACCTACACTACTGGCCATTAAAATTGCTACACTACGAAGATGACGTGCTACAGACGCGAAATTTAACCGACAGGAAGAAGATGCTGTGATATGCAAATGATTAGCTTTTCAGAGCATTCACACAAGGTTGGCGCCGGCGGCGACACCTACAACGTGTTGACATTAGGAAAGTTTCCAACCGATTTCTCATACAAAAACAGCAGTTGACAAGCATTGCCTGGTGAAAAGTTATTGAGATGCCTCATGTAAGGAGGAGAAATGCGTACCATCACGTTTCCGACTTTGATAAAGAAAACAGATACTGTTATTTATTCTTTGTTATAATTTTGTTTATTTGTTTTCAAAACAATATTCGCTCATTGTATGGAATTGCGTGAGACTTTTTCGAACAAAGTTATAGCTTCCCTGAAACAATGTTTGTAGAAATTAATCACATGGATACTGAAGAGCGCTATAAAGGAAATTCTTTGCGTTTCGTGTAATATAAATTTTCCTGACATTGCCAGTGTGTTTACTACAACGACATAACATAATTATTTCTTACGTATTCTTTCACCACAGATTACATTTTATGTAAACACTAATTACCGAAAGAAGCATAAATACATATGTTTATCAAAACGGAGAAGCATAAATACATACTCGTATGTTTATCAGAACAGATTTAAATTGATGAAGTAGCTGAAAAATACGTGAGGCACTGTGTTTTACTGTTACAACGCAAACCAAGATCATCACCTACCGACCCTAAAATGGCCCTAATCTTAGCTGTTAGACCAAAAACACATTTCACATCAAGTTTCCGCAGAATACGACCAAACCAGTTGAAAATACTGACTGCGTAAGGAAAAAATACCGTAGACTTTGGTGCCACCTCTTTATTAGCACCACTCACCGACTCACTGTTTGCCTATAGAGCAACGCCTGTCTGATCTATCTTTCACTACAGCCATTCTCAAGGAAGGTAATTTCAAAGTATTTTAACTGAGGTGACATACTTTCAGAGTCTGAGATAACGTTGGTGTATGTACCAAAGTACGAAGTACCTCTTCACACTGTCCCGGATAGTGACACCTATCAACCAAAAGATACAGATCAGTCTAAACTGACAGTATTACTTGACTGCCTGTACAGATATTGTAAATTAATGTAGATCTTGCTACTATTCAAATTATTAAGATTTATACGAATAATACTAACACTATATCTTCCGCAGTTGACTATTTAATTACGTATCAACAATATTTTCATTAAAATAAAAAATAAGAGAAATATTGCTCAAGTCAACTATGAGAAATTTAGATCAATACTCTAACGAAAATATTAAGTACCTATTGTTTTAAAATTATACCTGTAGGAATTTTACACTCTCTGCTACCACATTGACTCCACAGAGACTATAGCGCATTCCATTTTTGAATGGACCCCTTACAGGAAGCGTAAGGATTGTTGCTGAGGCTCTCAGGCTGTTCGTCAGATTGAACTGCCAAATGTTCACAACATTCTAATGAAATGCCTGTTCGTCATCTCCAGACGAATATGTTGACTCTCGACGAAATTCTCCAGCATGGTAGTGATCGTCGTACTGATGACGACTTCGTACACCTTCTTTCGTAACAAAGTCGCCCCCCCCCCCTCGCAGATTATTCATCTCTATCGTGAAGTTATACCAGTAACAATTGGGGGGTGGGGTGGGGTGGCTGGTTATGGTACGAGGACTTAGGTGTGTAGTCTGAGGCACATGAAAGAGAAGTATGATGGGTGTAGAAGTATGATGTTGGTGTACTGCGCAGATCTGCGTTGCTCAGGTGAATGTTGCACACCATCAACAGATGCACTGGGAGTTGCGTTTGGGGTTCTGCCTCTATACCACTGCGCCAGGGAAGCAGCACATTTACTAACTGAATGAAGTGTGAGTTCTTCACCTTCTCGAAACACAACTGATCATTTTGAAAGCAATCGGATCTTTCGAAAGGAGACAACTTACAAACGGATCACACCCGGAAAAGAATGGAACCGTGAGTCTACTGCCCGTGACATGCCTGTAATTGACTGCCACAAAAAATTAGTTACTGTTTATGGCAATACATTCTGCAGTAAAAAGCGATATCCATTTACATTGTTTATTAAACATCAGACAATATAAATTGTCTATTTCCTTTTCATTCATACTGAAAAACTCCCGAATCAAAATCCGTTTATTCCAGAGAGGTCACAGTTTGAAGCTTTCAGGGAGATTTAAACTGCGTGTCGCACCGGCCCGCGAACGCGAGAACTTTGCCTTTTGCAGTTAAGTAGAGACCCGACCCGGCACGCAGTCTTGTTCCGGCAGCAAGTTTTATATCAGCGCACAGTCCGCGGCAGAGTCAAAATTCGTCCTAGAAGCCACAATTTGTTCATTCTGGTTCAGTGCAGATCTGATTATAAATATAATCGCCTCGAATATAAATTTTTCCGTGGGTATTGACCACCCTATCACTGGGTATTCACATAGAATGCGTAAGTTGGCATCTGGTCCAGTGAATTTACTTTTGCTCAATTATTCTTCAATTCGCATCTTTTAATTACGCTATATATATCAAATAATATGCCCCGCAATATAAATTTCGAAATACTTACCACCTCATCTTTCACGAGTTCATTTCCCGCAATTCTGTGGCCAGATGTTAACCCAGTTGACCTCAGCTTATAACTCCAAAACCACCGCTGAGTCCGCGTACTCCCTACTGCAAGCACTGTCAGTGCGACACGATAGTATTCTGGCCTCCAGCAAAAGAAGCCCAACAGCAAAAATGTACTAGAAGGTGAGGCTCATCAGTATCCTCAAGCTAAGTCAAAGAGTACATGTGCGAAAGTAACTGCTCTCACAAAGGTAGCTCACATGAAGTAAATGAAATATCCGAGACTCGAGAGCCGGCCGGAGTAGCCGAGCGGTTCTAGGCGCTTCAGTCCGGAACCGCGAGACCGCTACGGTCGCAGGTTCGCATCCTCCCTCGGGCATGGATGTCTGTGATGTCCTTAGGTTAGCTAGGTTTAAGTAGTTCTATGTCTAGGGGACTGATGGGCTCAGATGTTAAGTCCCATAGTGCTTAGAGCAATTCGAACCATTTTTGGTTCTTCCGAAATTTCGTTGTGAAATCCAAAATTGTCCACACTGAACCACCCACAGGTATTGCTAACTATTTGACAGGACATGTTTCCTACCTAGAATATTTATACAGATTTAAAAAAAAAAAAAAAAAAAAAAAAACGAAACAACGCAACACTAATAAGCCTGACCACAATCTATTGGACTCTCCAGTATTTGAAATCCTGACGGTAGAAGGGAGGCACCAGCTGCAGAACCCTCCTGTCTTTTAGCCATTGCGTAACGAGGCGAAATTGGGCTTCCTTAATGTAATAGCTACTATTTGCCCACACACAGCAAAAGGGAGTGTGCTGATCAACTAACGTGTGTTCAGGGCAGAAAGATGTGACTTGCCATGCATGAAGAGAACAACTCCACATCGGGAGAGGAACACAAACACGATGGCAATATAGTCCAATAAAACTTCAACTAATTTTTCGATCTGAAATTGAGCCTGAAAGGGAGAGTGGGTCTTGAGTAATTAACTTGCCCCACAAGAGGCGCAATGGGAGATACTACAGAACACAAACGACTTAATTTTGAATTACGAGGTTTGTGAAGTCGGTACGAAAAGGAACTTAGAAGTAGTGTATCCTTCAAATGAGATTTTTTTTTTTTTGTCATCAGTCTAGTGACTGGTTTGATGCGACACGCCACGAATTCCTTTCCTGTGCTAACCTCTTCATCTCAGAGTAGCACTTGCAACCTACGTCCTCATTTATTTGCTTGACGTATTCCAATCTCTGTCTTTCTCTACAGTTTTTGCCCTCTACAGCTCCCTCTAGTACCATGGAAGTTATTCCCTCACGTCTTAGCAGATGTCCTATCATCCTGTCCCTTCTCATTATCAGTGTTTTCCACATATTCCTTTCCTCTCCGATTCTGCGTAGAACCTCCTCATTCCTTACCTTATCAGTCCACCTAATTTTCAACATTCGTCGATAGCACCACATCTCAAATGCTTCGATTCTCTTCTGTTCCGGTTTTCCCACAGTCCATGTTTCACTGTACTCCAGGCGTACATCCTCAGAAATTTCTTCCTCAAATTAAGGCCGGTATTTGATATTAGTAGACTTCTCTTGGCCAGAAATGCCTTTTTTGCCATAGCGAGTCTGCTTTTGATGTCCTCCTTGCTCCGTCCGTCATTGGTTATTTTACTGCCTAGGTAGCAGAATTCCTTAACTTCATTGACTTCGTGACCACCAATCCTGATCTTAAGTTTCTCGCTGTTCTCATTTCTACTACTTCTCATTACCTTCGTCTTTCTCCGATTTACTCTCAAACCATACTGTGTACTCATTAGACTGTTCATTCCGTTCCGCAGATCATTTAATTCTTCTTCACTTTCACTCAGGATAGCAATGTCATCAGCGAATCGTATCATTGATATCCTTTCACCTTGTATTTTAATTCCACTCCTGAATCTTTCTTTTATTTCCATCATTGCTTCCTCGATGTACAGATTGAAGAGTAGGGGCGAAAGGCTACAGCCTTGTCTTACACCCTTCTTAATACGAGCACTTCGTTCTTGATCGTCCACTCTTATTATTCACTCTTGGTTGTTGTACATATTGTATATGACCCGTCTCTCCCTATAGCTTACCCCTGCTTTTTTCAGAATCTCGAACAGCTTGCACCATTTTATATTGTCGAACGCTTTTTCCAGGTCGACAAATCCTATGAAAGTGTCTTGATATTTCTTTAGCCTTGCTTCCATTATTAGCCGTAACGTCAGAATTGCCTCTCTCGTCCCTTTACTTTTCGTAAAGCCAAACTGATCGTCACCTAGCGCATTGTCCGCCGCTCGTGGTCTCGCGGTAGCGTTCTCGCTTCCCGAGCACGGGGTCCCGGGTTCGATTCCCGGCGGGGTCAGGGATTTTCACCTGCCTCGAGATGACTGGGTGTTTGTGTTGTCCTCATCATTTCATCATCATCCAGGAAAGTGGCGAAATTGGACTGAGCAAAGATTGGGTAATTGTACGGGCGCTGATAACCACGCAGTTGAGCGCCCCACAAACCAAACATCATCATCACCTAGCGCATTCTCAATTTTCTTTTCCATTCTTTTGTATATTATTCTTGTAAGCAGCTTCGATGCATGAGCTGTTAATCTGATTGTGCGATAATTCTCGCACTTGTCGGCTCTTGCCGTCTTCGGAATTGTGTGGATGATGCTTTTCCGAAAGTCAGATGGTATATCGCCAGACTCATATATTCCACACACCAACGTGAATAGTCGTTTTGTTACCACTTCCCCCCAATGATTTTAGAAATTCTGATGGAATGTTATCTATCCCTTCTGCCTTATTTGACCGTAAGTCCTCCAAAGCTCTTTTAAATTCCGATTCTAATACTGGATCCCCTATCTCTTCTAAATCGACTCCTGTTTCTTCTTCTATCACATCAGACAAATCTTCACCCTCATAGAGGCTTTCAGTGTATTCTTTCCACCTGTCTGCTCGCTCCTCTGCATTTAACAGTGTAATTCCCGTTTCACTCTTAATGTTACCACCGTTGCCTTTAATGTTACCAAAGGTTGTTTTGACTTTCCTGTATGCTGAGTCTGTCCTTCCGACAATCGTATCTTTTTCGATGTCTTCACATTTTTCCTGCAGACATTTCGTCATAGCTTCCATGCACTTCCTATTTATTTCATTTCTCAGCGACTTGTATTTCTGTATTCCTGATTTTCCCGGAACATGTTTGTACTTCCTCCTTTCATCAATTAACTGAAGTATTTCTTCTGTTACCCATGGTTTCTTCGCAGCTACCTTCTTTGTACCTATGTTTTCCTTCCCAACTTCTGTGATGGTCCTTTTTAGAGATGTCCATTCCTCTTCAACTGTACTGCCTACTGCGCTATTCCTTATTGCTGTATCTACAGCGTTAGAGAACTTCAAACGTATCTCGTCATTCCTTAGTACTTCCGTATCCCACTTCTTTGCGTATTGATTCTTCCTGAATAATGTCTTGGACTTCAGCCTACTCTTCATCACTACTATATTGTGATCTGAGTCTATATCTGCTCCTGGGTACGCCTTACAATCCAGTATCTGATTTCGGAATCTCTGTCTGACCATGATGTAATCTGAAACTTCCTGGCAGATTAAAACTGTGTGCCCGACCGAGACTCGAACTCGGGACCTTTGCCTTTCGCGGGCAAGTGCTCTACCATCTGACCTACCGAAGCACGACTCACGCCCGGTACTCACAGCTTTACTTCTGCCAGTATATCGTCTCCTACCTTCCAAACTTTACAGAAGCTCTCCTGCGAAACTTGCAGAACTAGCACTCCTGAAAGAAAGGATACTGCGGAGACATGGTTTAGCAGATACCAAGTAGAGCACTTGCCCGCGAAAGGCAAAGGTCCCGAGTTCGAGTCTCGGTCGGGCACACAGTTTTAATCTGCCAGGAAGTTTCATATCAGCGCACGCTCCGCTGCAGAGTGAAAATCTCATTCTGGAAACATCCCCCAGGCTGTGGCTAAGCCATGTCTCCGCAGTATCCTTTCTTTCAGGAGTGCTAGTTCTGCAAGTTTCGCAGGAGAGCTTCTATAAAGTTTGGAAGGTAGGAGACGAGATACTGGCAGAAGTAAAGCTGTGAGTACCGGGCGTGAGTCGTGCTTCGGTAGCTCAGATGGTAGAGCACTTGCCCGCGAAAGGCAAAGGTCCCCAGTTCGAGTCTCGGTCGGGCACACAGTTTTAATCTGCTAGGAAGTTTCATATCAGCGCACGCTCCGCTGCGGAGTGAAAATCTCATTCTGGATGATGTAATCTAATTGAAATCTTCCCGTATCTCCCGGCCTTTTCCAAGTATACCTCCTCCTCTTGTGATTCTTGAACAGGGTATTCGCTATTACTAGCTGAAACTTGTTACAGAACTCAATTAGTCTTTCTCCTCTTGCATTCCTTGTCCCAAGCCCATATTCTCCTGTAACCTTTTCTTCTACTCCTTCCCCTACAACTGCATTCCAGTCGCCCATGACTATTAGATTTTCGTCCCCCTTTACAGACTGCATTACCCTTTCAATATCCTCCTACACTTTCTCTATCTGTTCATCTTCAGCTTGCGACGTCGGCATGTATATCTGAACTATCGTTGTCGGTGTTGGTCTTCTGTCGATTCTGATTAGAACAACCCGATCACTGAACTGTTCACAGTAACACACCCTCTGCCCTACCTTCCTATTCATAACGAATCCTACACCTGTTATATCATTTTCTGCTGCTGTTGATATTACCCGATACTCATCTGACCAGAAATCCTTGTCTTCCTTCCACTTCACTTCACTGACCCCTACTATATCTAGATTGAGCCTTTGCATTTCCCTTTTCAGATTTTCTAGTTTCTCTACCACGTTCGAGCTTCTGACATTCCACGCCCCGACTCGTAGAACGTTATCCTTTCGTAGATTATTCAATTTTTTTCTCATGAGATTATTACACCCACTTAATAATTATCGTATAATTGTCGCCCGTTCCTAGTATTAGTAATAGTGACAAATTTTACGGTCACGCGTCCCATGTTTCGCTACCTTTACAAGATCTGAAAATGGCTGTAAGGCTGAAACCAGGTATCTGCACAAATAAACTAAAATGTTACCAAAGCAACGAGTATTAGAGTTTAGTGACAATTCTCTATCTTATTTTTCTTTTTGCATTTTTTTCGTTACGGCATTCCATCTCATTTTATTGCTGACGGATTCATATTGATAATGTTGGTTCTACAGATGCACGAAAACATGCCCGCAAAAACGTATCTCACCTCTGCAAGGCTATACTTGAAAAAACGAACTTCTTCAGGACGTAAGACGGCTGAACATACACACACCAGTGTAACTTACGCAATAGACTTTGCATGGAATTTTGAAAGCTGTTCAACGCGACTCCTTTACAGCCTTACTCACTCCACAGAAAACGTAGGCCCAAACAATTTAAGAAAGGCTTTACGATTTTCAATTTTTTTTTATAATTTTGCGCCATCGTTTTCATCCTCCAAGATTCCAAGTGGTGATATCACATTTCGTGCAAGCTAGTTTGTACAGGGTGGCACAAACTTTTGACAGAAAGTTTTTGCTACTACGACGTGGTAAATTGTGATACATTCTTATTATAATATTTACGGTATAACAGACAATCTGAAAATTAATGCAGAATGTAATAAAAGTTGTTTCCTTCGGCGTGTGTAGAGCCCTGGACTTAATTCCGTGATGACTTTGTGGAGAACATTTCCGGCTGCACGAATCTCTCTGTAAATTGCAATACGAAGATCGTGGAGTGTTACAGGAACATCGGTGAAGACCCTGCCCTTGAGGTAACCCCATAAGAAAAAAATCACTGGTTTGAGATCGGGACTATAAAGACGCCATTCCACACCTCGTCTAGTGAATACTAAGGTGTCCAGGGCGACGATCCGATGTCTAAATGTCCCCTGAAGAAAATGGAAGACGCCTGCAATAGGGTGTGGACGTGCCCCATGACGCTTGAACCAGTAGTTTCAGAGCACTCGGCGGCATTGTGCAGCCGGTACAAGTTCATGTTCCAGGACTTGTCTGTGTTTGTCTTCTTTGACAGGTTCCTGCATAAAAAGCGGCCCAATAATGCACAGTGGTCAGATTGCGCTCCTAACAGTGACTTTTTGTTGATGAAGTGGAGCAGCGGCCTGAACGTGTGGGTTGCAGTACCGCTGTTCCGCTGTGTGTGAACTGTCACATCAGTGAGCGAGTTCCAGAATTTTCAGAGCTACAATACAACAATAAAAAATTTGGGAATTTGTGGTAAGGTCTTATGGGACCAAACTGCTGAGGTCATCGGTCCCTAAGCTTACACGCTATTTAATCTAACTTAAACTGACGGTTAAACCACAGTCGACGAACACGTTCTAACGCATGTTTTGCGCCACTGTGTAATAACAACACTAGGTAACAACTGGGGGGAATACAGTATTAAAGCTGGCCGCAGTGGCCGAGCGGTTCTAGGATCTTCAGTCCGGAACCGCGCTGCTGCTGCGGTCGCAGGTTCGAATCCTGCCTCGGGCATGGATGTGTGTGATGTCGTTAGGATAGTTAGGTTTAAGCAGTTCTAAGTCTAGGGGACTGATAACCTTAGACGTTAAGTTCCATAGAGCTTAGAGCCATTTGGACCATCTGAACAATATTGAAAGACTGTATAGCATAAAGTAAAATTTATTATAAGAACGATATCAGTGATGGTGAAGCTGTGCCACATTTGGCAGTACAACAGATCTTCTGCTACTAAAAATAGCTCTACTGAAAGATTCAATGACGAGCTCATTACAGACACAATATCGGATTGGGGAAGATCTGTAAGGTAAATCGGCAGTGTTCTCTCCACAGAAACCACACAGACATTTTTTTAACAGTTGTAGCGAAATCGCCACAACCTGACAACAGTGCTATAGTTACGTTGAGCCATTAACAGAAAATATTTATCACAATAACCGACAAAAAACCGTCCTAAGTTGCACAGGAAGAACATGTATTTATTGATGACCGTTATCAAATCAATCGTAAATGTAAGTCTTGCATTACACCAGTCATACAAGTGGGAAAATGGCCATGATATCAACAAGTGTGATAGTAGATAACGTGGTCTCCACGTGTTTCATTGCCAACTGTCAGAGAGAAATCTTTGTGTCGCGTTATCTACTATCACCCTTATTGATTTCATAGCCACTTTCCCACTTTCATAGCCAGTGTAACCAAGACTTACATTTGTGGCTGATTTTACATTTGACAAACAGTCCGAAACTAGTCATCAATAAATAAATGTTCTTCCTGTGCAATTTAAGACGGTTTTCATAGCGGTTATTGTTATCAGACAAAAAAGTTGCTGATCAGTTCCAACCCCAGCATGCTGGAGCTACAGAAAATACTGATTTTTTTTTTTTTTTTTTTTTTTGTTTTGAGGTTGACTAAAATTAATCATCATACTTATTGATAATACTGGTTAAGAACGAACTTAAGTCCACAGCCTCAACTTTAAGGGTATGCTTCATTCCGCAGAACTTACTTTCTCATAATAACATGTAATGTGTGTACAGCGGAAAAAATGGGTAGCGTATATTTACATTCGTTATAAAGCTGAGCATTGAGTCTATCTCAATGGTTTTACATCAGTGCTTCATTATATTAAAATGTATGTATATAAATGCTGTGTCAGAACCACTAAAACTGCCTTATTGTTTACTAGTCTGAGATCACTGACGTGCCATCTATAGATTTAAAATACAGAAAATTGCATAAATGAGGTGAACAATAGCTCCATACATTTTGTTTTCAAACCTCAATTTTATGAGGCACAACAATAAAAATTATTACTTAATTCAGTCTGTATCAGCCATTAGGCTTTGCACAACGTCATAATCTGTTGAGCTAAATTGCTCTTGTTGTTATGCACATAGTGAAAATTTTTATAGATCGTGACTAAAATAAAGACATACAAAGTTCATTTGGTAAGTGGTATAAAGCTATAATCTTACCTAGCTTCATACGACTTACCACAGTACCTTGTCATGATCTATGCAATTTTTCAGTGTGTAAAAGGCAACAAGAGCGATTCAGGTAAATAGAGTATGACGATGTGTAATACCTGGTGGCTGATATACACTGAATTAAGTGATATTTTTACTGGTATGTATCGTAAATGGAGGTTTAAATACAAAATGTATGTTGTTCACCTCATTTAAGAAACTTTCTGTGATTAAAAACTGAAGATGGCGCTTCAGTGAGGTGAAACTAGTATTCAATAAAGGAGTTGAAGTTACCGCGACAGAGGATTTTCATCCACATATTCTAACATAACAAATCGTCTGTCTTCCGATTTTACAATGTCAGTTACCAACGCTTGATTGTATATTGTAAGCGGAGAGATTTACCATGGAGTACACTAACGGGTGAAATTTTTTACTTCTCAAGACCAGAAGCTGAAGCCCAGATAACGTAGATCAGCATATTTCAGCTGAAAAACAACAAGACAACAAGGAAATCATTTGTACCCTACTAATGTCATCAATTATTTCGCCAACAGATACCCAGATATAGTCCAGGTTGATTGTACTTTTACATTCAACTATCACTGCCAGAGTATAAAGTTTTGAACCAGGAATAATGTCACTAAAAACGCACATCCTGGCCATCTTCTCAGTTTTAGCCTTTGCGTTTCACTTCTGGGCTGTAGGGCACTTTTTACAAGTGTGCACGAACTCTCGCCACGCTTACCAATCTTTGTCGCTCTTAAAGACACAGAAGAGATTGTTTAAAACGAACTGCTACCTTTCAGATCTCATTAGTAATGGAAATAACACCCTTAATTGTCAAAATAGCAATATTAGTGGAAATGGGAAAGTAAAATACGCAGGTGCATGAACTACGGAACAGATCTATGCTAACACGTTTCACTTCAAGCTTGAGATCGCATGAATCTATCATATGGAACCGCTAAGATACAGACCACAGACCATCTCGAGTACACTGGGGAGCTAAGGAGGTGTTTAAGATTTCTCGCCATCTCCAATATGAGACATGGAAGGAACTCGAACGATTGAGAACTTGAACTTTGAAGGGCAGACGGCACGTGAAGAAATTTTGTAGCAAAGAAAACAAGATTTGTGGTTGAGGTCAAGAACAATGAAAGTTGACTGTGACATTAAGTACTGAATTTCTTTCACGTGTTGTTCAATTGCAGACCGACCGAGCGATGGATCTCTGAAAACATCACTGCCTTTGACATGGTCTGGAGAATTCCATGATTAAATCTCTTTGAGGTACTGTATTCAGCGAGCCAATCAGGAACGAAAGCGTCACGTGGCCTAGTGGAGTACGTTTGGTTTGAACACACTAAAGAATAGTCTAGTTGGCTCTTATAGTGGACAGGTACAAGTGTGGTGAAACACTGTTACAGCTGTGGTTCAAAATGGCTCTGAGCACTGTGGGACTTAACATCTACGGTCATCAGTCCCCTAGAACTTAGAACTACTTAAACCTAACTAACCTAAGGAAATCACACAACACCCAGTCATCACGAGGCAGAGAAAATCCCTGACCCCGCTGGGAATCGTACAGCTGAGGAAATTTATGTAGAATTGTAGTCAGAGTATGTCGTACATTTGCAGACATCATGCTATACATATGTGCTTATTTTGTGGTTCGTAGTGCAAGGCCTGGCATGTTGACATTTCCGCTATTGTAGTACTTTCTGTGGTGAGACGTTACGTTCACCACTTGGAAAACGAGTAACCTTCGAAGACTCGGGTTTACATCCATCTGTGCCTTAGGGCATTTTAATTCATCGCATTCCCGTTTAATGAGCTTCTTTCAACATACAGAAATATTTCACGTGTACTGATCCATTGTACCCTGTACTTTAAGCCCAGGTGTTGTGAGCGTAATGTTGGCCGTAATCATTATTTAAATGCAATACTATTTTTTATTTTAAAATGTTTAAGTTTATTCATGATTTGTTGCCATTACTTAAAAATTCTTTATCTTTTCGAGCGAGTTGCATACAGCAAACGCATGGTAGTGCAATGCTCCTTCTGGACTATTATTACAAGAATGCTTGTATTTCTAAAGCACACTGAGAAGAAAACTTCGTATACAATTCTCTGCATGTTTATGCGGACCAAAGGTGAATCAGCCATTGGGTTTGTGAAGGGAACTCGAATTTCATTACTTTATGTAAAACATGGCTATTGTAAGTTGGTGTACTCACAGCTTTCTAAATGCAGTAGAAACGTTATGATAAGAGTCTGGGCCAAGCATAAGCAAAGTGTGTAACTTCGCTACAGACTTGGTTACTCAAATGTTTATGACAGCATAGTATGGTCATTCAGTTCATTGAATTGCTTACATATGCCCATTAGTACTATGTTGCACAAATTAAGTAACTTCTGTTTTTCTTGCGCCATATTTCTTTCAGTTGAAGTCAGAGAGCGTTGATATATGATTTCAAGGCTCTAAATTTTTTGTGGAAGAGGACATTTCATTCAGGGCACATTTAAAGATGCTTGCCAACATATAATTCAATTTGAAGAATGAATAGGAGGCTGAAAACATGACACTAAATAATTTTCGGCCTGTAACACTCTGAAAGAAAGGTTTTTGTGACCTATTTCATCTCTGGAAATAACAAGTGCATTAAGGCTGATGAAGAGATATCGAAAGAGAATTCACTCCAGAAAACTGTAAATGTTCAAGGAGACAGAATGGTCGGTGAAATTCCAATTTCTTCCAATAGCCACATACGAAAGAGGAAAAAATTAATCCAGCTTTCGAAACTTTTAGTTCCTTCCTGAAAGAGGAAAGAGGGACAGATTGGACAGCGGGGTCATATCACATTCGAGCTTACTGATCACTATCTCTGCTCGTTCTCACAACAGCTGGGTCCCTGTACACCTTACATCTAACCTGCCCTAGTTTCCATCTTTCCCCAACATACTATCTTTCTGTCTTGAGAAGTGAAGTAATAGGTTTTTTTTCATTTTTTGTAGAAGTCTGTCGGCAGACTTTCACCTGTTGAAAGTTAGTTACTGGCTAGCTATTCTGCCTCCTTGTAATTTTACAGAACATCAACTACCATCCATCGTCATGAGACACTAATGGCAGCGTCTCGGTCATGTAGCCGTCCTTCTCTGGTCTACGCCATCTTTGTCATTTGGTTTTAGTTGCGGCAGTTCATTCTACTCACAACTGTACTATGGATGTCTGCCCTACGATATTTTTCTCAGGGATTTTCCTTCCAACGTGTTTTTTTTATGAACCAGTTTTCCCTAATTAGGTGTGCAGTTGATGTAGTTTTTCTTTTGTATAGCATTTAAATCTGTGTCGCTCTGTATTAAATTTCTTTTAGTATTTGTTCATTAGATTTTCTTTCTAACCGAATTGTTTTTGTGACTCCTCTTCATATCCACATCTCTAATACTCATAATTTTTTTCTCTTCTAATGTCTTCAGAGTCCACACTTCATAACAGTAGCTTAAAAAACTCCATATAACTCTCTCGATGAATCTCTTTTTCTTTTTTTCTTTCTATTCTGACGTGGTTAAATTACTCTTGTTTATGAAGGCTTGTTTAGTCACTGAAGTTCTTCTTTTAATACACTTATACTTTGGACAGCAAAGAAACTGGTACACCTTCGTAGTATCGTGTAAGGCCCTCGCAGACACACAGAACTGCCGCAACACGACTAATGTCTGAAGTAGTGCTGGAGGAAACTGACATCATGATCCTGCAGGGCACTCCATAAATCCGTAAGAGTACGAGGTGGTGGTGAACAGCACGTTGCAAGGCATCCCAGATATGCTCAATAATGTTCATGTCTGGGGAGTTTGGTGGCCAGAGGAAATGTCTAAATTCAGAAGCGTGCTCCTGGAGCCACTCTGTAGCATGTATGGATGTGTGGCGTGTAGCATTGTCCCGCAGGAATTGTCCAAGTCCAACGGAATGCATAATGGACGTGAATGGATGCACGTGATCAGACAGGATTGTTACGTACATGTCATCTATCATAGTCGTGTCTAGACGTATTAGGGGTCCCACATCACTCCAACTGCACACCACCTACACGGTCACAAAGCCTCCAACAGCTTGAACAGTCCCCTGCTGACATGTAGGGATCCATGGATTCGTGAAGTTGTCTCCATACCCACACAAGTCCATCCGCTCAATACAATCTGAAACGAGACTTGTCTGACCAGGCAACATGTTTCCAGTCATCAACAGTCCAATGCCGATGTTGACAGGCCGAGGGGAGGCGTAAAGCTTTGTGTTGTGCCGTCATCAAGGGTAAGAAAGCCCATATCGACGGTGCTTCAGTGAATGGTTCGCAAGCTGACACTTGTTGATGGCTCAGCTCTGAAATTTGCAGCAGTTTGCGGTAGGGTTACACTCCTGTCACACTGAACGATTCTCTTGAGCCGTTGCTGGCCCTGTTCTTGCAAGATCTTTTTCCAGCCGCAACGATGTCGGAGATTTGATGTTTTACCGGATTCCTGATATTCACGGGACATTCGTGAAGTGGTCGTACGGAAAAATCCCCACTTCATGGCTACCTCGGAGATACTGTGTCCCATCGCTCGTGCGCCAACTATAACACCATATTCAAACTCACTTAAATCTTGATAAGCAGCAGTAACCGACGTAACAAGTGCGTCAGATAGTTGTTGTCTTACATAGGCGTTACCGACCAAATGGTTCAAATGGCTCTGAGCACTACGGGACTTAACTTCTGAGGTCATCAGTCCCCTAGAACTTAGAACTACTTAAACCTAACGAACCTAAGGATGTCACACACATCTATGCCCGAGGTAGGATTCGAACCTGTGACCGTAGCGGTGGCGCGATTCCAGACTGTAGCGCCTAGAACCGCTCGGCCACTCCGGCCGGCCCGTTGCCGACCGCATCGCCATATTCTGCCTGATTACATACGCCTGTATTTGAATATGCATGCCTATACGAGTTTTTTTGGGCTCTTCAGTGTATTTCTGTTGTCGTCTGTTATTGCAGTTCCCAAGTATCAAACTTATTTACTTGTAGTAGCACGAGGGGGCTTCAGAAAGCAATTATTATTGTGGATCGGGTACCTTATATTAAAGTGACACAAAAACTTGACACGATTTTTGAAAGAACGTCACCAGATCTCTGGAAGCAGTGGTTGGAACGTTCTACCAGATATTTAGTTCCTCAGTGACAGGAATCGACTTCTTGATCATGGAGCCATTCGAGAACTGCTGTGTGAATTTTCTTAGCGTTGGAAGTCTGCGACTGCTGCCAGTCGATTCCTTGATTGCGTGGACGTCATCTGTGATCAATGTCGACGACCTAGCTTCCTGATGAGCCTGACTCAAGTCTTCACGGCCTTGGTCAAATAATTACCATTATTTCACTACTGGTGTACATGGTATGGGGTTCGTTCCATATACCACCAGAATTTCACTCTGAATCTGTGGTCAAATTAGATTTTTTCCCACAAGAATTGTACTGTCCAGCGTACTTCAGCTCTGGAACACGTTTCCGAGGTTGCACCAATTCAGTCACTCACTGCGATGCACCTCGTAAATGTAACACAGCAGAACTATGTCTACGGGAAACCAAGAACATGTATTTTCTTCTAACAATGCACCACTCTTGTTGCACAATGGCCTTAGTTCGGGCAATATGTGTAACTTACTTTTTGAACTCTGCTATTGTACACTCCTGGAAATTGAAATAAGAACACCGTGAATTCATTGTCCCAGGAAGGGGAAACTTTATTGACACATTCCTGGGGTCAGATACATCACATGATCACACTGACAGAACCACAGGCACATAGACACAGGCAACAGAGCATGCACAATGTCGGCACTAGTACAGTGTATATCCACCTTTCGCAGCAATGCAGGCTGCTATTCTCCCATGGAGACGATCGTAGAGATGCTGGATGTAGTCCTGTGGAACGGCTTGCCATGCCATTTCCACCTGCCGCCTCAGTTGGACCAGCGTTCGTGCTGGACGTGCAGACCACGTGAGACGACGCTTCATCCAGTTCCAAACATGCTCAATGGGGGACAGATCCGGAGATCTTGCTGGCCAGGGTAGTTGACTTACACCTTCTAGAGCACGTTGGGTGGCACGGGATACATGCGGACGTGCATTGTCCTGTTGGAACAGCAAGTTCCCTCGCCGGTCTGGGAATGGTAGAACGATGGGTTCGATGACGGTTTGGATGTACCGTGCACTATTCAGTGTTCCCTCGACGATCACCAGTGGTGTACGGCCAGTGTAGGAGATCGCTCCCCACACCATGATGCCGGGTGTTGGCCCTGTGTGCCTCGGTCGTATGCAGTCCTGATTGTGGCGCTCACCTGCACGGCGCCAAACACGCATACGACCATCATTGGCACCAAGGCAGAAGCGACTCTCATCGCTGAAGACGACACGTCTCCATTCGTCCCTAGATTCACGCCTGTCGCGACACCACTGGAGGCGGGCTGCACGATGTTGGGGTGTGAGCGGAAGACGGCCTAACGGTGTGCGGGACCGTAGCCCAGCTTCATGGAGACGGTTGCGAATGGTCCTCGCCGATACCCCAGGAGCAACAGTGTCCCTAATTTGCTGGGAAGTGGCGGTGCGGTCCCCTACGGCACTGCGTAGGATCCTACGGTCTTGGCGTGCATCCGTGCGTCGCTGCGGTCCGGTCCCAGGTCGACGGGCACGTGCACCTTCCGCCGACCACTGGCGACAACATCGATGTACTGTGGAGACCTCACGCCCCACGTGTTGAGCAATTCGGCGGTACGTCCACCCGGCCTCCCGCATGCCCACTATACGCCCTCGCTCAAAGTCCGTCAACTGCACATACGGTTCACGTCCACACTGTCGCGGCATGCTACCAGTCTTAAAGACTGCGATGGAGCTCCGTATGCCACGGCAGACTGGCTGACACTGACGGCGGCGGTGCACAAATGCTGCGCAACTAGCGCCATTCGACGGCCAACACCGCGGTTCCTGGTGTGTCCGCTGTGCCGTGCGCGTGATCATTGCTTGTACAGCCCTCTCGCAGTGTCCGGAGCAAGTATGGTGGGTCTGACACACCGGTGTCAATGTGTTCTTTTTTCCATTTCCAGGAGTGTATTTCCAACCTTAGCTTTTGCCCTTTCTTGTCTGTGTGATTTATCTATTGCCATTCTTTTAGTCTTGTTTGTATTTACCCTCAGTCTGTGGTTGTCCAAGATATCGGACAACATATAGTTCATGTTGTTCTCGTAATTTTGCTAAGAGAACTACTATCTCATTAACAAATCGCTTACACTAGTTTAAATTAATGGAAACTGTACTTTTATTTTAAATTTACTCTCCTTCTGTGTTACGGTCTTAATAAATAATATCAATATTTTCTTTCAGGTACAAAGAAAGCATGAGGAGGATGTCAGCAATATTCCGCGAGCACCAGGCTGACTCTTTGGAGCGCGCCGTGTGGTGGGTGGAGTACGTGATACGTCACAAGGGGGCCCCACACATGCGCAGTGCAGCCCTCGACCTGCATTGGTGGCAGTTTCTGCTGCTCGACGTCATCGCCTTCATTCTGGTGGCAGCGACTGCGGTAGCTGGTGTCACGTTCTACCTCCTGCGGGAAGTGATGGTGACGGTGAAGAAGGGTTTTAGACAGAAAGAAAAAAAGCAGTGACAGATCCTCTGTGTTCTCTAACAATAGAATCCTAGTACACTTCATCAGTGCTTGCGCCCGTTTCACAGCGTTCTTATTTAATTTTTGGACTGGAGTAAGTTATTGTCTCATAGAGCGCCTAGGAGTGTCCGTGCGTACGAGGGAAAAATACCAAATGTTATTGTGATGATTTGAACATAAGAAAAATAGTTACTGTTTGATTGCAGGAAATTTTATGTATACAAATGCAAACAATTTATTGACGGCCTGCTTAAATGTTCCATATGTGTGCGACCACGCTAAGATAATCATCATTAACCGTTCTGTGATCTTTCTTTTATGGTACATCGTTGTACTTTTTATAGTACACTGTTGTGTGTATTCCCATTGGACTACCACAGTTGATACACAAGTTCAAGGGGAATTTTCTAGAGTTCTTTAAGGGGTGAGTAGTGTTACTGCACAGTTCTGATGCATTACGCACGTTAGTCATCAGTTATCAAGTACAGGTAAATTCTTTTCCACGAACATACAATGTACTATACTTATCTTGGAATAAAATTCTTCTGCCTTACCAACTTATGGGGGTACACTTCGAATGTTAGAAATTCCTGAGAACAACATGTAATATATATATATATAGTCGAATAGTGTTTTGTTGAAATACCAAAACAAATGCGAAGTGACTTATCGTCGAAGAGAGACATAGAAAGGCTGCCCCACGTTACATAGCGCAAAAACTGCTGGATCCTTGGTGCGTCATCATGCCATGTGACTAAGCAAAAGTAGTTACAGCAAGCCTCAGTTTAAAGAGGTGTTTGCTATGATTCCTTAATGGTAGTAGCTGAACGCTGAGATTATTAAGTAAACAGTTGCTATGACAAGACGCACTACAATAGAGATGTTGTAACACAATAAGAAATAACAAATAACATTTACTTAGCGTACGTCACAGTTGGTACTTTCGTACAGTTTGATGCGTGGCACTTCATGTGCTAAACCTGATACAATGATATCTAAATAACTTTTCTGTCTCTTGCCAGTCTATTCACTGATAAGCCAAAACACAATGTCCTCGAGGTTGGATGCCGCCTGGTGACGTTGTGGGCACGTGATGCATTATGAAAGTAACAAGTAGAGAAATTCATTGAGTTAGTGGCTTTGCCAAAGGACAGGTTATTATTATGCAAAGCCCGTGAACGAGTGTCTCGACAACTGCGAAGCTGGTCGAATATTCACGTGCTACTGTTGTGAAGAGGTAGGACAGTGAAACTACCACAAGGCGCTAAATGTTTGGACGGCCAGGACTCCTCACAGAACGAGAGGTTTGGAGGCTTGTCTGCTCTGTAAAGTAGTATAGATGGTGATTTTTGACGTCTTTGGTGTCACAATGTTGGTGCATGTACAAGTGTTTCGAAGCATGCTGTTCATCGTACATTCTTGAACAATGAGCTCTGCAACAGACCACCCCTAAGTGTTCACATGCTGACCCATTGACATCGCCAATTGCGATTGCAGTGGGCACGGCACCATCGGGACTTGACCGTCGATCAATGGAAACGTGTCGGCTCTGGGGGCGAACCACGTTTTCGCTATACTAGGTCTATGGTTGTCTCCACAAACGCTGTCATCAAGGTGAATGGTGGCTCGATATGTGCAGTGGGAGACATTCTCCTGCGCTGGGATAGGTCCGGTGGTTATAACTGAAGACACTCTGACAGCTGCAAACCACCTGCGTGCCTTCATGCTTGATAACTATCCCGACGGCGACTTCACCTTTAAGCAGGATAACTGTCCGCGACTCGGACCCAGTACCGTGCTACAGTGGTTTGAGGAGCATTATTGAATTCATATTGATGTCCCGGTAACAAAATTCGCCTGATGTAAATCCTATGAAATCCATCTGGATCGCTATCTGCATCTACATCCATACTCTGCAAGCCACCTGACGGTGTGTGGCGGAGGGTACTTTGATTACCTCTTATCGGTTCTCCCTTCTATTCCAGTCTAGTAAATAGGTGGTCATTATGTTTTGACTCGTCAGTGTATTATTGTCACCACGACCGTACATAATTTTGTAGGCACTCTGCCGTGGTCCTTGTTCTCCGAAAACAGCGATTGCTAAGTCGGGAGAGTACTGTACTGAGCGAGTTGCAGACACTGAACTGAAGTGTCTAACTGCTGGTATGGAACTGTGTGTGCGTCCACAGCACATCATGTTTCGAAGTGTGTTGTCAGAAGAATTCCCATGTTTGCCAGTACAAGACAGAAGCAAAGTAGTTCATAGTTGGCAGTGTCCCCTATTGGCTGCTGTCCATCCTACTGGCAGGTATAACCAATGTGTTCGACGACGTGGTGCTGAAGCAGGAATAGTTCCAGGTTTGTGAGCGCCATCCAGACGTTACCGTTCGGAACTGAAGGGCGCCAGGCGAGTGGTTATGCTTGTGGGTGAGTGCATTTCGTGGTACTTCTTGTGTACCTCTTGCTGGTATCACTAGCTGTTTCCTTTTCCATAACTTGAACTAAATTAAAATCCGTCCGAACAGGTCTCGAAAGACCCTAACGGTAATGACTGTTGATGGAGCCTTTATTTCTCAATCAAGTAGCTCCCTCAATTTACCTCATAAGGGCTGATTGCATCCTTCTTGCCAACAGCTCTTGGCAGACCATACAGCCAAACCCAACAGCGCTTAACTTCGGTGATCTAATGGGAACAGGTGTTATCAGTGTGACCTATTTTAGTACCTGCAATGAGTTATTAGCTCACCACGACAGGTCTGGGATGAAACAGGTGCAGATTAAGCTGCAAGCAATGATATATTACGATCACTGTAATAAATTAAACTTCATCTCTGCCGTACTACAAATTAAATAGACGTGGCACAACATTTTGTTATGTCGATAACCAGCAACAATGTTAAGTTTAGCCTCGTGTCTGCTATACTTTTAGAGATACACAGAAACGTAGAGAACAAATGAATTTAGAACTTCTATGAATCAGTATCTTCCTGACAAGTTCATAAGTGTTAGCTAACAGTAAGTGGAGAAGCTTCAGGATATATACATCTCTTCAGTTACAGGGAAATAAGTTCCCAGTAAAACAATTTTTTACGAAATACTTTTTTTCTTCATTGATATTATTTTTCATGTTAAATAATGTCAATTTCATATGTTTTATTACTTGAGTGAATTAAGGAATAAGTTATTATGTATGTGACATTTGAATCTTTACAATTGCAACTGAGTGCATAAAGCGCCGTAACCCAGACGTGAGATGCTAATTGTAAGGCACACTGATATAAGTAGGGAAAGCTGTGAACTGTGAAGCACCCAGTTTACGGGACTTCATTATCATAGAAACAGTTCAGTATTTCAGACAATCGATTTTATATATATACAAAATGAACTTCCCTAAACTGGGAGCTTCAAGTTTACCGCGACATATAGATAACGAAGTTACATAAACAGGGAGCTTCACAGTTTTCAGCGATATATATAACTCATGGAGGATAGATATAGTAAAGTGAATCTTAAATCGTAGATTGACAGGCATATTGCATCCTTGGTTAGTAAAGCGATACGTACTACAAATCTCACGTGATTGTAATCCAACACGGGATTTTGTCAACTAACAGGCGAAGTGCTTTAATGGCTGCAAGCAAACTGATCAGAACGTCCACCACCAACAAATGCTCTTTTTGATGATGAGAGTTAACTGTGCCAGTGGCAAAAGCCTCTAGGAAGTTATAGCTGATGCTAGCGATAGTTGCCTCTGCATCACCACAATTAAACAAGTTTCCCAGTCTTCGGTCAATCGACCAATGGCAAAAATCCGACCCAGTAAATTGGGTACCGAATCGGTTTTCATATAATTATCGACGCCACCAAAAACAAAGACTTGTAAAATAAAATAGTACCTCATGTTTAAAAAATTGGCAACAAACCTAAAGAGTGATTTTCTCGATGTGAGACATATGTGGGAAGAGTAATATGTTGCCGCTGTACAGATGCCCTGATCCTGGCTATGCTCCATGTTTTGACAGAACCTTAACCAAACTTACTCTATCAGTACAGAAATAATCCACGCTAAGAGGAAAAACTTTCTAAAGATCTATGTACTGTATGTAAACGATGCCTCTACATACGAAACACAGTGACGCATGAAATACGCAGGCCTTCTCCCGTTTTAATAATACACACAACATGTCAGCAGGCAGTTGTCTCGCCAAGCTCATCTAAAATTACTTCCAGGCGCCTTGTGGCACTGTACCATATGAAACGAACCTTAGTGACTCTGCCTAGAATCGCCCTCCATGACGAACGAAACCTGGATATATAATTGACAGTACCATATAATACTATTTCGTCTTTCCTAACAATCCCCTCTTGCTGGTTTATAGGTATAAAATTAAAAAAATAACTGTAAGCAGCTTGAGAATTCCTCCCATTAGACACAACTGCAGAATGGCGGTAGTGGCACACATTCAGCTTATATTCTAAAGACCGATCATGGAAGCACTTCCGAGTACGTGGTCTTCTTGTCATACCATCTAAATTTGGTTGTACGCGCAATCCATTTGTAAATTTCAAGCCCAACTACACTATACTGTGCGTACTGCGACGTGGATACCCCAAGGTCACGGCAAGGGTTCAGGAGCCAATCCACCAACAATGACAAGAAACTTGCATTTATCCTTTCTATGCACAGCGTTATTCTAAACACCAAAACGCACACTTAGAAAGAAAATTTAATGGTGTACGTGTTTTAAAGTATCAGCCCCGATGACTTTGAAGTTCTAGATGTCACTCCGAAGAGAGCATAATCAGCCTGGCAACTGTAAATAAGAACAGAAGTAAAAAACGCAGTAATGCCTATTAAGTACTCACGTAAGTTATCTAATCGTGCAGGGTCATCAAATGTGTGGATGACACTGATATCGTTTTTTAAGTAGAACTGAGAGGAGCATTGTGACAAAATAATACGAGCAATCTAGACTTTGGCACAACCACACACAAAACAGTGTAGTCATTTTAAACATATGCTGTCAGAAGTGATACCATACTTCATACAACCATATCCTATGTCACGTGGAATAGCAGACCAAACACTCAGAAGACGTATCAAACTACTAATATTGTCTATACTCATAGAGTACGGCTCTGCAGTATGGTAACCTTTCTTAGAGGACATAGCCGACTCACAACCACCATCCTAAACCTAACATGCATATTCTTTAGTAAAAGTCCCAAAAACCATTATTTTACACTGTGCCAACTGTACGGGTTTGTATAATTGATATACACGTTAAATAATGCAAAACTATACAGGGTGGTCATTTGATAGAGACCGGGCCAAATATCTCATGAAATAAGTGTCAAACGAAAAAACTACAAAGAACGAAACTCGTCTAGCTTGAAGGGGGAAACAAGATGGCGCTTTGGTTGCCCGCTAGATGGCGCTGCCATAGGTCAAACGGATATCCACTGCGTTTTTCAAATACGAACCCCCATTTTTTATTACATATTCGTGTAGTACGTAAAGAAATACGAATGTTTTAGTTGAACCACTTTTCTCGCTTTGTGACAGATGGCGCCATAATAGTCACAAACGTATAAGTACGTGGTATCACGTAACATTCCGCCAGTGCGAACGGTATTTGCTTCGTGATAGACTACCCGTGTTAAAATGGACCGTTTACCAATTGCGGAAAAGGTCGATATCGTGTTGGTGTATGGCTATTGTGATCAAAATGCCCAACGGGCGTGTTCTATGTATGCTGCTCGGTATAATGGACGACATCATCCAAGTGTCTGGACCGTTCGCCGGATTGTTACATTATTTAAGGAAACAGGAAGTGCTCAGCCACATGTGTAACGTCAACCACGACCTGAAACAAATGATGATGCCCAAGTAGGTGTTTTAGCTGCTATCGTGGCTAATCCGCACATCAGTAGCAGACAAATTGCGCGAGAATCGGGAATCTCAAAACGTCGGCGTTGAGAATGCTACATCAACATCTATTGCACCCGTACCATATTTCTATGCACCAGGAATTGCATGGCGACGACTTTGAACGTCGTGTACAGTTCTGCCACTGGGCAGAACTGAACATTTTGTTACCGATACAGCCAGAACGTTCATGAATCGTGAAGCGGGGCTACAAGATTCAAGAAGGCTGCAGCCGTGAAATTTGGCATGGTGTAGTTCCACAATACAAAGAATGACAAGGCACTTACTGAAATAAATCGGGAAGAAGTAGATTGATAAAAAATTATATTATATGAATGTGTGGTGTCTGTCATTTCGGACGTGTTCGAAAGAACAGACACTACGGCCAATATTCAGTTGTGGTATATAGTATGTAAACTGAATGTGGAGGAGGGAGAAAGGAAAGGGTTCCTTGCCTTCAAATAACTGATTCATCTCGAGGGACAATGAAGCCACCGCCTTCAGGAAGGATGCATAACTACGTGCGACCTCCTGCGAGCATGGAAGACATGGGCAGGGACCGTGGACAGGTGGCGCTAGGTGGCAGTGTAGGTTGGCAGAGAGGCGTGCCGAGATACGCCGCTCAAGGGTGGTAAACACTGTGGGCAGTAGTTGACGTAACTGGCCAGTAAGCAGAGATCACGGATTTGAATGCCGGTCCCGTACACATTTCCACTCGTTGCCGCTGATTCCGTATAAAATACCGATGCAGCTGATATCAATAGTCCCTTCCCTTTCCTTTCTCCCTCCTCAACCTTTAATTTACGTAATATCAATCATATTGTATCTGAACACAAACAAATGCTTTTACAAGGCCGCATGTGTACTCAAACCTACACATGCAAGATACAGATTCACGACAGCAGTTGGTACATCGTATTCTGATCTCGCAGTTTTGAACAAATAAAAAATTGTGCTATATTTAAGGAGAGGGTACCAACGTTGAATTTATAGAACGTCGATGTGAAAAGTTAATCTACGGCGCTTCCATTTTAATCCACTCAAGCGCACGGGCTCATTCAAACTCGCAGAGTAACCCAACCAAGTAATACCAATGTAACTTCACCACTTTAACAAAACGGCAAGTAAATTGAAATGATTGAAAAGCCACGATCGCTTCAATATCGTTTACTAGATGACCGGTTTCAGCACTCTGAAGGTGCCATTATCGGATCTGTGAAGGTATAACATAACAGGTTTGGGGGAGGGCTTACATGAGTTAACTATACACATTACAATTATTACAGAACCACATAGCTGAAACGTGGATTAACATTTATGAAACCATATGGACATCATGACACATGAGGCAGACCATCTGATAAAAATCATTGTCACAACCAATAAAAAATAATAAAAAACTACTCTCATGGTCGTTCTTTTGATATAAAACTGAAGTCATCAGATGAAACTACCACTTCTCGCCTAACACCGGTCGGCATTACAAAGATGCATCTTGGTCCGCACGTCATTTCCCCCCATGTTCTTGTGCCCTTCGGTCTGCTTCTGACCTGGCATTCCTTAATTCCATTTGCCAAAGCAGGTTTTCGTAGTCGATTCGCATCTTTCTCATAACGAATGTATACATGGTGAGAGACTTTATAGCAAGTTAATACGTTCTTTTTTTGGGCTTACAATACCTAAGACCATAGTGCCTAGACAGGTAAAGCCCAGCGTACAGGTTTTAATCGCTCGTCACATTATACCTGAATCGTGTTATGAACAGCTTTCTATGTGCATATTCTTGACGTCCTTACATGAATAAAGGTAAATTATAATATGTAGTTTTGTATGGCGTTAGTGGATAATGTCTGTGCCTCAGATGCTTTTACTTTGTAATTGATATACTTTATAGTCATTATAGTATGTACAGGAAATGTCTGCGCAAATGTGGGCTTTGCATGGGTATGTGACAAAGAGCTATAGTAAAGTTGTGTTTTAATAGTAATAAGTGCTTATAATGTGGGACTATGTATGCGCTTCTTGGACAGCGCTATCAGATGGCCGGTTGTGAAGCGCTAGAAACACAGCAGGTAAGCCTGCGCGGAATAGGGCAGTGACGATGCCGACCGGTGATAGGCGAGAAGTGGTGGTTTCATCTGGTGACTTCAGTTTTATATTTTATCGAAAGAACGACCATGTGAGCAGTTTTTTATTATTTTTTATTGGTTGTGACAATGATTTTTATCAGATGGTCTGCCTCATGTGCCATGATGTGCATATGATTTCATAAATGTTAATCTACATTTCAGCTATGTGGTTCTGTAATAATTGTAATGTGTATAGTAAACTCATGTAAGCCCTCCCTCAAACCTGTTACGTTATACCTTCACATATCCGATGATGGCACCTTCAGAGTGCTGAAACCGGTCATCTAGTAAACGATATTGAAGCGATCGTGGCTATTCAATTATTTTAAAAACAGAGTTATCGACCCACGACACACCATGTGTTCAGTGCTAAATTGAAATGGTCTCACCTAACTGTTTACTCATTATAGAATCTCCCTAACAGCATGGACGTCAACCAGACAAATGTTCCTTTGCCTCCAAACACGGCGGCACCAACTAGCACCCAACAGAACCTGGGACGGAATACTGACTGCAATGGAACGGCGAATTCTCATTCAAACAAGAAGGACCTCATGGTGTGCAACCCGCGACTGATTCCCACTGGGCGACAACAAACAGACTCGTCAAAGATATAAAATTGCTGCAGTGGTTCAAAGAGGTTACTGAAATGCTTATATCGATTAACTGAAACTGGCTATAGCAGACTCGCGTAAAGTAGTGCAAAGATAAATATCGCGATCTGCTAAATGCAAAATATCAAGAGCAGGCGTTACTTGCGGAGGGAGTGACTGTTAAAACTAAGTTTTTGAAAACAGCCACAGCACTTTGTATTTTTATTGACCTGTTTCACTCTTCTAATGAACAACAGCATCATCAAAATATACACTGTACAAATTACAAACTAAGATCATACGGGAAACTCACATTGACGTTACGTAAATTACATATTCGAGTTCCAGTAAGGTGACTTACATTTAAAGTTTGTTGACAGCATTAAAAACAGTAACTTTGAATGCATTTTTGTATAAACATTTTTAGATCTGTATTCTTTATAATGTATTTTGAAAGATGTTTCAATTTTTACAGATGTATGCGTATTTTTTGAAAGATAAGTAGATATGTACAGATATAAGATAGCTATAAACGCATAAAACAGGCGATTGAAATGCAAATTTCGTTTTCTGCAGTTGTAAATTGCTGTACCATGGGCGTTACGAGTACTGTTGTACCGTCAATGACATCTTTGGCGCTGTCAATATCATCGTTTACTATTACACTTTAAACGTAAATACTGTAGTACAGGCAGTTTAGTCTTCAGAGCTGTCAGTCAACTTTAAACGCAATCTTTAAGCTGTCAGCCAACTTTAAACGTAACCACATCGGAAGTAGGATATGTACTTTACGTAGCGCCAACGTAAGGTTTCAGTATTATCTCAACCGTATCTTGTACAGTGTATATTCTGATGATGCTCAATTTCATTTGAAGAAAGAAGCTGGACAGTAAAAAATACAATGTGCGATTTGTGAGTCGTTTCAAAACTTACTTAAAAGCAGATTTACTGGAAAGAAATGAAAGTGCTAAATGAAAAGGTATTTTCCAGTTGGTACTTTGTCATAGACATTCTGTGATTCTGTGAAGATTTGTGTCTCTTTCCCTGGCTCATATTTTTTCAGTCGTCTGCTTTATACACTACTGGTCATTAAAATTGTACACCATGAAGATGACGTGCTACAGACGCGAAATTTAACCGACAGGAAGAAGATGCTGTGATATGCAAATGATTAGCTTTTTAGAGCATTCACACTAGGTTGGCGCCGGTGGCAACACCTAGAACGTGCTGACATGAAGAAAGTTTCCAACCGATTTCTCATACACAAACAGCAGTTGACCGGAGTTGCCTCGTGAAACGTTGTTGTGACGCCTCCTGTAAGGAGGAAAAACGCGTACCATCACGTTTCCGACTTTGATAAGGGTCGGATTGTAGCCTATCGCGATTGCGGTTTATCGTATCGCGACATTGCTGCTCGCGTTGGTCGAGATCCAATGACTGTTAGCAGAATATGAAATCATTGGGTTGAGGGCGGTAATACGGAACGCCGTGCTGGATCCCAACGGCCTCGTATCACTAGCAGTCGAGATGACAGGCATCTTAGACGCATGGCTGTAACGGATCGTGCAGCCACGTCTCGATCCCTGAGTCAACAGATGGGGCCGTTTGCAAGACAAAAACCATCTGCACGAACAGTTCGACGACGTTTGCAGCAGCATGGACTATCAGCTCGGAGACCATGGCTGCGGTTACCCTTGACGCTGCATCACAGACAGAAGCGCCTGCGATGGTTTACTCAACGACGGACCTGCGTGCACGAATTGCAAAACGTCATTTTTTCGGATGAATCCAGGTTCTGTTTACAGCATCATGATGGTCGCATCCATGTTTGGCGACATCGCGGTGAACGCACATTGGAAGCGTGTATTCGTCATCGCCATACTGGCGTAACATCCGGCGTGATGGTATGGGTTACACGTCTCGGTCACCTCTTGTGCGCATTGACGGCACTTTGAACAGTGGACGTTACATTTCAGATGTGTTACGATCCGTGGCTCTACCCTTCATTCGATAACTGCGAAGCCCTACATTTCAGCAGGATAATGCACGATCGAATGTTGCAGGTCCTGTACGGGCCTTTCTGGATACAGAAAATGTTCGACTGCTGCCCTGGCCAGCACATTCTCCAGATCACTCACCAACTGAAAACGTCTGGTCAGTGGTGGCCGAGCAACTGGCTCGTCACCATACGACAGTCATTACTCTTGATGAACTGTGGTATTGTGTTGAAGCTGCATGGGCAGCTGTACCTGTACACGAAATCCAAGCTCTGTTTGACTCAATGCCCAGGCGTATCAAGGCCGTTATTACGGCCGGATGTGGTTGTTCTGGGTACTGATTTCTCAGGATCTATGCACGCAAATTGCGTGAAAATGGAATCACATGTCAGTTCTAGTATAATATATTTCTCCAATGTATACCCGTTTGTCATCTGCATTTCTTTTTGGTGTAGCAATTTAATGGCCAGTAATGTAGTAAATAAAGTTATAAGCAAATCTCTTTTTCTCCTGCTATAATTTCATTCTTCAGACATTCTTTTATATTTCGACCACAAAGTCTTCCCACTGAAGCAGTTATCCTAATGCCCCTACAGTCATTGCAATGTTTTTTGGTCCTTTCTTATGTAGTGGTATCAAGTATGCTTTCCTTCACATTGTTTTCCATTTTTTTGAAGGGGTCTTCTTGCGTAATAAAATACTTTTTAAAGATAAGTTGAACAGTTTTTAGTGTGTTTTCTGTTGCATATTTTACCTGATCAATGGGAATTCCTTCTCGACCTAGATATTTTTCATTTTTTATTTTTTATTAATTTTTGTAATTCTTGGTGAAGTTCGGTGGCAGGAGGAACAAGACTTTTGGTCAGGTGATTACAGGGTTATAAATACAAAATCAAATAGGGGTAATGCAGGAGTAGGTTTAATAATGAATAGGAAAATAGGAATGCGGGTAAGCTACTACAAACAGCATAGTGAACGCATAATTGTGGCCAAGATAGATACGCAGCCCACACCTACTACAGTAGTACAAGTTTATATGCCAACTAGCTCTGCAGATGACGAAGAAATTGAAGAAATGTATGATGAAATAAAAGGAATTATTCAGATAGTGAAGGGAGACGAAAATTTTATAGTCATGGGTGACTGGAATTCGAGTGTAGGAAAAGGGAGAGAAGGAAACGTAGTAGGTGAATATGGATTGGGGCTAAGAAATGAAAGAGGAAGCCGCCTGGTAGAATTTTGCACAGAGGACAGCTTAATCATAGCTAACACTTGGTTTAAGAATCACGATAGAAGGTTGTATACATGGAAGAACCCTGGAGATACTAAAAGGTATCAGATAGATTATATAATGGTAAGACAGAGATTTAGGAACCAGGTTTTAAATTGTAAGACATTTCCAGGGGCAGATGTGGGCTCTGACCACAATCTATTGGTTATGACCTGTAGATTAAAACTGAAGAAACTGCAAATAGGTGGGAATTTAAGGAGATGGGACCTGGATAAACTGAAAGAACCAGAGGTTGTACAGAGTTTCAGGGAGAGCATAAGGGAACAATTGACAGGCATGGGGGAAAGAAATACAGTAGAAGAAGAATGGGTAGCTTTGAGGGATGAAGTAGTGAAGGCAGCAGAGGATCAAGTAGGTAAAAAGACGAGGGCTAGTAGAAATCCTTGGGTAACAGAAGAAATATTGAACTTAATTGATGAAAGGAGAAAATATAAAAATGCAGTAAATGAAGCAGGTAAAAAGGAATACAAAGGTCTCAAAAATGAGATCGACAGGAAGTGCAAAATGGCTAAGCAGGGATGGCTAGAGGACAAATGCAAGGATGTAGAGGCTTATCTCAATAGGGGTAAGATAGATACTGCCTACAGGAAAATTAAAGAGACCTTTGGAGATAAGAGAACCACTTGTATGAACATCAAGAGCTCAGATGGAAACCCAGTTCTAAGCAAAGAAGGGAAGGCAGAAAGGTGGAAGGAGTATATAGAGGGTCTATACAAGGGCGATGTACTTGAGGACAATATTATGGAAATGGAAGAGGATGTAGATGAAGATGAAATGGGAGATACGATACTGCGTGAAGAGTTTGACAGAGCACTGAAAGACCTGAGTCGAAACAAGGCCCCTGGAGTAGACAACATTCCATTGGAACTACTGACGGCCTTGGGAGAGCCAGTCCTGACAAAACTCTACCATCTGGT
Source organism: Schistocerca cancellata (assembly GCF_023864275.1). NCBI lineage: Eukaryota > Metazoa > Arthropoda > Insecta > Orthoptera > Acrididae > Schistocerca > Schistocerca cancellata. The sequence goes on from NC_064627.1 coordinate 203,613,648, forward strand.
GAGCAAGATGTATGAAACAGGCGAAATACCCTCAGACTTCAAGAAGAATATAATAATTCCAATCCCAAAGAAAGCAGGTGTTGACAGATGTGAAAATTACAGAACAATCAGTTTAATAAGCCACAGCTGCAAAATACTAACACGAATTCTTTACAGACGAATGGAAAAACTAGTAGAAGCCGACCTCGGGGAAGATCAGTTTGGATTCCGTAGAAATACTGGAACACGTGAGGCAATACTGACCTTACGACTTATCTTAGAAGAAAGATTAAGGAAAGGCAAACCTACGTTTCTAGCATTTGTAGACTTAGAGAAAGCTTTTGACAATGTTGACTGGAATACTCTCTTTCAAATTCTAAAGGTGGCAGGGGTAAAATACAGGGAGCGAAAGGTTATTTACAATTTGTACAGAAACCAGATGGCAGTCATAAGAGTCGAGGGACTTGAAAGGGAAGCAGTGGTTGGGAAGGGAGTAAGACAGGGTTGTAGCCTCTCCCCGATGTTATTCAATCTGTATATTGAGCAAGCAGTAAAGGAAACAAAAGAAAAATTCGGAGTAGGTATTAAAATCCATGGAGAAGAAATAAAATCTTTGAGGTTCGCCGATGACATTGTAATTCTGTCAGAGACAGCAAAGGACTTGGAAGAGCAGTTGAACGGAATGGACAGTGTCTTGAAAGGAGGATATAAGATGAACATCAACAAAAGCAAAACGAGGATAATGGAATGTAGTCGAATTAAGTCGGGTGATGTTGAGGGTATTAGATTAGGAAATGAGACACTTAAAGTAGTAAAGGAGTTTTGCTATTTGGGGAGCAAAATAACTGATGATGGTCGAAGTAGAGAGGATATAAAATGTAGAGTGGCAATGGCAAGGAAAGCGTTTCTGAAGAAGAGAAATTTGTTAACATCGAGTATAGATTTAAGTGTCAGGAAGTCATTTCTGAAAGTATTTGTATGGAGTGTAGCCATGTATGGAAGCGAAACATGGACGATAAATAGTTTGGACAAGAAGAGAATAGAAGCTTTCGAAATGTGGTGCTATAGAAGAATGCTGAAGATTAGATGGGTAGATCATGTAACTAATGAGGAAGTATTGAATAGGATTGGGGAGAAGAGAAGTTTGTGGCACAACTTGACCAGAAGAAGGGATCGGTTGGTAGGACATGTTCTGAGGCATCAAGGGATCACCAATTTAGTATTGGAGGGTAGCGTGGAGGGTAAAAATCGTAGGGGGAGACCAAGAGATGAATACACTAAGCAGATTCAGAAGGATGTAGGATGCAGTAGGTACTGGGAGATGAAGAAGCTTGCACAGGATAGAGTAGCATGGAGAGCTGCATCAAACCAGTCTCAGGACTGAAGACCACAACAACAACAACAACGGTATCCTACTAAAACTTTTCCCAAAATGGCCAGTATGCAGCGCCTCCGCGAACGCTTCAGGAGCTCGACGCGACGGTTCTATAAATAGAAGAAGCTGTTCACCCCCAGAGTGTAAAAATTCGTGGTCTGTGCAACAACTCCCACCTGCGCGAGGCAACAAACTTGCAAGACCTGCTGCGCACATACGTAAAGCGTTACTGCGCTATCTGTTCATCACGAAATGACGCTGCCAGCAACTAGCAATTAATGCTCAACGCACAAGTTAGGCCCAATTTTTCACTGTTCTACTCATAACTGGAGGAACAGCGCAATGCGCTTAGCCTCCATCCGCATATGAAATTTCAGGTAGTTTATCAGCTACGGACATCCACCTGCCTCTACCTTGCGCACTGTCGTTGACATCTCTGTGACCTGTACTCTGCTTACGGATTAACCTTTGGACTAACGAGTGATTGCTGTGCATCAGACACTGGCCAGATAGCCTTTCGGTCTGTTAATAGACAAAGTAGCTTTACTAGTGAATGCTGTTCCTAGCCTCCGCTCTGGATCTGCACCGGCGTCTGTATGCTTTCGTGCTATTTACCGTGGCGTATGTACTATAAATACTTGTTGAAATATGAAAAGATAATGGTACAGAATCAATGTACAGAGAGTCAGTGTTTAGGCTACTGAAAGGCAATTTTATACCACCTTCCTTAAACGTATTATATGGGACCAAATTAATACGTTTAAAACCAAAGAGTATACATTTCTGAAAAGAGTAACCCGCAGTTCATCAATGCTACGGATCTCACGCAACCAAAAACTGATTGAGGCCATCACAACGATAAAAGTATGTAGACAGAGATTTGTTTGTAACAAACACAATCTCTGCACGCCACCAGCGGACGAGATCGTGGGCACGAGCGAAAGTGTCACAGTTAAGCACGCAAACGTACATTCGTGTTTGAGTCACTATGCCATCTGCTAAGCAACGCTTTCGAAAGTATAATAACGCATCTACGCTTCACGAAACTAAGCACCAGATTTTTGCTTTACACACGTCGTGTTTGCTTTCTGCCATTGCTTAATTTTTGCTGCAAGTCTTATAGTAACAATACTGAAGCTCTCAGCGAAAATTAAATCTTAAGGGTTGCACTTACACGTCAGACAAAGCGATTAATGGTGGCAAGTGTGACATTCACAGGCAAATCTACAACCAGGCACACGAACATAATGGGGTCTGTCTTTGAGATATTCGAAATTTGTAAAAAACAATAGCAGAAAAAAAACAAAAGAATGATCTTATCAGTTACGTGCTTAGACACAGCCTAGGAGATTCTAGGTCCGACAAGGTAATGTCGGATCAGCAAAAACGCCACTGCAGAGCGAAAACTCATTCTGGAAACAGTACTCCAGCCTGCAAGTAGGACATGTCTCCGCAATGTCCTTCCTTTCAGGAGAGATGGGCCCGTAAGGCAGCAGCAGAACATCTGTGAAATTGGGGAGATAAGAGGCGAGGTACTGGTGACAATAAGGCTGCGAGGAGAGGGTGCGAGTCGTGCATGTATAGCCCAATCGGTATTTCGTTTTACCGAGAAAAGCAAAGGACCTAGGTTCGATTCCCGGTCCGACTGGCAGTTTTAATCGGCCGGAAAGTTTCAAACCAACACACACTCTACTAGGGAATGAAAACTTGTCGGATCAGCAAATGTTTCCTATTTATCTTGATAGGCAAATGAGTAAATGGGTGGTACTACGTAATTCCGTGTACAAGTTTCATATAACTACATTTTATTTCTCTTTTTTTCTTCTGGGAAGTTTCGCGGCTGGAAGTTTCATTCTTTACCTTTTTTGATGAGGCTGATTTTTAAAGACATTGCTGCTTGTAATGAATTCGTTCAGTTACTGGCATTTCATTGCCTTCACTTTTCACTGAATGAATGAGTGACGTATTGTCTTGCTAAGTACAGTTGATGACGACGCTGGATGCACTAACTTTTGTTTCCGTCTGAGCGGAATTTATGTATGAAATACAGTGACGCAAAAAAATTGCAGCTACAAAAAATAATTAATGCAGAGTAATGAAATTTCGCGAATACGTTTGTCTGGGTAACATCCTTACGTGATTAACACTGCAAGATCACTGGTAAACATAAGCACGAGATAAACCACTGAGAACGTGAAATGCTAGCACATTAATAAACGATGTAATCGGCAGAATGTTGAATGCAAGCATGCAGACTTGCACGCACTGAGTTGTACAGGTACCAAGTGTCAGTTTGTGGGACTGACTTTCGTGACTGTAGCACCTGGTCAGTCAATACATGGACAGCTAATACTGGTTTTAAATTACTCTGGAGTTGTCGTCCGATGACATCTCATGTAAGTAGGCTGTTTATGTTTTCTTATTGGCAACGTTACGTAGCGCTCTGTATGAAAATCACTGGCTGTGCTGTGTGCAGTCTGTGGCTAGTTTGCATTGTTGACTGCCATTGTAGTGTTGGGCAGTTGGATGTGAACAGCGCGTAGCGTTGCGCAGTTGGAGGTGAGCCGCCAGCAGTGGTGGATGTGGGGAGAGAAATGGCGGAGTTTTGAAATTTGTAAGACTGGATGTCATGAACTGCTATGTATATTATAATTTTTCAACACTATTAAGGTAAATACGTTGTTTGTTTTCTATTAAAATCTTTCATTTGCTAACTATGCCTATCAGTAGTTAGTGCCTTCCGTAGTTTGAATCTTTTATTTAGCTGGCAGTAGTGGCGCTCGCTGTATTGCAGTAGTTCGAGTAACGAAGATTTTTGTGAGGTAAGTGATTTGTGAAAGGTATAGGTTAATGTTAGTCAGGGCCATTCTTATGTAGGGATTTTTGAAAGTCAGATTGCGTTGCGCCAAAAATATTGTGTGTCAGTTTAAACACAGTCATGTATAATTTTTCTAAGGAGACGTTTCATATGTCGACCCTTAGCCGAGGATACCTCACTGGAATCTTCTGATTTTTTTCTTGTAGTTTGTGTAATTAGTGTAGCTATTGTTTATTGCTAGCGCGTAATTGTAGAGAGAATCTCCTTTGTAGTTGCAGTCTTTCATTGTTGTTGTAGCATGCATGTAGAGTTGCACCAAGTATTTCGCAGCTGCGCTTGCAATTAACAAGATATTATTTTCAGTGCTATGTTAATGTGTTTTCTTATTTTGCTCTTCAAATTGTGCTTTTCTGTGTTTTCGTGTGAAATTGTGACAATAATGGCGTGTGAAAATCGTAATACTAGGCTCCAAAGTAAACTGAGAAATGACAATGAAGACGAAAGCAGTGTGTTAGCGCCACCGTGTAATGAATTAACTAATGTTCAAACTAGTGATTTGGTAATTGTGCATAGGGAAATGGAGCGGGCGGCAATAATGACGTAGACAGTGTAACAATTAGTGAACAGGGAAGCATTATCGATCGATCGGTCGGCAATAGCTCGCCTCAGGAATCCGAAATGACAGGACACAATCTCGCAAATACTATAGATTCAGGTTTTGGGTCCTCACCATTTTCTCAAATAAGTCAAGACACATTTTCTGCTTGTCAAAATGTGAATGTTATCGGTGCAAATTCACTGCCGAAAAGCACTGAGGAACATGTTTCAGACACCAGTGCATTGTTATTACAATTAATACAACAAATGGGACAAACACAGCAAAAGCTTCAAAAGTTAGACACAATGGAACAAAATCTTCGAAAGTTAGACACAGTGGAACAAAATCAGAGACAAACACAGCAAAAGCTTCAAAAGTTAGACACAATGGAACAAAATCTTCAAAAGTTAGACACAATGGAACAAAATCTTCAAAAGTTAGACACAATGGAACAACACAAGAGACAAACACAGCAACAGTTAGACACAATGGAACAAAATCTTCGGAAGTTAGACACCACACTTGAACAAACACGTGAAGATTTAACTACTGAGTTACGTAACATTGAATCGAAATGTCAAAAAGTCTGTAATGACGTAAAAACACAAATTTGTGAGCATTTCCAAACTATTTTTTCGCATCATGAAAATGCATTACAGAATCACGAAGCAGCCATAAAGGAACTGCAAACTATTGTCCATGAAAATCACGACACCTTGCAAGCTAAAATTGACTCAGTTGCATCTACCGATTCGGTTACGCAACTTCCAAAAACTTAGGAAAACTTAAAGGACACAGTAGATACGATTTCAACACAAATGGACACTCTGAAACTTGGTTCAAAAAAACACACAGAGGAAATAATTTCACTATCAGATAAAGTAGCCGAACTTTCAGATCAGTTCACTAACTTATCTACAAAGGTAGATGATGATCTGAATGACACAAGACCTGTAGCCTTCACGGACACTGAAGGGTATGAACAAATTAGAAAATTCAAACAAAATCAAAATCAAATCAATACACAGTACAAAAGAGAAATCCAGGAAGTACAAGATCAGTTGGCACAAGTAATACAAGAATTACATATTTCAGAGGACACTCGCGCTCCAGTATGGGAAGAGGGACATAGAAATACGGAACAACCACAAAATAATAACACAGGACATTTCGGAAATTATGAAAGAAATTGGCAAGGTGCACCGAATTTTGAAATGGAACCGCCGAAACGACGTAACAATGACCGATATGCGACTCGCCGACATGATGATTTTGACTATAAGCTGTTCATTACTAAACGTAAATTTAAAACATTTAAGAATTCTGGCAACGACATTCATCCACAAGCGTGGCTCCATCAATTATCTCATTTTTTTCCTCCCAACTGGTCATTAGAGCACAGATTAGAATTTATGTGTGGCTATTTAGAGAATGAGCCAGCTGTAAGAATGCGTTCGGTCATTCATGATTGCCATAGTGAAGGAGAATTTTATCATGCCTTACTCTCAGCATATTGGTCTCAAGCCACACAAGACCGAGTAAAACATAGAATCATAATGATGAAACATTTCAAACAATCTGAATTTTCCAGTCTTGTGAAATATTCTGAAGACATGTTGCACAAGAATCAGTACCTGTCAAACCCATACAGCCCCTCAGAACTCATCCGCATTTGCTTAATCAAATTACCTGAACATTTACAACATATTATCTTTGCAGGACGTTGCAAAGACGACATTGAAGCTTTTCAGGGACTCTTACAAGAATTAGAAATTGACACTGACAATCGCAGAACGCGAAAACAGGAACACAACAATTACAGGTCACATCCGTCGCAATTCCACGATGAAAGAAATAATAATTGGACAAGACAAGGCTATTCTCACAACACAAATCGTGACCAAAACAGACACCACCCGTATGACAACCGTTGGCAGAATAGTAATAATTACAGGGAAAGATCACCTCTCCGCAGTAGTAACTATCACAGAGACAATCGGAGAAACAGACAATTTGGGAACCAAAATAATTATTATCACGGGAGACAGAATAACTTCAGACGCAACGGTCCACTGCGCAGTGATTATTCAGGGAGAAATTCTCCACCCCTTAACCGACAAGAAAGAAACTACAGGAACTACCTACATGACGACAGACGATATAATCATAACGGCAGACCTGAATTTCATCAGAACTGGTGGGATTTAAACGGAGCAGGGCCCTCTCGACAAGGTGAACTTGTAGAAGTTAGACTTCCAAATCCCAATAACGACGCGCACCAACAAAGAAACAGACAATGACTCGAACCGCAGGCAGCCACGTGCGCCGGCTGGCTCAGGGAAAAATTACATAGCCGCTAACCTTGAGAAAAATTCCAGTATTCTTTACCGACGTATACCACATGATAATTGCGTCGAAGTTGAAACACTGCGTACTAGGAAGAGTAAAGGTTTACACCACATTTCACATGTAAAACCATATATTGAGAGATAAACTGCTTTTTAACTTAGTCTTTGCTATAAAATTTTTCACTTCACGTTACTAGTACTCTTTTTCAATCTTAGAAACTGTTAACATGCAACTATGTTTTAAAATTAACTATTCAGTCTAGAATCTAGGGAATGTATTCAGACAGTAATTACGAATGCATTGTTATAGTGAACAGGCGACATAGTGTTATTGTGTGTGTACATTCTTGCTTGTTAGTTGTACAATTACGTACCGACTACAAGGCTTACATACTTAGAACATATACTGGTACTGCTAATGAGATTTTAATGCAACATTTTGGTTTACTTGAAAATACATTCTGGATTTAAAGTACTTTCAGTGAGATACCAGATGACACAGTGGTTAGTTTATGTGACAGCTACACGATTTTATCATGACGCTACTAATGAGTGACAATTTACAATGTTGCTTTTGCAGTGTTTCTGTTTTATATCTGCACAGTTTTTCTGTATTATTCTGGAAAGTAAAACATGTTTTAGTAGTAACTTTTGTGGTATAGCTACAATGAGACTGCCTTTTCCGTAGCACAACAATACGTTACGGCACAGTACTTTCTTCATCACGGCAATAAGCGTAATAACTAAGATATCTATACGCAAAACATTTCACTTTTGTTTATCATGAGGTAAGTACATTGGCTTCTGCAGAACTTGGCTTTCGGAGGACAATAACTACGACACTTCCACAGAGATTATCTTACAGCAAGACGCACATTTAGCGCTACAGGAGACGTATTTGAGTGATTAATTTTGTACTTAAATCATTTATTTTTAAGTATATTTGAAGTATGATGAATTGGAAGAAATGCATTGAGAATCTATAAGAAAATGGTTTGGCAAAAAAGTAGTGTACAGTGGAGAAAAACTATTTTTGAAAGAGGATGTGAACAGAATACAGAAAGCAGGCTTAGATAGGACTTTTGGAGAATAATGATGAACGAAGGGAGATCTCCAAGAAAAAAAAGGTTTTGTTTGCAAAATACTGCAGTACCAAATATTACACTGAAAACAAATCCTGCCCTTTCCTCTTGTGTTATACTGCTATGTGTTTGTGTACCCTTGTGTATTTGTGTTTTTCCTGTCTTAATGTGTTTAGCTAATAAGAGTTATGTTATAGAATTTTTCTGATAATATGTTATTTTCTTTGTAAAGATGTTTAGACATTATTTATTCTGTTCTGTTTTAATGCATGTGTGAAGTTGATGTTTCGAAAGTTATTCTGATCTTTTATGTATGTACTCATGTAATCATTCCTGTAACACTGATGTTTATGTTATTTCGAATCTTTTGTAAAGCTTGTATTACAAATGATATCTGTATTGTTATGTTCTTTAATGGTGTATTTTGTACGTTTGTAATTGTATTCTTATGTTATAAAATTGTAATTGACACCAGTTCATCATATTATTAACTTGTAAGTTCAATTTCACTGCACACATTTCTGTTGGTCATAGTATATGGACAATATGTGAGGAGTAGGGACTGTTAGTGTTTGCACATGTATTAATAATTCAGCAAGGGACTGGATAACAGCATTGCTGGTTCTAAGGACAATTCCAAAAACTTTGTGAGTGCATAAGTGGTGGTTATGGACTTGCTATTTTATCTGAAAGACTCTTCAATGGTGATTGTGCACCTGCACAGTCACAACAGATGGCTGCTGGCCATCTCTACAAGGACTACAGTGGGTCTGCATCTTTGATGGCCTACCAATACCATTATTTCTACAAGGACTGCAGTGGGTCTGCACCTTTGGTGGCCCACCAATACCCTACTCTCTACCAAGACTATAGTGGGTCTGCTCTGTGATGACCTACCTACCAATATTCTTCAAAACGTCGACTGACTCTGCTGTGGGTTTGCTCTGTTGTGACCCATTACCTGTCTGCATGTCAAAAGTCAGCATTGTCTTTCTGTTGGAAGGACAACACTACTTCTTCAAGACTGCTTGGAAATCCACTACTTCCGTGTGCATTGTCTTTTACTGCTCACACTTTGAGAAAAGAAACGGCAGTTTTACTGTGATGAATGATCAGGACTGTCTTTATGGACTGTGAGAAACTTTTAGCTTTTGACCAACATTGTATTAATAAGTGTGTGCATTTGATATCTTTCTTACTGTAATTATGAAAAATTTTTTTCAAATCTGTATTGGCCAGTGACCAAAACAATTTGTAAAATTTTTAGTGGGGAGCATGGGGGCTATGTAAGTGGGCTGTTTATGTTTTCTTATTGGCAACGTTACGTAGCGCTCTGTATGAAAATCACTGGCTGTGCTGTGTGCAGTCTGTGGCTAGTTTGCATTGTTGTCTGCCATTGTAGTGTTGGGCAGTTGGATGTGAACAGCGCGTAGCGTTGCGCAGTTGGAGGTGAGCCGCCAGCAGTGGTGGATGTGGGGAGAGAAATGGCGGAGTTTTGAAATTTGTAAGACTGGATGTCATGAACTGCTATGTATATTATGATTTTTCAACACTATTAAGGTAAATACATTGTTTGTTCTCTATTAAAATCTTTCATTTGCTAACTATGCCTATCAGTAGTTAGTGCCTTCCGTAGTTTGAATCTTTTATTTAGCTGGCAGTAGTGGCGCTCGCTGTATTGCAGTAGTTCGAGTAACGAAGATTTTTGTGAGGTAAGTGATTTGTGAAAGGTATAGGTTAATGTTAGTCAGGGCCATTCTTTTGTAGGTATTTTTGAAAGTCAGATTGCGTTGCGCCAAAAATATTGTGTGTCAGTTTAAGGACAGTCATGTATAATTGTTCTAAGGGGACGTTACACCCATATTTGCTTGATTGGAGGTAGATCTAGTGAACGAGAAAGCCAAGGCAACATGTCGACGCTCTGTAGAGCATGTTGGGTTACAACAGCGATATGTGGTAGTGCGTTATCGTGTTGGAAAACGCCCCTTGAAATTCTGTTCATGAATGGCAGCACAACAAGTCAAATCACCAGACCGACGCACAAATTTGCAATCAGGTTGCGTGAGATAACAACGAGAGTGCTCTTGTAATACGAAATTGGACGCCAGACCATAGCTCCAAGTATAGGTCCAGTGTGTCTACCACGTAACAGGTTGGTTGCAGGTCCTCAACTGGCCTCCTCCTAACCAACACGCAGTATTCAATGGCACCGAGGCAGAACCAGCTTTCATCAGAAAACACAACAGACCTCCATCCTGCCCTCCAGTAAACTCCCGCTTGACACCACCCGAAGTCGGAAATGGTGGTGGTTTGGGATCAGTGTAGTGCTCGCTGCAGTGTGTCTGGCACGGAGCTGACCTTGAATTAACCTATTATAACAGTTCTTCGTGTCACTGTGGTGGCAACTACTGCTATAGCTGTTGCTGCACGTGCAGTACGACGCGCCACGCCATACGCCGAACACAATGGTCTTCCTTCTCAGTAATGCCAAGTGATCGTTCGGACCCCAATCACCTTGCGGCAATGCATTCTCGTGACCACCGCTATCAACAGCCAAGTACAGTGGGTAAATACACTGGCTACATCACTTCCACGTTTATCTGCTATATCGTAGAAGGGATATTCAGATTCTCATAGTCCTATTAAACGATGTCGTTTAAACACAGTGGGGTGTTGATAACGGCTTCCTTGACGCCCGAAAGGTATTCCTGAGTAGCATCAATTCATCACGTACAATCTCAAAGGTAACCAACGCTCCCGAGCGTTGCAGCGTGTACTTAAAGCAAACTTCTTCACGCCCTCATAGTGGCGCTATGGCACCACTCTTGTGCGACAGATGCGAAATTTGAATAGACTTCATCTTTCAGGTGTAGAAACACGGCTACCAAATTTCTTTTATACCATATAATACCTTCTTGGAGTTGATATTTTTTCCCGTCAGTCATTAATACTCCGGTCACCAAATTTCTTTTATACAATATAATACCTTCTTGGAGTTGCAATTTTTTTCCCGTCAGTCATTAATACACCGGTCACTCAGATGATCTCCCCTCACCGAAAAAAGTTGTAAATGATAAAATTTCGTAACAAATGTAAAAGCATCAAATGAACTCTTACCTATATGTCACTCAACTACTCATGAACGATGCGTAAACATATGTGAAAGATGCAGCAATGGGGAGGAAGTAAATTTTTTTGATTCACTGTTGGGAACTTCTACATCTACATTACATCGTTTGGAAAACGACATTTAGTATTTCGGCTTTTAGTCTGTCATTCTCTGTTTCAGTACCATTTTGGTCACAGAGTGTCTGGACATTTTGTTTTGATCCACCTACCGCTTTGACATAAGACCAAAATTTCTTAGAATTTTTTGCCAAGTCAGTACATAGAACCGTACTTATTGTATTATGTGCATATAAGACAGTCTGTGATTCATAAAAAGTGAAGCACTGATAATTGGCGCTATGGAGTAACTATGTTGCATTCAAAATAAACTATGCGAATACGGAAGTACCTTTCGCTCACAGTGGTGGGACATTGGAGAAGCGAGAGGCAGTTGCAGTCACAAAAGGAGTTTTAGCTTCGTCCAGTAAATAATGCTAAATACTGTGAATTACTGGTGATACACACGTATTGAACGTTGATATTGTGAATTACTGGTGATACACACGTCGTGAGCATTCACTACATCAACGGCATGTGTGTACGCGCCGTTCAGTCGACTGCCCGGTGTGATGACGTAAGATACAGTTGTCTTCGGTGTTCTGATTCGGACGCCTATATTCTTACCGTTCAAAGGACAAGTAAAATGTGTTTTAAAATGACAAAACAATTCGCAGAGACACCGTATGCTACCCCTATATTTAGTTGTCCTTAGGCTGCACATTCACTAATGAAAATGATCTAAGAACCATCTACAGTATTCCGTAAATAAACTGTGCTAAAGTAAGATTGGCAAAGTCGTACAAGAATCCAGGCAGCCTCAAATTTACACTCACGAGAATGCCTTATAAATAAATTCTGATGCGAGTAAGAACTAAAATTATCAGACAAGGAGAAAACAAATTAACTGCACCCTGCACACGCACGTATCTCATGTATGCAACTATTCTAACACGCGTCTGTCTATTTTTTTCATGTAATCTACGGAATGTGGACGTCGTCATAATCTCCTGGAGTCCTCTCCTGAATAGCTTCGAGGTATCCTGTGCATTACTTCCGAGAAAACTTTCCTGGTGGTTCCTGAGATATCGCGTTTTGTTTGCAGTCCTACGCACCTGCCCCGTCGTCTGAATGCACATATCACTTGTCGTGTCCAGTTGAAGCTCCCATTAAGGAAAAAAAAAGGAGAGAGAGAGAGAGAGAGATATTGTTGTGACTAACCAGCTTGTATCCCTACCTTTTAAAGAAAAGTCTAAGGCAGTAACAAAGTCACTTGTGTTTTGATGCTACGCATTGAAAAATCATAAGAGCTACCTGTAGTGGGCAGTACTCGCGATAATTCTGTCACTGATGTGACTCTTGAAAATTTAAAAACTATTGAACCGTTGACAACTCATTACAATGAAGAACGGTAGTATCTTTTATCTACATGTATCTGAACAATGTGTGGGTCTAATAAAGAAAATAGTGAAAGCTTCAATTCTGCCACAGGTAAACACTTATCTGAACTTTCCGTCTGTTTAAGACACTAAATGATTATCATTTGTGGACTTCTGGAAATAAATCAAATACTTTAGAGTTTGAGTTCGTCAAGCAAAGATGATCATTTCCTTGTCTCAATCGAAGGGGGCTGTATAACAACTTATTGGTAATTTTCTCTTTCTTTCACATTTTAATAATGGTATATTTTAGAGCAAATATAATAGTCTGATTACAAATATATTATATGTGATGAAGCAAAGACACATGTATATGAAACATACAGTCATGATGCATAAAGTCTGGATTAATTAGTTCAGTAAATATGTTACCTTTGTAGAGCAATACCCACCTTTTGTCTTACATAATTTACTTGTGACTTCCCTCTTCACTTTTTCTCCTCCTAGCTGCCATCTGTTAAGACGTATCAATGTTGTTCCGTCAAGTGAGAATAATGACTAATTTTTGTTCAAACGTTATGTCATATACTTTTATTTTGTACCGTTAATATCCTTAGCATGTTATTGACAGGTTTTATAGTGGAAGTGAGGATGAGTCAGATCGTTTGAAGACGAAGAATGGGTTTGGGCGATGTCTGTTTAACCACTATTCGGCTACCTCACTGAGATCTTTACGAGTTTTACTAATTATTCAGGACCTGCTTGCTATTTAATTTTACAAAATCTGATTTGCTGGTGCGAACTATATTGGCGTAGGGCCTACTTAAGAAATTCGAAGCTGACATGGCCCTGGAAATAAAAAAGCAAGCTAGTTATTCCCGAAACAGAATATATCGTCCAATTTGAAGAATTTCGCCGTCGCCTGTAGCCGAGCGGTTCTAGGCGCTTCAGTCTGGAACCGCGCTGCTCCTACGGTCGCAGGCTCGAATCCTGCCCCGAACATAGATGTGTGAGATGTCCTTAGGTTAGTTAGGTTTAAGTAGTTCTAAGTTCTAGGGGACTGATGACCTCAGATGTTAAGTCCCATAGTGCTTAGAGCAATTTGAACCATTTTTGAAGAATTTCTTTTGATCGTCTGTTTAACTTTCCAATAGAGTTAAAGCATCTTCTGTGGTCTTTCTGCAAATATGTAGGCATAATATGTTTGTACATTTTCGTTTTTATAGATTCAAAACATAATTTATAAAGTTGGTGTACAGTTTACTCACAGTGTTTCTGCCTCTTGTTTCCATTGCAAACCAGTCGTTTTTCCTTCGTTCTACGCTCACTCTTGTCAGTTTTTCGCCTGTTTTGAAGTAACTTTTTTTACGCTGAACTGACATTATTTCCACTTTGCAGCGCTTCTCAACAGAAACTGAGCTGCAGTTACATCGTGTTCCGCAGTCAACACAGTGTTTATGTTTTTCCATCTGTTTCTCGGTGTAGGATGAAACCGTTGTCAACTTGCGAATGACGGGGGTAGAGGGAGAGAGTGACTGGGGGAGAGAAAGAGAGATTATAGTGAGGGGGGGGGGGTAGAGAGAGAAAAATCCAACATTTTCAAAATACAATAAATAAAAATAGCCCACCAAACCAACAGTTCAGTTCGAAAGTGTTTTCTAAAAGCAACGGGAAAATCAGATCTATATTAGGAATTAGGAATACACCAACTGAAATGTAATACAAATGATGGAAGATATGTAGGTCAACCAAGAGAACGTTTGATACCAGATACCAAGAGCGTTTAAGAGCACTGAAGTATAGGGCAAAGCATTCACGTTTTACAGAACACATACGCCCGTACCATCATAAAATTACCACCAAAGGCGCAGATATGGAAGTCGTAGAGGTAAACAATAATAAGAAACACCTTCTCACCGCCGAGCAGGATATCCGTGCGGTCTGGGGCGCCTTGTCACGGTGCGTGCGGCTGCCCCCGTCAGCATTTAGAGTCATCCCTCGGGCAAGTGTGTGTGCATTGTCCACAGTCCATAGCGTAAGTTAAAGTAGTGTGTAGACTTAGGGACCGATGACCTCAGCAGTTTGGTCCCATAATACCTTACCACAAATTTCCAAATTTTTCCACCTTCTCACCCTACGAGAAAACTACCACTTTCCGAAATGTACAACTGTAAAAAAAGGAATTAAAAAATGATCAGACCAACCAGAATACCACACACTTTTTAAACTAGCAGACCACTTATTATAAGATTAAATATAAGCATATGGCCACACCACTTCTCATGGGACCCACTCACTACCACCGAACCCTCCTCAGTTCCTATTCAGCCACTACCATCTTCTCCCAGTTAATTTACTTATAATCACTGCCTCACCCCCACCCTCTTTTCCAAAAACACGAACTGCTACACTCCATCCCCCCTCAACCCACGTAACTGCTGAGAATACAAGACGTCCTGAATAATTAACACTCACTCACATCCACATTTACGCTCATATGCAGTCACATACACAGTTGTTACCTCAATTCAGTCTCATACATTAAAAAAATTAAAAAGTTTGGTCACAGGTCGGCAGCGGTCACAACCCTCACAACCTACAAGGAAAACAAATGAGGAAACATAAACACAGTGCTCAGTCCGAAACACGTGTAACTGCAGTTCTGTTCCTGTTGAGATGTTCTACAAAGTGAGGTGGAGTGGAAGTAACGCCTATGTAGCGTAGGAAAAATTGATTTCAGGGAAGGCAACAAATTGCCAAGAGTGAGAGTACAACAAAGTTTCGTTCGCCCTCATCCTCTGCTAACAAAGGAGGAAAAGGCAGAGGTTTGCAGTGTCTGTAAACAGGCAGATACACAGTAAGTAGACTGCACGCCAACTTTGTAAAGAAGTACTGTTTTTAGTCCAAAAAGACTAAAATAACAAATAAATTGTGTATACCTTTTTGTAGAATGGCCACAGAACATGCTTTGCAAATAAAAGCGAAATGTGTATGGTGTAAAATACATACGTGATTGTGGATATTTACTGTGTTTTCAAGTGTACAGAAACCAATTTGACACAAATATAATTTTTCCTTTAGATATTGATATCTTGAAGTACTGCAATACTACGCTATGAATATTAGTTTGCAAATATTTGACAGCAAATGAAAATAAAACAAGTTATATTAGAAAATAATTTTTAATATCAGCGAAATATATATTACTTTTTATATTTTTACTGCAACACTATCTATCCTCAATAGATGTTTCATTATAACAGAAAGTTAATACCATTATGAATATTTTCGATATTGTAACATCTTTAGCAACAGCTATTACTCCTCAAAGGATCTGATACTCTTGATAAACTCTTATTAAGTTATCGTTGAATTAAAATGTGATAAAGGAAGGTGCATAAACGACGTTTTGAGTCATAAATAAACTGGAAACATCATACTCGTTTAGATTCGTTTTATTGTTGAAAGGGTTAACATCATATGAAGTTCTTTGAAGATGGTAGTTTTGAGAAAGACAATGAAAGTGTTCTCAAGTAATTATATTCGATCTGAAATTTTTTTTCTTGGATATGGAATTGTGAATGTGGATTAGTTTACGGACAACGAAAATAAAATCACATATTTTGAAAACAAAAATTATTGCTTCAAGCTAGCAGTAATAACGATCCAGGACTTCACCGTTGGAATTAATACGATGCAGATACCTAGACGAACTGAAAGTCAAGTGTTTTGGATTGCCCTTGGGCTTGCGACCATTTGTTCACCCAACTTCATCTTGAAGTTAAGTAAAACTTTTAATATACTGTGTGATGCCACCATCCTTACATAGGTAAATACATTGCTTGTTTAGTGGTCGTTTTACAATGTCGTCGTGAAGAAAAAGAACTTCTTTCTACTTGCTGTATTAAGGGAGGGGCATTACAACTGTCAGCTATGTTCCACTGGCACTGTTTGTGGGGTGGCTCTCCATAACGAATAAATATTTTTGATAACGGAAAGATAGCACTTCTAGATAAATGCCTAGAGAATATACCGTTAAAATTTGAAGAATTTGCTGCGGTTATTTATTATTTAAATTTCGCCTCACACTGGATTTTACGTGTGCATGAAGGTAACTTTGAACGTCTATACCTCGTAAACAGGTAAAGATATCGATAAAATTTTCAATGTTGAGATCGGGAACTTTGGAATATGTCTTAAAAATTTCAGCCGTTTGCTATGTATAGCCGTATTGGAGTCCGCGGCTAGATTTCCGAACCCAAAAACCAGGTGTTTACGGTGTTTCTCGATAAAGAATAAAGATTTTTGAAAACGGGAAGATGGTACTTCTAGATAAATGCTTAGAGAATATACCGCTAAAATTTGAGCAATTTGCTGCCGTTTGTTATTCAGGTATCCGTTGCTGGCTGCGAAAACATGGTAATTTACCCTTTTTTTGTTTTCTAATGGAGCGTCCATGAACCAAATGGTGCCTTCATAAGCGCCTTAAGGTGTACAGTTCACCACATAATGCTAAGAGAACCAACAGATTTGCTCCATTAGCCTAATGGATGAAGTGTGTAATATTCAATCTTTGATTCTGAACTGTAGAATGGTTACAATAAGACGATCCTTTGTTGGGTATACAAAAAGTCCCTAGCCTAAGGGCTATCCAAAAGACTCGACCGTACCTTTCTATCACCAATAGAACCCGAAGTGTGAGTCCCAGAAAAATGCCGTTTTTATGCGCGGCGTTTTGGAACGTATTGGTGGTGAATGCTGTCCATGCGTGCCGGTTTAGTGACTGTCAAGTGAAAATACAATGTGAACAATTTAGCTAATCATGTTCTCTGAATATAAAATCTTGTTCCTCCCAAGAAATCGGGGAGACTATTTGTGGTCATTGTTGTCAGGTGAGATGTTTTCTTTGTAGTCTTCAGTCCTGCTCAGAATAGGCACACTACTGAGATCTTCTTTCTGGTGTTTCACAGACCTGTTCTCCCACACCTGCGTAACAGAAATCGTCTACAAAGTCAAGTTACGAATGTACGTTTCCCAGCTAAAAAGAAATTTATGTTGATTTAACGAGGGTGAGCTGGCCCATGATGATAAGGTATGTGACAGCAAAGGTCAGCGCACTGACCAGTAGCGAGCGGTCGATGGTGAAGAACCCAGCAGCGCTGAAGCAGAGTGGCGGAGTGTACGTGGTCCACCGCAGAAAGGCCCTCAGGTCGGGGGAGTGTCGATCACACGACACTGACGCCCTCAGCAGGATCGCGCCGGTGGCTGCGTCTGCATCTCCGACCGCCGCACACGCCAGCGTCATCGTGCACAGCTTGATACACATGTAGGCGAGCAACACGATCGGGAAGAACACTGACGAACACATGTCAAATTGGGAAAACAACTTCGGTGACAGTACCGCAGCCACGAGCACTACGTACGCACTGATCGTGGAGAGGCAAACGGAATACACTACGACGGTAACCATTGGCAGACCAAAGTGGTTCTGGAGGAACTCGGCAGCGCGCCGTAGAGCCATGTGTGCTACCAGCAGCTGGCGAAGTCTGCCGTACTCTGGAGGCGGCTGAGACACCGGTGCTGGTGGTGTCGCGACGGCCACAGGGAGTAGCTCCTGAAGAGTAGAGTTGAGCGTAATGAACCTGATCCAGAGTTCCAGTACCATAGCGACGAAGTGTAGCGTTATCAGTGAGTCAAAGCACACATACAAGGCGTGCAAGAAGAACGAGGCAAGTCCGACACAGTTTGGAGCTGCATTGAGGAGCACTCCAGTTACAGCTGCGCAGTTAACAGCCAGGAGCAAGCCTCCCATTATCTTCCCCTTTCGCTTGTTCTTTGCTGGCAGGTGAATATCCGCAACACTCAGTTCTTTGGAGAAACGCCGAAGGTTGTCCAGGCCCGTCGCAGTGCACAGTCCCAAAGTCAAGAGAAAACTGACCGTTCCTATGAAGGCAGCAACTATGAATACGAACGTGAGGAGACTGGTGCCTTTTCCCAGCTGACCCACAAATAGATACTGCTTTATTGTAAAGAGAAACACCAGGAACCAGAAGAAGGAAGGTGTCATCAGTTTCTTACACAGATTCTTCTTTCGATTTTTGCAGCAAATCGTTGGAAGAGGTGCCAGGCCACACGCCTGCCACAATCTGTATAATGGTGTGAAGGTAACACGGAACTCCATAACCCAGAAGTAAGGCAACGTCTTCGCTAAGTGTTTCACGATAATTTACTACTTCCTGCAGCTGGAAAGACTTTACGTAACGTGTGCGAGGATCACATGTGGTGACTTTCACGAGCAAACAGGCATCAACATCCATTTGAAAGCGCATGCGTCAGCCGTTTGCTGATGGGACGCAAACATGAATGTACGTTTTCGTGCTATCCTGTGACACAGTTCCCAGTGACCACGCTCTCGCTTGCTGATGGCGTGCAGAGACAACGTGAATTTCAAATAAACCGCTCTCACCCACAATCCGACGCTACGTTTATCGTACTAACTCGTTGTGTGAGCATGATTAACGCTCCTCTGCAGTGATAATAATCGTTTCAGCCAAATAAGGTGCAAGCTGCAGCCGAAGCATTCTCCGCTATATTTTCTACCTTTTAGTTAAGTAGTTGACGTTATGCTCCGTGTGTCATTTGTATGAATAAATGTAATGATGTGCAATGAGTAGTTTTATGTTTATAATAGGTCTTCAGATGTAAATATCGCATCGTGCTGACAATTTAAAGTTTTTAAATTTTTTTGACTGTAGTGGAATATTTCCAACACACTCAAGAGGGAATAACTATAGTGCGAAACAGCAGCCAAAATGGCTAGCTCCTCAAACGAATGTCTACACGGTGATCGTGGGTGAGCGCAACATGTTATTTTTATAGCAACTTTTCATTGCTAAAAATTTTCTTTTCTTAAAAAAGAGTTACCAGAGAACGTTATTCCACGTTATTATTGAATGAAAATACCCAAAATATGTTAACTTACTGATCTGTATCTTCAAGATCTTCTGTGATTCGAAGCGTAAAAGTGTCCGAACTTTATTTTAGGAGGTCAAAAATGTATTCCTTTAAGTTTAAATTCTCATCGAAATGGACACCTAAACATTCTGACGTTTCTGGCTCAGTTAATATGTCCTAACCATGAGTTACATTTATCATTGGCGTAGTACCTCTACATGTGCGGAACTGAACATGTTGCGTTTTTTTACATAAAGAGTGAGACCACTTGCAAATGCCACTCAATTATACTTTTAAGCCGTGCGGGATAGCCGTGCGGTCTAGGGCGCCTTGCCATGGTTCGCGCGGCTCCACCGTCGAAGGTTCGAGTCCTCCCTCGGGCATGGGTGTGTGTGCTGTTCTTAGTGTAAGTTAGTTTAAACTAGATTAAGTAGTGTGTAAGACTAGAGGCCGGTGACCTCAGCATTTTGGTCCCATGGAACTTACCACAAATTTCCAATTTATACCTTTAAGAATATTATTTACCCTTTTTCCTGTTGCTGTGTGCATCTTTACATACTAGTGTCACTTACGAAAAGACGTAATTCTACTTGTTGCATGTTAGACGGAAAGTCGTTTACATATATGAGATACAATAGTGGTCTCAAATGGTTCAAATGGCTCTGAGCACTATGGGACTTAACTTCTGAGGTCATCAGTCCCCTAGAACTTAGAACTACTTAAACCTAACTAACCTAAGGACATCACACACATCGATGCCCGAAGCAGGATTCGAACCTGAGACCGTAGCGGTCGCGCGGTTCCAGACTGTAGCGCCAAGAACGGCTCGGCCACCCCGGCCGGCGGTGGTCTCAAGATCACCCGCCTAAGTGATTTCTCCCCAGTGAGAAGAACCTCCCCTGCTTACATTGGATAAATAGTTAACTACAACTTTCTCCACTCGTTTGGTTAGATACGACATTATCCACTGGTTGACCATGTTATCGCTCGATTTATTTATTCTTTCTGCATTTACAAAGCTAATAATAAGAAAGAGACTACAGCATAAAATAAGACAATTTAGAACTACACAATGCTACATTTTCCACAATAAGACTTATTTTTTAAAGCCAATCAATGGCATTGCAGTGAGTTTAAGTCTGTCCTCAAGTTCACCACTAAAGCCATGCACCAAGCATTCGATCAGATGGTCCATCGATTGGTTAATTGCACTCTGGCACTGAAGGCCGTTCGGGAGGCCCCATGTTGTCATCATCTTCCTCCAGGTTCGGACGCCTGTCCTCGCATGGTTTAGGGTAGTCCATACTCTTCTCGAAAGGTTAAAATCCTCAGCTGGTATGTCAGGACCATCAACTAGACATCTATTCTTGACTTTGTTTGTATTCCACAGTCTTTTCCATTCTTTTCCTGTATCGTAGGAAAACACCTCTTCACCTGTTTCGCTTAGGGGTGACCTTGATTTCAAGCGGTTTGTAAGTGTCAGTGCCTGACGTATAGAAAGATTTCCGTCCGACAGTATTTTACTATATTTTCGGAATAGTAACTGATTTCTTTTGATTTCAATTGGTGCTGTATTAGTTAGTACGGATAGCCAATCAATAGCTGTAGGTCTAAACGTTTCCGACATTATTCTCGTTGCTATTCTTAGTTGAGTGTGTAACACCATAGCTCTAATGCTGTAATGATTTATTTTGCCTTTTGTTTTGTTTAGTGTTTTTCTGTAACTATTCTGTGATTAATTCGGTACTGTATAAAAATGTGTACTTTTTTCTTTGTAGAAACTTTGATGTCCTACTTTAATCATATGTAATGTATTGTCTTTATCATTTAAATACTTTGTCTCATTTGGAAGAGACAAAACTTACTGTATATATTTGGAATTTGGGTTAATAATTTTTTGTAGAAATGTCAATATGTGCAAATGTTCTGTTTTATTTAATATGTTTGGTTGCTGCTATGTAAACTGCTGACATTCACTTAGGGTTTTTAGTTATTTTGTATGTAAAAGGTGGTGTGGTTCCCCTCGGGAACGGAACGTTGTAGCGCGCGCAAATTGTGGTTAGCATGGATAGAAAGGTGGAACCAAGAGTTAGTCGGGGATGAGCTACTGAATCATCAACACTCACGAAAAGGTTGTGACTTTTGCTGGTGCCGAGAGGGGCCTTTTGTGCCGTTTCCCAAGGTGCTAATGACTCGGATGGATAAAGAGCTGGAACTATTCTGGAATTGGCATCTATGATCGACACCAAGAAATGACAGAGTCCTGCAAATCCACCTACCAACATGCACTCGCCACCACATTGCGCAATCACTGTAATGGAACAGAAGAACTATAGTAATGTACAGTGAAGGATCAGCTCATAGGATGTTATAGTGTACTCAAATATAAGGTAAATTTTAACTTAATTCTTGTACCTACCGTGATTTATCCTCAGTCACGTATCCACTTAGGGTCCCTCCCACGCTAAATTGCTTACCGAGTGCCCTTTATTGAAAGCATATTAAAATTAATATGACAATAGAGTGTGCTAAAGTTAATATTGTTTGTTGAAAGGATCTTACAAATATCTCAATTTTGTGTTTCACTGCAGTAAAAGTTCAGAACTGTAACTGTTGAGAGTTATATGTTCATGCTTGCTAAGGGCTTGTTTCACTAATATAATGAAAGTGCATTTATTGCTCTACTACAGTGGTCAAGATTAAGCCCCCCCCCCCATTGAAAGTAGTCCAAATGCTCAGAGTTACTTAATTATAGAAAGCTTCAATTACTCTTGCTATTCCTGTCTAGTTCTGTACAATATTGGGTTCCTCTTGTATTTTAAAGGTGCATATTAATGGTGTAACAGGATCCACAGTTTGTCTATTGTGCTCATGCTAGATATCGATTAATAGAAAGACCACTATCTATGAAAACATTAACTTCTTTATTCAAAAGACAGTGAGAAGTAATTTGTTAGTGAACTCCATTTAATTTTCATTCTAAGTAAAAAGGTGTTTAGTAGTGAGAGACTTAATCTATGCACAATAACTAATTTTGCTGTGAACCATATCCATATTTCATGTCAAATAGGAATATGTTTGAAAAGTAATATTGAACCTATGTTCAATTTACGACTCTACAGTGAATATTAATAGCAACGTTATTGAGACCATTCAGTTTGACTAAGTCCTCAAGGTAATAGTGTGTTTCGTTATCTGTTATATTTATACAAATAGTTTGTTCTGCTCTAACTATCAGCTCCAACCTTAACGTTAACATATGCAGGTGCCAGAGTTCATTGCACTCTCGTGTGGCAAAATATAGGTTTTGTTTGTCCATTTAAGTTACTCATACCTATTTTCTTGCACAAGAATGTTAATCATTCTCATGCCTAATTAGGCTGGCGACCGTTTTCTTTATCCTTTGAACAGTGTGGATAGGTAAAATATTGTTTGTTACTGTTTAAATATTTACGTAGTTCTGAATTTCACTTCCGATAAGCCACCTCCGTTAGGTACATGGCGGTCAGCATAACAAAATTCCTTTCGGAGGGGAACATTGCTCTGTTGCTTTATACCATAATTGTTTTAACAAGATAGTTTTATTTCATGACCTGCCTCTAATTTTAAGGTTAATAGCAGTAGCATACGGTAGTGTTATAAGTACCAGTTTTGATACGTGCGCACTTCTGGCTCGTACAGGTGTACAATCCTCGGCTACGCTATATACCAACACGAAGGCTGAAACTCGTATTTGCATCGCAACCCTAAGTTGTTCCAGTGCGTTTGGAATGGATGGTATTTCTAGATTTCAGTTTTTGTTTTGTATCTTCCGCATGGACTCTATGTGTTGGGGTCCGATTGGGCTTTACTCCAAGATATCGAGCATTATCTTCACTTTAAATGATCTGGTTATTCATGCTGATATTCAAATTTCTTTCGATTTCTCTATTGTTAAATGCTTGTTTACACTGACTGTCTTGTCTGGATTGGGTTGTAGGTGACATTTATTGTAATATACAGGGTATTTCTGTAAGAATGTGCAAAAATGTAGCAGTACGTAGAGAATGCTTCACTGAACAACCTGGGATTGGAAAAGCTAGCTTAAGGAGATATGGAAGTAAACTTGTTTACCGCTTTGTCTAGCATTACCGTCGTCCAGTTAATTTGCAACTAACATCTACATCTACATCCATACTCCGCAAGCCACCTGACGGTGTGTGGCGGAGGGTACCTTGAGTACCTCTGTCGGTTCTCCCTTCTATTCCAGTCTCGTATTGTTCGTGGAAAGAAGGATTGTCGGTATGCCTCTGTGTGGGCTCTAATCTCTCCGATTTTATCCTTATGGTCTCTTCGCGAGATATACGTAGGAGGGAGCAATATACTGCTTGACTCTTCGGTGAAGGTATGTTCTCGAAACTTTGACAAAATCCCGTACCGAGCTACTGAGCGTCTCTCCTGCAGAGTCTTCCACTGGAGTTTATCTATCATCTCCGTAACGCTTTCGCGATTACTAAACG
Organism: Schistocerca cancellata; assembly: GCF_023864275.1. Taxonomy (NCBI): domain Eukaryota; kingdom Metazoa; phylum Arthropoda; class Insecta; order Orthoptera; family Acrididae; genus Schistocerca; species Schistocerca cancellata. The sequence goes on from NC_064627.1 coordinate 203,637,845, forward strand.
ATCCTGTAACGAAACGTGCTGCTCTCCGTTGGATCTTCTCTATATCTTCTATCAACCCTATCTGGTACGGATCCCACACTGCTGAGCAGTATTCAAGCAGTGGGCGAACTAGCGTACTGTAACCTACTTCCTTTGTTTTCGGATTGCATTTCCTTAGGATTCTTCCAATGAATCTCAGTCTGGCATCTGCTTTACCGACGATCAACATTATATGATCATTCCATTTTAAATCACTCCTAATGCGTACTCCCAGATAATTTATGGCATTAACTGCTTCCAGTTGCTGACCTGCTATTTTGTAGCTAAATGATAAAGGATCTATCTTTCTGTGTATTCGCAGCACATTACACTTGTCTACATTGAGATTCAATTGCCATTCCCTGCACCATGCGTCAATTCGCTGCAGTTCCTCCTGCATTTCAGTACAATTTTCCATTGTTACAACCTCTCGATACACCACAGCATCATCTGCAAAAAGCCTCAGTGAACTTCCGATGTCATCCACCAGGTCATTTATGTATATTGTGAATAGCAACGGTCCTATGACACTCTCCTGCGGCACACCTGAAATCACTCTTACTTCGGAAGACTTCTCTCCATTGAGAATGACTTGCTGCGTCCTGTTATCTAGGAACTCCTCAATCCAATCACACAATTGGTCTGATAGTCCATATGCTCTTACTTTGTTCATTAAACGACTGTGGGGAACTGTATCGAACGCCTTGCGGAAGTCAAGAAACACGGCATCTACCTGTGAACCCGTGTCTATGGCCCTCTGAGTCTCGTGGACGAATAGCGCGAGCTGGGTTTCGAAACCCATGCTGATTCCTACAGAGTAGATTTCTAGTCTCCAGAAAAGTCATTATACTCGAACACAATACGTTTTCCAAAATTCTACAACTGCGCACAAGTTCACACGTAGTGTTCTGTATATTTACGTGTACATTCTTATTTCCTGCAAGGAAACAATGAGGACGAGGCTGATTACTAGGAAGTTACTTGGACCTCTGAATGACTACTTCTTGAGGTTCGTGCAAGGAGTTGTACCTGAGTTGTCGGAGAACGTACCCTTGGTTGTTCGTGAGAGGATGTGGATAGAACAGCGCCTCACTTCAGTGTGGATGTTCGCAGCCGTCTCAGTGCTGTATTTCCTGGTCGCTGAATAAGGGGAGATGCTATTCCATGACGTGCGAGGTCACCTGACCTGCATCTCCTTGATTACTTCCGATGGGGGTATCTAAAGTGATTTGTGTGCGAGACCCCAGTGAATACGGAGATGGAATTAGTTGTCAGAATTGTAGCTGCCTGTAATGTGATCTGAAACACACGAGGGATATTTGTCAGGGTGCATCAGAATGTTGTTCGCCGATGTCATGCTTGCATTGAGGTCGAGGGCCGTCAGTTTCAGGACATTTTGTAAGATACAGTACAAGTGGTACCTTCATTGTGTCAGTGGTGGTAATGGCAGTTAACTGTAACTAATTTAAATAAAAAAGTACACAGTAATGTGATTTTATTCCTATTATCTCCTTAAGCTGGCCTCTCCGACCCCAGGTTACCTACCTCAAATTAATCAGTGTAGCATCTTCTATGTCCTGTCAAATTTTTGCACGCTCCTGCGGAAACACCCTGTCGCTGCTGCAGGTTCAGAGTTTCGTTCAGTTTCTACTCTACTTCTCTGAAAGACTGACTTGATAAACCACTGTCGTATACAGAATGAGATTTTCACTCTGCAGCGGAGTGTGCGCTGATATGAAACTTCCTGGCAGATTAAAACTGTGTGCCCGACCGAGACTCGAACTCGGGACCTTTGCCTTTCGCGGGCAAGTGCTCTACCAACTGAGCTACCGAAGCACGACTCACGCCCGGTACTCACAGCTTTACTTCTGCCAGTTTCTCGTCTCCTACCTTCCAAACTTCACAGAAGCTCTCCTGCGAAACTTGCAAAACTAGCACTCCTGAAAGAAAGGATACTGCGGAGACATGGCTTAGCCACAGCCTGGGGGATGTTTCCAGAATGAGATTTTCACTCTGCAGCGGAGCGTGCGCTGATATGAAACTTCCTGGCAGATTAAAACTGTGTGCCCGACCGAGACTCGAACTCGGGACCTTTGCCTTTCGCGGACAAGTGCTCTACTTGGTATCTGCTAAGCCATGTCTCCGCAGTATCCTTTCTTTCAGGAGTGCTAGTTCTGCAAGTTTCGTAGGAGAGCTTCTGTAAAGTTTGGAAGGTAGGAGACGGATACTGGCAGAAGTAAAGCTGTGAGTACCGGGCGTGAGTCGTGCTTCGGTAGCTCAGTTGGTAGAGCACTTGCCCGCGAAAGGCAAAGGTCCCGAGTTCGAGTCTCGGTCGGGCACACAGTTTTAATCTGCCAGGAAGTTTCATATCAGCGCACACTCCGCTGCAGAGTGAAAATCTCATTCTGGAAACATCCCCCAGGCTGTGGCTAAGCCATGTCTCCGCAGTATCCTTTCTTTCAGGAGTGCTAGTTCTGCAAGGTTCGCAGGAGAGCTTCTGTAAAGTTTGGAAGGTAGGAGACGAGATACTGGCAGAAGTAAAGCTGTGAGTACCGGGCGTGAGTCGTGCTTCGGTAGCTCAGTTGGTAGAGCACTTGCCCGCGAAAGGCAAAGGTCCCGAGTTCGAGTCTCGGTCGGGCACACAGTTTTAATCTGCCAGGAAGTTTCACTGTCGTATAATCCGCATATAAAAACTTACGGGAAGTTGCATATGGAACATCCGCAATGTAGCAGTTAAATAATAAAGAAGCCGGTACCGATACCTACGGAAGCCCATTGTTGAGCACTATGCATCTGATGGTCTTGCCGCTAAGTGTTATTCTCATTTTTCTTCCATTTAAAATATTCGTCTGTTTATATTACTGGTTGCATCGAGTTTTTCTATCAGTTTATAATGTATCGGTACGCCATTGCTGCGCACTGTACCGTATGCTGATGTTAGACCCATCAGTACAACGCCCCTTTTCTTTTTATCAACTCGACGAAACGGCGGTAAGTGTAGGAGAATATCGTGATTTACACAGAAAATACCAGCTGGTGCTATTTTGTTACATAAAACTTGTTCAATTTTCGCGAGTGAACGTGAAACGGCATTCTTAGTTGAGCAGCTCTTCTGAAATCCTAACTGTGATTTACGATTGATACTATTACTGCTCAGATAGGGTACTACTGCAGAGTGTGAGACTTTTCAAAAATTTCGGAAAATGATAACGGGGTAGTAATTGACATCTCTCCTTTTACCTTCATTTTAGAGTCGTTTAACTATGGCACATTCCAATCTCTCTGGAAAAATACCCTGAGTTAAATGTTTCGGAGAAGACGACATTATGTGGGAAAATGTCTATAGTACACTGCTGGAATCATCATCAAATTCAGGTAAATTTCGAGTTTTGAGTGAATGCATAATTTTCTTAATTTCCGGAGGAGAATTGGGTGAGTCACACGTTTGATTAAGTTTTACGTGACTTATTTTTCAACATATTGCTTTGATTTTTCTCTTGAAATCATTATCCTTACATTTCCTGCTACATTTAAAAAATGGGCTTTTTAATAATTACGCTGAGAAACTACCAGAACAAGCATTAGAACTATTAAGAGCTATCAACATAGGAGGAGAAGGATAAACACAATTAAATATGCAGACGACCCATGTTCCTACATTTCCGAAAACCATTGGGCCCGGCTTTCCACTTCAGACTGTTAATGAAGGTACGAGCATACGGAACAGGTTTCTGGATATATGAGTGGCTAAGACTTCTTAAGTAATAGAGCACAGTGTGTTAACCTCGACGGCGAGTGTTCATCATAGACAAGGGTATCGTCAGGAAGTGCCCCAGAGAAGTGTGATAGGACCGCCATTATTCTCTATTTACATAAATGGTCTGACAGAGAGTGCGAGCAGCGATCTGCGCCTATTTGCTGATGACGCTGTGGTGTACGGAAAGTGTCGTCGTTGAGTGACTGTAGGAGGATACAGAATAAGCAATTTCTTGTTGGTGTGATGAGTGGATGTAGAAATATGTAAGTCACTGCAGATGAGTAGGAAAAACAATCCCCTAATACTGGAATACAGCTTTAGTAATGTGCTACTTGGCACAGTCAGATCAGGCGTAACATATCAAAGCAATATGAAATGGAATGAGCAAGTAAGGATTGTAGTAGACAAGGTGAATGGTCGACTTCGTTTTATTGAGAGAATTTGAGGAAAGGGTGGTTCATTTATAAAGCAGACCGCACATAAAACACTAGTGCGACCAGTTCTTGAGTACCGCTCGAGTGTTTGGGATCCCCACCGGACCGCATTAAAGTGAGACATCAGGGCAATTCAGAAGCATGCTGCTATATGTGTTACCTGTGGGTGGGTCAAACCGGCAAGTATTACAGAGATGTTTAGGGAAGTCTAACGGGAATCCCTGGACAGAAGGTGAAGTTCTTTTCTAGGAACGCCATTGAGAAAATTTAGAGAACGTCATTTGAAGCTCACTGCAGAACAAATCTACTACCGCAAACACAGATTTCAAGTAAGGTCCATGAGCATAAGATAAGAGAAATTAGGCTCTTACGAAGGCATATAGACGGTCGTTTTTCGTTCCTTCCATTTTCCAAGAACAGGAAGGGAAATAACTAGTACTGGTACAACGTACCCTCCGCTACGCACTACCGAGACTTACGGAGTATGTATAGGGCTATTACAAATGATTGAAGCGATTTCATAAATTCACTGTAGCTCCATTCATTGACATATGGTCACGACACACTACAGATACGTAGAAAAACTCATAAAGTTTTGTTCGGCTGAAGCCGCACTTCAGGTTTCTGCCGTCAGAGCGCTCGAGAGCGCAGTGAGACAAAATGGTGACAGGAGACGAGAAAGCATATGTCGTGCTTGAAATGCACTCACATCAGTCAGTCATAACAGCGTAACGACACTTCAGGACGAAGTTCAACAAAGATCACTAACTGCTAACTCCATTCGGCGATGTTATGCGCAGTTTAAAGCTTCTGGATGCCTCTGTAAGGGGAAATCAACGGGTCGGCCTGCAGTGAGCGAAGAAACGAATGAACGCGTGCGGGCAAGTTTCACGCGTAGCCCGCGGAAAATTGGCTCATGCCACAACTGGAGACCGACAGCGCCGACTTCATCTTTCAACAAGATGGTGCTCCACCGCACTTCCATCATGATGTTCGGCATTTCTTAAACAGGAGATTGGAAAACCGATGGATCGGTCGTGGTGGAGATCATGATCAGCAATTCATGTCATGGCCTCCACGCTCTCCCGACTTAACCCCATGCAATTTCTTTCTGTGGGGTTATGTGAAAGATTCAGTGTTTAAACCTCCTCTACCAAGATACGTGCCAGAACTGCGAGCTCGCATCAACGATGCTTTCGAACACATTGATGGGGACATGCTGCGCCGACTGTGTGAGGAACTTGATTATCGGCTTGATGTCTTCCGAATCACTAAAGGGGCACATATCGAACATTTGTGAATGCCTAAAAAGACTTTTTGAGTTTTTGTATGTGTGTGCAAAGCATTGTGAAAATATCTCAAATAATAAAGTTATTGTAGAGCTGTGAAATCGCTTCAATCATTTGTAACAACCCTGTATGTACATGTAGAGGCAGATACAGACCAGGCAGCGTTTGCTGAATCACAGGAAGAACTACAATTTATGATGGAGAGGACCGTAAAAGTGGGAAAAGTGGAAAAAGAGTTGGGAATGAGAATAAATATGTGAGAGACCAAGGTGATGAAAATCAGCTAACCGGAAGTTTTCGACAAAATATCATGGAAAATAAAGACTTTGGGTCGACCCAAACACTTACCATGTCTGGTGACAGGAAATGGAATGTGGAGGAAATGATAAATACAATATCCATAGGTAAAAAGCCTTTTTCATAGGTTAGAAATTCGATAATATTACAACGAATTCCAATGTATTTGAGAAAGATGTTCATCGAACGTTTTACTTTGAGTACAGTATTGTACGCTAGCGAATCATTGACAATGAAAAAAGAAAGCGGAAAAACACTTCGACCAGTTTGAGATGTGCACGTGGAGGAAAAACTAAAAGTAAAGTGGAGTGATAGAATGGTGTCTGACAAACTACTTCTATGAAAAGGAGTCGATCGAAAATCAGAGGAGGTGATGAAATGCGGGAAACATCTTGGCAATTGGAAATTTGTGGTAAGGACTATGGGACCAAACTGCTGAGGTCATCGGTCCCTAGGCTTACACACTACTTAATCTAACTTAAATTAACTTACGCTATGGACAACACACACACACCCATGCCCGAGGAAGGATTCGAACCTCCGAAGGGGGGAGCCACGCGAACCGTGACAAGGCGCCGCAGACCGCACGGATACCCCACGCGGCGAAAACATATTGGGTGAGGCATATAGAGCGAAGAAATAGTCATTGAAGAAAAGATCTCAAGCAAGGGATGGAGAGTAAGAAGAAAACTTCGAACGCAGGAAACCACTAAAAATGGACCAAGCTATCAGTAGATTGAGGAAGTGACAGAGAACAGCGAAAGGTATGGAACCACTCGTGGTAAGATGGATGTTCGAAGAAGAACGACATTAGTCCCAGGTTCGGTTTACCGTAAATCACTTTCCCAACACTGCTTCTGGGTGATCGTGTAAATAGCTCGATATCAATTGGTTATTTCGCGAGTCGGTAACCGTTATGATCCGAGGAGTCAAATGTTACGTCCCCGCTGATAATGATAAATGGGTGGAAGGTGGCCAAAGGAATCTGTAGCCATAGGAATCTGGACAGGCAAGCAAAAGATTAGTTGACACAAGTGCACTTTAAATAAATATATTGCACTCGTGCGAAAGAACTGCTGCACTGTTGTGACATTTGTGGCAGATGCGGTTAACTATGAGCAAAGGCCCCACATGGACGTGCGTTTGAATGACTGAATGTTTGCCGGTAAAGCTGACTATCGACAAATCGGGGTCACAGTCGGCACAAACTAGCGACATGGGAGTAGTCTCGACTAGAAGACTGGTGCACGTATGCCTGCCATTTATAACAACGTACTGGCAGTCTTCATGAGTCGGCTGCCTGGACGTCCTTCACTCGTGCCGATGTTCAAAGTACCATTCGAAGAGTCTGCATAATTCTTCGAGGCACCATATCCTTCAGTATCGACAAGCGACGATACTACGCAATTTTTGATTTTAGCTCAAGCAAATTTCACAGGATGACGAAAAAGTAATATATATTGGGTACTAGCCCATTTTCACGACTTTTGGACTGAATCAACAATGCGGCATACACAAAATTCCTTTTCCTTTTCATTCTTCTTCCTCTTCTTCATCTGCTCCTCTTTACAGCGTGAACGGCAGTTGATGACTGTCTCGGTATGTTGTCGTCTCCTTAAATGACGGACTGATGTACAGATAATGTTCTCCCAGTTGATGAATGCTGCGTGTTGAAGATCATGCGTGGTCACCAGTCAAAATACTGTTCATCCCCTTTAAAAGAGCGCACTGGTCTCGCTCTGGAGCGCTTCCGATGGTACAGAACTGGTAATAAGCGGTCGTATGACCCTCCACAACTACATCATGGGATTGCAGTGGCCTGTATGTATCAGGGGGTTGTTCAGAATCAGCTCAGTGAGATGTGTCGATTTGGAGACGTCACTGAATAACACGAAGGAACTATCTTCTTTGGACACGCCCACTTCTACATCGTGAAGATGATAATGATGGAGAGGGTTGTATGGGCGCACGACAGCAAGGTCTTCAGCGCCCACTCAGTAACACATTGAGACTGGTGTCAAGAAAATACTCAGAATAGTAAGATAAAACAGGTAACAAGGTTGGAAAAATATGTGCCTACCCACACCGAAACGTGGGACGAAGCATGCCATCAGCAGTAAAACATGAAAAACACAAGAAGAAAGTGGTAGAGGGAGCTAAAACCATGTAGCAGATGGAAGTGGCTGGCTGACCGCAAGGAAAAAAGGGAGGAGCCAGCAACTTTGCAATACACTAAAACCTCCAGCCTAAAAGTTTAGGCCAGAGTCCAGACACATCACAAAACTTTAAAACCCTAGACATACACGTCTCATCATTAGCTAAAACGTAGGGCAGATCCCCATCAACTTGTGCTTCTGCCCTTTCATCACGGTATAAAATGCAGTCTGTTAAAATGTGCCGGACAGAGATGTGCGCACCACAAGCATCACAAAACGGGGGATCCTCCCGCCGTAATAGAAAGCTATGTGTGAGAGGACAGTGCCCAATCCGAAGACGCGTGAGGGTCACTTCCTCCCGCCTGAGCAGGAGGAACGCCATGGCCGAATTGTTGACTTCACCAACCGCAATTTATTGGCCGTCACCGCCAGCCATTCTTCCTCCCAAAACTCCATGCACTTCTTGTGGAATGTAGAAATGACAGACTGCAAGGGAATAGGTCACTAAACCGCATCCTGCTCTCTGCAGGCCTCCTTGGCAGCCCGATCGGCCTGTTCATTGCCTCACATTCCTACATGACCAGGCACCCAGCAGAAGGACACCTCCTTACCCCGCCGTTGCTGCTCCAATTGTTTCTGGAGAGCTGTCAGACGTGTCTACAAGCAATGGTGTACTACTCGCAGTTACGTAGAAGGGGGGATCAAAAGATTTCCGTTTGAGGGCGTACCTGCAGCGTATACGCACCGTGGGGCGACTGCGTCGCGTGTATACAGGGTGCGTTGGTGCGTAAGTTCGTAGCGTCTCCTCATAAGTTCAATAAACAAGACAGGTACACGTAACAGAGACTTCAGTCATCAGTAATACATTCTCCTTCACTATTGACAGCCAGACATCGCTGGGGTAACTTCTCGATTCCGCGATAGTAGACATTAAGTGGTTTTGCTTTGAAGAACCGTCGAGGAATGCTCGGAGCGCATTTTCATCCGGAAAGGAAGTTCCTTGATTGTCGTTCGATAGAGAGCGGAAACTAAGAAAATCTGAGGGTGCAAAATCAGGTGAATGAGGTAGGTGCGATATGACTTCCCAATTCAACTCCTGTAAAGTCTTTTTTGTCAGACTAGCAGAATGAGAATAGGAGTTATTGTCGAGTAGTATCATCACTTCACACAGTCTTCCTGGTCGTTTTTCTTGGACTGCGTCTGCAGTACGTCTCAATTGTTGACAATATATGTCAGCGGTGATGATTACATCTCGGGGAAGCAATTCGTAGTACACCACACAGTCACCGTTCCACCAAATGTATAACATTATCGTTTGTGGACGCGTGCAGGTCTTAGTACATGGAGTTGCTGCTTTGATCGGGGTCAACAATTACTTTCTTTTCCATATGTTAGCATAAAGACACCTTTTCTCGTCACCAGTAATAATACAGGATAGGAACGGTCGGTGCTGAGTATGAGCCAATGGATGACGAATAGGGAGAGATGCACATATGGCCACCAGCTGTTTTTTGTGAGTTTGGCCTAGACTGTGCTGTACCCATACACCAGATTTTTTAACCACCACCGTTGCATGCAAACGTAGTAGGGTGATGATCACAGATCATCACATTTGCCAGCTCTCGAATACTACAATGGCGTGGATCATTGTGAATTAATGCTTTTAAACGATCTTCATCAAGCCCTAAAGGTCTTCCTGAACGTGGAGAGTCACTAATGTTAAAATGATCTTGTTGTTGTTGTTGTTGTTGTTGTGGTCTTCAGTCCTGAGACTGATTTGATGCAGCTCTCCATGCCACTCTATCCTGTGCAAGCTTCTTCATCTCCCAGTACCTACTGCAACCTACATCCTTCTGAATCTGTTTAGTGTATTCATCTCTTGGTCTCCCTCTACGATTTTTACCCTCCACGCTGCCCTCCAATACTAAGTTGGTGATCCCTTGATGCCTCAGAACATGTCCTACCAACCAATCCCTTCTTCTAGTCAAATTGTGCCACAAATGTCTCTTCTCTCCATTTCTATTCAATACCTCCTCATTAGTTATGTGATCTACCCATCTAATCTTCAGCATTCTTCTGTACCACCACATTTCGAAAGCTTCTATTCTCTTCTTGTCTAAATTATTTATCGTCCACATTTCACTTCCATACATGGCTACACTCCATACAAATACTTTCAGAAACGAATTCCTGACACTTAAATTTATACTCGATGTTAACAAATTTCTCTTCTTCAGAAACGCTTTCCTTGCCATTGCCAGTCTACATTTTATATCCTCTCTACTTCGACCATCATCAGTTATTCTGCTCCCCAAATAGCAAAACTCCTTTATTACTTGCACTTTTTCATTTCCTAATCTAATTCCTTCAGTATCACCCGACTTAACTCGACTACATTCCATTATCCTCGTTTTGCTTTTGTTGATGTTCATCTTATATCCTCCTTTCAAGACACTATCCATTCCGTTCAACTGCTCTTCCAAGTCCTTTGCTGTCTCTTCCTTCACTGCTTGCTCAATATACAGATTGAATAACATCGGGGAGAGGCTACAACCCTGTCTCACTCCCTCCCCAACCACTGCTTCCCTTTCATGTTCCTCGACTCTTATAACTGCCATCTGGTTTCTGTACAAATTGTAAATAGCCTTTCGCTCCCTGAATTTGAAATAATCTTAAAACGAGAAAAACCATTTCCTTGACGTGATCCGTTCAGTGTCGTTGTACCCGTACATGGCGCAAATTGTTCTGGCTGCCTGCGTTGCTGTCACTCCTCTATTTAACTGAGACAGAAGAATATGCCGGAAATTTTCCGATTCATCCACCTGACACTGCATTTTCTAGCGTCCACAGCTCCACTCACTATCTCCAACTGACAAAATGTCAATATCTAATCTCAAATAACAACAGTGAAAAACAAATAAAAAATGACAATCGTTAAATGAGCTCAAAGTATTCGGAACACCAACGTGCAAAACAGAAACGCTACGCCTTGACGACGATTTCTCATGCTAGGGACGATTTACAGGGAAGGTAGTTTAGCATGCTAATTACAGCAGTGGCATTCTCAGGAACTGTCGAATGTGCCACCATTGGCCTGTATGCACGCAGGGCATCGTCAGACCGTCGACTGTCGTGTCCCTTCGAAGATGTCCGGCCTGTCAGCAATGGTAACAGCAATTTTAGCGAGAGGCCTTCTTTTGTTTCCACAACGGGTTAATACGTCAGGTGCTTCACATGCCCCCAGAGAAAGTAATCCAGACAGGTGAGGTAAGGCGACCAAGGTAGCCAAGCCACCTCGACCGATCCATCGATTCTCGAAGGTGTCTCTCAGAAGATTTCTCACAACATTTGTCTGGCGTTCAGAGGTACATCCTCCAGCAGTTTTGGCATCACATGTTCTACGAAGATGCTATGTCTCCGTCCGCTGAGAGAGAATGGAAGAATGCATGGTGAAATGGAACTCATAGCGCACACATTAACACCAAGTCGCTGTTGATGAGTACGAGGTCGACTACCTGGTGGATGCGCGCGTGCCCAAACACGCGAACTGGATGCTGGAACAGTTTTCACAAGTTAGAAAAAAAACCTCGGACGTCGGCCTAAAGTAAGGGGTGCAGGGCAGTCTTCTGTAAAAGCCATTGTGCCAAGTGCGCGCGCTGGGGGAAATCTTCAGGTGCTAGTGCTGCCACGTGCTGAAGATGGAAAGGATTAAGGTGTTGTTTATGTAACATATTCATACAAGTCTATTTCCGTCGCCGAGGATGTGTTCAGTGCGTTGTGCGCTTGTAGATGGAGTGTCTTCAACATGCCGCAGCATGTCTTCCATTTCGGTAGTTCGCACCGTTCTGTTCCTACTTGTATCAAGCATACTTGCACGAGTAGTAGCTGTTTCACGTAGCAGGCGATGTAAACGTCCTCATGTTTGATGTTGTGGAACCATTCGGTTCGGAAAACGCCGTCTATCCTCTCTCACTGCAGCTCGTCCATCGCCCTCAACAGATGCATTTCAGCCATGTCGACGTACTCGTATATAAACCACTCCACGTTCCTCTTCGTTTTCACAAGGACCTGATGCTTTCGATTGAATCGGTGTGTTTAGATGCCAGCCGTCTGTACACAGAGAAGTTTTGGATGTTAGTACGCATTCCCAGTCAGCGAATTCTTCGCCACAGTGTTCGTCAGCACCACTAACGAAACGTTCCCTAACATTACAAGTCAACTTCGGAGACGATATTTTCCTTATAAAAAAATATTTTTGTTTTGATGTTCTGTATCTCAGGTATTGTTGAAAGGAAAGTGCGAGTATTAGTTGAGGACAAACTGGATGAAAATTGTGGTGTCACAGCCAGACACCACACTTGCTAGGTGGTAGCCTTTAAATCGGCCGCGGTCCGTTAGTATACGTGGGACCAACGTGTCGCCACTATCAGTGATTGCAGACCGAGCGCCGCCACACGGCAGGTCTAGAGAGACTTCCTACCACTCGCCCCAGTTGTTCAACCGACTTTGCTAGCGATGGTTCACTGACAAATTACGCTCTCATTTGCCGAGACGATAGTTAGCATAGCCTTCAGCTACGTCATTTGCTACGACCTAGCAAGGCGCCATTACCAGTTACTATTGAGATTATGAATAACGTACCCTCAAGAGCGATGTTCACCATTTATGGATTAAAGTGAAGTATTCCACCAGCTACGTCAGTTTTTTCTACAGTCTAATTTCCTTGTCCTGTTCCAGACCTCACGCCAGCCTGCGTGAGCTGAAACGCGTGCCTTTCGGCTTCCTCTCATACTGGCGTTGGCTCTCCTGCCAACCCACAACAAAAATCAGTGTGGGTTTAGGCCTCTTAGAGGTTGTGGAGGAGGAGGAGGAGGATATTAGTGTTTAACGTCCCGTCGACAACGAGGTCATTAGAGACGGAGCGCAAGCTCGGGTGAGGGAAGGATGGGGAAGGAAATCGGCCGTGCCCTTTCAAAGGAACCATCCCGGCATTTGCCTGAAGCGATTTAGGGAAATCACAGAAAACCTAAATCAGGATGGCCGGAGACGGGATTGAACCGTCGTCCTCCCGAATGCGAGTCCAGTGTGCTAACCACTGCGCCACCTCGTTCGGTCTTAGAGGTTGTCAGGACCAGATCTTTAGCCTACGGCAAATAATGGAGAAGTGTTACCAGTGGAACAGGGAGTTGTATCTATGCTTTATAGATCTAGAAAAGGCATATGACCGGGTTCCTGGGAGGAAGTTATTGTCTGTTCTACGAGATTATGTAATAGGAGGGAAACTTAGTCAGGCAGCAGTTAGAGTTGACGGTAAATTGAGTTCATGGTTCAGAGTAGTTTCAGGGGTAAGACAAGGCTGCAACCTGTCTCCACTGTTGTTCATATTATTTATGGATCATATGTTGAAAACAATAGACTGGCTGGGTGACATTAAGATACGTGAACACCAAATAAGCAGTCTTGCATATGCGGATGACTTAGTTGTGATGGCAGAGTCGATTGAAAGTTTGCAAAGTACTATTACAGAGCTAGATCAGAAATGTAAGGACTATAGTATAAAGATTAGCATCTCCAAAACGAAAGTAATGTCAGTGGGAGAGAGATATAAGCGGATTGAGTGCCAAATAGGAGGAACAAAGTTAGAACAGGTGGATGGTTTCAAGTACTTAGGATGCATATTCTCACAGGATGGCAACATAATGAAAGAATTGGAAGCGAGGTGTAGTGAAGCTAATGCAGTGAGCGCTCAGCTACGATATACTCTCTTCAGCAAGAAGGAAGTCAGTACCAAGACTAAGTTATTTGTGCACCGTTCAATCTTTCGACCAACTTTGTTGTATGGGAGCGAAAGCTGTGTGGATTCAGGTTACCTTATCAATACGGTTGAGGTTACGGATATGAAAGTAGCTAGGATGATTGCAGGTACTAGCAGAGGGGAACAATGGCAGGAGGGTGTCCACAATGAGGAAATCAAAGAGAAAATAGGAATGAACTCTATAGATGTAGAAGTCCGGGTGATCAGGCTTAGATGGTGGGGTCATGTTACACGCATGGGAGAAGCAAGGTTACCCAAGACACTCATGGGTTCAGCAGTAGAGGGTAGGAGGAGTCGGGGTAGACCAAGGAGAAGGTACCTGGTGTCGGTTAAGAATGATTTGGAAGTAATAGGCTTAACATCAGAAGAGGCACCAATGTTAGCACTGAATAGGGGATCATGGAGGAATTTTATAAGGGGGACTATGCTCCAGACTGAACGCTGAAAGGCATAATCAGTCTTAAATGATGATGATGATGTTCTGTGCCTCCTTTGTTAGTCTGAATCAGCAGTTTCGGAACATCCAGTATAACCACTAACATGTTGGTAATGGATCAGTGTGGCATTCGTGTCTTTCCGACGTACGTGCAGCGTAGGCGGAAAAGTGAACTATAGCGACGGTATTAACAAATGCGTCCAAGTTGGACCTATGTACCATTATTCTTTTCCTGACTGTCGAAGTACAAACACCGGGAAACATCCACCGGAGGATGAAGATTGTGACGGGACAGCACGTCTGGCGAAAACCTGAGTCGTGAAATAGTGTGTCAAATTTCGTGCTGATCGCAATTCGATACAAGGAGCCGGTAGATCTGGGAGGCCAGTCTCACCCATCTTATTGATTTCAAGCGACTTGGCATCTCCATCACTGGGTAACACTACCGCGCAACTCTGGCGAAATTACGGCGTCCAGTGAAGGTGAAACGTCCGAGAAAATTGCGATAAAGGGTGCTGTTGCTTCACGATAACGCACGTCCCCATATCGCAAATATCGTAACGCAGAAGTTACGCCAACTCAAGTGGGAGCTACTCCAGCACACGCCCTTTAGTTGTGATCTGTCCCAATGTTATTATCACGCCTTTGGTTCCTTGAAAAAAGCATTTAATGGCAGTTACGGCCTTCTTCACGCAGCAAGAGTAGGTGTTTCACGGAACGGGTATCTTCAACATGGTGCCTTGGTGGAATGATTGTCACATAGCTCAGGACGATCTTACCTTATTGGCATACCGATTCAAGATTCTTCGGAAACTTCTCGATCCGCCCTTAAAATACGGTTTAGGAACAGAGCTCGTAAAAAAATTTTAAAAAAATAAAAAAATAAAAAAATAACCTAACCAACAGGGACTGGATACAAGTGTCATACGTTGTCAGTGACAGCTGTTTTCGAAAACTACAGAAATTATTACTGTCAGCAAATAAAGATTTGTTTTAGACCCGCCAGGTTAGCCGAGCGCGCTAACACGCTGGTTCCTGGACTCGGGTAGGCGAGCCGGCCCCGGATCGATTCCGCCCGGCCGATTAACGACGAGGGCCGGTGTGCTGGCCAGCCTGGATGTGGTTTTTAGGCGGTTTTCCACATCCCCCCAAGTGAATACTGGGATGGTCCCCACGTCCCGCCTCAGTTGCACGGCTCGCAGACATCGGAACACTTTCGCACTATTCCACAGATTACACTAGTCGCAGACAGTTGGGGTACACTAATTCCTTCCCAGGGGGCTACGGGGTGGCGGCAGGAAGGGCATCCCCTTCAACTAACATTGCCACATCCGATTAACCATGCCGACCCTGAGTATCCGCGGGAAAAACGGCACAAGCAAAGGAAAGAAAGAATGAAGATTTGTTTTAATCAGTTAAGGAGCACCGTTGCGCAGGGAACTGCTTGCAGTAGGCATTTAGAGTCCGCTAAAGGCCATTTTTCATAGCGGCACATAGAATTGCATGTCTTCAACTGGACAGTATTTTGCCTCTTCTCAACTGACGCAAACAGTCAACAGCGGCGACTGTCTAATGAGGCATTAAACCACTTTATGCAGAGCGTGTAGGTCAGGTCGGAGGCGGTTCTGTGATGTTTTCATTCCACTAACTGCGCCCACCAGTATTCAGTTTGTCATTAACATGCACCAGGATGTTTACTTCCACATACTGTGTGACCAAGTGTTCCCGTTTCTTCTACACGGTCCCTTCACATTATGTGACCACAACCAGTGTTCGATATCAGTGTGCTACAATACATCTACATCTACATCTACATATATACTCCGCAAGCCACCTGACGGTGTGTGGCGGAGGGTACCTTCAGTACCTCTGTCGGTTCTTCCTTCTATTCCAGTCTCGTATTGTTCGTGGAAAGAAAGATTATCGGTATGCCTCTGTGTGGGCTCTAATCTCTCTGATTTTATCCTCGTGGTCTCTTCGCGAGATATTCGTAGGAGGGAGTAATATACTGCTTGACTCCTCGGTGAAGGTATGTTCTCGAAACTTCAACAAAAGCCTGTACCGAGCTACTGAGCGTCTCCCTCGCAGAGTCTTCCACTGGAGTTTATCTGTCATCTCCGTAACGCTTTCGCGATTACTAAACGATCCTGTAACGAAGCGCGCTGCTCTCCGTTGGATCCTCTCTGTCTCTTCTGTCAACCATATCTGGTACGGATCCCACACCGGTGAGCAGTATTCAAGCACTGGGCGAACAAGTGTACTGTAACCTCCTTCCTCTGTTTTCGGACTGCATTTCCTTAGGATTCTTCCAATGAATCTCAGTCTGGCATCTGCTTTACCGACGATTAATTTTATATGGTCATTCCATTTTATATCACGCCTAATGCCTACTCCCATACAATTTATGGAATTAACTGCTTCCATTTCCTGACCTGCTATATTGTAGCTAAATGATAAGGGATCTTTCTTTCTATGTATTCGCAGCAAATAACACTTGTCTACATTGAGATTCAATTGCCATTCGCTGCACCATGCGTCAACTCGCTGCAGATCCTCCTGCATTTCAGTACAATTTTCCATTGTTACAACCTCTCGATAAATCGCAGCATCATCCGCAAAAAGCCTCAGTGAACTTCCGATGTTATCCACGAGATCATTTATATATGCTGTGAATAGCAACGGTCCTACGACATTCCCCTGCGGCACACCTGAAATCACTCTTGCTTCTGAAGACTTCTCTCCATTGAGAACGACATGCTGCGTTCTGTTATCTAGGAACTCTTCAATCCAATCACACAATTGGTCTGATAGTCCATATGCTCGTACTTTGTGGGGAGCTGTATCAAACGCCTTGCGGAAGTCAAGAAACACGGCATCTACCTGTGAACCCGTGTCTATGGCCGCAGACTACAGGTGGCAGTACTAGCAGTGGAGGGTATATAAAGAGTGTCGCGGCCCCGCGGATAGCAGTGCAGTCGTCGTCGTAACGAGGAAACTGAAAGATTTTTCAAACGTGCAAGATGGCATTACTATTGGCTTTCGGGGCAAAACATCTAAGTGTTGTAAACTCTTCGCGTGCCGCCATCGTTAAAGTATACAGCGTGTGGCAAAATGTCACTATCCAAAACTGGCGCCGAAGCAACTGTGGTGCACCAAGAGCCACAGATGACAGGGGTGAACATCGGTTGCAGATATTTGTACAGGCGAATGGACGTCCAACTGTTGAGCAACTAGCCGGCCGGATGAACGAAGAGGCTACCAGCCACGTTGGCCATTGTTCATCCGCAACGAAGGCTGGAATTTCGTCTTTCCATACGAATCACGTTTTATGCTCCATCAGACAGAAAGCAGACTCCTTGCAAGGATCCATGCCGCAGGAGGGAGCGTTATTATCTGGGGAATGTCTTCGTGACTTTCCCTGTGTGACCTCGTCATTGTGGAAGGCATAATGGATCATTATAAGTATGTATCTATTCTTGTGGACCAAATCCACCACAACATGCAATTTTTTTTCTCCTCGGCACTGTGACATCTTCCAGCATGACAATACAACGTGTCACAAAGCTCGATTTAAATCCAACCGAGAATCTGTAGTATCACCATGATCAGGCCGTCGGGACATTCATTCTCAGACGAGGAACCTAGTGAAGCTGGCCACGGCATTGGAGTCGGCCTGGCTGTACATCCCTGTCGATACTTTTCGTAATCTCAGTGACTGTCTTGCTATAAGTGTCGCAGTGGTCCACTCCGCAAAAGTGGTTATTCAGGCTTGTGACAGGTGGTCACATTAATGTCACTGGACATTGTGTAACTTCATGATCGCTGTTTCCTAATATGGCAACGCCGCTGTGCCAAGGGCTGCAATCAAATGTTCCCGATTTCATGAACTCTACGGCAATCTACCGAACCCCGACTCTGGCGTTAAATTATGTAATCTCGTGGAAAATGTATTGGAGTATTTGAAAAATTGAGTGAACCGTAGCAGTTAACGTCCTACAAGATATATTCACTTTTGTTTTTAGTTGCATATGACGTGTCTAATGAAACTTAGGAAATTTCTTGTTCATCGGATTGAAGCCATTATGAAGGCTAGTGTGATGTCTCCTGAGGGTGACTAATTACTTATCCAGTGTTGTTACTTCCCACCTGGCTATCACCCTGCACTTAGTACATGTCAGCCGTATGATTTAGAGAATCGACCATCGTGGCTGTGATCATTGTGACACCAAAACTGAAAGCAGTTGTGACTGTATACGCGTGAAAAGTATTTTAATGAAGTCAATACCAAATAAACCACTGCTGATTAACACGTTTGCCAATGAGATGCTGTTGTTCATTTATTGTTTATAGACTAGTGAACATCCCATTACATGTGTATTGTTGATTTTTATGTGACTCAAATCTTACATTTCCATCCTTGTACTCAAAATGCATTAAACTTTCACTGATTTTTATATCCTTTTTTGCAACACATTTCTTCCTTATTTTTGTCATTGATGAGCAATTAATCATCATGCCTAATATTTAACAAATTCATTATGTGAACGCTCAAAATTTGTATGCATTGATTCAAAAGCAACTTTAATGCACAATAATGTAAAAAATTTTAAAGCCACATAGGAAATTATTCACGTAGTTTATGTTTACATTTATTATTATTTATGAATTAGTTTCTTCAACTAGGCCAAAAAAGACTGATTCATTATTCACTGATTATAGATTCTCTTTTGATTTTAGGAAGAGTGAGAGATCTCAAAAAGACAATAGATGTAATATTTCAAGGAAATGCCATTACTCCTACGATGATGTGCTAATGGAAGATACGCGGTAAACACACACACACACACACACACACTCACACTCACGTTTCGCACCTCTGATACATAGTGCTTATCATAAGATAAAGATCTGCAAAGTAAGAAAAGAGCATTGAATGACACCAAGGAAAAAAAGAGGAACATTTCTTTATAGCCCCAGGCGAACCAAAGTATTTTCCATGAATGTAGCCTAAGCGTTGAAAAGCTATACCTGTAACCATCTACGATAACTTAAATACCTGCAGTCTGTTGCCCTAAGCTGGCTCTCTGACATAGCAAAGTCACAAAATAGATATTTCTGGAGGCAAAGGTTTTGTAGCATTTCATTTCGAGTCCCTGAGGTTCCCCAACTGGACAGGAAGTGCAAGAAGCTCAAATAGGTGGATTGAATGCCCTCTGTTTTGTCAGAAGCTTTGATAGATTTGGATACAAGAATCTTCAGACATTGTTGTCTTCCTCTATGGGAAGTAATTGGTATATTTTATGTTGGATAGAGTTGTTCAGCAGATCTAGTTAACTGGTGAATTGTCAAGAGTTTCTGCCTACTGTGCTTGCTCCAATTATACCCAGTACTACCAGAGGCGATGGTGAATGAATCAGAGTTTTGATGGTTATTTATGACAGACTGTAAGTTTAATGTCCGTAGAGCATTTTCTTTTAATGCCGTTGGCTATGGCCTATAATTCATTTCCTTATTATGTATACAAAAATTTGTTATGTCATTGTTCCTAATTTATTTGTGAATGTTTACTCTTCATGGTGCACGCTCCTCTCCTGGCACGCAAGAACGTACCAACCAATGGTCATACGAGTATTGTGCTAAATGTTGTCACCCTCCGCCCTCCGCTTGCGGAGTATGGATGTAGATGTAGATGTAACGTCGTCGGCCTATGTTTGAGCTACCGATTCAATATCGAAGATAGTCACCACTCATACGGCAGTGTTTAACTTACATATCAATGCCTCTACAGCTAACGTGCGAGAGCATTGACTCTGCTGTTACGTACGTGCGGCGGAAGCGGTGCGCTAAAATGAGGGTGAAAGTAGGGTGAAGCACGCGAACTTGCATGATGTGGTTCGCAGTTGTAGCCAACTCGACCTTCAGCTTTGTTAACATCTAAAAGGGACATGGCTATCAATGATTCAACATGCCGCATCGGGGGATCGACCTTTCTGTGGTTGTCATATTAAAGTTCCCTTAGCTGTGATAAAATTCACACTTTACAGTAACAACCATATTTATTCCTCTTGGCTCTGCTGCCAATTAGAAATTCGCTTCACCCTTAACGAGTGGTAGTCACGAAGCTATAATAACCCCTCAAAACAACGAACTTGCATAATTAATTTATGGTTTGTTTCCAGGTACACGTCTGCGTCCTGTCCAGCTGAAGACATACTGTTCTGAGTTCCGTTGGAGCAACGGCCTTCAGCGAGGTCCCTGACTCCAAATGTCTACTGCAAGCTGAAATTATCGCGTCACAGTGCCGCAGAACACCGCTAGAGGATGCACAACGAAATGGCGCGGTCCATCGACAAAGTGTAGTATCGTGCCATTAATATAGCATTTCAAAATGGGAAAATGCTGCAGCAATCCATATTGCCTTATTTTAAACTTCCGAGTTGGATGTGGTGAAAACATAACACATTCCCCTGATATTTCGTCTCGTATTTCGACAGACATTCTTCGTAGGTGTAGAGGCGAACTGCATTCAGAAGTCGAGGGAGTGCCGAAAATATAGGCCGTCTAGAGGCACCAAAAACATCTCATGGCTATGAATACTAGAATATCTCTGATAGTGCCAACATGCTCCGTTGAAGGTAATCGATTGTCATTCTGGCGGTGCAAAGTCGAATCCATATTTCATCTATACTACTGGCCATTAAAATTGCTACACCAAGAAGAAATGCAGATGATAAACGGGTATTCATTGGACAAATATATTATACTACAAGTGATATGTGATTACATTTTCACGCAATTTGGGTGTATAGAGCTTGAGAAATCAGTACCCAGAACAACCACCTCTGGCCGTAATAACGGCCTTGATACACCTGGACATTGAGTCAAAGAGAACTTGGATGACGTGTACAGGTACAGCTGCCCATGCACCTTAAACCACGATACCACAGTTCATCAAGAGTAGTGACTGGCGTATTTTGACGAGCCAGTTGCTCGGCCACCATTGAGCAGACGTTTTCAATTGGTGAGCGATCTGGAGAATGTGCTGGCCAGGACAGCAGTCGAACATTTTCTGTATCCAGAAAGGCCCGTACAAGACCGGCAACATGCGGCCTTGCATTATCCTGTAGGGTTGCGCCGGGATCGAATGAATGGTAGAGCCACGGGTCGTAACACATCTGAAATGTAACGTCCACTCTTCAGAGTGCCGTCAATACGAACAAGACGTGACCGAGACGTGTAACCAATGGCACGCCATACCATCACGCCGCGAAATACGTCAGTATAGTGATGACGAATACACGCTTCCAATGTGCGTTCACCGCGGTGTCGCCAAACACGGATGCGACCATCATGATGCTGTAAACAGAACCTGGATTCATCCGAAAAAATGACGTTTTGCCATTCGTGCACTCAGGTTCGTCGTTGATTACACCATCGCAGGCGCTCTTGTCTGTGAAGCAGCGTCAAGGGTAACCGCAGCCATCGTCTCCGAGCTGATAGTCCATGCTGCTGCAAACGTCGTCGAACTGTTGGTGCAGATGGTTGTTGTCTTGCAAACGTCCCCATCTGTTGACTCTGGGATCAAGACGTGGCTGCACAATCCGTTACAGCCATGCTGATAAGTTGCCTGTCATCTCGACTGCTAGCGATACGAGGCCGTTGAAATCCAGCACGGCGTTCCGTATTACACTTCTGAACCCACCGATTTCATATTTTGCTAAGTCATTGGATCTCGACCAATGCGAGCAGCAATGTCGCGATACGATAAACCGCAATCGCAATAGGCTACAATCCGACCTTTATCAAAGTCGGAAACGTGATGGTACGCATTTCTCCTCCGTACACGAGGCAACACAACAACGTTTCATCAGGAAACGCCGATCAGCTGCTGTTTGCGTATGAGAAATCGGATGGAAATTTTCCTGATGTCAGCACGTTGTAGGTGTCGCCACCGGCGCCAACCTTGAGTGAATGCTCTGAAAAGCTAATCATTTGCTTAATGCAGCATCTTCTTCCTCTCGGTTAAATATCACGTCTATAGCACGTCATCTTCGTGGTGTAGCAATTTTAATGGCCAGTAGTGTAAGTCTGGTGTTTGTGACTTAAATTCGATCAATTTCTCTTTCATGCCGTGTGAGAGTAAGTTATACTGCATTTTAAATATATATCATTTTTTTAAGACACTAAGACGTTATTTAATGTTTATGATGTTTTTCGAGGTATGTAATGACAAGAAGGAAACTTTTCCGCACGGGAAAATTTCTCCTTTCTAAATAACCAACGTAACACCGCCCCTAATTAAAATTAAGAAAAGATTTTTGACGTGCTTAGATGAGAGCAATACTATGTCTAAATTTCACAATTTTTATGTTATTTTTGTGGGAGATAGAGACTTTAAACATCATACTTGTTGCGAGTTAAATACCCAAACAATTGCATAAAGACGCCGTTTTCAGAACCAAGTGCACAGGAAACGCAATGCAGTACGAAATTTTTTTTTAAAGATTCGTTGCTGAGCGAGATATTTTAGTAATCAAAAATAATATTGCTGTGAGAGAATTAGTTTTTGAGATTTCACGTGATAAGTTGGAAGCTGTTTACGAACAGGAAAATTTAATCTGTTTCAAAAATATTAATATAACCCTTTCCCTTATTATGATTAAGAACAGACTTCTGACATGCCGAGAGACACTATAGAGGTCTACACAGCACCTTAATTTGAGATTTTCTTGTGGAAGATAGTGGCCTTAAAGTACCTTTCTATCGCCGCAGAGAGCGATGCGGTGTGGCGGCCTGCAGATTGTACGTGACGAGATAACACCGCAACTTCGGAGCTCAAATGGCAAGTGAAAACTATTTTAAATCAGACTATAGTCCACAACTATAAGGAATTTTATATACACCCGGTATAGCCAAGGGATGCCGTATATCTTGTGCCGTTCTTAAATATTCTTTTATCTCCCTGGTGTATCTGGAATATTATGAAAAACAGCCTGTCATTCCTAAAGTTTAAGTCATGTTAATACCAGCCGTGAAAGCTTACATTGTAGGATCAAACCATAGTGAGCTGGTGGGCGTATCCGTAACACTGTACCATCGTATGGTACAATGATTGACTTGCGCACATCTTCCAGTGCGGTCAATCTGAATGACGTTAATACAAGTGGAAGACACCCTCTCTGTGACGAAAATGGAATAGCAAGAGAAGCGGAGCTATTGTGTCTGAAAACAGACGCATCATAATGAAGCCGATGTTGGGAAAAGTGAAACTTATGCATGTATTAGTTTTCAACGACCCAGAACGAATTTTCATTCTGCAGTGAAGTGTCCGCTGATTGGAAACTTCCTGGTAAGCTACAACTGTGTACCGGACCTGGATGTGAACCTAGGACCTTTACCTTTCGCGGACCAGTGCCCTAGCAACACTTTTTCTTATTTTTAAATTACCGATGGGATCGTCAGACCTGTTAATCACCGATTGTGATGAGTTTTAGGTATGTTGTTGTGGGATCCATGCTGAATACCTGGGTAGCGGAGTTTCATGCGACGTCCCCTAGCTTCCGAGCAAATCGACATTAAGTTTTATGCGTAACTCTTGCACTCGAAATGTGAAAAACGTTTCGACAGAGCGAGCCTACTAAAGTGGCTATGGGTCCCACGGCTCTTTTTCCAATCAACTTCGATGGGAACCAAGCGTATTTGATCATTACTGAGAAAGAAGATGCAAAAAATTGATGCAGAATTAAAGTTTTATTTTCTTTTTTCGGAATCTCCCCTCGAAGCGAATTCTCTATTAGTCTTTAACAAATGGGAAATATTTTGATTTTTTTCGTAAAAATTTTAACCTGCCTGTAAAAAGAGACATCACGGGATTGGCGAAGCGGAGTACTTTCGGCAGGATAATTCTTACCGTGCAGAAGCATGCTACTCTTTCATCTACACACATGTGGTCATTAAGTGTCGGCTCAGCCTGTCCTATTCGGTAATCAATAACGTAACAAAAATTTCTTGTCCCACGTACGGAATAAAGACAGATTTTCCCTGAGTCCCTGCAGGTAAAAATTGCATTTTTAAATTTATGATTCAAGTCGTCAACTCTTGTTTGGAGAATCCGACCAATTTTTTGAATAAAGCCACTAGTCTGGTACTCAGGACAGATCCCTCTACAACGCACCTAACGCTCATCAAAATTAGTGATTAACAGGTCTGATGGTCCTAAAACTGTCCTAACTTCTTCTTCATTATTTCGACTGATTCCTATGACCACTAATGATCAGTTAAAATTGTTTTATGAAACTTTGACGGGATTGTCATTCGGCTAAGTGTTCTATAATGATTTCCACAGTGTCCTACAAGGAAGTATGCAGCTGATACTTTTCCCCATCGTGTCAGTTAAGTTGTAAAATGTGAAAGAACTTTGCTGCACGTAACATAGGTTCTATAGAACAACGATCACCTACACGCTTCGTCAACTGTTTATGATTAAAGCGCCATCCACTTGCGCAGTTAACACAATCCAACGCAGGCTCTTCCATCCTGAACCAATATGTCTGTGATATTATCTGGTAGATACCGTCTTGTGGCCAAGATAGACACAAAGCCCATGCCTACTACAATAGTACAATTTTATATGCCAACTAGCACTGCAGATGATGAAGAAATTGATGAAATGTATGATGAGATAAAAGAAATTATTCAGGTAGTGAAGGGAGACGAAAATTTAATAGTCATGGGTGACTGGAATTCGTCAGTAGGAAAAGGGAGAGAAGGAAACATAGTAGGTGAATATGGATTGGGGGGAAGGAATGAAAGAGGAAGCCGCCTTGTAGAATTTTGCACAGAGCATAACTTAATCATAGCCAACACTTGGTTCAAGAATCATAAAAGAAGGTTGTATACCTGGAAGAATCCTGGAGATACTAAAAGGTATCAGATAGATTATATAATGGTAAGACAGAGATTTAGGAACCAGGTTTTAAATTGTAAGACGTTTCCTGGGGCAGATGTGGATTCTGACCACAATCTATTGGTTATGAACTGCAGATTGAAACTGAAGAAACAGCAAAAAGGTGGGAATTTAAGGAGATGGGACCTGGATAAACTGAAAGAACCAGAGGTTGTAGAGAGTTTCAGGAAGAGCATAAGGGAACAATTGACAGGAATGGGGGAAAGAAATACAGTAGAAGAAGAATGGGTAGCTCTGAGGGATGAAGTAGTGAAGGCAGCAGAGGATCAAGTAGGTAAAAAGACGAGGGCTAATAGAAATCCTTGGGTAACAGAAGAAATATTGAATTTAATTGATGAAAGGAGAAAATATAAAAATGCAGTAAATGAAGCAGGCAAAAAGGAATACAAACGTCTCAAAAATGATATCGACAGGAAGTGCAAAATGGGTAAGCAGGGATGGCTAGAGGACAAATGTAAGGATGTAGAGGCTTGTCTCACTAGGGGTAAGATAGATACTGCCCTCAGGAAAATTAAAGAGACGTTTCGAGAGAAGAGAACCACTTGTATGAATATCAAGAGCTCAGATGGCAACCCAGTTCTAAGCAAAGAAGGGAAGGCAGAAAGGTGGAAGGAGTATATAGAGGGTTTATACAAGGGCGATGTACTTGAGGACAATATTATGGAAATGGAAGAGGATGTAGATGAAGATGAAATGGGAGATAAGATACTGCGTGAAGAGTTTGACAGAGCACTGAAAGACCTGAGTCGAAACAAGGCCCCGGGAGTAGACAACATTCCATTTGAACTACTGATGGCCTCGGGAGAGCCAGTCATGACAAAACTCTACCATCTGGTGAGCACGATGTATGAGACAGGAGAAATACCCTCAGACTTCAAGAAGAATATAATAATTCCAATCCCAAAGAAAGCAGGTGTTGACAGATGTGAAAATTACCGAACTATCAGTTTAATAAGTCACAGCTGCAAAATTCTAACGCGAATTCTTTACAGACGAATGGAAAAACTGGTAGAAGCCGACCTCGGGGAGGATCAGTTTGGATTCCGTAGAAATGTTGGAACACGTGAGGCAATACTGACCTTACGACTTATCTTAGAAGAAAGATTAAGAAAAGGCAAACCTACGTTTCTAGCATTTGTAGACTTAGAGAAAGCTTTTGACAATGTTAACTGGAATACTCTCTTTCAAATTCTGAAGGTGGCAGGGGTAAAATACAGGGAGCGAAAGGCTATTTACAGTTTGTACAGAAACCAGACGGCAGTTATAAGAGTCGAGGGGCATGAAAGGGAAGCAGTGGTTGGGAAAGGAGTAAGACAGGGTTGTAGCCTCTCCCCGATGTTATTCAATCTGTATATTGAGCAAGCAGTAAAGGAAACAAAAGAAAAATTCGGAGTAGGTATTAAAATTCATGGAGAAGAAGTAAAAACTTTGAGGTTCGCCGATGACATTGTAATTCTGTCAGAGACAGCAAAGGACTTGGAAGAGCAGTTGAACGGAATGGACAGTGTCTTGAAAGGAGGATATAAGATGAACATCAACAAAAGCAAAACGAGGATAATGGAATGTAGTCAAATGAAGTCGGGTGATGCTGAGGGAATTAGATTAGGAAATGAGACACTTAAAGTAGTAAAGGAGTTTTGCTATTTAGGGAGTAAAATAACCGATGATGGTCGAAGTGGAGAGGATATAAAATATAGACTGGCAATGGCAAGGAAAGCGTTTCTCAAGAAGAGGAATTTGTTAACATCGAGTATAGATTTAAGTGTCAGGAAGTCATTTCTGAAAGTATTTGTATGGAGTGTAGCCATGTATGGAAGTGAAACATGGACGATAACTAGTTTGGACAAGAAGAGAATAGAAGCTTTCGAAATGTGGTGCTACAGAAGAATGCTGAAGATAAAGTGGGTAGATCACGTAACTAATGAGGAGGTATTGAATAGGATTGGGGAGAAGAGAAGTTTGTGGCACAACTTGACTAGAAGAAGGGACCGGTTGGTAGGACATGTTTTGAGGCATCAAGGGATCACAAATTTAGCATTGGAGGGCAGTGTGGAGGGTAAAAATGGTAGAGGGAGACCAAGAGATGAATACACTAAGCAGATTCAGAAGGAAGTAGGTTGCAGTAGATACTGGGAGATGAAGAAGCTTGCACAGGATAGAGTAGCATGGAGAGCTGCATCAAACCAGTCTCAGGACTGAAGACCACAACAACAACAACCGTCTATTTATGAAGAAAAACTGACCAAGATCGCTGATATGGAACAAAATCACACTCCAGCCCTACACAAAATAAATACATATAAGTTAAACACATAAACAGATAAAACATACATAATATTATTAAGCAAGTGCTGCTGTTGCAGTAAATTGTTCTGCTGGGTTACTGTTTACTATTCAAGATGGATATATGGGTATGCAATGCAACTTTGTATACGAAACCGTCTTTTACGAAGGTAGTAAATTTCATACGTGTTTGCTAATTACCATTAGCAATTTTAATTTGTTAGAATTCATACTGTCCCTGACCGAAACTAATTATCAAGGAGTACAAGAAACAAAGAAAGAAATGCTCCGTGATTGGAATAAAGTAAATGGCAGCACTAAGGAATGGACTTTAAATAATGTGGCTGGAAACTGTTTCGACTGAGCTGGGTGCCATTATGTTAGTAGACTGTTCTGTCTGGCGCCAATAGCTCAAGGGTAGTATAGACTATCCCTCTTGCGGCCCCGTTGCCAATATCTAGAGGAAGAGTTGGTATCTGTGGATTGTGTCCTCAGAAACTCTTTGTTTGCCGATATATATATACAGGTTCGCTGGCCCGAGAGGGAGACTTTTAACCTGTGCATGTGCATTCAGTGTCTTCTTTGTGTTTTAAGAATCGCCAACTGTGTTTCGTAACTTTATGATGACTTTTTTAATTGTCCCCCCATGAACGTCTCCTTGTCAGTGTATTTTTACCTCCATTATCTCCCTTTACTCTGTTTTATGTTCCCCTTTTTTATCGCCTTATATATGTAACATTTTTTCTTGTCTTAGTTGTCATGTCACTCGGCTGAAGAGCGGCAGATTGTGCCGCTGACAGCCCTCCCCTGCCCATATGGTGCAGGGGAATGAAATCACAATAAAGGAAAAAAAACGACACCAAGTTTGGGGATTGGCGGTAGCGTCGCGACAAGAGGCGGTCACCAGGTCTGAGCGGCCGAAGCCATGAGCTGCGCAAGCAGGGCCTGCGCAGAGGAAGGGTACCGGAGTACTTCACTGGGGTCAGAGTAGACTACAAGCAGCAGGCCGACATCCGGTCGGTTTGTTGGCAACGTTTGTGTCGGACGACCTCTCGTGGCCTGGCTGCTCCCTTCTACCTGGCCTGGTTGTCATCAGCACCACTCAGCAACCACCGTGACGCACTGTGGATCCATGGAGCTGCTTGCTGATAAAGGGGAGTACCATTCTGTAATCCTCGTGGTGATTTGTGTCATTGTCTACCCGACCTCCTAATTATTTTCTGGTTTCTAACCGACCCTCAGAGTCTCACTCGGTCGGCTCTTTGGTCGTAAACATAGGCCGTAGTACTGCATTAGACACTAGTTGCCGTTCGAAAATTTGTTCTGATATTATATTGCCCTTCCTTTCTACTTCATACCCGATCATTAATGTTTTAATGAATCGTCTCCTAGTCGGAAATACAGTCGGAACAATTGTACCAAGGCACAGGTTGCCGTTAAATGAAATGAAATGTCGTGTGACGAGGGCCTCCCGTCGGGTAGACCGTTCGCTTGGTGCAAGTCTTTCGATTTGACGCCACTTCGGCGACTTGCGCGTCTATGGGGATGAAATGATGATGATTAGGACAACACAACACCCAGTCGCCGAGCGGAGAAAATCTCTGACCAAGCCGGGAATCGAACCCGGGCCCTTTGGATTGACAGTCTGTCGCGCTGACCACTCAGCTACCGGGGGCGGACTGCCGTTAAATGAACAGGGGTCTTGTGGTTAGATTTAGATGTTAACCGGTTCAGTTCCTTGATTTTAATTATATTTGAGATAATCTAAACTACCTGTTGTACTAAGCTGTGCGTTTCTATCTTTGAAAGACCGGGTCATTATTGGCGTATTTTTAACTGCATCTTTTGGTTCCGCCGAGTGAGTTCTCTTGTAATAAGTGCTCAAAGGTAAGTTTTAAAACGTTCCTTCAGAGCTGCCTTCATAACTGAGAAGCAATTTAACTTTTGAGATATTAAGAGCCAACTGTCACCTGGGCTCTAGTCAGAATAAGATTGTCAAAATGGACGGGTCGGGATTCAGTCGCACCTTGTTGCTGATTGAAGGGAAAAGGTTCCTCGCTTTGAAGTAAGCTTTATCATTGTCATAATTGTTTCCTAATTTGTTTGACCTTTAAGCATAGGTGCGCATCTTAACCCCGAACCTTTCGAAATACAGTTTCCAAATATAAAAAAAATTGAGTAATTGAAACACTCTTATCATCAGTATTTCTTATGTTTTCATTTGTTGCAGAAGGGCATTTAATAAGAGAAACTGTGTCCAGAGCGGTAATAAACATCGCTGTTTCACACGATAACGGGCGGGCTGCAGGTCCGGGCCATTGTAATTATTGTCATGTTGTTCTTTTTTTTATATCTCTTGTAAAACCTTATTCATTTCACAAATTTGTTAATTTGTAAAGAAAACAAAATTATGATTATATGCTGTTAAATAAACAGGGCCGGCCGGTGTGGCCGTGCGGTTGTAGCCGCTTCAGTCTGGAACCGCGTGACCTCTACGGTCGCAGGTTCGAATCCTGCCTCGGGCATGGTTGTGTGTGATGTCCTTAGGTTAGTTACGTTTAATTAGTTCTAAGTTCTAGGCGACTGATGACCTCAGAAGTTAAGTCGCATAGTGCTCTGAGCCATTTGAACCAACCAAATAAACAGGTTGTGTGAAAAATGTTACATTCGTGGGTCCTCCCCTCGAAGTTTTTCTTAATACCAGTAAATATCACGTCTCTTCGACTTCAAGTCGTTTTTGACTGATTAAAAATGCCTATTTTGCATCAGGAGCACTATCTGTAATCACGTGAGTTGACAGTGTTAATAGAACAAAAATTATTTAATCTTTATCTTCGGAATGTCGTTGCTAAATATTAGCTTTGGAATTACCACAAAGTAGCGAAGTAATAGAAAACCAACGTCCTCTGCATAAATCGTTACGTCAACACACTTTGTTATGTAAAACTACGTAAAGTTCTGATATCGATCTAGTCTCTTACTGTCAAATGTAATTTCCATTTGATGTGTTACTAGAGGACAACTGTTAAACCGTAAGTCGAAAACTAATTGGAGCCTATGTAACGCTCTTTAACAGTATTTGTCATTTGGAGTTTGTGTTGATGCTCCACAGCAGTGAAATGTCGGTTGGCAGTCGACAGTGAAATTGCAAAGATGTGTATTCTACAGCTTCCTACCTAAGACAACTGCTCCAAGATCTCTGGTGCCGAGGCTCCGTTGTCTCGATGATCGCTGACTTGGCGGCAATATGGCGATGAAAATCTAATGACTAAGAGAAAATTATGCTGAAAATTAAATAACGCTCATTGCGTCTGCTCCGAAGTGTCACACTGTCAAAATAAACCATAAAATAAACTTTCGCTGTTCGAAACGCAACGGGAGGGGACAGATCGGTTTAACTGAATATTATGAACAATGATAAAATTTTCTCGCGCTCCCAGCCGCGTCCAGTGGTTTAAGAATCACGAGATTTCGGCCGAGTTCTCCTCGGCCATTGTCAATGGCCGAGGAGAACTCGGCCGAAAGCTTGTGGATTTTAAAGCACTGGACGCGGCTGCAAGCCCGAGAAAATTTTATCAGTATATATCGCAGCGAAACTATGCATCCGTGTACTATGACCATTGCTTTTCATAAACAGCAGTGGACGGCTAGTTGAGTATGAACTTTGTCGTGCAGTTTGCCCATTTATTTACACATCACAAAATTAAATTGTTTAGAAGCTCGGCCCACACACATATTTAGATACAATTTTGAGGATTCTGGATCAGACAATACACAGTTCACTGCTACAAATGACGACAGTCCGTTTTACCCGTAGTAGTCTGTTTCACTCGTAGCTGCAACGCAAAGTATCTAAAAGTCTGTCTAATTAACAATAACATGTAGACAACTTTTACTAGACTGCTCGTAATGAACTGTAGTGCAGCACAATTTTCAAAGCTCGCTTGCTGTTGTCTTTGAAGAGTTCTGTTTCTGTGATATATTGTAAGTCTCCTTGGTGTGTTCTATGATAAATATTCCAGAGTCTTCTTTCTTTCAAACTTCTCTCATCTCCTTCTCCCATCTTCTTGTATTACATTCTCCGCCTTACAAATTCAATGACCAATATTCCTCAGAAAAGTTCTACTCCTTCTACCACTAATAAACAGCTCTTTCTCAGAACTTTTCGACAGCTTAATTCTGCAAACACTACCGCGACATTAGCACAAGTCCTCGTCTCTCCTTGAACTCAGTTGCTCCTCAAATGTCTCTCCGTTCATAAAGCTATGCAAAGATATTAATTTTCCTACAGGACCGAAACTCCTAGAGTAACACCATGGAGGTAAAAAAAGAAGGGAAGTGTCATTATGTCACAAACTTGAAGCCGATGTCCGCCATGTTAAATAGCCCAACTGCGGTGATTGGGTACTTCCCGTGACGTCACTGACGTGCCCGTGCCCCATTACGACAGTGTTGGGTGGTGCTTTGACTGTATGCAGACGTAGCTGTTTCATCAAAAATGCCAGCCTGCGGTGTTTATGGGTGCACTAATCGAACCGATCGTAATATAAAGTTTAAAAGAATCACATTTCATTCGTAAGGGTACATTCATTATTGCTGCACTGTTTACTTTTTTTTAATGGTTTTATTTCTGTCATTAGATTTTAGGTTTGTCTTACTTTCCTCAGTGTCCTTTCTATCCCTTCTTTCCTGTGTTATTCATTTCCTTTGTAATGCGCCACACCGGCTTCAGCCAGAAAAAAAGCGCATCACTTGGAACACCTCAACTTGTTATCGATTTTTGTGTGCTAGAAGAATGAAGAAATTAAGTTGTTTGTATAGTTTTCTTATATTTTTATGAAGCAGTTATTTAGAAACACATTATCGGCTGGTGTAGAAAATGATTATTTCGCCCAATTTGGTATAGTGTAGATATAGGAAAATCTCCAACTTATTGAAGTGTGAGATTAATGTTGCGTTGCGCTGCTTAACTGCCACGCGATGGTAGGCTTAGATGGTGTATGTGAAAAGACGCGTTCACGTGCGGTCGTTTAGTTATTTTGTGGTTCAGGATTAAAACACGCACTGAGGGATAGAAGCGTTGCATTGCATTATTGTGGTTGAAAAGGTGTACGCAAGCACCGCGGGGTAGTGACTTAGCGATATTTGGTTAGGATTGAATGTGTGACTTCGGCGTGAGCGTCGCAGTGTAGTAAACTCCGGAAATCTCATTGGACGCACTGAATGTGTAGTCTGTATTAAAGAGAACGGTCGTCCTACGTAATATTTATTTATTGAGAAACAGTCAGAAGTTTACTGAGAATATGATGGCTTTCCCCCTTGACCCTAAACGATAAATGGAGAATCATTTACAAGAGAACACGCTAACTCTTTCTGAAACTGATAATCGAGTGCTGTGTTTTGAGTTTAAAATATTAGTGGGTCGCGGAAGTCAACACCTGAAATCGTTCAGCTTTGCCTGATTATTTGAAATTCCTATAGCTGAAAAGTGGTGGTGACACTCAGGTTTTTTGTTTCTTTGTTAACTACATTTCCGCTTAGTAGGACTCAGAATAGAGAAGCAACATCAATAAAACGTTGACTCATACCTGTGGATGGTGTAATTGCAGGAAATAAAGGAACCAGTTGTAAACTGGAAAAAGTCAGTACCTGACTTGTCCTTTACCCCCAAACTATTAAAAGAAAAAAAATAACCCAAGGCTTGTTTGAAAGCAGAGTAATATCTTGAATATATCTTTTCGAAATAAAGTAAATCCAAAGGCCAATAAATTAAGACTGGAATATTGGTAAAAGCGAAGTTCAGAAAATTAAAGAGAAGGAATAGCATTTGTCAGTGATCGAGTTGCAACGAAAAGAAAGGTAATTAATCTTTAGACTGGAAAAGCAAGTTTGCGTATTATGGAAGAGTGATAAATTATAGATAAAAAGTTATTCTATTTAATTCTGAAAAGCTGAGATTAGCGAAATAGTTTATTAGGATAAAATTTCATCATAGTCAAGGATATTGTTGCAGCTAGGAGCTACTTATCGAGGTTATCGTTGATTGACAACGAGACATAAGCAGTTCACACTGATCGTGTGTATACACAATTATTAGTCGAAGCTTTAAAAAAGGAGGAACTACAAGAGCAACGGATGTTTATGACGTATTTATCGCTTATATACGAAAGCTATCGTTTCTGGTATCCACGTTGTTGAAAAAGTGTTTTGGTAGTGTTCTCAGAGTATACAGGGTAAACTTCACTGCAGATTGCTGTTATTGGCAAAGTAAATACATCAGCCCTACTCCCCGTAGGCTCTCGCATTTATTATTTTCCTGGTTATTGATACTAGCTTTGGTAGTTGTTTATCTGTCGAACCTAGTGATCCCTGATAGACGCGTTTATGTAATTAATATCCAGATAGCTACCACTGACTCATTATACCACGAAAAGTGTTAGTGTCCATTCTTTCATACATAGTGATGTCGTGTAGTGTAATTTATAGCGTGAGAAGCTGAATATCAAATCTGACGTCACATCGTAGTGTTAGTACAGACGATTATTTCGTCACACAGATAACGCTCCTACGATCGCAGGTTCGAATCCTGCCTCGGGCATGGATGTGTGTGATGTCCTTAGGTTAGTTAGGTTTAAGTAGTTCTAAGTTCTAGGGGACTGATGACCACAGAAGTTAAGTCCCACAGTGCTCAGAGCCATTTGAACAGATAACGCCGTTGAGTGTAGACAAGGTTTTGTCAGGACAACTTACTGTAGTATTACGAGAATGATCTATGTGGCATTTTCACCCACGTATTGCAGGGCTAATACAGCGTACAGTATATCTCCTACGACTTAGTGGTATCTAAAGGGTGACAGTACATCTTCAAAGTCTCAAACGCTCAGACATCCGAGCCACACTTTATCAACGGCCTCGTCTCCTACACAGGGCTACGTAACCGCTCTGATTGTTGGGGCAGCTTTTGATGCCCTAAATTCCTCTCGCCGATAATTATTATTCATTTTTCACATTTCCTCGCCCTTTGAAAAAGATCCTGACTAGGACAGCCGGAGAGAGCGGTCATATGCGCGTGAGTTTTGTGTGTATAATTGTATAAATATGTATGTGTGCTGTGCTTCCTTTCTGAAAAAGACTTTGGCTGAAAATTTATGTGAACACTCTTTTTGTCGTGCCTGCCTTGCGCTCTGCGTGTGAGTAGCAATCTATCCGTTTCACTGTATAGTTATTCCTTCATGAAGTTCGTTGTGCGCCGGCCGAAGTGGCCATGCTGTTAAAGGCGCTGCAGTCTGGAACCGCAAGACCGCTACGGTCGCAGGTTCGAATCCTGCCTCGGGCATGGATGTTTGTGATGTCCTTAGGTTAGTTAGGCTTAACTAGTTCTAAGTTCTAGGGGACTAATGACCTCAGCAGTTGAATCCCATAGTGCTCAGAGCCATTTGATCCATTTGAAGTTCGTTGTAAATAATCCACTGCGCTTCAACAGGAACGATGATGTACGTAATTACAACACCAGAAGGAAAAAATGACTTTCATTACGCCACATTAAAGTTGCCTGTAGCACAAACAGGAATTCACATTGCTGCAACCAAAATTTTTGATCACTTAACCATTGATATTAAATGGCTGACACACGGCAAAGTAAATTTTGAAACTAAACTAAAAATGTTTGTCTTTGTTAACTCCTCTTATTCCGCGGAAGACTGTTATAGCTGTAATATGTAAATGATAATGGGTAGGAATTACTAACATGTCTGTATTTAATTAAAAAACGAAAAAAACTAAAATGATCAGCGTGGAAGCATATTTAAAAAAAGTTGGCCGTATATAATGACCCGTTCCATATCATTACGATTCATCGTGCAAGTGAGACTATGGAAAACGAAACTAAGTAACTACTGGTATATCATAAAATATGGTACCGATTTATATACACGGTGATTATAATTAAACTTTCAAACCGTTGTAGAAATAACACGACTGGTCAGAATGACGTCAAATTCCAGTGAAATATTATCGGAGAAGGGGGAAAAAGTATGGCAGAAAAAAAATAGTTACAAAGTGTAGCAATAGATGGCGCTGTAAGTGTCATAATTTAATAGTAGTCGACTACAAATGAATCATAGATCAATTCCTAAGGTGTACGTTTGACGTTAAACCAGCTGTACTAATCAGTGTGGATGACTGTACAGGTGTGCTACTGTTAGTTACATAAACCTATCCATCACGGCAAGGTCGTATCACATCGGATGGGAAAACTCTGTTTTTAATTGTCCTGAGGCCAAAAACTGCATAAAAAGCATCAGTCACATCGATTTTAATAGTCCTGTGGCCAATAAGGGCATAAAAGGTATCAATCAAAATCAAATCTCATTATTAATTTC
The DNA here is from genome assembly GCF_023864275.1 of Schistocerca cancellata. Lineage (NCBI taxonomy): Eukaryota > Metazoa > Arthropoda > Insecta > Orthoptera > Acrididae > Schistocerca > Schistocerca cancellata. The sequence goes on from NC_064627.1 coordinate 203,673,677, forward strand.
CGTGTGACTGAAGCAAAATTTGTTGAAATCGAGAAACAGCATGTTCCACAACTGATCGAAATGTTTCCGGACTCACATTCAGAATGTGAACACATCTTTCGAATATCCCCACAGCCAGAAGTCACACGGATTAAGATCAGGCGATCCGGACGGCCAAGCTGTAGGGAAATGGTGGCTCATTTCCGAAATGGCGCTTCAGCAGCTGCTTAACTGGATTTTCAGTGTGCGGAGGTGCGCCATCTGGCATAAAAATAATCCCATCCACGCTGTTAGAGAGCTGGAATGACGTGGTTGCGCAAAAGTCACTCATAGTGCTTACCAGTGACGGTACAGGTAACAGGACCGGATGCACCTATCTCTTCGAAAAAATATGTCCCTATGATAAGTGATGCCGCAAACCCGCACCAGACAGTGACCTTTTCATGATGAAGTGGTACTGTTTGATTTGCGGGTGGATTATCCGTTGCCCATATCAGACATTTCTGTATATTGACATATCCTGTCAGATGGAAGTGGGCTTCGTCTGTCCACAAAATCTTCCACGGCCAATCATTGTCCAATTCCATGCGAGAAAGAAATTCTAAAGCAAAGGTCCCTCTTGCTGGCAGGTCAACAGGAAGCAACTCGTGCACATGGGTAATTTCGAATGGATAGCAAAGAAGAATGTCCCGTAGGATTTTACGTATCGTGCTCACGGGTATGCCAATGTTTGGGCAATCCTCCGTGCACTACACGTTTGCACACCACCACTCGTCTCCTCCTGCACTGCTGTGGCCACTGCTTCCACTGACGTCCAGTCAACTCGTTTCCTCCCTCTACCAGGTTGCACACCAAAACAACCCGTCTTATCGAATTTTCGAATTATTTTCTCCAGACCCACAGAGGTCATCGGACCAACGCCTTTTTTTCAAATCCTTCAGTGTCCGGAACTTCTTCAGAGCGACGTGTGCATAGTCATCATTTTTGTGATAAAGCTTTACAAGTAGAGCGCAATCCAGTATTGAGACCGTCATGGCGAACGTCGCAGACACGAAATGAGGAAAAGCCGTGTACCTGGCGTGTTTGTACCAACTTTATCGGGTTGTGCGCATGACAACCGTTTTCATTTACGTATTCTGATACATACGGCACCACATATCGATCAATTTTCACACTATGGTTTTTTTTCTTCTGCCACACGTTTTCCTACTCCTCCTCCTCCGATAATATTCCGTTGCAATTTGACGTCATTCTGACCAGTGATGTTATTTCTACAGCGTTTTGAAAGTTTAACTTTAATTATAACACCATGTACTTTGAAAACATCAAAATGAAACTAAAAAGTAAAATCAAACAGATGACCATAGTTGATGTACATTACAACTGTGCTTTTTTTATTGTTCCTGAAAAACTGACTGTTACTGGCGAGAAATATTCCGGGAAAAGAAGCAAATAGGCTACTGCTGGAAAGGTATCCCTACATCTTATACAGGTCAGGCTATCAATACTAAAAGTTATCGAACACTTGTTAAAGCTAAATATCAATTTTAAGGGATCTTAAGCGTTTCAGACCATTCCCTTAATCGCATTTATAGTATTCCACATGCTGGAAGATCTTAAAAAGATTATATCGTTTCTTTATCCTTTAAGTTGCTATTATTGGCCTCTCATCATAGGTAAGATTTCAAAGTGAGAAGATGGGTAAACTACAGTGAGACTAATGCACTGACAATCCAATAAAACAAGAATTCTATTATACGTGGAGGTATACCTCTATGTAGTTCTGTTTCTTTGACATTTCAATAATAATTCACTTTGTTGACACGCACAAGATACGAAAGCATGCCTTGCTTCCTTCCTCATTGCACACGTGTACGGGCTATCAAAGAACACGTTGTGCATACGAGATGAAAGCTGAAAATGTAACGAACAAGAGTTTCAGAGTTCCAGTTCGTATGCTATCGATACAAATACAGTAAAAGTGGACTTAATGGATTACGAAAGAATGCTTGTCACAACACTTCCTTCTGTTCTGGTTATCCGAAATACAGTAGCAAAAAACAAGTTACGTTAACGAGGCCAAACGTTCCGTATTTCTAGAACAAATACGCATTCAAGAACAGAGAAACGTTCAAAATTGCCTTCCTGACACTATATTATTCACGAAGCTCTATAATTTTTAGTATTTAAAACAGTTGTTGTGCGCGTACGAAAGAAATAATGAACAAGAAGCAGTCGTAAACAGTAGTCTTCTAGTGTTCTGGTCTACTTAAAATGGTGGCAGGCCCCGCCCACTCTGACTTCAAAACAACGTACAGCGTAAGTCGGCAGCATAGACCGTAGACCGCGATGTCCGTATCACTGCCTTGTTAAGGGTTGAAATCACCATCTAAGTCACGTGACTCGGGCAGAAAACAGAGTTCTGTCTTTACGCGCGGTGTGAAGTGGAGCTGACAGTTACAGGCTTTCTCATTTATAGCTGAAATCAAGCACTGATTTTGGCAATCCAACGAACTGTAATACTACCGTTACACATGTAGTAGTGTAGTTAAGTTAGTTTCTCTGAAATTCCTGGTAATAATGCAATGGTTAACATTTTTAGATGTGGTCAAGTTGAAACGTATTGACAGCTCTTTTTAACAAGCGACAGAATCACTGTTCTTTAATGAATATATTTTTCCTTTTTTGCACGGTGAGTTCTTGTAGTTCACCTCTTCCACAGGAGTGGAAGACGAAACAAAATGAAATGATCGTATGGCAGTGTTGGCCGGGAGGCCCCATGCGGGGAAGTTGGGCCGCCGCATTGCAAGTCCTTTTTATTTGACGCCACTTCGGCGACTTGCGTGTCAATGATGATGAAGAACACATCACTAGGCAGAGAACATCCCTGAATCCGCCGGGAATCGAACCCGGGTCCCCGGAAGCGGGAAGCGAGAACACTACCGCAAGACCACGATCTGCGGACAGTGGAAGACGAAATAACAGTATCTCACGCACCATTAGTTTTCTAACGATTTGACAAGAATATGTGCGAAATGTTTTAGTATGCTTCTGTAAGAAAGGAAATTCCTTTATGTGCATAATGTCAGGTATTTACACAAAATTAGCGCATATATTTTCCGACTTTCTCTTAATCCAGTACAGATACCGAAAAGATATAAAAATAGGAACCGTAATGTATTACAAAACGTTGCTTATACTTGTGTATTGAGCTAGATATTAACAATATGTCATCTCAAAAATTCATCAATTTTTACATCCAAGGACCAATATCCTTCTTAACTCTCAACTCATGGAAATATATCTGCAAGAATTTTGAAATAGTTCCCTTTCACAATTGAGATTTTCTTCTGTTTGTGAATGTGTAGGGTTAAAAGAAGAGTCTCTCTGCATATATGAAGGTCATTTATTATGCTGCTTATACAAAGCACAAAATTTGATCTGTAACGAAATTAAACTATAGATGGAGAACCCTTAGAGATGTCAAATGAGTCAAGATCTACAGTAACAACAAGCAAGTTGTAGACAATCTGTATTAACATTGAAATAGCTAACTCTATATTGCATAGTTATAGTCATACCTACAACAGCTAATTAATTAAAGCAAAAAGAAAGTTACTTATATCTGCAAAAACTGAGTCTTGCTTGCAGTGCATTACTGTTTGACTTATAGCTTTACAACATACATTCGTACTCACCAAGTAACCATAAGATCGAGAACTACGATGTAATTCGTATTAAAAATGCAAGAATCCGTGGTAATGAGTATATTAATTACAAAGGGAATATTTTTCAAGCACTAAAAACAGGGACACCATGCTCGTACACTTGATTTATTTATCTTGAAATACCTTAGATCTAGACAGTTCTATAGGTTTGTGTTGTAGGTTATGCTTCAGTTTATTGCGTTTTGTTGATCTACGTGAACCCTAACTTACAATTACCCTATACCTTTAAGTCTTACATTTTTAAACTGATTTTAAGCGCAATGGGACTAACGTATTCTGCATTTTGTAGGTGCAGAATGAAATGTTTCAACAAGTTTTCTGAGCAGGACCAAATTGGCATTCTTACCAGAGGCGGAAGCTTTGCAAGCAAAGATGAACAAATTTTATAAAAGCCCATCCAGTGAAAAGTAGAACGTCTAGGTTGAAACATAATCACACAGATGACAAAGAATAGTTTGCCAAGCCTACGCATTCTATTGAACATGTGAACGGATTTACGTTTCTCGTTATGGATGGTAGACAACGAGTTAAGGTTTACAAAAAAGTGTTTCTGAGTTTTTATGCCATAGGGGATATTAAAGTTAGGAGACCGAAAAAGCTGATTTTAAAAGGTGAGTCGCTTGGAGATTTGAGAGGGCAACATAAGAACCGTAAGACTTTTCCAGAATATTATACCGACGAAATCAAAGACCACACTGTCTTTCTCCCTAAAAATTAGTCACTACTCGTCGACAGAAATACAATATTTGGAAGCAAGGCTTAACATAAAGAAAATGTACAACAAGTTGTTAGAAAAATATCACGGTGATGCAAAACATAGTCTTTATCATAAGGTGTTCAACGAACATTTTAACTGCTGGTTTGGAAGACCCAAAACTGACACTTGCTGTCAATGTGAGATGCTTAATACGCGAATCAAAAACCCTCAGCTTAATGATACAGCAAAACGAGTAGCTGTTGCACAGTTACTCGTGCACAAAAAGCGGGGTAACAACTTTTATACTTCGTTGTGTGAAACAAAACAATACTGTGCAGAACATGATAATGTTGTGCTTTTGTGTTTTGAGTACATGGCAAACATTTCTTTGCCCATAATCCCAGTTCAGGATGTCTGTAACCTTAGAAGGCTGTCAGTTTATCCATTTTGTATCCACAACAGCAGTACTGACACAACGTCCTTTTAGTTGTACCACCAACGGCTTGCAGGATATGGCAGCAATGAAGTTTGCTCTTTTATAATGAGGTATATCAATGATAATATACCACAAAATGTTGATGAATTGTACCTGTACAGTGATAACACACAATTATTAGGTTCCTACTTCCTCTTACAGACAGTGGAAGAAATGGTTCAAATGGCTCTGAGCACTAAGGGACTTAACTTCTGAGGTCATCAGTCCCCTAGAACTTAAAACTACTTAAACCTAACGACATCACACACATCCACGCCCGAGGCAGACTGTGGATGATTCAAAAAGATTGTGTACAGACCGCCCTTAAGGGGCCACTTTCATCTGCCCTGTAACAGAGTCTTTGGCTTTATCAAAAGAAAAGTAGGGAAACGTGACCGATATTACACAATAAAAGAAGTATGTAAAGTGATATTAAGGTGTACAATACAAAGTTTAGCGTTGATTTGATAGAAACAGAAAATATTTTGGATATTCACAAATAGTGGCCTCAGTTCTATAAAAGTACTGCTTCAGAAGAAACCAAATCTGAAAAGAAGGGAAAAGAGAATATTTTACTATTTCTAAGTACCATGAATTCTCGTTCCGGCAATCAAGTAAAGGAAAAGAAACAGTATCAGCTTTTGTTAATGGAATCCTCTACAAGACATTCAGACTAGCTATCCCGACACACTCATCTTTTTCTCTACCCACACACAAAGCATACACTGAAAGAATACCTATTCCTAAAAAGAAAATGGATGATCTAAAGAATCTTGTCCAGTTCGTCCCTGAGGAACATGGTTTCTTTTATGACGAAGTTGAAAAAGAACTGTGAAATTTAATTATATGAGACATTAATGTTAATCTGTGTTGAAACTTCCTGGCAGATTAAAACTGTGTGCCAGACCGAGACTCGAACTCGGGACCTTTGCCATTGTGTTTATTAAAACCCCATTCTCATGTATCTGTTACAGCCAATCTCAGTTGTGTATACAATGTTTAGTGTAAAATAAATAGCCTTCAAAAAGTCTCAATCATTCATTGCATTTTTTTTAACCTTTGTCTCTATGAATGTGCTACTGTCAGCCCTTTAGTTATGAAAGGATTCTTGTCAGACAACTTTGATAGGCACTATCATGCAATATAAACAATACAATTGTTTTTAATCATCGTAATTACTAGCGGTTTGTAGAATCAAAATAACTAGAATAAAAAACTTATCGTATTTAGTAATCTCAGGAAAAAAGTCTTTTTTTTTTAAATTTCCCAACACTTTTCTTTTAGTAACAAGAGCCCTTTCATAAATAACCGATTCAAATATGTAAATATCTATATGTATGAGTTACGTAATTTTTGTTGTTCTTAAATTGTAATGTCGTAAAATGCCCAATATTCTTGTAAAAATAATACTCGGATGAATCAAACTACTACTATTATTATTACTACTATTGCATATTGTAATTCCGCTTATATCTTTTGTCACAATCCTCTATGGACGTTGAACACTGTTACTACACCCTACTGCAAGCGTTATTTTCGGTAACAGAAGCTTAATTTCGGAGAGGATTAATTGCATATTTTCCCGTGGTTTCGTACTGCAGTCGGTAGCCTGGACTACAGCATGTAATGGAAAGTGCTGGGCATCCACTGCGATAAGACCGCCGTTCGTCTGTTCCGTATCGATGCTACGTCACGCACATGCAGCAGCAAGCGTACACAGCCGATGCGCGCCGTTATGTAAAGGTCGTTGATATCGGCCTTGTACCGATGATTATCGCGCTAGAGAGATAACTCATCGGAGACTTGCTTACAAACGTTACTCGTCTAAAACGGCGGAACGAGAAAATGTACTGTGCAGTGGAGCCAGGAGATTAGAAAGCACAAGTCATAGTGTACTGGCACGCCGCGAAAATTCCATGGAGACACGATGACCTAGCTTTCAATTAGACCACTATCTGAGACTCCTGAAGTTCAACAGAGGAAACTGCCGCGCGCCAGAAGCTTGCTGCGTGTGGCTCAGTCCGCAGTGGTATCGGAACACGCAGAAATGGGAGGTGCCTTTTCAGGTAAGAAATCCGATATCTAATTTTGTCTGACGTCACGTTACAGCATGAAAATCTCTTAACCGGCTGCGGCGTATACAGAGAATTTAAACTTCTTGACACACCAAAGGGCATTGTACGCGAAGGACAAGGGCCGCCGGTCGAATATAAGTAACGTAAACAAAGTTAATGCTTTCAAACGATGACGGTTGTTGTACTTCCTACGCTTTTTAGAGGTACAATAGCACCAAAATGTTATGTGGTACGTTTTTATATCGCGCAGTTCACAGAAAACGCGTTCAAGTCTATGTGTGACGGTTATTTCCATCAAATTTATTGTCGACAAAGAGAAGGGAATAGAGCCTATTAATGAAAACACGATGGAAGCTGCTTCAACTATCAGTATTCGTGTACATAAGGTCACGACACCGTGGCGACTGGAATCCGAAATATCTATCCCAATGAGAAATCAGAAAACGTTTAAATATAGTTTTTAACCTTACGTATAAATTGTGTTGTAAGATAGCTGTTTTACGATGCTTGATACGTAGCAACGTGGAGCATTTCGTCTTGCTATGCTACCACTCCCAGGGTAAATAAACGCCGTTTTTAGGGTAACGTAGCTCAGTCGATAAAAATAGAACTCTTATAGGATCAGTTTCTTGTTCTTCTGTTAAGACCGCTTTTTCTCAGGAACCGGTAGAGGTATCAAGTGTAAATTGGTGTCAAATATTAAAGTCTACGCCGGCCGGTGTGGCCGAGCCTTTCTAGGCGCTTTAGTCTGGAACCTCGCGACCGCTACGGTCACAGGTTCGAATCCTGCCTCGGGCATGGATGTGTGTGATGTCCTTAGGTTATTTATGTTTAAGTAGTTCTAAGTTCTAGGGGACTGATGACCTCAGATGTTAAGTCCCAAAGTGCTCAGAGCCATTTGAACCATTTGAACTAAAGTCCACCGTTGCTTGGCGGTGTAAAACATTCAAGCTTCGAAGTCAATGCAATCACAAGATAGGTCATTAATGTCACATATTTTGATAGTCGAAAACTCACTCATCAAAACCTACAGATAAGCTATCTATCTACTCGTACATAATTGTGAACGATACCCCAGAGCGCGAGCCCTTCTCGCACTCGTCCGTCTTTTTTTTCGCAATATGTTTGTTTGCAAGGCCAACATAACAGCTGATATAAATAGTCATTATTAGTTTTACTGTTTAAGCTTACTTCAATCACGATTACTTTTCATGGAACGTGTTTCACTTTTATTTATACGGCGTATTCTGTGGTCGTTTTGGAAATATGGTATACGTAGTATGTCTCTACAGCTTTGTCTTTATACATTAAAAACATTATTTATTTATAAACTTGGTGCACAATTTACTTACGGTAATTTTTGCTCTTGTTGTGCTGAAGTCCTGTACTTTTTCTTTCGTTGATAGCGTAGGTTGATATCGAAAAACGAATTACACGTGGTGACACAATCACTTACTCAGGCACGCGGGGCTCGAGAAGAGGAGTGGCTGGCAGTCGGTGAAAATAAGCTGCGTCTGGTCAAGGCCACCACGCGGCCATGGCGTACGTCCTACCAGTCATGCAGGCGGGATGAGGTTCTCCTCACTCGCCTCCGCATCGGGCACAGTCCTTTAACGCACGGTTTTTACTCCGGCGGGAGGACCCCCCAATCTGCAGTGCTTGTGGCGTCCAGATTACGGCCCGCCACATTTTACTTGACTATCCTTTATTCTCTGACCAGAAGGCGGTGGTTTCCTTGCCACCGGATTTGCCCTCTATTTTGCAAGGCGACGCAACGACTGTGGTTAAGGTCTTCCGGTTTTGTGTCCTGTCTAATTTGTTGCCTCGGATTTTAGGAAGAGGATTTTAATGTGCTGCTGTGTGACTGGCTCACCCAGGCTTTAGGTAAGAGGTCCGCCACTCACGATTACCTACTTGTTTCACTTCGATTTCTGTTCTCTTTTCCTTGTGTTTCCTTTCCTGTTTTAGTGCGTTTCTTCTCCTCTTGTTTTGCCTCTGTATGTGAGGATTTGGAACTGCGTCAGGTCCGTGTCTTTTAGCCGTTCTCCCTGTTCGGTGTCCGTCTTCATCCCTTCACTGCCTGTGTTCCTGTTTCTATGCGTTTGGGCGCTGATGACCACGCTGTTTAGCGCCCGAAAACCTCAAACCACACACACACACACACTGTCTGAGCGGACCTTTAGTTCCCTAGCTGCTCGTGGGACCACAATGGACCCTTCGACCTCTACATTTCCCCCTACCAGTGGATTGGATGGGCCACTGGTAGGAAAACACACCCCATTGAAAAAGCGACTTCGTGCTGCGAGTCCTCCAGCGCCTGGTGTTACTAGAGATTTATCAGACTGTCGTAACAGAGCACATGCTGATAACCAGAGTGTGTTTTTGATTGTCAAACGGAAGGAAGGTAGCTTTGAGAGAGTTTCTCCCTTTTACAGCCACAAGGGTCTTGAGGGAATTGCAGGAACACTGAAATCTGTGAAGCGACTGCGTAATGGGACTCTGTTAGTTGAAACTTCTAGTTCCCGTCAAGTCACTTCGATACGGAAAGCAACCTGTCTCGGAGAGTACGCTATCGAGACCGAGTTCCACTCCACTTTGATCTATAGTAAGGGTGTTGTGACATGTAGGGACTTGGTGGATATCCCCAAGAACGAGTTGAAATCTGAGTGGGCTGACGAAGGTATTGTCGACGTGCAGCATATTATGAAACGAGTCGATGGGGACCTAGTCAAATCCGTCTCGTTTATTCTCACGTTCAATTGCCCGAGACTTCCAGAGCATCTTAAAGCGGGTTTCTTACGTTTGTCAGTAGGGCCATATTTCCCCAACCCAATGCGCTGTTTTAAATGTCAGCGCTTTGGGCATACTACGTTGGGGTGCAATGGGATAGCCACTTGTGGTAAATGTGGTCAGCCTGCCCATGAAGGAACCGATTGTTCATCGCCTGTGAAGTGCGCGAATTGCTCTGGGAGTCACCCTGTCTGGAGCCGGGTCTGCCCCATCTATCTAGAGGAACGGAAGATACAGGAGATCAAAACATCTAAGCGTATCCCCTATGGTGAGGCCAAGAAGCTCTTTAAGGCCATGCAGCCTCCTGTGTTTACAACATCTTTCGCTTCCGCTCTGCAGAAACCGGTACAGTTGGCCACTGTTGCTACACAAACATAGGTTGCTAGTGTCAGCACTAATACCTGCGTTTGCCAGTGCACTTGTGCTGCTGCGGATGTTTTGCAACCTGCAGCTCTCCCCACAACGTCGGACAAGGCCGTGGTTGCTGACATTGGGGTACTTCCTGCCCCTCCTCATATGGCGCCTTCTGCCCAGGCGAGTAAAGCTCCAACTGTTGACAAGGTTCTGCATTCTAAGCCCCCCAAGACGAAGACGCCGAAGGTGAAGGTTTTGCCACCTGAGGAGACTAGTCAGGGTCAGTCCGATGCCATCGTACTGTCTGACATCTCCTTTAGGACGCTATCGGAGCTGATGGACAGTGACGTCGACCGGGGGCGATATTCTCGCCCCAGGAATAAATCTCCGGCCAGTACGGGCTCTCCTCCTAAGCACAGAGGCAGGGCGAAAATTCAGCCACCCTGATCACTGGCTCCCATATTACAGTGGAACCTGAATGGGTTCAGGACGCATGTGGCCGAATTACAACCCCTTGTACGAGAGCGCCCCTAGTGCTTATGTCTCCAAGAGACACATTTTCGGGCCACTGATGCTCCTTCTTTACGGGGCTATACCGTGTATCGAAAAGATCATCTGACGGGGAAACGGGCAAAGGGTGGTGTTGCGGTTTTTGTCCGTGAGATGCACCACTCATCTGAACTCCCTCTCGTTACGGACTTGCAAGCAGTTGCAGTTGACCTTCTTGTGCGGCGGAGGCTCACAATCTGTTCCGTTTATTTACCGCCTCAGGATGCAATAGACTCGGAGGCTCTCACAGACCTTATTAGCCAACTCCCCCGCCCATTTCTCCTTCTGGGGGACTTCAATGCTCATAATGTATTATGGGGCTCCACAACTACTTGCCCCAGGGGTCGCGTTCTGGAAAGCCTCATGGCGTCCGAAGAACTGTGCATCCTCAACTCTGGTGCTCCCACTCATTTCTGTACTGCTTCTGGGTCGTCGTCAGCTATTGACCTTTCCTTTTGCTCTCCAGCACTCGCGGATTCTGCTCTGTGGGAAGTTGCCGCTGACCTCCATTCTAGTGACCACTTCCCCCTTTGGATTCGCCTCCTGGATGAGGCTGTGGCATTACCAGTGCCGCCCAGGTGGCACCTCTGCAGAGCTGACTGGACACTTTTCAGCCATTTAGCTGTTTTGGAACACCGTGCTAGCATCCACGAATGGGTCGACCATGTTACAGCCGTGATCTCCCATGCTGCTGAATTGTCGATCCCACGGTCCTCATGTCATCCCAAGAGGCGTCATGTCCCTTGGTGGACCACTGAGTGCCGCTCAGCCATCCGAGCCCGCCGTGCAGCTCTGCGCCGCTTCAAGTGCCGTCCCTCAGCTGACAATCTCGCGGCCTTTCGGGTGGCAAGGGCCAAGGCGCGGCGAGTGATTAAAGAGAGCAAACGACGGTCATGGCAATCGTTCTTGAACTCCATCTCTCGCTCCACTAGTTCTACGAAAGTATGGGAAGCCATCAGGAGGATTTCCGGGAAACGCAGCCAACTACCTGTCACGGCATTGCTGCATCAGGGTTGTCTACTCACGGCGCCGAGAGACATTGCCCAGACACTGGCCATGCATTTTGCGGAATCTACTGCCAATATTAACTGTGATCCAGATTTCTGCCACTACCGCACTGCCAACGAGAGGGATCACTTGGACTTCCGGTCTCCAAATTCTGAACCCTACAACTGCCCCTTCACAGTGTGGGAACTGGATTCGGCGCTGTCTGTGACTCATGGTACTGCGCCAGGTGATGATCAAATCCTGTACAGCATGCTGCAGCACTTGTTGCTGCCATCCAAGGAAGTTCTCCTGAATTGTTTTAATATGATATGGTCATCCGGCACGTTCCCTGACTCGTGGAGGGAGGCGATTTTGATTCCCCTCCTCAAACCGGGAAAGGACCGAATGCATCCCAGTAGTTATCGGAGTATTGCTTTGACGAGCTGTGTTGGGAAGACATTGGAACGCATGGTCAACCGTCGCCTGGTTTGGCTGCTCGAGACCAGGCAGCTCCTTAGCCACTCTCAGTGTGGCTTTCGGAGATGTCGTTCAACTATAGACAACTTGACCCTGCTTGAGGCGGCCATCCAGCAGGCCTTTCTACGTAATCAGCATTGTCTAGGTGTATTCTTTGACATTAATAAGGCGTATGACACTACTTGGCGCCGCCTTATCCTCAATCGTGTCCATCTCCCCATCTTCATTCGGTCCTTTCTTTCCCGCCGGCTCTTTCGATATCGGGTTGGTAATGTGCTATCTGATTTGTACGTGCAGCAGAATGGTGTTCCTCAGGGCAGCGTTTTAAGTGTCACCCTCTTTGCCATCGCCATTAACAGTATCACGTCCACTATCCGGAGTCCGGCCCAGTGCTCCTCGTTTGTGGACGATTTTGCTGTTTTCGGTTTTTCCTCCAGTCTTGTCACTGCTAGTCGGCAGCTGCAGTTTACGATAAAGCGATTAGAGGCATGGACTGCGAAGACGGGTTTTACCTTTTCTGCAGACAAATGTGTGTGTGTTCATTTTAATCGTTCTCGACGTGCTTTTCCCTCCCCTGAATTGCGTCTGAGGGACACCATTCTTCCTTTTAGAGACACTATGAGGTTCCTGGGCCTCACTTTTGATTCCATGTTGTCGTGGTTGCCGCACCTTAAAGACCTCAAGGTGCGGGCCCTGAAGACACTGAATATTTTGTCCGCAGCTCGTGGTCGTGCGGTAGCGTTCTCACTTCCCATGCACGGGTTCCCGGGTTCGATTCCCGGCGGGGTCAGGGATTTTCTCAGCCTCGTGATGACTGGGTGTTGTGTGATGTCCTTAGGTTAGTTAGGTTTAAGTAGTTCTGAGTTCTAGGGGACTGATGACCATAGATGTTAAGTCCTATAGTGCTCAGAGCCATTTTTTGAACTGAATATTTTGAAGTGTCTGAGCCATCGGTCCTGGGGAGCATCGGGTGCGTCTGCTGCAGTTTTATAGTGCTTTCGTCTGGTCGCGTCTTGACTATGGATGCACCGTGTTTGGGTCAGCGAGGCCTTCGTATCTGAAGATCCTTGACGCAGTACACCATGAGGGTATCAGGCTGGCCACTGGGGCCTTCGTACCAATCCCATCCCCAACCTGTGTGCTGAGGCAGGGGAACCGCCGCTCGCCATCCGGCGGAAACTCCTCATGGTGCGACGGGTGTGTCAATTCCTTGCCTGTCCTACCTCCCCTGCGTACCCTACTGTTGCCCGACCGCCTATGGAACGTTTCTTTTTCCAGTCGTCCCAGGGCAACGAGACCATTTGGGATTCGTGCCAAGCATTTGCTCGAGTCCCTTGGTGTGGAGCGTGTGGCACCCCAACTCCAGGGTTTTACCCGTCTGCCTCCCTGGTTGCTCCAGAGGCCCAGCGTCCTTTTAGACTTGTCAGAGTACCGGAGGAGCTGCACTCCTGCCTTTGTTTTTACCTCCTTATTTTACGATATTTTAAACCAGCATCCCGACCATGTACCAGTATTTACGGATGGCTCTAAACAGGGGAACTGTGTTGGTTGTGCTGTTGTTTTCCCTGATCGAGTCCTTAAGTTACGGCTTCCAGCGGAGTTTACCATCTTTGATGCCGAATTGTTTGCGATCTTGCGGGCATTGGAGCGGATGAGATGTGTTCCCAGTCTTAAGTTTCTCATCTGTTCTGACTCCCTGAGTGCCCTTCAGACCATGCAACACTTGTACCCAGCGGATACGGTCGTCCAGAACATCCACGATGCCCTACTCCACCTGCAACGGCAGGGGAAGGAGGTTTCTTTCTGCTGGGTGCCGGGGCACGTGGGTATTAGGGGAAACGAACTGGCGGATGTGGCTGCCAAAGATGCATGTTCCCTCCCTCACGTTGTTGAATGTGCCGTCCCCCTCCACGCTGTTACCTCCCTTTTGCGTTTTCGTGTTATGCGTCAATGGGAAGAGGAGTGGCTGGCAGTCGGTGAAAATAAGCTGCGTTTGGTCAAGACCACCACACGGCCATGGCATACGTCCTACCAGTCATGCAGGCGGGATGAGGTTCTCCTCACTCGCCTCCGAATCGGACACAGTCCCTTAACGCGTGGTTTTTTACTCCGGCGGGAGGACCCCACAATCTGCAGTGCTTGTGGCGTCCAGATTACTGTCCGCCACATTCTACTTGACTGTTCTTTATTCTCTGACCAGAGGGCGGTAGTTTCCTTGCCACCGGATTTTCCCTCTATTTTGCAAGGCGACGCAACGACTGTGGTTAAGATCTTACGGTTTTGTGTCCTGTCCAATTTGTTGCCTCGGATTTTAGGGAGAGGATTTTAATGTGCTGCTGGGTGACTGGCTCACCCAGGTTTTAGGTAAGAGGTCCGCCAGTCACGGTTACCTACTTGTTTCACTTCGATTTCTGTCCTCTTTTCCTTGGGTTTCCTTTCCTTTTTTAGTGCGTTTCTTTTCCACTTGTTTTGCCTCTGTATGTGAGGATTTGGAAGTGCGTCAGGCCTGTGTCTTTTAGCCGTTCTCCTTGTTCGCTGTCCATCTTCGTCCCTTCACCGCATGTGTTCCTGTTTCTATGCGTTTGGGCGCTGATGACCACGCTGTTTAGCGCCCGAAAATCTCAAACCACACACACACACTTTTCGCAAATTTTCGCCTTTTATGAACCCACTTTTTGTTACGTTTCATTTCTCATTTTTCCATTTCAACTCACTTGTCAAATTTCACAAGAGAACACTACTGCAGTTTTTTCGTGTTCACCACTGAGCGCAGAGTTTACGTTTATTCATTTGTTTTAGATGTATATCGTGAGTAATCCTGTTGCCAACTTTAGCAATATAACTTTGTGTGTGTAGGGGGGGGGGGGGGGGGTTGTATGGAGGGGAAAGTTTGAGTCTGTAATTAGAGATGTGTAATAGTTTAACATATTTTGATATTTTGAAGGGAAATGGGGCGGGGGGGAATGGGGACACGGAAAACAGAAGAAATCGAGTTTAGAGGTTAGGGGGGGGGGGGGGAAACACTGATTATATGTTATAGATGCAGGGTCAGCAACTGAGGCGAAATGATAGGTAGGTAGAGGTGTGATCATGTTTCTTTATTTGATATTATGCTAAGTGGTCTATTAATATAAAATGTGTATATTTCATTTTAGTATTAAATTTCCATATATTTTTAGGTCATAAAAATTCGGGCCATATGGTTACAGGTGCTTTTCGATGTTCATAAACTACATTAATTCTCGCTGGGGGCCGGTGCTCTGACTCGCACCCCCACTCCCCCTGTGGGCGCATCTGTTGACAGTATTTTGTTAAATATTTGTTCTTTGCGACTCTTAAATATGTTTGCTATGGTTCCAGATACTGAGGATCCTTATAGTAATCCTTCACATTGTAAATAGAATTCGTTATTGAACTGCAAACAGTTGTGTTCTGTTATTTGCTCTAGCAGTTTGAGTGTTTCTTTGACGTGATCATATGGTAGTGCATTGCGTCTTTTAAGTTCTTGTATAGTGTGTATTGTTCCTGTTATTGCTCTATTAAAATACATGTTCTCCACATCAAATGAGAGGAAGGTGGCTGCGTCTGGAATCTGTATATCTTTTATGTGTTAAATCAATTATGAAGCGTTTATTATAGTCCTATCTTCTTGTAATTTGTAATGTTAATATTTCCAACATATGTCTTGCAAATAGTTACCTACGATCATTTCAATAGTTCTCCCAGTCAGCCGGCCACTTGTGGCCGAGCGGTTCTAGGCGCTTCAGTCTGGAACTGCGCCGCTGATGCAGCCGCAGGTTCGAATCCTGCCACGGGCATTGATGTGTGTGATGTCCTTAGGTTAGTTAGGTTTAAATAGTTCTAAGTCTAGGGGACTGATGATCACAGATGTTAAGTCCCATAGTGCTCAGAGCTGTTTGAATATTTTGAACCTTCCAGCCATACTTACAGTGAACTACAGGAATGGTCCCACATCGTGATGTAAAACTATTATATAGAATGTTTCAGTAGATTTATATACATAATATATTTTCTTAGATAAATACACTCCTGGAAAAAGAAATAAGAACACCGTGAATTCATTGTCCCAGGAAGGGGAAACTTTATTGACACATTCCTGGGGTCAGATACATCACATGATCACACTGACAGAACCACAGGCACATAGACACAGGCAACAGAGCATGCACAATGTCGGCACTAGTACAGTGTATATCCACCTTTCGCAGCAATGCAGGCTGCTATTCTCCCATGGAGACGATCGTAGAGATGCTGGATGTATTCCTGTGGAACGGCTTGCCATGCCATTTCCACCTGGCGCCTCAGTTGGACCAGCGTTCGTGCTGGACGTGCAGACCGCGTGAGACGACGCTTCATCCAGTCCCAAACATGCTCAATGGGGGACAGATACGGAGATTTTGCTGGCCAGGGTAGTTGACTTACATCTTCTAGAGCACGTTGGGTTGCACGGGATACATGCGGACGTGCATTGTCCTGTTGGAACAGCAAGTTCCCTTGCCGGTCTAGGAATGGTAGAACGATGGGTTCGATGACGGTTTGGATGTACCGTGCACTATTCAGTGTCCCCTCGACGATCACCAGTGGTGTACGGCCAGTGTAGGAGATCGCTCCCCACACCATGATGCCGGGTGTTGGCCCTGTGTGCCTCGGTCGTATGCAGTCCTGATTGTGGCGCTCACCTGCACGGCGCCAAACACGCATACGACCATCATTGGCACCAAGGCAGAAGCGACTCTCATCGCTGAAGACGACACGTCTCCATTCGTCCCTCCATTCACGCCTGTCGCGACACCATTGGAGGCGGGCTGCACGATGTTGGGGCGTGAGCGGAAGACGGCCTAACGGTGTGCGGGACCGTAGCCCAGCTTCATGGAGACGGTTGCGAATGGTCCTCGCCGATACCCCAGGAGCAACAGTGTCCCTAATTTGCTGGGAAGTGGCGGTGCGGTCCCCTACGGCACTGCGTAGGATCCTACGGTCTTGGCGTGCATCCGTGCGTCGCTGCGGTCCGGTCCCAGGTCGACGGGCACGTGCACCTTCCGCCGACCACTGGCGACAACGTCGATGTACTGTGGAGACCTCACGCCCCACGTGTTGAGCAATTCGGCGGTACGTCCACCCGGCCTCCCGCATGCCCACTATACGCCCTCGCTCAAAGTCCGTCAACTGCACATACGGTTCACGTTCACGCTGTCGCGGCATGCTACCAGTGTTAAAGACTGCGATGGAGCTCCGTATGCCACGGCAAACTGGCTGACACTGACGGCGGCGGTGCACAAATGCTGCGCAGCTAGCGCCATTCGACGGCCAACACCGCGGTTCCTGGTGTGTCCGCTGTGCCGTGCGTGTGATCATTGCTTGTACAGCCCTCTCGCAGTGTCCGGAGCAAGTATCTTGGGTCTGACACACCGGTGTCAATGTGTTCTTTTTTCCATTTCCAGGAGTGTATATGAATATATGCTAAACATTTAAAAGATTGAAAATAATGTTAATTTACATTTCATAATTACATGCAACTCCAAGGGTAAATACACACACACACACACACACACACACACACACACACACATACAAATGCTTATAGTTCTTGTATGCATTATTTGTCTAGCATTTTTAATGAAGCCATAACAGTTTGATTTGACACACAAAGACAGTGTAGGATATGCATTTTATGAATAAACGTCTGTCGAATGTCTGTGTTTCGGTTTTTATTTCCTATGTCTTTCGGAGCGAAAGCACCATCTTCTGGGTGTCGAAGTTTCACTTAAGGTTTTTGTTATTGCTTGTGAAGCAACCTGACTTGATGGAGATTGTATCGTTTCTTTTCATTTTCTCTTTCTACTTTTCTTTTCTTCCTCCCTCTTTCCTTCGCTTTTCTTTCGTTTCGTTTTCTTTCTTTACCTTTCCTCTCCATCAATGCTCGATGCTTCTGGACCGAAATTCCTTGAGTTATTGCAACATATATACTGCGTGTTATATTGAGGGTGGTTTCTGTTATGACTGCTTGTAGTCTATTGCTATCTGACATGTGTTACACATGTTTGCAAACTGGATTTGACCCTGTGCTTTCAATCAATTTGTTTGGAAAAAGTAATAATATAGGGGCGTCTCAGCAACAGTTTGAAACATGTTGTCTACGTTGATCATGTTCTCGTTACCATAATACTGGTGTTTTTAAGTAATTATTTATAACAATCCAATGCATTCACGCTAAAGGTGAAACTGTCACTTGGGAATATAAACATTAAGGAAGTCGCTGAGATACCTTAAAACATAATGTAGGCTGTAATGATTCAGAAATGTAGGTTTTAGGTTAGAAATGTATCTTAAGGGGCCTGGGCATAATCGATAGTAGGTTGATGTGCGGTGAGGACACTTTTGATATCAAACTGATATGCAGATAAATTGAATTGCTCAATAAGAAAGAAAAACATCTATGTTAATTGATTTCCTCTAGTTTGATGGATAAAATTACATGGTTTGAGAGTGTCCCTGGCTTTCAGCCCATTTCCTGAAAATAAATTGTCATAAATGTGTGTATTGCAAACATTTCAAATAATATTACAGAATACATCCTCTCACACCATTTGCTCACATATGAGAAAAAAACGATCAATTTATGTTAGGCAATAACAAGCTGTAATTCAAATTATGATCTCTTGTACACTATGACAAATCCCATTTTGTTAATGTGGCGCTATATCGCACTGGCATTTGCAAAATGTAACAAAATCAAATTGTGAAACCATGCCTTGTAATAGAATCTCCGAATGTCACCTAGTAGAGCACCCTATAAGATTCCACTGATACATTGAAAACAAATACTGTTGTTGTTGTTATGGTCTTCAGTCCTGAGACTGGTTTGATGCAGCTCTCCATGCTACTCTATCCTGTGCAAGCTTCTTCATCTCCCAGTACCTACTGCAACCTACATCCTTCTGAATCTGCTTAGTGTATTCATCTCTTGGTCTCCCCCTACGATTTTTACCCTCCACGCTGCCCTCCAATACTAAATTGGTGATCCCCTGATGTCTCAGAACATGTCCTACCAACCAATCCCTTCTTCTGGTCAAGTTGTGCCACAAACTTCTCTTCTCCCCAATCCTAATCAGTACCTCCTCATTATTTACGTGATCTACCCATCTAATCTTCAGCATTCTTCTCTAGCACCACATTTCGAAAGCTTCTATTCTCTTTTTGTCCAAAATATTTATCGTCCATGTTTCACTTCCATACATGGCTACACTCCATACAAATACTTTCAGAAATGACTTCCTGACACTTAAATCTATACTCGATGTTAACAAATTTCTCTTCTTCAGAAACGCTTTCCTAGCCATTGCCAGTCTACATTTTATATCCTCTCTACTTCGACCATCATCAGTTATTTTGCTCCCCAAATAGCAAAACTCCTTTACTACTTTAAGTGTCTCATTTCCTAATCTAATACCCTCAACATCACCCGACTTAATTCGATTACATTCCATTATCCTCGTTTTGCTTTTGTTGATGTTCATCTTATATCCTCAGTTCAAGACACCATCCATTCCATTCAACTGCTCTTCCAAGTCCTTTGCTGTCTCTGACAGAATTACAATGTCATCGGCGAACCTCAAAGTTTTTATTTCTTCTCCATGAATTTTAATACCTACTCCGAATTTTTCTTTTGTTTCCTTTATTGCTTGCTCAATATACATATTGAATAACATCGGGGAGAGGCTACAACCCTGTCTTACTCCCTTCTTAACCACTGCTTCCCTTTCATGTCCCTCGACTCTTATAACTGCCATCTGGTTTCTGTACAAATTGTAAATAGCCTTTCGCTCCCTGTATTTCACCCCTGCCACCTTTAGAATTTGAAAGAGAGTATTCCAGTCAACATTGTCAAAAGCTTTCTCTAAGTCTACAAATGCTAGAAACGTAGGTTTGCCTTTCCTTAATGTTTCTTCTAAGATAAGTCGTAAGGTCAGTATTGCCTCACGTGTTCCAACATTTCTACGGAATCCAAACTGATCTTCCCCGAGGTCGGCTTCTACCAGTTTTTCCATTCGTCTGTAAAGAATTCGTGTTAGTATTTTGCAGCTGTGGCTTATTAAACTGATTGTTCGGTAATTTTCGCATCTGTCAACACCTGCGTTCTTTGGGATTGGAATTATTATATTCTTCTTGAAGTCTGAGGGTATTTCGCCTGTTTCATACATCTTGCTCAACAGATGGTAGAGTTTTGTCAGGACTGGCTCTCCCAAGGCCATCAGTAGTTCCAATGGAATGTTGTCTACTCCGGGGGCCTTGTTTCGACTCAGGTCTTTCAGTGCTCTGTCAAACTCTTCACGCAGTATTATATCTCCCATTTCATCTTCATCTACATCCTCTTCCATTTCCATAATATTGTCCTCAAGTGCATCGCCCTTGTATAGACCCTCTACATACTCCTTCCACCTTTCTGCTTTCCCTTCTTTGCTTAGAACTGGGTTTCCATCTGAGCTCTTGATGTTCATACAAGTGGTTCTCTTATCTCCAAAGGTCTCTTTAATTTTCCTGTAGGCGGTATCTATCTTACCCCTAGTGAGATACGCCTCTACATCCTTACATTTGTCCCTGCTTAGCCATTTTGCACTTCTTGTCGATCTCATTTTTGAGACGTTTGTATTCCTTTTTGCCTGCTTCACTTACTGCATTTTTATATTTTCTCCTTTCATCAATTAAATTCAATATTTCTTCTGTTACCCAAGGATTTCTACTAGCCCTCGTCTTTTTACCTACTTGATCCTCTGCTGCCTTCACTACTTCATCCCTCAAAGCTACCCATTCTTCTTCTACTGTATTTCTTTGCCCCATTCCTGTCAATTGTTCCCTTATGCTCTCCCTGAAACTCTGTACAAGCTCTGGTTCTTTCAGTTTATCCAGGTCCCATCTTCTTAAATTCCCACTCTTTTGCAGTTTCTTCAGTTTTAATCTACAGGTCATAACCAACAGATTGTGGTCAGAGTCCACATCTGCCCCTGGAAATGTCTTACAATTTAAAACCTGGTTCCTAAATCTCTGTCTTACCATTATATAATCTATCTGATACCTTTTAGTATCTCCAGGGTTCTTCCATGTATACAACCTTCTATCATGATTCTTAAACCAAGTGTTATCTATGATTAAGTTGTGCTCTGTGCAAAATTCTACCAGGCGGCTCCCTCTTTCATTTCTTATCCCCAATCCATATTCACCTACTACGTTTCCTTCTCTCCCTTTTCCTACACTCGAATTCCAGTCACCCATGACTATTAAATTTTCGTCTCCCTTCACTATCTGAATAATTTCTTTTATTTCATCATACATTTCTTCAATTTCTTCGTCATCTGCAGAGCTAGTTGGCATATAAACTTGTACTACTGTAGTAGGTGTGGGCTTCGTATCTATCTTGGCCACAATAATGCGTTCACTATGCTGTTTGTAGTAGCTTACCCGCACTCCAATTTTCCTATTCATTATTAAACCTACTCCTGCATTACCCCCATTTGACTTTGTGTTTATAACCCTGTAGTCACCTGACCAGAAGTCTTGTTCCTCCTGCCACCGAACTTCACTAATTCCCACTATATCTAACTTTAACCTATCCATTTCCCTTTTTAAATTTTCTAACCTACCTGCCCGATTAAGGGATCTGACATTCCACGCTCCGATCCGTAGAACGCCAGTTTTCTTTCTCCTGATAACGACATCCTCTTGAGTAGTCCCCGCCCGGAGATCCGAATGGGGGACTATTTTACCTCCGGAATATTTTACCCAAGAGGACGCCATCATCATTTAATCATACAGTAGAGCTGCATGTCCTCGGGAAAAATTACGGCTGTAGTTTCCCCTTGCTTTCAGCCGTTCGCAGTACCAGCACAGCAAGGCCGTTTTGGTTATTGTTACAAGGCCAGATCAGTCAATCATCCAGACTGTTGCCCTTGCAACTACTGAAAAGGCTGCTGCCCCTCTTCAGGAACCACACGTTTGTCTGGCCTCTCAACAGATACCCCTCCGTTGTGGTTGTACCTACGGTACGGCTATCTGTATCGCTGAGGCACGCAAGCCTCCCCACCAACGGCAAGGTCCATGGTTCATGCTTGCTGATATCTGAAATTTTTGCTTCGTAACTCGCCTCTAGCGACTTGTGTGTAAAGTTCCTATCAAAATAGCATCAGATTCTTGTGTTGTAGTTTCGTAAGTAATTTGGTCATCACAGAACAGCCTCTTTCATGTACTCTACTCACATGTCTGGAAAAACACTGTCAGTTCTGGGTTCCACAAGGAACTATAATTCAAGTTGTGGCTACTTTATAATTAGAGGTTATGAAGTATGTAATAACACAGGACTTAGACATATTTTTAAACGCACAATCGATACAATAATACTAAAAGCAGTCGTCAGTACACGAGAATAGATATAGTCGATTTCTATTAGTTTTATGAGCGAAATCTGTGAATATTGTGAGCATTCCACATGTTCAGATTACAAATTGTCATCCATGAGGGCATTACATTCATTTCAGACATATAAAATACCGACAGAGATCAGCTTCTTTACAGTCATAGGAGTAGGACCATATCCCACAGACTATCAGTCACAAGAGAGGGTTCCTGCATTGGTCTTTCATAAGCAGTTTGAGACATTGCTTTTCAGCTGTAACACAACTAAGCAATGTATGACAACAGGTGTTGTGTGTCAGGTGCTACCCCGACATTAACACATTTCGATCGATTGGCTCTCACAGAAAGCTGGGCATTGCGTGGGGTAAACTATGCTGCTACTACAACATACAAGATGGTAGAAATAAAACAAACAGCCAATGTTTCTTTTTGAGAAAAATGTGGAAGACATCACAATATATGGAAACTGCAAGAGGTTGAGGCATTGTGGAGTGTTTCCAAACAGCTGTCTGAAGGTGATGACCTATACATCTAGTAACACCTTCCACAGTGACAGGGTAGCAGATGTGTTCATGTACCATTTTGAAGAGAGCAAGAGCATTGTTTCCCCAATTTGAAGTCATGTACTTGATCACAGTTCCAGCCCTGACCATTCCTGGAAGGTGCTGATCACAACACGTGCCGTAGAAATAAAAAGAGGCACTGATATCTTACTGGTGAAAAAAATTGTGGAGGGTATCACAGCATATGGAAACAGAATGACTCTGCAGCATCATGGTATTTCGCCAAACAGCTGTCTGGAGGTCATGACCCCTACATTTAATCTCAGGTTCCACAGTGACAAGTAACTTATTTCCAGTGTTCCCCCGAAGCTCTCTCCATCTCAAACAAGTGGTGTCAGTCAATCATTATGTGGTATTCATCAGAGTACCAGTGGATGGATGACATAGAAAAGACACCATCGCTATGAGACAATGTACTGTTACAAGCACTGCAACTGATAGCGTGATCAAATTTAGCAATTTTATCAGTAGTTTTGTAATTTCAACAGCACCCAGTGACACAGCACAATACTCTCTAATTTCTGTATCATCGCTAAACGACCCCTCCTATATTTTGCCAGTACCCAATACTAGACTCCAAATGCAGATAGATGACTGTGCAGTAAGTCCACTTGGCCATATACACCCAAGCATACCAGTGTTCTTTGCCTGTGCAGTAATCTACGTATTTCTAGGACATCGCACACAGTGTGGATTTTATGATAACGACTAGCCATTTTTCCCTGTGTGGACAGGAGTCAGAGAGTATTACCACATTGATAGGACAAAGTAAGAGACTGAAAGATCCCCTCGCATTCTTCTTGAGCAACCCTCTATGCAAAATGGTGGTCCATTTAATCTGCAACTGACCAGAAGTAGGAGTGTATTACGTTCACAACATTCCATATCTTGTGAAGTAACAGAGCAAACCGTGTCCGTAACTGCTGTTTGTTGAAAACTGTTCCACACTAGTCTTCCTCATGGCGCCCATCCAAGTACACAAGATCTCTCCAGATGCATGTATGTCGGGGAGGTTAGCACCCCTTATTGGAGTATAGTAGTGGTGTGGTGATACAGCAGATGGTTAAGAAGAAAAGCCCCAGAAAGATGGAGTTTGAAACATTTTACATAAATCAATTATGCTATCAGTTCTGGAGTATTAGAATAAATTTATTTTATTTCACATCTATGGTCACAAATTTGTTGGTCCTCAGACTTTCGATCAAAAATGACCACCTTCAGATCTCCTTTATAAAGATGTCATTGCTGACTGAAACCGGTAGTCCTCAGACTATCGGATTCGATCAACAATGACCATCTTCAGATCTCCTTTATAAAGACGTCACTGCTGACTGAAACCGGTAGTCTGAGGACCTAAAAGCTTGTGACCATAGACAAATTTTAAAAAATTCATTCTAGATTTTTGAGTTACTCTTTCCTTCGACACCATGTCGCAGCCTGTGAAATCTGGCGTATTATTCCAGTGCCTGGAGTCAGTAGTAAGGAGTTACTGGCACGATAGAAATGACTGTTGAGGATAAACACATACACTCCTAAGGCTACAAGATTCTCCACCTAAACACGCTATATTGTTAACGTCATATGGTTTCCAAAGTATTAGTCTTGTGGAATGCAATGCTCTTAATATTCTAATGCAGGACATAATGTATATGTCCAACATCTGACATACAACACGCTGCAAGTTTTCTACCCCAATCACTTTGGTGACAAACTTTAAGATGGTAAAACTACTACCTTCCACCCTATTCTGGTGTCTACATCTACATACACATCCATACTCCGCAGGCCACCTAACGGTGTGGCGGAGGGTACCTTGAGTACCTCTATCGGTTCTCCCTTCTATTCCAGTCTCGTATTGTTCGTGGAAAGTAAGATTGTCGGTATGCCTCTGTGTGGGCTCTAATCTCTCTGATTTTACCCTCATGGTCTCTTCGCGAGATATACGTAGGAAAGAGCAATATACAGCTTGACTCCTCGGTGAAGGTATGTTCTCGAAACTTCAACAAAAGCCCGTACCGAGCTACTGAGCGTCTCTCTTGCAGAGTCTTCCACTTGAGTTAATCTATCATCTCCGTAACGCTTTCGTAATTACTAAATGATCCTGTAACGAAGCGCGCTGCTCTCCGTTGGATCTTCTCTCTCTCTTCTATCAACCCATCTGGTTCGAATCCCACGCCAGTGACCAGTATTCAAGCAGTGGGCGAACAAGTGTACTGTAACCTACTTCCTTTGTTTTCGGACTGCATTTCCTTAAGATTCTTCCAATGAGTCTGTCTGGCATCTGCTTTACCGACAATTAATTTTAAATGGTCATTCCATTTTAAATCACTCCTAATCCCTACTCCCAGATAATTTATGAAATTAACTGATTCCAGTTGCTGACCTGCTGTATTGTAGCTAAATGATAAAGGATCTTTCTTTCTACGTATTCGCAGCACATTACCCTTGTCTACATTGAGATTCAATTGCCATTCCCTGCACCATGCGTCAATTCGCTGCAGATCCTCCTGCATTTCAGTACAATGTTCCATTGTTACAACCTCTCGATACACTACAGCATCATCCGCAAAAAGCCTCAGTGAACTTCAGATGTTATCCACAAGGCCATATACACTCCTGGAAATTGAAATAAGAACACCGTGAATTCATCGTCCCAGGAAGGGGAAACTTTATTGACACATTCCTGGGGTCAGATACATCACATGATCACACTGACAGAACCACAGGCACATAGACACAGGCAACAGAGCATGCACAATGTCGGCACTAGTACAGTGTACCTTTCGCAGCAATGCAGGCTGCTATTCTCCCATGGAGACGATCGTAGAGATGCTGGATGTAGTCCTGTGGAACGGCTTGCCATGTCATTTCCACCTGGCGCCTCAGTTGGACCAGCGTTCGTGCTGGACGTGCAGACCGCGTGAGACGACGCTTCATCCAGTCCCAAACATGCTCAATGGGGGACAGATCCGGATATCTTGCTGGCCAGGGTAGTTGACTTACACCTTGTAGAGCACGTTGGGTGGCACGGGATACATGCGGACGTGCATTGTCCTGTTGGAACAGCAAGTTCCCTTGCCGGTCTAGGAATGGTAGAACGATGGGTTCGATGACGGTTTCGATGTACCGTGCACTATTCAGTGTCCCCTCGACGATCACCAGTGGTGTACGGCCAGTGTAGGAGATCGCTCCCCACACCATGATGCCGGGTGTTGGCCCTGTGTGCCTCGGTCGTATGCAGTCCTGATTGTGGCGCTCACCTGCACGGCGCCAAACACGCATACGACCATCATTGGCACCAAGGCAGAAGCGACTCTCATCGCTGAAGACGACACGTCTCCATACGTCCCTCCATTCACGCCTGTCGCGACACCACTGGAGGCGGGCTGCACGATGTTGGGGCGTGAGCGGAAGACGGCCTAACGGTGTGCGGGACCGTAGCCCAGCTTCATGGAGACGGTTGCGAATGGTCCTCGCCGATACCCCAGGAGCAACAGTTCACACGTAGATGCCGTGTTTCTTGACTTCCGCAAGGCGTTCGATACAGTTCCCCACAGTCGTTTATTGAACAAAGTAAGAGCACATGGACTATCAGACCAATTGTGTGATTGGATTGAGGAGTTCCTAGATAACAGGACGCAGCATGTTATTATCAATGGAGAGAAGTCTTCCGAAGTAAGAGTAATTTCAGGTGTGCCGCAGGGGAGTGTCATAGGACCATTGCTATTCACAATATACATAAATGACCTGGTGGATGACATCGGAGGTTCACTGAGGCTTTTTGCAGATGATGCTGTGGTGTATCGAGAGGTTGTAACAATGGAAAATTGTACTGAAATGCAGGAGGATCTGCAGCGAATTGACGCATGGTGCAGGGAATGGCAACTGAATCTCAATGTAGACAAGTGTAATGTGCTGCGAATACACAGAAAGATAGATCTTTTATCATTTAGCTACAAAATAGCAGGTCAGCAACTGGAAGCAGTTAATACCATAAATTATCTGGGAGTACGCATTAGGAGTGATTTAAAATGGAATGATCATATAATGTTGATTGTCGGTAAAGCAGATGCCAGACTGAGATTCATTGGAAGAATCCTAAGGAAATGCAATCCGAAAACAAAGGAAGTAGGTTACAGTACGCTTGTTCGCCCACTCCTTGAATACTGCTCAGCAGTGTGGGATCCGTACCAGATAGGGTTGATACAAGACATAGAGAAGATCCAACGGAGAGCAGCGCGCTTCGTTACAGGATCATTTAGTAATTGCGAAAGCGTTACGGAGATGATAGATAAACTCCAGTGGAAGACTCTGCAGGAGAGACGCTCATAGCTCGGTACGGGCTTTTGTCAAAGTTTCGAGAACATACCTTCACCGAAGAGTCAAGCAGTATATTGCTCCCTCCTACGTATATCTCGCGAAGAGACCATGAGGATAAAATCAGAGAGATTAGAGCCCACACAGAGGCATACCGACAATCCTTCTTTCCACGAACAATACGAGACTGGAATAGAAGGGAGAACCGATAGAGGTACTGAAGGTACCCTCCGCCACACACCGTCAGGTGGCTTGCGGAGTATGGATGTAGATGTAGATGTAGATGTCCCTAATTTGCTGGGAAGTGGCGGTGCGGTCCCCTACGGCACTGCGTATGATCCTACGATCTTGGCGTGCATCCGTGCGTCGCTGCGGTCCGGTCCCAGGTCGACGGGCACGTGCACCTTCCGCCGACCACTGGCGACAACGTCGTTGTACTGTGGAGACCTCACGCCCCACGTGTTGAGCAATTCGGCGGTACGTCCACCCGGCCTCCCGCATGCCCACTATACGCCCTCGCTCAAAGTCCGTCAACTGCACATACGGTTCACGTCCACGCTGTCGCGGCATGCTACCAGTGTTAAAGACTGCGATGGAGCTCCGTATGCCACGGCAAACTGGCTGACACTGACGGCGGCGGTGCACAAATGCTGCGCAGCTAGCGCCATTCGACGGCCAACACCGCGGTTCCTGGTGTGTCCGCTGTGCCGTGCGTGTGATCATTGCTTGTACAGCCCTCTCGCAGTGTCCGGAGCAAGTATGGTGGGTCTGACACACCGGTGTCAATGTGTTCTTTTTTCCATTTCCAGGAGGGTACATATATATATATATGTAATACGTGTTCCAAAATTCTACAGCTGATCTACGTTAGAGATATAGGTCTATAGTTCTGCACATCTGTTCGACGTCCCTTCTTGAAAACGGTGATGACCTGTGCCCTTTTCCAATCTTTTGCAAACGCTACGCTCTTCTAGAGACCTGCAGTACATCGCTATACTGTGAATATCAACGGTCCTACGACACTCCCCTGCGGCACACCTGAAATCACTCTTACTTCGGAAGACTTCTTTCCATTGAGAATGACATGCTGAGTTCTGTTATCTATGGACTCTTCAATCCAATCACACAATGAGTCTGATAGTCTATATGTTCTTACTTTATTCATTAAACGACTGTGGGGAACTGTATCAAACGCCTTGCGGAAGTCAAGAAACACGGCATCTACCTGGGAACCCGTGTCTATGGCCCTCTGAGTCTCGTGGATAAATAGCGCGAGCTGGGTTTCACACGATCTTTTTTGAAACCCATGCTGATTCCTAAGGAGTAGATTTCTAGTCTCCAGAAAAGTCATTTTACTCGAACATAATACGTGTTCCAAAATTCTACAGCTGATCTACGTTAGAGATATAGGTCTATAGTTCTGCACATCTGTTCGACGTCCCTTCTTGAAAACGGTGATGACCTGTGCCCTTTTCCAATCTTTTGCAAACGCTACGCTCTTCTAGAGACCTGCAGTACATCGCTTCAAGAAGGGGGCAAGTTCCTTCACGTACTCTGTGCCAAATCGAACTGGTATCCCATCAGGTCCAGCGGCCTTTCCTCTTTAGAGCGATTTAATTGTTTTTCTATCCCTCTGTCATCTATTTCGATATGTACCATTTTGTCATTTGTGCGACAATCTAAAGAAGGAACTACAGTGCAGTCGTCCTCTGTGAAACAGCTTTGGAAAAAGACATTTAGTATTTCGGCCTTTAGTCTGTCATCCTCTGTTTCAGTACCATTTTGGTCACAGAGTGTCTGGACATTTTGTTTTGATGCACCTACTGCTTTGACATAAGACCAAAATTTCTTACGATTTTCTGCCAAGTCAGTACACAGAACTTTACTTTCGAATTTGTTGAACGCCTCTCGCATAGCCCTCCTCACACTACATTTCGCTTCGTATAATTTTTGTTTGTCTGCAAGGCTTTGGCTATGCTTGTGTTTGGTGTGAAGTTCCCTTAGCTGCCGTAGCAGTTTTCTAATTCGGTTGTTGTTCCACGGATGCTCTTTTCCATCTCTTACGATCTTACTTGACCCATGCTCATCTAATGCATATTGTAAGATGGTATTGAATTTTGTCCATTGATCCTCAACACTATCTGTACTTGAGATAAAACTTTTGTGTTGAGCCGTAAAGTACTCTTAATTCAGTTTTTTGTCACTTTCGCTAAAGGGCAAAATATTCCTACGTTTTCTAATATTTCTATTTACGGCTGAAATCACCGATTCTGTAACCGCTTTATGATCGCTTATTCCCTGTTCTGCGTTAATTGTTTCAAATAGTTCGGGTCTGTTTGTCACCAGAAGGAGTAATATGTTATCGGCACGAGTCGGTTCTCTGTTTAACTGCTGAAGGTAGTTTTCAGATAATGCACTTAAAAAAATTCACTGTATTCTTTGTCCCTGACACCCGCTACAAACGTTTGAGTCTTCCAGTCTATATCTGGTAAATTAAAATCTCCACCCATAACTATAACATGGTCGGGAAATCTACTCGAAATATTTTCCTTCAGGTGTTCTGCCACAACAGCTGCTGAGCCAGGGGACCTATAGAGACATCCAATTATCATGTCTGAGCCTGCTTTAACCGTGACCTTCACCCAAATTATTTCACATTTCGGATCTCCCTCAATTTCCTTCGATGCTATTGCACTTTTTATCGCTATAAACACGCCTCCCCCTTCACTGACCAGCCTGTTTCTGCGGTACATTCCAATCTGAGTTTAGAATTCCATTATTGTTTACATATGGTTTCAGCCAACTTTCTGTCTCTAATACTATATCGGCATTGTGACCGTTTATTAATGAGAGCAGTTCTGGGACCTTTCTATAGACGCTCCTGCAGTTTACTGTTAGCAGATTAATATTGTTATTCCCTGTTGCATTTTGCCTACTCCTACCTTGCCGCGTCTCAGGAGGCGTCTTGTCGCGCCTAGGGAGGGAATTCTCTAACCTAAAAAACCCACATGTGCACTGCTACCCTTGTAGCCGCTTCCTGCGTGTAGTGCACGCCTGACCTATTCAGGGGGACCCTACATTTCTCCACCGATAGCGGAGGTCGAGAAATTTGCACCCCAGATCTGCGCAGAATCTTCTGAGCCTCTGGGTTAAGCCTTCCACTCGGCTCCAAACCAGAGGACCGCGATCGGTTCTGGGAACGACACTACAAATAGTTAGCTCAGATTCCACCCCGCGAGCGAGGCTTTCCACCTTCACCAACTCCGCCAACCGCCTGTATGAACTGAGGATGAGCTCTGAATTCAGATGGCAGGAGTCACTGGTGCCGACATGAGGAACAATTTGCAGTCGGGTGCACCCAGTACTCTCTATCGTCACCGGCAGGGCCTCCTCCACATCTCGGATGAGACTCCCGGGCAAGCAGACAGAGTGAACACTAGCCTTCTTGCCCGACCTTTGCGCTATTTCCCTACGAGGCTCCATCACCCGCCTAACGTTGTAGCTCCCAATCACTAATAAACTCCTCCCCCGTGTGCCTGCTCGGACCTTGCTGAAGGAGCGGCCACATTTCCACTCGCAGGCACAGCGGCGATGCCACACGGCCAGCCTCCACATTGACCCTCCGCCTCGTGCGACGCGAGCGCCGTTGAACCCGCCACTCCCCTTGGGGAGAGGGTGGCCAACCGCGCCCGGTACCTGCGAAGATGTCTCGACAGCAGGGAGAGTGGGTGAAGCATGTAACACCTGGGAGGTACCATGCAACGCACCAGACTCCCCACTGCCGCAACACTCCGAGGCAGCAGCCTGAAGACGGCTGACCGCGGCCATCAACACGCTCAGCTGTTCGCGAACAGTTGCCAGCTCCTCCTGCGTTCGTACACAGCAGTCACACATCCTATCCATCCTAAGAAATCAACAATTTACTGTAGAGAGTTAAGTTGCCAACTTTTAACTAGACTGCTAATTCACTAAAGGCGGTTGATAGTTGACTAAACTGTGGTTAGTAGACTCTTCTTGTTGGAAACAATGAAAATAAGCACTAACTGTCTCTGGACTGTATTCAAAACAAACACGAAATCTGTGGATCACTATTACTAGTACTCAAAAATTAAAGCTTCCTAAAAGCAAAAACACACGGAAAAAGAAGTGACAAGTAAGAAAAACACAGTTAATACTTAAATTTACTTAGCTTGCTGCACAGGAGATGTGAAGCAGACGGCAGTTACGACGACACTGTCCTAGGAAGTGACCAAGTTGTTCCTCGGTGTATATCGACCGATCGAACAGCTTATGAACCAACTAAAGAGAAGTCGGGAGACTGCTGTTCTGTCTCTTAGGAAAGTGATGGATTTTATACATCTTTTTAAGTCAGAAGTGTACATACCCTCAATAACATTTGCCATGTCAGACAAGCTTATTAGCAATAGTAGTAACGGTTTTGGCAGATGCGGCTATGCCTTACTAGGAAACGGAGCGAGGAAAAACTGACATAAATATTGTCGATTGTTGATACGCCCTCCTGCACGAAAATACACACAAAGAAACAGCGAATTTTTACGAGAGAGAAAGCACAACGATCAGTAGCCCCAGGGGGCTGTAAACAGTCTTATTGTTGTTTACAGTAGCATTACCATGGCCATGGTAGCATTCTTCTTGCACGCAGAAGTCAGGTCTGATGTTAGGTAGTTTTGCTCTTGTGTAGGATAATTAGCAATTTCGTCCTGACACCACGTCTCTAGAGTAAATTCTTGTCACACTATTAAGGCTGAAATATGTGGCATCAGTCCACTCCCATATAGAAAAATTGAAATGAGCGTATGTCATCGTTGGTCCGGAGGCCCCATCCGGGGGAGTTCGGCCGCCAAGTGAAAATTCTTCTTATTTCAGTCGACGCCACATGGGCGGTTTGTGAACCGGAGATGATGATGAGATGATGGTTGAGACAACACAACACCTACTCCCCGAGCGGAGAAACTCTCCAACCCGGCCGGGAGTCGAACCCGGGCCCACTTGCATGGGAGGCGACCGTGGTACCATCCAGCTAAGTAGGCGGACTCTCTTACAGAACATGGTACGGAATGGCGTAAGTCTGATAAACACATTGATTCTTCTCCTTAATATTTACGGAATAACACCGCTTGTGAGGACCAACCATAATTTGGTAACATCTATATTCGAAGGAATGTTTGAGAACACAGCCCTGGATTGGGATACGTATATTTCGCCTTCTTTAATAAAGCGCTTCTGTGTAATACTTATATCACCTTTGTTGAAGTATGTGTTACAGGGGAGGAGTACATTTAAAACTGAACGCAGACAGAGCATAAATTTTAAGCTTTTCTCGTTCTTGAGTGTCTAGTTATCCCCACCTCACCTCAATTTCCCGCATTTCTTGGTCCTCTGCCAATGCACGTAATTTTGCAAGTTTTTAGCTATTTTACATATTTCGTCGTATTTCCCTCCATTTTACGCATTTACCACTAATTTTTCGCAATTATACCAGGTTTTCCTCGATTTTTGCAGAGCATATGTGATCTTTAATGTTTTTTCGATAGTTTTCCGTATGTATATGTTCATATTGCTGGCATACCCAAGTGTTGTTTAGTTTTATACCAAGATATTTGCGTGTCTTATACACCAGTCCACTAAAAAGTGTTAAGAATTCTCCTCTTCCCGGTGATCTATAGGTAAGCATTTCGGATTGGACGATCATGGAAAGCATTCGCTTCGTACCTAGATATTCAACGAGTGGTGCAGTTTCCACTCGAAGTCTGAACACAATTCTGTGCACTGCTTCGACACATCAGAAGGCTTGTCTGCAGACTCTGCAACATGCGCACAGAGCTAATTTCTGCTGCTGCTCTGATATTTTTTCCGATTAGTATACGGTCTTATTGCTTACCAGATGATCTTTGCTACTTTTGTTTATACCTTCCAAACACTGATGCGTTCCCGCAACCCTGTATGGACACCTGCAAACTGTAGATTTCGGTTTTTTTTATCCTAGTTACAAGTTTTGGTTACTTGACAGTGTGTCGACTGCACTTAGCATCCTGGACTGTAAGAGTTCCCCCTTTTCCCCACCTACAGAGTGCAGCGTAATTTATAAATGAACAGTCGTCAAGTTATGCATTTGCACCGTCCGTCGCCTACAGCTCTACAACCATACATATATAGACTATGCATGCATATTAGCAATCGCGAAGTCTCCATTTCCACCACTTGTACATTATTTTGGATAGTGCTACAGCCCTGAAAATAACGCAAAACACTTCACAAAACGAATCTGTAGAGGTTTAAGCACGTTTAAATTACTCCTGCTAAAGAACATAACGTCTTCGATGCAATTTATGTTACCGATATCTAGTAACAATATAGTCTAGATTCTCCAGTAGCAACAACAAACCAAAGCGTCCTGTTGCGCCTATCACACCTCCTTTTATACTCTTAAAGATGCACGGCGCATAATCATCCCAATTCCGCTCTTTTGTGTGCTAGATGTCTTTGGAAGGATGAAGACACTCCTTCGTAAGTATTATTGTTATGTACAACATAGAACAGCACATTAGTCGGACGGTGTAATATAGCACTGTACTCGAATGCACCCAGTCACTTACAACCATATATTCTACAGATGCAGTGCATTAGCTCTATTTTCTGTATGTCTATGTCTATGCAAGTGTCGTGGATGGCTCCCATAAACCTGACCCAGTCCTCTCGCTGCTGGATCCACCTTCGAACCCCGTCTCGCACGTAGCGGATTGTGGATCCACCTCTAGACAGCATTCTGAATATAACGCGGATTGGATCCACATTCGAACACTAACTCAGGCCTATCCTGGATCATGGTATCAATCCGCAACACAAGCATAGACATATACATGTAGAAAATAGAGCATCTGCAGAACATATGGTTGTAAGTGACTGGGTGCGTTTCTGTACAGTACTGTACTTCACTGTCCGACTAATTGATCTATTTAATTAATTTTTACATCAACTTGACATCAAAAGTGTCCTCAGAGCCCCATCATCCTACTATTGTCATGGCCTTCAGATTTTACAAGTATTTTGAAATTTAATAACTCGAACACCTTAATAGATATTGGAATGAAACTTTATTCAGGTAACTGGTATATTGTGACCCCTATGTGAAAAAAATTTAAAAATTGTGTTATGCGTAGTAGAGTGCCACCAATTTTTATCTCACGTATTGAGTTACGTATAATTTTTATTTTAGATACGCTGTGCGTCTACACTATTCAAAATAAAACGTCAAAACAAATTTTACTCTCGTAATTATTAACTTGTTTAAACAGCAAACTTGGAATATTCATCAGTTTGTTGTTTTGTGTATTTCTAAAAATTGGGTTTAACAGTCAATTTTTCTCCTAATAATTTAAGACTACATGACATTTTCCAGCTTAAAATAGTCCATTGCTGAATAATGCGGTTCACTTTGTAGGCAAGCATTGTATTATTATTTGCGTAAAATTTTGTTTTTATAATTGTAATATTGTATGAGATAACGATAACTGAATAACCAAAAACGCAGATTAGTGGAAACTGAAACTAAAGATTTCCATGTCATTTTCTTCTCAATGATCTCCATAATCTTGTTGATTCTGAGTGTAATTTCCATCTTCTTTAGTTTTCTTTGTTTGTCTGACTTCAGCGTTTTCAGCTTCAGCAACATGTTACTTTTCCACTCGTAGCAGTCCACTTTTCATTTCGTCCCCAGTTTTGATGGCCGGTGTGCTCATGATTTTTAATTTGCTTGTTACTCCGTCACCAAAACGTATTAAAACTGGCATGCCAAGAACAACAGTTTTTGGCAAATATTCCCTAATGCATTTACTGAAGCTTTCATTCGGACTCTATGTTTTACCATGTTAACGTTTTTACAGGGGCTTAGAATCTGAAAAGTCTCTATATATTGGCTTTAATTCTACCATAATAATTTCTGACGTGGTATGTGAATATGTACGTCTTTTCCCGTTTGCCTCACACCTGCTGCACTTGCACTATGAAGTGTTTCCTTTTGGGTAGACGCCACGCTATGGCTGTTCATCAGTGATACTCTGTGGAACTCTGTGGAACAGAATTTCGATCATCTTGCACCATTTTATATAGTCAAACGCTTTTTACAAGTCGACAGATACCATTAACGTATCTTGAATTTTCTTATGCCTTGCTTCTATTATCAACTGCAACGTCGGAACTGCCTCTCTGGTGCTTTTACCTTTGCTGAAGCCAAACTGCCAGTCTCATACGTTTCCAATCTCATACTCCACACACAAACGTGAATAGTAATTCTGTTGCCACTTCCCCTAATGATTTTAGAAATTCCGATGGAATGTTACTACCCCTTCTGCCTTATTTTATTTTAAGCCTTTTTTATGTCTTCCAAAGCTCCTTTAAATTACGATTCTAATACTGGATCCCCTATTTCTTCTCTGTCGACACCTGCTTTTCTTTTCTATCACGTCATCAGACAAGTCATTCCCCTCATAGAAGCCTCAGATATAATCCTTTAACCTTTCCAGTCTCTCATTTGCATTTAATAGAGGAATTCCCAGTGCATTCATAATGTCATCGCCCTTGGTTTTCATTTAGCAGAAGACTGTGTTAATTGTTCTATTTGCTGAGACAGTCCTTCCGTCAATTATGTCGTTTTCTGTTGGTTCATATTTTGCCTGCAGACATTTCACCTTATCTTCTCTGCAATTCCTGTTTATCTCATTCATAAGTGACTTGAATTTTTGTTTCTCTGAATTTCATACTACATTTTTGTACTTCCATCTTTCGTCGATCAGCTGAGGCATTTCTTTTGTTACTCATAGTTTCTTCTCAATTACCTTCCCTGATCTTAACGTTTTCTTTCCTATTTCTGCGATTGCCTTTTGTAGAGATGTTCATTCCGCTTCATCTGAACTGCCTACTGAGCTACTCATCATCGGATTATCTATAGCCTCAGAGAGCTTCTGGGGCATCTCCTCATTCCTTAGTACTTCCATACCCTGCTTCTCTGCGCACTTATTCTTCCTGACTAGTTTCTTAAACTTCAGCCGCTCTTCATTACTAGCAAATTGTGAGCTGAATCTACATCTGAAATTGGGTACGCCTTACAATCAAATATCTGATTTCGGAAACTCTCCCTGATCTTGATGTAATCTAACTGGTATCTTCACCTATTATTCGGGCTTTTCCAAGTACTCCTTCTCCTCTTGTCATTCTTGAACAAAGTATTCGCTATTACTCGCTGAAATTAATTATAGAATTCAATTAGTCTTTTTCCTCTTTCATTCCTACTACCAAGTCCATATTAGATACTAGATTTTCATCTCCCTTTACCCGTTAAGTATTCTCATAACCTTTATCTATCTCTTCATCTTGTGCTTTCTATGTCGCCATATACACTTGTGTTGTGGTTTGCTGATGATTCTGATGAGAACGACCCTATCACTGAACTCTTCCCAATAGCTCACTATGTGCCCTGTCTTCCTGTTCGTAATGAATCCTACTACTGTTGTATCAGTTTCTGCTGCGGTTGATATTATCTTGTACTCGTCTTAACAGAAATCTTTGTCTTCTTTCCATTTCATGCCATTGACCTCCACTATATCTAGATGAGCCTTAGCATTTTCTATTTCAGATTGTCTAATTTCCCTACCACGTCGAAACTTCTCAAAACCACGCCTCCACTCGTGGAATTTCATCCTTTTGTTGGTTATGCATGGGCACCACACGTTTGGCAGTCGACTACCTGAGATCCGGATGGGTGTTAGCCCGATAAAGTATGTCAATGAAGAGATCATCATTACACTTTTTGAAATTACAGGCCAAATGTCTTGTGGATACATAGTATGTGTCTTTAATTCGGTGCTTTGAGTTACCTTCTGCATCCTCACGCCGATGATCATTGCTGATTCTTTCACCTTTTAGGGACGGTTTTCAACCCCAAGGGTAAGAAAGTGTCCTGAACCTTCGTCCGTTCCTCCGTCGTTGGTGGTATACCACTGCATAGCGGAGAAGTCTTAAAGACGAACTAGATGCATTTAAGGTATTTCTAATCAGTTTTGTAGGCAAGAAAGAAGAACTGGCAAAGAGAATAACTATTGACAGTGAGAAGTGACAGTGTAATGGGACACATCTTAAGGAATCGGGGAATAACTTCCATGGCAGTAGAGGAAGGTGTAAAGCAGGGGAGGTGAAGAATTCGCGTCGTGAGCCATGCCCATGCACGAGAACCATTGCTGTTAGCGTGGCTTCACATTCTCCCCACCGCGCTGTGCGAACACGAAGAGGAGGAAGAGGGCAAAATGGCGAAAGCTCTGCATTTAAATGGAAATACAGTCGCGCTGTGTGCGACTTGGTTTTATATTTCACATTTCACAACAGCACTGATCACAAGAAAAATAAATTTTCAGATTATTTAATTATTTTTGGCATGCTGAGGACATAATATAATTTTATCTGGTACAAACTGCTAGCACAGCGACAGAAGCAGACAATTTCACAGATTTTTACCCTCAGATTACCACTTAATCGTGACTTATTTGATTTCATAACGGAAAAAGCTCCTTCACACACATATATTGATCGAAATATTTTATCGGTTTCAACCTCATGTCGAGATATCGAAACTCTTCCTGAGGAAATCGACGTAGACCTTGAGGTCAGTTTTAACGTAAAAGAATGTTCCTTGTAAACGGGAATTAGACCGAAAGTCAATCAGTTCCGTCTACACATGCACAGGGGCGCAAACGGTCTCGGTAACAGCTCGAAGACAGATGTAACATTGGTAGTGTCCTCAAAACGTTTAAAAGCTATCCTAGTTATCGTCTCAAGTCCACAATGTATTCTTCGAACCTCACGTTGTTTTTAACGCAAGTGAGCCTAGCGAACCATTAGTCAGAATGGGTCCCTTCTACAATGCGATTTTCTTTTTAAATGTATCCCCATAAGATCACAAATAAGTTGTTTCACACCTTAAAATGTCTTACAATGGGCAGGGTGCAGTGAAACCTGTTTAAATTGTGGCGTCTGGAACCCATTCCTGTTGTCCTAATTTTCGTTCCTGCCTCCTTTTTCCTTCATAAATTCAACGATGATGTGTTTTAAATTGAAAAATCGTTCCAGGCATGCCCCCTCACTTAACCAACGCACTTTGCAGTAGTATATAAAGTCTCCATACTCTTCGTTCAATTTCATCGGAAACTGTCGCAACTGGAAGTGAAATAGTGCGGGGGATTTGAGAATATTTACGCACATCAAAAATTTTTTTGCATCATCCCAGTTCCGAGAACTCCTGAAGATAGACGTTGACTGTGGATACTGTATCAAAAACACAGTCTCTTCACTGTTCAGAGATGTCGCTAAGCCCGCCCAAAGATGTAAGCAACCATGCATGAGCAGCGCCTTTTGACGGAGGGAGTCCGACAGCTTTTCAGTTCCAGTCATTCCACCAAGGAGGAGGTACACGGCTCGTGTTGTCTGTAGTTCAACCATGGCTAGACGGTCAACACTGCGGTTCGATCGCGTACGCATTGCTACTGTGTGCCACGAAGGGCTCTCAACAAGGAAACTGTCCAGGCGTTTCGGAGTGAACCAAAGCGATGTGGTTCGGACATGGAGGAGAGACAGAGAGATAGGATGACACGTCTCGTTCAGGGCTACTACACAGAGGATGACCGCTACCAACGGATTATGGCTTTGAGAAATCCTGATAGCAACGCCAACATGTTGAATAGAGCTTTTCGTGCAATCACAGGACGACGTGTTCCGAACCAAACTGTGCGCAATAGGCAGCATGATACGCAATTACACTCCCGACGTCCGTGGCGAGGTCCATCTTTGCAACCACGACATCATGCATCGCGGTTAGATGGACCCAACAACATGTCGAATGGACCGCTCAGGATTGGCATCGCGTTCTCTTCACTGATGAGTGTCGCATATGCCTTCAACCAGACAATCGTCGGAGACGTGTTTGGAGGCAACCCGGTCAGGCTGAAGGCCTTAGACACACTGCCCAGCAAGTGCAGCAAGGTGGAGGTTCCCTGCTGTTTTCGGTTCGGATTATGTGGGGCCGACGTACGCCGCTGGTGGTCATGGAAAGCGCCGTAACGGCTGTAAGATACGTGAATGCTATTCTCCGGCGGATAGTACAACCACATCGGCAGCATATTGGCGTGACATTCGTCTTCATGGGCAACAGTTAGCGCCCCGTGAACATCTTGTAAATCCTTCAGGATAATGACGTCGCTCGACTAGAATGGTCAGCATGTTCTCCAGACTTGAACCCTATCGAACATGCCTGAGATAGATTGAAAACGACTATTTACGGACGACTTGACCCACTAACCACTCTGAGGTATCTACGCCGAATCGCGGTTGAAGAGCGGGACAATTTGCACCAACAGTGCCTTGATGAATTTGTGGATAGTATGCCACGACGAATACAAGCAAGCATCAAAGCAAGAGGACGTGCTACTGAGTATTAGAGGTACCGGTGAGTAAAGCAGTCTGGACCACCACCTCTGAAGGTCTGTACGGTGGTGCAACATTCAATGTGTGGTTTTCATGAGCAAGAAAAAGTGCGAAAATGTTGATCTGTATTCTAATTTTCTGTACAGGTTCCGGAGCTCTCCGCGCCGAGGCGATGCAAAACTTTTTATGATGTGTGTATTATTGATACACTAATTTCTTCACGTACTCCATACTTGCAAGTTTAGCGCGAAGATCTAATTGACGTAGCGAACAATGCACTTTGTCTCTCGACCGTAATTTTTTGCCCTTTCATTGTCAACTAGAACATTAAATTGTTCCTGCATGGAATGGTAATATCGCCTCATAGCAAATTTGCGGTCCACGTCGATTGTGCGACAGTGTTGTAGATACTCTCTCTCTCTCTCTCTTATGTCATTCCCGTTCAGTTTTAAAGGCTTCTCATGACACATCGCTAGACTGTCTCTTTTTATGCAAACAGCCACTGGACCTACTTTGAACATCCTTAACACCACCAACAAATAGTGAAGCGTAAACAGTGCTGACACTACGACTTTGTAGAACTTAAGAGAGTTCTGCCGGCCGAAAAATGTCCCACCGCAATGGCAAATGAAATGTCGCGCTGTACCGGGTACTCACAAGCAGGACAGAGCAGAGCTGAGACAGGTGGAGCATCGGCCCGCACGCTGCCCGCACAGCCGTCTCGCGTGTTGTTTGGCGCACCGTGGCTGGCAGTGCTGCATGGGGTAAAAACTGTAGGGGAAGGCAAGAGATCCGAATACATCAAACCAATTAACTGAGGACGAAGGATGCAAGTGCTACTCTGAGATGAAGACGTTAGCACAAGAGATGAAATCGTGGCGGGGTACATCGAATAACTAAAAAAGGGGTAAGTATTTTATTTCACAATAATTGGTAGAACATATGAAAGAAATTGGTGAACAAATCGTACCAGAAGAACGAATAATTCAATGAAGCATCTGATACCATTGTTATGCTTAGAAACTTTGTGGCAGATTAAAAAAATATGCAGGACTGAAACTGGAACCCAAAAATTTACTTTTCGTGTGCAGATTCTCCTACTCTCCAAATTTCTCAGAAGTTCTCCTGCCTGTTTTGCCTCACCAACACTTCTTGAAGACTGAATATTGTGAAGAAATGGATTTTGACAGTTTTAACGTGTCAGGAAGTTCCAAACCAGCGCACACTCAACGGTAGAGCTAAAATTCATCTGGGAGCATTCGTGATTAGTTATAGTGACCATACACGAAGCTTTAGAGGAGAAAAATCACAAGTAAAGACTCTGATTTGAATAAGAAAATCTTACTCGATAATTTTTCAAAGGCTTGAGCTTAACATCAATGTTTTCCCTATAATTTAGACAAGGTATAACATTATGATGCAGCAAAATTATTTTGGGTATTAGGCAGCGTCGTTACGAAACGATAAGACACCTAAAGTACCTACTTCTCCGTGCGGATGTGTCTAGCAACAAACGAAAGACTGAAAGAATACATTTCCGTTGCTCCCTTATGTTATATGAGAGGCGTAGAGACTGCGTGTACGATGCAGGCCATGTGCTTAGCCGCAGAGGAATGAAACCAATACTCCAGAGCAGTCGCAACATCAGAAATTTGTTGCGGCCCACGATGCTCTCGACAAACTTCGATGTGAATGCGGCGAAGTGTATATCGATGAAACCAGGAGACCGATTAGCAATGGAGTGTCGAAGCATGAACGCTACGTGCGACTGGGGCAACACAGCGAATCAGCTGTAGTTGAACATCTCGAGGACTCTGACCGATCTGTTAATTTCCATGTGGTAGCTCGACAGTCGTTTATGCAGGTGCGAGAAACTGGAGACACTATTGAAATAATTAAACGCCGTAATAGCATTTACGGGGAGGATGGGTACGAGTTAATGACGGCCTGGCTGCTAGCGATCCCAGTCCATCGGGCCGCATGCATTCGCCTGCCAGTAGCTCCACATGGGGCGGCCACAACACCATCACCAAGCGGCCGTAAGACAACTGCCGTGCAGCATCTACGTCTCGCTACAGGAAAACACTATCCTTGGGTACAAGCTGCCGATTAGTTGGTGTCTACCAGTCACCAGACAGAGTAACACAGGCAGTAGCCTACTACGCAGCCGCCCACCCGTAGCAAACTTTACTTCGAACTGTCCAGTGGTATCGCAGAATGTGGCTTCTGTAGCCACCTGGCAACAGAAATAAGACACTAAATAGTGTTTCATAATGACACAGCCTGATACCCTAAATGTTTCTATTCATATTGGCACTGCCCGTGGAAGCTCACGAACTTCTACTAACATTACAGCTTTGTTCTGAACTACCCACCTATGCTCTCCGTCAACGTGAGTGGTTGCTCTCAAACAGCAGGTGGAAGCACTAGAAGGGGAGGGTATATAAAGCGTGTCGGAGAACAGTGCAGCCGTTGTCGCAATGTGCAAACGGAGCAGTTTATCTGACATTCAAACGGGCATGATCATTCCGAA
This sequence comes from Schistocerca cancellata, assembly GCF_023864275.1. Classification (NCBI taxonomy): domain Eukaryota; kingdom Metazoa; phylum Arthropoda; class Insecta; order Orthoptera; family Acrididae; genus Schistocerca; species Schistocerca cancellata. The sequence continues at coordinate 203,716,118 of NC_064627.1, forward strand.
ACGAGTAAGTCTGTAAACCGTTCGCGTGCCGCAGTGGTAAAAGTGTACCGTCCTGGTAAAATTGCGGTATCCGAAACTGGAGCCGAGGAAATTGTGCCTTATGGGCCATAGATGACACGGGTGAAAGACGGCTTCGGAGATGTGTACGAGCTAATGGATGTGCATCTGTTGAGCAACTGACCGCCCTGATGAACCAAGGTGCTATCAACAGTGTCTCCTCAACAACCGTTCAGCGACCGTTGCTGCGTACGAGCCTCTGCAGCAGGCGGTTTGGTTCATGCAGCACGATGACTCCTGTTCATTGGCGATGAAGGCAGAAATTTCCACGCCAGTAACGCAAATGGACGTCCAGTGAGTGACGACAGATGAATAATGTTCTATCTACATCTACATCCATACTCCGCAAGCCACCTGACGGTGTGTGGCGGAGGGTACCTTCAGTACCTCTATCGGTTCTCCCTTCTATTCCAGTCTCGTATTGTTCGTGGAAAGAAGGATTGTCGGTATGCCTCTGTGTGGGCTCTAATCTCTCTGATTTTATCCTCATGGTCTCTTCGCGAGATATACGTAGGAGGGAGCAATATACTGGTTGACTCTTCGGTGAAGGTATGTTCTCGAAACTTTGACAAAAGCCCGTACCGAGGTACTGAGCGTCTCTCCTGCAGAGTCTTCCACTGGAGTTTATCTATCATCTCCGTAACGCTTTCGCGATTACTAAATAATCCTGTAACGAAGCGCGCTGCTCTCCGTTGGATCTTTTCTATGTCTTGTATCAACCCTATCTGGTACGGATCCCACACTGGTGAGCAGTATTCAAGCTGTGGGCGAACAAGCGTACTGTAAACTACTTCCTTTGTTTTCGGATTGCATTTCCTTAGGATTCTTCCAATGAATCTCAGTCTGGCATCTGCTTTACCGACAATCAACATTATATGATCATTCCATTTTAAATCACTCCTAATGCGTACTCCCATATAATTTATGGTATTAACTGATTCCAGTTCCTGACCTGCTATTTTGTAGCTAGATGATAAAGGATCTATCTTTCTGTGTATTCGAAGCACATTACACTTGTCTACATTGAGATTCAATTGCCATTCCCTGCACCATGCGTCAATTCGCTGCAGATCCACCTGCATTTCAGTACAATTTTCCATTGTTACAACCTCTCGATACACCACAGCATCATCTGCAAAAAGCCTCAGTGAAGTTCCGATGTCATCCACCAGGTCATTTTTGTATATTGTGAATAGCAACGGTCCTACGACATTCCCCTGCGGCACACCTGAAATCACTCTTACTTCGGAAGACTTCTCTCCATTGAGAATAACATGCTGCGTCCTGTTATCTAGGAACTCCTCAATCCAATCACACAATTGGTCTGATAGTCCATATGCTCTTACTTTGTTCATTAAACGACTGTGGGGAACTGTATCGAACGCCTTGCGGAAGTCAAGAAACACGGCATCTACATGTGAACCCGTGTCTATGGCCCTCTGAGTCTCGTGGACGAATAGCGCGAGCTGGGTTTCACATGACCATCTTTTTCGAAACCCATGCTGATTCCTACAGAGTAGATTTCTAGTCTCCAGAAAAGTCATTATACTCGAACACAGTGCCCCATCTGACTCAAAACAAAAACCCTGCAACAATCGTCGGAAGGATCCAGGCTCGAAGAAGGAGCGTTGTGGTCTGAGAAAAGTTTTCGTGGCATTCCCTGGGTGATCTCGTCATTCTGGAAGGCACACTGTACCAACCCAAGTGTGCATCTATCCTTGGTACCACGTCCATCACTAAATGCAGTCTGCTTTCCCTCGGCACGATGGCCTCAACCAGTAGGGCAATGCTACGTGTCACACAGCTCGCGATGTACGAGGATGTTACTCACATGGCCATCAAACCTCCGGATGGAAACCCAATCGAGAAACTGATGGACCACCTCGATCCAGATGTTCGCGCCATGGATCATCAGCCGAGAAATCTAACGTAGCTGTCCACGGCACTGGGGTCGACAAGGCTCCACATCCCTGTCGGTACGTTTCAGTACCTCACAGAGTCTCTTCCTGAACGTCTCGCGGCGGTGCACGCTACAAACGGTCTTCATTCAAGCTTTGACAGATGGTCACATTAATGTGACTGTTCTAATGTTTCGAGTCACAATAGTGCAATTGTTTGTACCATTCGAGAAGAACCTAATGGTCTCTGAACTGTTGCTTACAGTGGCGTATTCTTGTACTATGGTGTGTTATATCCACAAGTGTTTAACATGAAGATATTACAGTTCACATGTAGCCCTCTTGACGATTTGTTTCAGGAACAGTTCTTCTGGTGCTCACCATGCTGGCTAGCGGCTGCCTGGCCTACAACATACTGGTGTTGGCTCCAGCACCGTCCTACAGCCACCAGCAGCCGTTCCGGTACCTCACGAAAGCTCTGCTACGCAGGGGCCACCGGGTAACGTTCTTCACAGCAAACCCACTCAACGTAAGTCTGTTAACCGACACTTTCCACATTTAAAGGTAAACAAAATATATCCACAAAAGATGTCGGGATCTCTTTTTCCTATGTGTGAATTATTATTATTATTGTAGTTAATTCCCCGCTTAGGAAAGCATTAAAACGCAATCAATTTTCATGGCACTTCTTTTTCTCTTTCTTTTCTCTTCCCAAAAACCTCTAATTTTTCACTGTGTTTCTTCTTCCTCTCTTCTATCCACTTCTTTCCTGGTTTCTTCTCTTTTGGGGTTTTCTCGAATTTCTGTTTCCTGATTTTTTTCTCTGTATTTTTCTCCGTTGTTTCTTCTGTAGAGATGTTTAGTTTCTTGATGTCTTCCATGGTTTCCTTTCCCCAGTTAGTTTTCATCGTATTACTCATCACTATGTTAAAAATCTTCTTGATCAGCGTATTTTCGTTCATCCTACAAATGTGCCCATAGACTTTAGCCCTTCTTTTTCTGATGTTGTCTGTAATCGTCTCTGCCTGTTTGTACAGTTGTTTTGCCGCTCTTTTTATCCAGATCCCCTGTCTCTGAACTGGCCCATAGATCTTTCTTGTTTTTCCATTTCCTTGATTTTCGTTCTTCCCCTGATTACTGTCGTTTCTGAGGCATACAATGCTTCTGGTAAGAGTATTGTTTTGTAATGTCTTAATTTGGCATTAACGCAAATAATTATTTTGTTGTAACGGTTCCATGAGGTATGTAAGATTTTTGTAGCTCTGCAACTCTTTCTTGATTGGCTGTAGAATTTAGTCCTGTTTTCTGTATAATCTCTCCCAGGTATTTGAAACTTTCTGCCTGTGCTATCTTTCAATACTTTGTTACCAATGGGTTTCTGTCTATGGATTTTGTGTCCAAGTACTGGGTTTTTGTCATACGAAATTTGTAGTCCTGTTCTAGCTGCGATTTCGTGTAGTGTCTCTAGGGTTTCTTTGGCTTCTTTTCTGTTATTTTTTTATAATGGCTATATCAGCGACGAAGGCCATACTCTTTATGTTGACGGTTCTGTTTTTTGTGTCTCCCCTTCTTTACCCCATTGGCTCCTTTGTCCCATGTCCTGATTATTTTCTCTAAAATTGCGTTAAATAAAATGGGTGACAGGCCATCTCCCTTTCTCACTCCTGTCTTGATTTCGAACTCTCATGAACTTCACTTTGGATTTTGTTTTTGTTAATGTTTCCTGGATTAGTTTCCTGGTCTTGTTGTCTGCCTTCATTCCTTTCAAAGTACTGAAAAGTGTTTCTCTGTCTATGGAATCGTAGGCCATCTTGAAATCAACAAATGTTTTGTGGTGTTTCTGGACTTTCTTGTTGTTAACATTGTTCTCAGGCACCCGATCTGTTCACTGCACGATCTTCCCTTTCTTAACGCTGCTTGGTACTCTCCGATACGTGGGTCTATCCGAGGTTCTAGGCGATTTAACACAGCTATGGATAGAATTTTGTGTGTCACAGGCAGTAACCAAATTCCTCTACAGTTATTCAAGCACTCAGTCTTCAGGCCACAAGTGGCCCATCGGGACCATCCAACCGCCGTGTCATCCTCGGCTGAGGATGCAGCTAGGAGGGGCGTGTGGTCAGCACACCGCTCTCCCGGTCGTTATGATGGTTTTCTTTGACCGGAGCCGCTACTATTCGGTCGAATAGCTCCTCAATTGGCATCACGAGGCTGAATGCACCCCGAAAAATGGCAACAGCGCATGGCGGCCCGGATGGACACCCATCCAAGTGCCGGCCACGCCCGACAGCGCTTAACTTCGGTGATCTGACGGGAACCGGTGTATCCACTGCGACAAGGCCGTTGTCCTCTATAGTTATTAGGATTTGTTTTGTTTCCTTTATTGTGGAGAGAGTATTAAGACTGATTTCCACTCTTCTGGCACCTTTTGTGTTTCCCAGATGTTTTTGACTATTCTGTGTATTTTAGGTGTAATGCTTTCACGGTTTAATTTCCATATTTCTGCAATCAGTCCATCTTCTCGTGGTGCTCTGTTATTTTTCAATGATTTTATTATTTTCACTATTTCTTCGTGTGTGGGTTGTTCCGAGTCTTGGTTAGGTTCTGGTTTTGTAAACTGTAATCACTGTTTTGGTTTGTCACAGTTGAGCAATGCGTCAATGTATCGAACTAATATTTCACAAATTTTCTTCGGATTTGTCTCCAGTGTTCCATCTTGTCTTTTGAAGCATAAGTTTGGAGGTTGATATCCTATTTTCTCGGAATATTCTGTAAAAATTACATGTGTTGTTTCTGGTGAAGTCCTCTTCTATCTCCTTCAACTTGCTGTTTTCGTAACCTCTTTTTTCTCTGCGGATTATTTTTGAATTATCCTGTATCCTGTTGAATTCTCCACATTTTCCTGTGTTCTATGGCCGTTAAATTTTTTCCATGCTTGTATTCTGTCTTCTATGGCTCTGTCGCATGTCATGTTCCACCATCGATGTTTCCTTTTTCTCGGTGGTTGCCCCCGTTTTATCAGTTCTCTCCTTTTTCCGACGGTTCTGTCCAGTTATTGTTGTTGATTTTCGTAATTTCTTCTATTATTTCTTTCTTGTTTAGTTGCAGGTATTCTGGATCTGTCCTGAAAGGTCTGTTGGTTCTCTTGATTTGTCTGTTGGGTATAAATTTTGCTTTGATTTGGAGAATGTGATGATCAGACTCAAAAACTCCTTTCCTAGTTCTTACGTTCATTCTTACTCTAGCGTTTTTCATGGGTATTGCTACGTGGTCTATTTGAAATTCTCCTAGATTTCCAAGTAACTAGTTTCCTGTGTGGTTTACGGAATTGCGTTGACATGATTTTATGCTCAAAATTCCTGCAGAAATTTATCAAGTTCTCTCCTGTCGTGTCTAGGAATTTTCTTTCCTTGCCTAACTGGGCATTGAAATCCCCTAGTAACACATTTACGTGATTCTTGGGGATTTTGCTGGTAGTTTCTTCCAGATCATCTCAGAATTCCTCTATCATCTCTGGGTTCTTCTTGTTATAATTATTTGTGGGGGCATATGCACTAATTAGTGTATAGGTTTTGTTTCCAAATCGTACGTGAGTGTCGAACTTTTTTTAACTTTGAGGTGAAATCTATTACAGAGTCCAGTATCGATTTATGTAGTACAAATCCTGTTCCGAAGAGTCTGAGATTACTTCCTGGAATGGGTATGGCTGGTTTCCCCTTATATATTCTATAATTTTCCGAATCAGAGATGTTCTCATATGCGAATCGCGTATCCTGCGTGAATTAATTACCCCAATTTCGTCTTTGATAGAGCCTTCAGAAGTATATGCTAATCTTTGAAATAATAGTCTTCTACTTTTCCTTGTGAGCGGAAAATTTTAAAAGTTTCTCTTTTATTCGTGAATTTGGTAATAGCTTCTTTTTCACCACATATATTTTCCATTTCCTTTCTATTTAACTTTTAAAATCTGTCTAGTACTGAACTGGATATTTACACTGCCATAAAAATGCTACACTCTCAAGGACTGTGTTCAACGGGACCATAGTGTAATATGTGCGTACTGAGACGTTGTTGTGTTAGTGATTCATTTTTCACAGTCATCGACGATCAGATACTGCTCAGGAGGCCTGTCTGTTGGCCTTCTATTTTGACTTTGCAAGCAGTAATCGTGCTGATTTGGAGGTAAACAGTGTTTGTCTCATTCGTTATAGGATAAAACCACGCTTCACGGACTAGTGAGACCTCCTGTTGAAAGGCTTCAGCCACCTGAATGAGAACACGTTGACAGTATTCAACATTGGTCTGTGGAGCATTCCCACACCGTAGACCAGGTTGTGGATGTCCATGTAGTACAGATGCATACCAAGATCGACGCATTTTGCGACGAGTAGTGGACGACCGAACATCAGACAAGGACGACGTCTGGTCACCTGGTGAACCAGCTATTTAATCAGGGACCAATGGGAACCGTCTGCTTGCAGCAAAACTAACAACACATGCGAATCCGATCTGGCAATCACTGACACCACGACACCGCCAATCCTGGCTACTCTGGTGTCGTGAAAGAGTTCATTGGGCCTCTGTTGTCTTCAGTGATGAGAGTAGATTCTGTCTGTATGCGAGTGGTGGACGTAAACGTGTATGGCGCAGACCTGGTGAGCTGCCTATTCCACACAGCACTCACTCACGACAAAGAGTTTCTATTCCAGACTTCAGGGCGTAGGGGGCCATCAGTTACAACTCTCGGTCACATCTGGAGTCTCTGCAGGGCAAAGTAACCAGTGTCCTCTATACAGGGCTATTACAAATGATTGAAGCGACTTCATAAATTCACTGTAGCTCCATTCATTGACATATGGTCACGACACACTACAGATACGTAGAAAAACTCATAAAGTTTTGTTCGGCTGAAGCCGCACTTCAGGTTTCTTCCATCAGAGCGCTCGAGAGAGCAGTGAGACAAAATGGCGACAGGAGCCGAGAAAGCGTATGTCGTGCTTGTAATGCACTCACATCAGTCAGTCATAACAGTGCAACGACACTTCAGGACGAAGTTCAACAAAGATCCACCAACTGTTAACTCCATTTGGCGATGGTATGCGCAGTTTAAAGCTTCTGGATGCCTCTGTAAGGGGAAATCAACGGGTCGGCCTACAGTGAGCGAAGAAACGGTTGAACACGTGCGAGCAAGTTTCAAGCGTAGCCCGCGGAAAATTGGCTCATGCCACAACTGGAGACCGACAGCGCCGACTTCATCTTTCAACAGGATGGTGCTCCACCGCACTTCCATCATGATGTTCGGCATTTCTTAAACAGGAGATTGGAAAACCGATGGATCGGTCGTGGTGGAGATCATGATCAGCAATTCATGTCATGGCCTCCACGCTCTCCCGACTTAACCCCATGCGATTTCTTTCTGTAGGGTTATGTGAAAGATTCAGTGTTTAAACCTCCTCTACCAAGAAACGTGCCAGAACTGCGAGCTCGCATAAACGATGTTTTCGAACTCATTGATGGGGACATGCTGCGCCGAGTGTGGGAGGAACTTGATTATCGGCTTGATGTCTGCCAAATCAGTAAAGGGGCACATATCGAACATTTTTGAATGCCTAAAAAAACTTTTTGAGTTTTTTTATGTGTGTGCAAAGCATTTTGAAAATATCTCAAATAATAAAGCTATTGTAGAGCTGTGAAATCGCTTCAATCATTTGTAATAACCCTGTATTGCACAGGCTGCAATCCCAGTGCCGTTGCCATTTATTCGGTAGTAAAGTGGTGTGTTTTTTTCAACAGGACAAAGCACATCCACTTATAGCTTCTGCGACATAGCGTGCCCTTCCCGGTGATTAGATTAGATTAGATTGGTTTTTCGTTACATAGATCCGTGCTGAGGAGATCCTCGTGGATGTGGAACATGTCAATTTCTTAAAAAATAAAAGCTGAAGTAACAATACTAATAGTACGAGTATATACAACACATCATTTGTTTCTATCAAAAAATTCGTCAATGGAGTAGAAGGAGTTGGCTCCTTTTAAACTGATCTTTATTTGAAACTAAATTTCTTTTGTTTGCTGGCAAATTATTGAAGATGAGTGTTCCTGAGTTGTGGACACCTTTTTAAACTAAAGTAAGTGCCTTTAAGTCCTTGTGCCGATCATTTTTGTTCCTGGTATTGTATGTATGAACTGAGCTGTTTGTTGGAAAAAGAGATATATTATTTAGGACACATTTCATTAAGGAGTAAATATACTAGAGGCAGTAGTTAGTATACCCAGTTCTTAGAAGAGGTTTCTACAGGACGTCCGTGAATTTACTCCACAAATAATACGTATTACGAGCTTTTGGACTCTGAAAACTTTTGTTTGACTTGAAGAGTTACGCCAAAATATTACACCATATGACATTATGGAATGAAAGTAGGCAGAGTATGCAAGTTCTTTCATGTTTATGTCGCCTATGTCTGCTAACACTCGAATTGCAAATACAGATTTGTTAAGGCATTTCTGCAGTTCTGTGGTGTGCTCCTCCCAACTGAATTTATTATCAAGTTGTAATCCCAAGAATTTAAGACTGTCAACTTCTTCTATCTGCTCTTCTTCATACTTTATTCATATGCTGGGTGGAAACCTCTTTCAGGTTCTGAACTGCATATAGTGAGTCTTTACGAAGTTTAATGTCAGTGAGTTGGCTTTAAACCATTTATTAATATCCATGAAAATATCATTAGCAGTACTTTCTAGAACTACACTTGACATACTTTTTATTGCAATACTTGTGTCATCTGCAAACAAAACGAACTCTGCTTTTTGCAGTGTAACTGATGAGAGATCATTAATGTACACAAGAAAAAGCAATGGCCCTAAGATGGATCCTTGTGGGACACCACATGTAATTTCTTCCCATTCTGATAATGACTGATGACTTAATTCACTAGTCCCTTGCACTGACACCCTTTATTTCCTGTTAGCGAGGTATGACTTGAACCATTTTACAGCACTGCCTGTGGCACCATAGAATTTTAATTTATTTAAAAGGATGTTGTGATCACACAATCAAATGCCTTTGACAAATCACAGAAAATACCTGCTGCTTGTAATTCGTTATTTAATGAATTATGTACATTTTCACTGCATGTGTAAATAGCCTTCTCGATATCAGAACCCTTCAGAAATCCAAACTGTGTTCTTGATAATATGTTATTTGTGGTCAGATGGTTGAGAAGTTACCTGTACATTACTTTTACTAAATTTTTGAGAATGCTGGCAAAAGTGAAATCGGTCTGTAGTTTGATACTATCTCTTTATCCCCTTTCTTGAATAGAGGCTTGATATCTGCATATTTTAGCCAGTCAGGAAATGTCCCAGTTATAATTGACTGTTTACACAAGTAACTTAGAATTGTACTAAACTCACAAGAACGTGCCTTAATTAACTTTGTTGATATTTCATCATAACCACTAGAATGCTTTGTTTTTAAAGATTTTATTATGGAAGTTATTTCTTTTGGTGAAGTGAGTGACATATTCATGTACCTGAAGCTATTTGTGACAATCCCATTCTATCAGTAATGGATATAAAGTACTTGTTAAATAGATTTGCCACACTATGCCCGTCGGTTACTAATGTGTCATCCACAGTATATGCTATTTGCTCCTGTTCCTTTCTGGTTCTACCAGTCTCCTCTTTCACTATATCCCGTATTGTTTTTATTTTGTTCCCTGACATGCTATCTTCTCGTAGTTCATTTGTTTAGATGTCTGAATTACTTTTTTTAATATTTTACAGTATTCCTTGTATTTAGCTAAATCATCAGCATTGGAGCTATTCTTGGTCGACAGACACATTTTCCTTTTTGTCTTACAGGAAATCTTTATTCCTTGTGTAATCCATGGTTTTATTGTAGAATTCTGTTTAATTTGAGTAACTTTTAGAGGAAAAGTTTTCAAACATGGTACTGACATTGTTCATGAATGTGTTATATTTTGCATTCATGTCATGAGCACTATAAACATCTTTCCAGTTCGTATCTTTGAGCAGTTTTCTAAAACACTCAATTTTTGGTTGATTGACTACTCTCCTGTATCCAGATTTAGCAGTCTTGATAATCTGCTTAGACTTTACATCTAAAACAAGGAGCTGCATGTCATGATCTGATAGTC